>NC_064626.1:339810465-341010465 GCF_023864275.1 Schistocerca cancellata | reverse complement strand
GGTCGGTGTTGGTTAAGACTTTATTAGCAATCTATAGTTATTTGGTTCATATAGTTGAGAACAGTGTGACAGTAATTACGAAGAGACGCGGTTCATTAATTTGTTGAAGAAAAGAAATTACTCGTCACTCTAAAGTGGAATGTAATTGTGCAGTTTCTCGTGTTCTCCTAATAAAAAGCGAGTGGCGTCCCACATAAACAAAGTGATTGGAAATTTAATCATTTCTAAAATAACATTCCGTCGCTAAGAGTTTCTTACAGCCTCAAGATAACGGATTCACGACCTACGTGCTGTTTTCTGCGCAGTGGACAATAACTATGGAAGACGGCAGGTTGGTGAACATTTATTAGAACTTATGCATTCCGCTCAGGGCTGTGGAAGCAAACAGGCATCTCGCGTATACTGCAATCTTAGTACAAATGAGATCAGTGACACGTCATCTGTTACACAGAGGACGTATGAAGAAGAGAAATATTTTTGAAGGAATGGATTTATCATATGCACGTATATATTACTTGTCTCTAACTCTCTCTATTTCAGCTTGCCGTGCATGGCATGTCTTGCAGGGAATAATCGTTGGAGTCGAAGTGCTTTGGAATTATGTGGCTAGATTTTATTAGCGAGAACTGAAGTGTAACCGAACACCGAACTCTGTAAGACTCTGTGATACGTGTGA
The DNA here is from genome assembly GCF_023864275.1 of Schistocerca cancellata. Classification (NCBI taxonomy): domain Eukaryota; kingdom Metazoa; phylum Arthropoda; class Insecta; order Orthoptera; family Acrididae; genus Schistocerca; species Schistocerca cancellata. Next base: position 341,009,789 of record NC_064626.1, on the reverse strand, counting down.
ACGGTGAAGGACCAGAAGACTGCATGAGAACTGTGGTAAGTAGGCTGTAAACTGTGTTTGAACCGTCTGTGAACTTCATTTGAACTATAATATCTGATGCCTAAGTAACAGACGCACTAGCGGTTTGTGTTTCCATCTTCCTGACAGAAATATTTAAACTGCTGAAGGCCACTGAGTCGGGATAAAGAATATGCACTGTATGGACGATGAGCGCCAAAGAGCTGGGCTCAGCTCAGTCTACAGTGTTGTACAGATCCGCTAATCCATGATTGCGGAACTAGTCCACCTTAATTATATACAAAGTGTAAAACTGAAAACTTTTCTTTAAATGCAAATTAGTACATACATGCTTCAGGATTTTTCCCCACTCCTAAGACGCCACACACAAGTTGCTCGATGAATAAAATGGAGGAAAATTGAAAAATACAAAAATGCAACTGGACTGTATAGACTCTCTGACATTGCGAATGTATGAACTACTAAGACTGTCTCTCCAACAGCTGACCTGGTAAGCGTCATGGCATATATGTATTATGGAATAAAACATATTTCAGCTTGTAAAAATATATAGGTGATTTAGGAGTCTCTACCACCCGTTTTTATGCAGTCCACAACGCCTTCAAATACGACAGGCAAGATTTCCATATTCCCTCACTCGTTGCTCCCCAACAGAAAAAATTAACAGGGCCATTTTGTAGGAAATTTAATGCAGTAAAATTCTGCACTCGGATACGTTTCCACTAGACGCCATAGTTTTCGAATCATTCATGAAAAACTTACAAAAGTGACCTCCAAATGCGTTCTTCTTCAGTAGCTCGAAATCTATGGCCTCCGACGAAACTGTATCCCAAAACAAAATTTATTACATTTCCTACAGAAAGTCCTGTTCACTTTTTCTGTAGGTCTAATGGTTTGCACATAACTAGCGGGAAAATATGAAAATCTAGCACATGTTATCTGAAGGTGTTGCAGGCTGTAAAAAACCCAGTGGAAGGGGCAGCTGAAAATTTTGTATGTGTATGAATAGGTTGTTTCTACTTTGTTACTGGAAGGTAAATCACTGTCATTAAGACATTGCCTTTCTTATTTCCTCCATCAGTCCCATTCACCCTCTGCAATAATTTTCAAATAACTGTTTTTGTATACTTTAAATTCAGCTTGTATTGCATTCAAACCAATTGAAGCCCTAAAGGCGTAGATAGGCCATCTGTAAACTCCCCTTATGTGAAATTTACGTTCATAGGAGTAATAATAGTCGACTTGGGTGTAACACACTTACACATTTGTGTAACTCCTTTTCCTCCTCATGAACATTATGGTTCAAATGGTTCAAATGGCTCTGTGCACTATGGGACTCAACTGCTGAGGTCATTAGTCCCCTAGAACTTAGAACTAGTTAAACCTAACTAACCTAAGGACATCACAAACATCCATGCCCGAGGCAGGATTCGAACCTGCGACCGTAGCGGTCTTGCGGTTCCAGACTGCAGCGCCTTTAACCGCACGGCCACTTCGGCCGGCATGAACATTATGTTTCTACGCATAGCTCACATAATCAAAGACTACCTTAATAGGTGTTCACCGTTTTTCCGCAAGTTTAAGAAACGCAACAGATACACAGTACAGAGCCTTTAGTCATCAACAAAATATTGTCCTTCACTGTTTACAAAGGTCTGCCATTGCTCGGGTAACTTTTCGATTCTGCGACTGCAGAAATCATGTGGTTTTCAAGCAAAGAACTTGACGACCCGTGTTCGGAGCGCATTTTCATCCAGAAAGGGAGTTTCTTGAAGGCTGTTAGATAGCGGAAAAGATGAAAATCCGAGGGCACAAGATCAGGTAAGTAAGATGGATGCTTGATGCCTTTCTAATACAACGCCTGTATATTGTTTTTTGTCAGTCTAGTAGAAGGCGGACGGGCGTTATCGTGCATTCGCATCACTTCACGGAGTCTTCCTGGTCGTTATTCTCCGGGATGCAATTCGTAGTATACCAGTGCCACTGTTTCGTCAGATGCATAAAATTATCTTTTGTGGATGCATGCACGTCTTTGTACTGGGAGTTACTGCTTTATTTGGGCTCGATGATTCCTTTCTTTTTCTTACGTTAGCATAAAGGCAACACTTCCCGTCACCAGTAAGAACGATACAGGATAGGAATGATCGATGTTATTTACGACAACAATAAAGCAGGTATGGCCACCTGCTGATTTTGGTCATTTTGACTTAGAGCATGCGGTACCCGTACACGATTTTTTAACACTCGCCATTGCATGCAAATTTCACACGATAGTGAAATGATCACGTTCACCACATTTTCCAGTTCTAGAGTACAGTGACGTGGATCATCGTGGATTAATATGTTGAAATGATCCTCATCAAACCCCTAAGTCTTCCTAGACGTTGAGAGTCACTATTGTCCATACACTCCTCCTTAATGCGACAAATTCATTTTCTTGCCACTATCCTCATACATGGTGCAACTGTTTTGGCCGCTTATGATGCTGTCACCCCTCTACTGAACTCAAACAGAAGATACGTAGGAAATGCTCCGATTTCTCTACTTCGCACTCCATTTTCTAGCGTTCACAGCTCCACTCACTATCTCCAAATGACAAAATAACAACATGTAAACTCAATAACCAACAGTTGACTAGAAACAAAAAAAGACAAACGAAAAATAAACCCACAACAACCAAAATACCATGATACAAATCAAAAACGCTACGAACTTGTGCACAAACCTACTATTTCAGCTTGTTACACAGTTGATACCCCTACAAGTCAGTGAACTGCACCGTTACAGGGAACATTCCCTAACTGTAGTATAACTTCGAGGTCTACGAGGTATGCCTATAAAATTAAGGGACTGGTGCTGTTACAGAGTAAGTACGCGAGGGTCAAAGATGAAGGACCAGTAGCTGTGAAGCGTAAAGCCTTCTCAGTTGGCTGTGACATCTCTGGTGTCTGTAGACAAGATCTATTACTTCGTTTTGTCGGATAAATATAAGTGTAATAACACAGCAGTTTCACTTGGAAGTTGGAAAAACTGCTTCTGAAACCTGTCTTTTACTAAAAAAAGTTTATGGCGCAGACTACTTATTACACAGGCCACACAAGTTTTTGAGTCTTTGGAGCGTTTCTAAGATGGCCGAGACGAAGCTCAAGATGACTCATGTCCAGGACGCCCTTCAATATCAGAGACAGTTGATAATATCTAAAAAGTGGGTAATCTGCTTCGATCTGACCGTCAGTTGAACGCTGTATGCTGAACAGTAGACAGTGAGAAAGGATTCGTAAGGCAAATTTTACATTACCAATTTGACGTGAGAAAAGTGGGTCCGAAATTGATTCGGAGAATTCTCAAGATCGAAAAAAAGAAGCTCGTGAAAATACTTGTACTGACACTTTGAATACCACTGAAAATAATTCTTATTTCTTGGAAAGGGTGATAACATATTAAAAATATTGGTTTTTCACTTATGATCCAGTAACTAAGCGCCATTCCACGCACTGGAAGAGCACAGATTCATCAGAAGTGTAAAACTAGAATGAGCGAATTAAGATTCAAAGTGATGATCGATTTTTTTTCGATATTCATTGACCTGCATATCTTCACTGGCTTCTTTAAAGTCAAACTAATAATCAACACTGCTTCCTTCAGTTTCTTTGCTCAACTTCGTGAGGCAGTTAAAAAAAAAAAAGAAAAAAAAAACGAAAACTTTCGAAGAACAAATCATGGGTTCTGCGTCAAAACAACCCACCAGTTCATACAGCACTGTCTGTTAAGAGGTTTCTAGCAAAGCACAGCATTCCAGTGTTAGACCATGCTTATTATTCAACTTACGTAGCACCGTGTGACTTATTTATTCCTTGAGGTCCAATATGTATTAAAAGCAACAAGATTTCTGTCCGTTGAAGCAATGAAAGGAAAAGCGGCACATGTAATTATGACCTCACAGACTAAACTTCCAGTACTCTTTCCATACACGGAAAATTCGCATGGAGCACTCTATGGATTGAGAAGGGGAGTATATTAATACTGACAACAAGTAAATATGTATGTTTCTGAAATAAAATGTTTTACAGCCATAGTACATTATTTTATAGCCACAACTCGTATGTCACATGTTATACCAACATTAATACCTTTCAGCCCACTGACAGTCAGTTGATACGTAGTACTGAACAGCAGCATCCTGAAGAGATTTAGCTGTGGTTGAAGGAGTAGCACAGATGTTGGATGTTGTGGAAACTCAAAGTCTGGAAACAGTTCAGTGTGCTACCTTGATTTTCACTCAAACGTGTCAGGAGCTGCATTAGGTTCAAATGGCTCCAAGCACTATGGGACTTAACATCTGAAGTCATCAGTCCCCTAGACTTAGAACTACTTGAACCTAACCAAACGAAGGACATCACAAACACCCATGCCCGAGGCTAGATTCGAACCTGCCACCGTAGCAGCAGTGCTGTTCAGGACTGAAGTACCTAGAACCGCTTGGTCACAGCGGCCGGCCCTTCATTAGGGATCATACTGCAAAAAATGGCTCTGAGCACTATGGGACTTAACTGCTGAGGTCATTAGTCCCCTAGAACTTAGAACTACTTAAATCTAACTAACCTAAGAACATCACACACATCCATGCCCGAGGCAGGATTCGAACCTGCGACCGTAGCGATCGCGCGGTTCCAGACTGTAGCGCCTAGAACCGCTCGGCCACTCCGGCCGGTGGTCATCAGTCCCCTAGGACTTAGAACTACTTAAACCTAACTAACATAAGGACATCACACACATCAATGCCCGAGGCAGGATTACAACTTGCGACCATAGCAGTCGCGCGGTTCCAGACTGTAGCACCTAGAACCGCTCGGCCACCCCCGCCGGTGGTCATCAGTACCCTAGGACTTATAACTACTTAAACCTATCTAACCTAAGGACGTCACACACATCCATGCCCGAGGCAGGATTCGAACCTGCGACAGTAGCGGTCGCGCGGTTCCAGACTGTAGCGCCTAGAACCGCTCGGCCACTCCGGTCGGTGGTCAGCAGTTCCCTAGGACATAGAAATTCTTAAACCTAACTAACCTAAGGACATCACACACATCCATGCCCGAGGCAGGATTCGAACCTGCGACCGTAGCGGTCACGCGGTTCCAGACTGAAGCGCCTAGAACCGCACGGCCAGATCATGCTGCATGCTGACTCGATATCTCCTGCTGCTCAAATGTATGAGGCACTGCATACTTCTGTGTTGAGGTAGAAACAAATGAAAACCATGAAAACATATATACACAATAAATAATAATAAACATTGGGGAATAGGAATGGCTTAATACATACAGATTACCGCCTAAATCAGTTTTTTTCTGGAGCTGTTGGATCTCTTATGACACTTCATATTAATCAGCATGCAAAACACGATTACGAAGACCATCTGACGCCTAGTGAGCTTGGATGTTGTGGATGAGTAGTAGGGGTGGGTAACTGCAGCGCCATGGAAACTGTCCCCATACCGCAGTTCAGCCACCCTCGATCGCCATCTTGGAGCCTGATGTCATCGATGATATCCTGAATCACTATCTTTGACTGTGATGTCATATGGCTGCGCTAAGGTCTGTTATCATGGTATTTTAAAGGTGTCCTATATATTATAATTAGTACAAGTGATCTACTAGCATTGAAGTTTCATGGGGAAACCCTCTGGGACAAGCGAAATCTGACAAACAAGCAGATTGCACCACTATATAAGGTCTGTGAGCTACAAATAGTCCCTTCAACGGGTACATGACGTCAGGGAAACACCAAGTAGGATAAGACTGTTCAAACTGAGAGGTATTTAGTGACAGCACTGAACACTTGTGTATGCCAGGAGACTGCATTTATTAACAGCAACATATCAATACGATCAGTATGTGAGTGATGCACAACTTGTACTGACCTCTCGTGTTGGATCTAGTCTACCCAACACATCTGTCAGAATTTTTCAGCTTGCATGGATTGAGAGAAATTTGCTGTCACATAGTGAGGTAATGGGTAATTCGTTACATTTTTTTGCTATAACCAAGATATTTTGTTACAATTTTGCTGTGGCATTAGGCTTTTTGTTGCAATTTTTGCTTTAATTTGGGGTAGTTTGTTACAATTTCAGCCTTTTGTTACAGTTTTGTTGTAACATGATGCAATTTGTTACAGTTTTGCTGTAACACATTGACCTTAGGACTGAACTGTAATGTACTCTCTATTAAGCAATAGCGTAAGTTAGTATCATCAACCCAATGTATTTATTAGTTCTTCAATACAGTCACCCTAAATTAGTCACATGTAGGTTAAATGGCCACTGTAAAACGCATAAATTGTTCAATTTTCTGGGACGTTCACGTTTCATATAATGTATTCAACGTCCAAACTTCATCTAAAATATTTCAGAATAGCCTTCGCAACATCAGTGTCCCCATAGCCTTGAATACATTTAAGTTTGGCAACTGTCAGAAATGTTTCAAAGTCAAATACAGTTGACACACGAACTAGCAAAATTTCGCCAAGCCTGCAAATGTGGCCATTTCACTACTTGTCTCTTAACAATCAGAATCCTGGTCAGCAAAAGACTTCCTGCACATCTCTCCTTGTCGAAAGAACCTCACTGACGTTTCCCAGAAGTGATTCAGAAACCCTGAGGCAATTAGAAAGGTCACTAAAATACTCTCCGTGCTAACCGATAGCAGTATCACTACCCCAGAAATCGATTGCGACCATGAAAACATTTTGGATATCAGTCACTGGAGATGACAGGTATCATGTACAACGTAAAACAGTTACAATTCATGCAAGGAACAGCTTAAAAACCACTTTAAAATGCTATGCTAGCTTCACACTTGTTCGCTCTCTGTTTACAGAAAGTATGACTCTTGTTTAACGTATCGTGTGCATGAGTATCGTTAGAGATAAAACATTAGTACCAACTGACAAGGGAGTAAATCTGCAGCATCTTCTTAAAGGGGCCAGGGACGCTGCTGGGCGCATATAACTTCCAGCATATGGCAGAGTGACTTCGAAATCCTGTGGATAGTGTACACTCGTTATAAACTCATCTTGACAGCAATGCACAGCATGCAGAAGAACAATAGCATTTGGGCGTTTCAGATCACGTCACATTTTTCAGCCCTACGCAAGGTTTAGACACTGAAGAATCCATTCTAATAATGTGTATGACAGGCTCTCTCACTTCCATAACGACAGCATATGACGACAATTTCTACTAATCAGTGGCTATGTACTTTCAGAGACAGATGTCTCAGTCAACGGTTTTTTGCCTGCATGGAATGACTTTTTTTTAACATCACACACATCACACGCTTCTCTGTTGTTCCGATCTTACAGTCACCATTACGGTCTAAGTTCAAAGACTGTCGGAAATATTCCAAGGTCTAGCCATACTCGAACATATTTCAATGTCTCACAACCTACCAGACTTGCAGAATTCCCCAAGGTCTGCACACATGTGTTCGTTTCACCACTCATCTCGCAACAGTTGTAACTTTGGCCAGTGAAAGATTTCCTACACAAATTCACTTGTTAAGGAAACACCACCTGCATTCGTTCAAAAAAAAATGGCTCTGAGCACTATGGGACTTAACTTCTAAGGTCATCAGTCCCCTAGAACTTAGAACTACTTAAACCTAACTAACCTAAGGACATCACACACATCCATGCCCGAGGCAGGATTCGAACCTGCGACCGTAGCGTGCATTCGTTCGATACTGCTTAGAAATCTGTAGAAACATCTGATGTCACATATGCAACGTAAAACATTAAATGTGACTAGAACCCGTAGATGTAAATGTTCTGTGACGAGTTTATTGTATTGTGTCATTTTCTGAGTTTAAAACTGTGTGGATGAGTACATAAGGTTCGTCAGTGCACATATTCAACGGAAGTGGGCGAGCTGAACGCAAAAATTACACTTAAAATAGGATTCTAAACTTGGAACATGTGAAATCTGATAACCATGCAGTCTTCGTCCATATTCCTCAAGTCCAGCGTTGACCTCTAACACCACAGGGCTGGAGAAAGCTGAGGATACTCGACAACTATGCAGGCTGCAGCTGTATCCTAGGATCCATCATTTTGGATCAACACTTGGATTTTGACATCGCAGGGATACAAATGTATGCCGCAGCCCGTCACTCAGTGTGGCCGAATCTCCAAAACGTGGACACAGCCCCGAAAAATGAATATTCGATTCTGGGAATTTGAAGGGGTGGGTTGGATAGGAGAATGATTGGTGCATCTCACCCCAAACGGATAGGTCTTTACCTTCTATACCTGTCGGATTATGTCAGTTCAAAGGTGACCTTCATGGAGAACACACGCGTCGCTATGACAACTAGGTTAGTGAGTGGATATTTACGTAGTGAGGTGGAGAAATTCAGTTCTACAAGATGGAAACAGGACGACCATGATTTGCCGAATTTCCATTTTCAACGGGAGAAAAAGTAACATACACCGGAGAATTACAACTGCCAGAGTATAGATCAATCAATTATCTGATGAAGATGACGAGAATCGGCTGCCTAAATCTGTGTGATCGGGCCCCTGCGTCGCCCATACCGTATCACAACATGGTACCGCGCCGCGCTCGATGTAGCTCGTGGTGTGGCAGCCTTCAGAACTACACTCAATCTCATAAATTAAGGATAATGCTGATACATGGTGAAACAACGCTTTGGTAGGCGGTTTGCGGGTTTAAATCACCTCGGGGTATGACCATGCGGTGCATTTGACCTGCGGTCGTTACATGGTGTCGCTGGCAGCAGTCCACATACACAGAGGTGTGTTGATGCATGTCAGAGTACGGTGCAGCGAGTAAGTGCGCAGACGTTTTCAGACATGCTAATGGTGACTGTGTGTTGAAAATGGCTCAAAGAACATACACTGATGACGTTATGAGAGGTAGAATACTAGGGCGACTGGAGGCTAATCGAACACAGCAGGTCGTAGCACGGCCTCTCCGTATGCCACAAACTGTGATCTCACGATTATGGCAAGGATTCCAGCAGGCAGGAAACGTGTCCAGGCGCTACAGTACCGGACGTCCACAATGTACAACACCTCAAGAAGACCGACATCTCACCATCAGTGCCAGCAGACGGCCATGGAGTACTGCAGGTAGCCTTGCTCGGGACCTTACCGCTGCCACTGGAACAGTTGTCTCCAGACAAACAGTCTACAGACGACTGAACAGTCATGGTTTATTCGCCTGGAGGCCTGCAAGGTGCATTCCACTGGCCCCTGGTCACAGGAGAGCCCGTAAAGCTTGGTGTCAAGAACACAGTACATGGTCATTGGAACAGTGGTCCCAGGTTATGTCTGAAGAGTAATTCTCGCCGGGTTTTCATCTGGCATGAACCAGGAACCAGATACCAACCCCTTAATGTCCTTGAAATGGACATGTATGGAGGTCGTGGACTGATGGTGTGGGGTGGGATTAAGATTGGTGCACGTACACCCCTGAATGTCCTTGACAGAGGAACCGTAACAGATCAGGTGTATCGGGACGTCATTTTGCACCAGTATCTCCGCTTTTTCAGGGGTGCAGTGGGCCCCACCTTCCTCCTGATGGATGATAATGCATGGCCCCACCGAGCTCCCATCGTGGAGGAGTACCTTGAAACAGAATACATCAGGTGAATGGAGTGGCCTGCCTGTACTCCAGACCTAAACCCCATCGAGCACGTCTGGGATGCTCTCGGTCGACGTAACACTGCACGTCTTCAAACCCCAACGACACTTCAGGAGCTCCGGCAGGGAATGGTGCAAGAACGGAAGGCTATATCCCAGCGGCTGCTCGACCACCTGATCCAGAGTATGCCAATCCGTTGTGCGACCTGTGTACGTGTGCATGGTGATCATAACCCATATTGATGTTGGGGTAGATGCGCAGGGAACAGTGGCATTTTGTAGCACATGTGTTTCAGGACGGTTTTCTCAACTTATCAGCAATACCGTGGACTTACGTTGTGTGGTACCACATTCTGCAATTATCCTTAATTTATGATCGTGAGTGTATGTTTCCCGTGCAACACGCTTACGATATTTGACTATTTGTCTGTACATAATTTGTTGTTAATGCTAGTGTAATATTTTTCACAAAGGTTCGGATGAAAAATACGTGAAACTCACACGGCAATAAGCTTTCAACATCGTTAACCACCGGTTGAATGATTGCCTACCTGCATTAATCCCTTACCTGAAGGTACTTCTTTCCGCGAAAACTGATCGATCATTGCAGGTACACGAGGATATGAAAGTCTCTCTCGCTTCATCGTTTGGTGAATTGAGGAACAGGTAGTAAAAAGATAACAGGACAGAGGCCCCTTTTTAGAAACAGAACAGTGAATGACTTGATGCAACCATTTCACTTCCGGCACCTATTATTAGTGGCAAGTATCAGGCTGCTTGTGACCTGCCATCGACTAGTGAAAGCAATGGCACACCTTCTGGGGAGTTTGCGTCATTGAGCAGTAGGTCAAAACCCAGAGGACCCATTCAGTTCGTGAAGCTTTAACGCAACAAGAGTTAGCTTATGCTACTCAAATGAGCCTGCGTTCAGCAGGTCAATCGGATGCTACAAAGGTTGTTTACGAGACAACTATGACAAGTCTATCGAGAGCGTCCAAGTATAGACAGGCCTTTGAGTCGATCGCGACAACCGAGAAAACTTTGTCCGCCGAAGCCACACTTCCACTGTACATTGAACACAAATTAATATAGAGTCAATTTCAGGGATTGAGAAGGCCAGTAGGTAGAATAAATGTAAGCTGTATCCTTCCAACAGGAAACTGGAGTTGTTATCGACCTAATACTGCTATCACCGTCACAGAAACTATGGCTGAAGCGACACCCCCGGGATAACAAGGCCGTCCAGCAGTGTTAGTGACGTCACACTAAGCGGCCCATAGCCGACGCAGCAGTCCACGGACACCTCCGTACAGACGCGCCTGATACTAACGATCTTCTGTCCGTCATACAGAAAGGAGCGAACTATAATTCGAACCAAAGACCAAATTATATATATTCTTGTAAACAGCATGAAGATTCATAACGAAATACCGATTACATATACGGGCAGGAATAAGTTTAATCGATTGAGGAACTTTGCCACTATTTTATAATTGTCAGAACACTATTTAGCTTTAAAACTCGCATACAGGTGGTGACAAATGCCAACTGACAGCAGGACTTAACATTTTCAAGCTATTACACTGAAAGTAAATTATCTTAAACACTGTCATACATAGCAAAACCCTCACAACTTTCGTTTACAATAAGGTAACAAGAGTTCGCTTTATCTCATAAAACACATGACTATTGTGAATTTACTCATATGTTCATGGTGACAGCTCTTTTCAAGAATTTTTATAAGTGTATCCCCAGTAATAAAGAATGGAAACAAAAGATAGATACAAATACTCTCCTTTTAACATAGACATCACTGAACACAAGATTCTGTCTTGCACTGTGATACTAAGGGACTGCTGTTTCCTTTAACAAAAGCCTGACAATTTGAAGTTCACTCTGCTATTGAAGATACACTTCTTGAAACAATATTAAAAATGTTATGAAAGGTAAGGAAATGAAAAACAACCAAGTGCATTACATGTAAGAATGTGAGCAAAAGGCTGAGGCTCTCTTTACTTACAATTTTCAATCTCTGTACAGCTTATTTCCTTTTCCACGTAGAAATCACCAACTGCAAGTCTCATTATTGCTGTCTGTTACTAAAAAAGTGCTTTTCTATTTAGAAAACCTGACAATTTGATGTTCATTCTGGTACTGAAGATAAACACTTTTCAGAGGAGTTCTAGAACCTATTCCTGCCCGTATATGTAATCGGTATTTCGTTATGAACCTTTATGCTGTTTACAAGAAAATATATAATTTGGTCTTTGGTTCGAATTATAGTTCGCTCCTTTCTGTATGACGGACAGAAGATCGTCAGCATTAGGCGCGTCTGTACGGAGGTGTCCGTGGACTGCTGCTACGGCTATGGGCCGCTTAGTGTGACGTCACTAACACTGCTGGACGGCCTTGTTATCCCGGGGGTGTCGGCTGAAGTCCAGCTACAAGCGTTATTGGATCATACAACCCACCGTATTTTATTACGCCAAGAGTGGATCAAGTGAATGTTAGCCACTTGCCATTCATTTGTAGATGGGATTGTAACGCAAGATGGAAAATAAAGAAACACTTGAGGATGTGTACCTTACAGCTCATTTCTGTGGTTCCATAAACAGAGGCAGCTGTCGTGAATTTGGAGAATCCTAGACCTTCGTCTCCTCGATTTTGTAGGCCATTGAGGTTACGACTTTTGCATGAAACCACAGGAACTACGGTCAGTAACATACAATATACTGAAAAGCAGATAAAGTAACTTTTTTCCTTTGACAATATAATGCATGTAAAAGGAATCACGGTTTCGTACAATATGGAGTTCATAATTATCGATGGTAAAGTATGCAACGTACTCACATCCACAAACTCTTCGCCACGATGCTATTTATGTGGGAGTAGTAGTAAGGATTTCAGTAACATTGATGACGTTTTAGGAAAAGAAGCCAATCTGAGGTTTGTGCTACCAATATTACATGCTTGGATCAGGTTTCTCGAATGTTACTTGTCCGCAGCTCGTGGTCGTGCGGTAGCGTTCTCACTTCCCGCGCCCGGGATCCCGGGTTCGATTGCCGGCGGGGTCAGGGATTTTCTCTGCCTCATGATGACTGGGTGTTGTGTGATGTCCTTAGGTTAGTTAGGTTTAAGTAGTTCTAAGTTCTAGGGGACTGATGACCATAGATGTTAAGTCCCATAGTGCTCAGAGCCATTTGAACCATTTTTTGAACGTTACTTGCATTTGTCACACAAACTTGGGAATAAAAATGGCGATCACGCAGTGCTGAAGAAAAAGAAATGTCGGGAACGCGCAAGAAACTCATTCAAAAGAGATTCAGCTGAAAACTGGGATATATTGTCGATCGTCCGAAACGTGGCTACGGAAGTACGAATGATAGAAGTACAGTTCGACTCGATGCAAGCGTTCGACTCTAAAACATCTGCTCTCATAACATAATTGGACATAGATTTGATAGAACGGTTTCACGTCACCTTGTAAGACATTTCGAGTAGACATGAAGTCAATACTGATGAGTTCCACTATTACACGTTGGCAACAGCGAGAAAGTTCTTTGAGCTTTATTCTTGTATTATATGGCCACTACAGTGCATAACCTATTGATTCACAGTTCACAAATAATAGCCCACGCATTGTCACCCATCGCTCAATTATCGGAAGAAGCCGAAGAAGCGGGGAACAATGTTATTAAAAGATATCGTAAACAATTTTCCTGAAGCTGTTCACGAGTAAAAACAATGGAAGATGTTCTCACGCGGCTTCCGGCAACATTCGATTAATATATATCCAGTATTAGAAATCTGTCACAAAAACACATGAAGCACTTGTCAAGGAGGCAACACAGCTATTACTGTCCCCTGTAATTCCAATCACACCACGTCCGACCATAGATGATTCTGATGTGGATTCTGAATTTGAGGACTTCGAGACTAATGCTGATTTGGCTTAATAGGTACAAAACCAATCACATCATTTTGTGTGCAGCAGAACAACATTTTCAACATCAATCACACTGCGTCTTGAATGTTAAGACCTGTTGTTTTTAGTAGCTACTCTTACTACACTCCTGGAAATTGAAATAAGAACACCGTGAATTCATTGTCCCAGGAAGGGGAAACTTTATTGACACATTCCTGGGGTCAGATACATCACATGATCACACTGACAGAACCACAGGCACATAGACACAGGCAACAGAGCATGCACAATGTCGGCACTAGTACAGTGTATATCCACCTTTCGCAGCAATGCAGGCTGCTATTCTCCCATGGAGACGATCGTAGAGATGCTGGATGTAGTCCTGTGGAACGGCTTGCCATGCCATTTCCACCTGGCGCCTCAGTTGGACCGGCGTTCGTGCTGGACGTGCAGACCGCGTGAGACGACGCTTCATCCAGTCCCAAACATGCTCAATGGAGGACAGATCCGGAGATCTTGCTGGCCGGGGTAGTTGACTTACACCTTCTAGAGCACGTTGGGTGGCACGGGATACATGCGGACGTGCATTGTCCTGTTGGAACAGCAAGTTCCCTTGCCGGTCTAGGAATGGTAGAACGATGGGTTCGATGACGGTTTGGATGTACCGTGCACTATTCAGTGTCCCCTCGACGATCACCAGTGGTGTACGGCCAGTGTAGGAGATCGCTCCCCACACCATGATGCCGGGTGTTGGCCCTGTGTGCCTCGGTCGTATGCAGTCCTGATTGTGGCGCTCACCTGCACGGCGCCAAACACGCATACGACCATCATTGGCACCAAGGCAGAAGCGACTCTCATCGCTGAAGACGACACGTCTCCATTCGTCCCTCCATTCACGCCTGTCGCGACACCACTGGAGGCGGGCTGCACGATGTTGGGGCGTGAGCGGAAGACGGCCTAACGGTGTGCGGGACCGTAGCCCAGCTTCATGGAGACGGTTGCGAATGGTCCTCGCCGATACCCCAGGAGCAACAGTGTCCCTAATTTGCTGGGAAGTGGCGGTGCGGTCCCCTACGGCACTGCGTAGGATCCTACGGTCTTGGCGTGCATCCGTGCGTCGCTGCGGTCCGGTCCCAGGTCGACGGGCACGTGCACCTTCCGCCGACCACTGGCGACAACATCGATGTACTGTGGAGACCTCACGCCCCACGTGTTGAGCAATTCGGCGGTACGTCCACCCGGCCTCCCGCATGCCCACTATACGCCCTCGCTCAAAGTCCGTCAACTGCACATACGGTTCACGTCCACGCTGTCGCGGCATGCTACCAGTGTTAAAGACTGCGATGGAGCTCCGTATGCCACGGCAAACTGGCTGACACTGACGGCGGCGGTGCACAAATGCTGCGCAGCTAGCGCCATTCGACGGCCAACACCGCGGTTCCTGGTGTGTCCGCTGTGCCGTGCGTGTGATCATTGCTTGTACAGCCCTCTCGCAGTGTCCGGAGCAAGTATGGTGGGTCTGACACACCGGTGTCAATGTGTTCTTTTTTCCATTTCCAGGAGTGTATTATTATTATCATAACAGTTACTTCTATTATGTTTATTACTAGTATTTAATCACCGTCATTGAAGTTTGTTCCATTATATTACTTAATGGCAATTTTTGTGGTACTGAATATGTGTTATTCTCCAATACATTATCGACGAATATTCTGCTATTTTGGTGTAATAAATAAATCACGTTGTCACTGTGTTAATTGTTGTAATTATTGATCACCAAATCTTCTATATACTCTATTAGTAATAAATTATTACAGGTTTTCATATGTCTCGCTGCCATGTCGGATCAGATGGTTTTTTTAGACCATTTTTAAGTTCAAATTCGTAATCAGCGACCACAAAATCACTCGTGTGACTTGTTTTGTCTGAATTAAACGTGTTCTTGGGGTTTCGGCGACGCTTTGGGAATTCGGCCCCACTGTGCGTCATGTTGGATCGGCATCTTGCATTCTTTGCATGTCCGTCAACCACAATGCATTTGGCAATACGTGTAACGACATTCCTCTCAACAGCGAGTAGTTCGCCTTCCGCAATGTTCGCACATGCATTGACAATGCGCTGATGCATGTTGTCAGGCGTTGTCGATGGATCACGATAGCAAATATCCTTCAAGTTTCCCCAGAGAAAGAAATCCGGGGACGCCAGATACGGTAAACGTGCGGGCCATAGTATGATGCTTCGACGACCATTCCACCTGTCACGAAATATGCTATTTAATACCGCTTCAACCGCACGCGAACTATGTGCCGGACAGTCATCATGTTGGAAGTACATCGCTATTTTGTCATGCAGTAAAACATCTTGTAGTAACATCGGTAGAACATTACGTAGGAAATCAGCATACACTGCACCATTTAGATTGCCGTCAATAAAATGGGGGCAATTAGCCTTCCTAATCCATAATGCCGCACCATACATTAACCAGCCAAGGTCGCTGACGTTCCACTTGTCGCAGCCATCGTGGATATTCCGTTGCCCAATACTGCATATTATGCCGATTTACGTTACCGCTGTTGGTGAATGACGCTTCGTCGCTAAATAGAACGCGTGCAAAAAATCTGTCATCGTCCCATAATTTCTCTCGTGCCCGGTGGCAGAACTGTACACGACGTTCAAAGTCGTCGCCACGCAATTCCTGGTGCATAGAAATATGGTACGGGTGCAATCAATGTTGATGTAGCCTTCTCAACACCGACGTTTTTGAGATTCCCGATTCTCGCGCAATTTGTCTGCTACTGATGTGCGGATTAGCCGCGACAGCAGCTAAAACACCTACTTGGGCATCATCATTTGTTGCAGGTCGTGGTTGACGTTTCACATGTGGCTGAACACTTCCTGTTTCCGTAAATAACGTAACTATCCGGCGAACTGTCCGGACACTTGGATGATGTCGCCCAGGATACCGAGCAGCATACATAGCGCACGCCCGTTGGGCATTTTGATCACAATAACCATACATCAACACGATATCGACCTTTTCCACAATTGGTAAACGGTCCGTTTTAACACGGGTAATGTATCACGAAGCAAATACCGTCCGCACTGGCGGAATGTTACGTGATACCACGTACTTATACGTTTGTGACTATTACAGCACCATCTATCACAAAGCGAAAAAAGTGGTCCAACTGAAACATTCATATTTCTTTACGTACTACATGAATATGTAATAGAAAATGGGGGTTGCTATTTTTAAAAAAAACCAGTTGATATCCGTTTGACCTATGGCAGCGCCATCTAGCGGGCCAACCATAGCGCCATCTGCTTTCCCCCTTAAAGTTAGACGACATTCTTTCTCTGTAGTTTTTTGTTTGACGCTTATTTCGTGAGATATTTGGCCCGTTCACGATCAATGGACCACCCTGTATACCTGTTTGACCTAGAAGTCATACGTTCGATTAATATCAGTTTCTCTTGCTGCGTAACTGATTTCACTTGCATCATAGACAGAGGCCGTTGTCGTTGAGTAAGCTTGGTGACAAGAAACCGTGTGATTGTTAATTTTCAGTGCAGAGAAATTATTTGTATAGTAATAATAATGATGATCGGACTGCAGTAAAAACATGTCCTGCAGTCTCGACTTACAAACACCGCAATGAATGAATGATAGAGTGCTTATGGCGAGCAATCATTGCGCCACGAAACCGACCACTTGTGACGTATGTAAATGGCTTAAAAATCAACAGGAAGTGGACCATTAGTAAAGGACAGGAATAAATTTGGTACTACTAAGTAAGAAAGGATTTAAGTTAAATTAATTATTATTTCAGAATGAAATGCTGTTCTCATTTGACAAATGACCTTCCAGAGCGCCGACCGGTGTCACCGAGCAGTTCTAGGCGCTTCAGTCTGGAACCGCGCGAGCGCTACGATCGCAGGTTCGAATCCTGCCTTGGGCATGGATGTGTGTGATGTCCTTAGGTTAGTTAGGTTTAAGTAGTTCTAAGTTCTAGGGGACTGATGACCTCAGATGTTATGTCCCATAGTGCTCAAGCAAGAGGAGGGAAGAAGACAACAATGCCTCTTTCACGTCTTTTAAACATAAGACAATCAAAAAGGACCCAGATAATAATTATAGTATTGAAATATAGTTCATATGATGAGATACAATTTCATCGCTGACTTCATTAGAACACAAAGATACTTTCTATGGCGTACATTTAGAGTTTTAGCAGTTATGTTATGCGTGTTTAGGACTCAACGACACGGAATTTTTTTAACGTACGCCATCCAGTGCTACAACGTACACCATGAGGTCAAAAGTTTCCGGACACCTGGCTGAAAATGACTTATACGTTCGTGCGCTCTCTGTCGGTAATGCTACAATTCAGTACGGTGTTGGCACACCCTTAACCTTAATGACAGCTTCCACTTTCGCAGGCATACATTCAGTCAGGTGCTGGAAGGCGTATTGGGGAATGGCAGCCCATTCTTCACGGAGTGCTACACTAAAAAGGTATCGATGTCGGTCGGTGAGGCATGACACGCAGTTGGGTTGGGTTGGGTTGTTTGGGGAAGGAGACCAGACAGCGCGGTCATCGGTCTCATCGGATTAGGGAAGGACGGGGACGGAAGTCGGTTGTGCCCTTTGAAAGGAACCATCCCGGCATTTGCCTGGACAGATTTAGGAAAATCACGGAAAACCTAAATCAGGATGGCTGGACGGGGGTTGAACCGTCGTCCTCCCGAATGCGACACGCAGTTGGCGTTCCAAAATATCCCAGAGATTATCTGTAGGATTCAGGTCAGGACTCTGTGCAAGCCAGTCCATTACAGGGATGTTATTGTCGTGTAACCACTCCGCCACGGGCCGTGCATTAAGAACAGGTGCTCGATCGTGTTGAAAGATACAATCGGCATTCCCGCACTTCAACAGTGGGAAACAAGAAGGTACTTAAAACATCAATGCAGGCCTGTGCTGTGATAGTGGCACGCAAAACAACAAGGGATGCAAGCCCCGTCCGTGAAAAGCACGACCACAGCGTAACACCACCGCCTCCGAATTTTATTGTTGGCACTACACGCGCTGGCAGATTACGTTCACCGGGCATTCGCCATACCCACACCCTGCGATCTGATCGCCACATTGTGTACCGCGATTCGTCACTTCACACAACGATTTTCCACCATTCAATTGTCCAATGTTTACGCTCCTTACACCGAGCGAGGCGTCGTTTGTCATTTACCGGCGTGATATGTGGCTTATGAGCAGCTGCTTGACCATGAAATCAAAGTTTTCTCACCTCCCGCCTAACTGTTGTAGTGCTTCCAGGAGATCGTGATGCAGTTTGGAATTCAACAGACGAGGTCGGCCTGTACGCTTTTCTGCTGTACGTGTCTCTTCACGTTTCCACTTCAGTATCACATCGGAAACAGCTGAACTAGGGATGTTTAGGAGTGTGGAAATCTCGCGTATAGACGTATGGCAGAAGTGACACCCAATCGCCTGACGACGTTCGAAGTCCGTGAGTTCCGCGGAGAGCCTCATTATGTTCACTCACGATGTCAACTGTGGCCGCCGACATGGAGTACCTGGCACTAGATGGCATCACAATGCACCTAATATGAAAAACGTATGTTTTCCGGGGTGTCCGGATACTTTCCATCGCATAGTGTACCTCACAAGTTCATTGGGTCAATCATACATCTGATAAAAGTATACAATATGACAGTGCCTTTTTCATCAGTCGAACACAGCACAGTACTGAATGCCTTAACAGAGACTGACTAAACGGAAATTACCTGTCTACCTGCGTCTGTTACCTGTAAAAGCAGATCGTATTATTCACGATTGGTGTTTGGTGAACCTGTGGAGATTCTTTGCAAGAATTATCGTTTCCTCATGTACTGTCACAGTGTTGGAATATAGCATATGTTCTAGGATTCATAAACAGGCATATGTTAAGGATACTGGCTTGTAAACCTGCACTCATTCTTTTACGCTTGTTCTGACCAGCAGTGACGTGTACTCTGTTCTAATGATCTGGGATTGTTTGCTAGTAACGAAATAGACCGTGTAGCGGAAACTTCAATACTATTTTGTATGCTCATATGACGGTAAATAAAACTTGCAGGTGAAGAAATACTCATCAAATTACTGTCCCTGATGTTTACTCTCATAGAATTACGAGATGTTCACCTTACATTCCCGCATACTGATAAAAAAAAGAAAGATTTTTGAATTACGGCAGTTACAAGCGTATTTGAAACCACCTACGTATGTAGAGACAGTATCTTGAGAACCAGTTTAATTGTAGCTATTACTTGATTTACATCGACAACAACCTCGTCTTGTAGAAAAAAAAATTGAAAACTGAACCTAATTAATAAGGAATACAAATCGATACTTAGCTTCAAAATAAATATTACATCTCGATCATTAATATCTCTGAAGAGCTAAGAGGACAGAGCAAACGCAATGCAGTTTATGTTATTTCTAAGCTACTGCGCTCGGATTAAACTGAAGCCCTATTTACGAGCATAAACTGTGTCTCAAAGCAAAACTTACGATAACTCCTAATTCACATAAATACTGGTACTGATGAAATATTTGAGTTCTCGTAACACTAAAACAGTACTTTAACCTTGAGAAGTCATGTTCAGAAGAAAGACATCATTAAATGGTAACGTTGTCTTTAAGAATCGGTCGCTGTGATGGAGCGGTTCTAGGCGCTTCAGTCCGGAAGCGCGCGGCTGCTACGGTCGCAGATTCGAATCCTGCCTTGGGCATGGATGTGTGTGCCGTCTTTAGGTTAGTTAGGTTTAAATAGTTCTAAGTCTGGGGGACTGTTGACCTCAGATGTTAAGTACCATAGTGCTTAGAGCCATTTGAACCATTTGTCTTTAAGAGTATCAACAACAAACATCGTGATCAAGTTACTTGGGCTATCGCAGTTAGGAAGGCTACATTATATTAGAATGTGATCATCCCATGGAAGTAGATATATTACTTTAAATTTAAGGTCTTTTTATTGTTTAATCTACATCTAAAGAAATGTCAGTGACTTTCATAAATATGTTTAAACACTGTGGACTGTGAGGCTGGTCCCGGCGGAGGTTTGA
Source organism: Schistocerca cancellata (assembly GCF_023864275.1). NCBI lineage: Eukaryota > Metazoa > Arthropoda > Insecta > Orthoptera > Acrididae > Schistocerca > Schistocerca cancellata. Next base: position 340,989,064 of record NC_064626.1, on the reverse strand, counting down.
GTCCTCCCTTGGGCATGGGTGTGTGTGTTTGTCCTTAGGATAATTTAGTCTAAGTAGTGTGTAAGCTTAGGGACTGATGACCTTGGCAGTTAAGTCCCATAAGATTTCACATACATTCGATTTTTTTTTTTTTTTTGAACATTGTACTGAGTTTCGCAAAGGACAACATATTTTTGCACGGAGAAACAGGGATGAGAGTTGCTTGCCAGGTGTGTTAGGAGAAAGACGTAGTTTTAATGTGTGTCAAACTATTGTGCAATGTTAGTGTCCATGTTTAAACTTTAAAGATTGTGATACACAAATGGAGCCGGAAGCAACAATAAACCACGAGTAGTATTAAAACTGATGGCCTTTTCTTAATTTGTTTCAAATAATTTCACAAACCCCATTTCGTAAAACTTTTTGCACAGCTATTATTTCGAACGTGGGGATAATAACTACGCCTTTTCGATTTCTACGAGATCGTCAAGAACAAAGTTCATTGTAATGTGCCTCCAAGTTTTCTTGGTCATAAGGCAATCTCCAGTGCTGAACCCACTTCAGTCGTGAAAGCACACGCAAATTTCACCGTGATTTTGGGGGGCACTAGCTATTCCTCCACACAATCTCGACAGCACCTCAAGGAATAATATCCTGAAAGTTGTATCGATCTCGGCACTGTTGTATGGTCATTAACGCCAAACTTACTTTCCACACGAGATTATCTGTAGGGTTTGTCAAAGTCACTTTCCTATAACCAATAACGCAAAGGAAAATAAGAGAAATCGTGTGCGCACACTTAAAAAGAATAAAAACACCAACTTCTATAAGTAGAGGTCTGGGCAGGTGCGAACAACCAAGAACACGGCTTCAAATACGTGCAGTAATAATTATTTCGTGAGTAACAGCATCCCCGGCTGCGAAAATACGTAACAGAAATTACTTTGTGGTTAAAAGATAGGGACTGAGTCAATATATGGTACAATATGCCTACGCACAGAGCACGCAAAACGAAAAAAGAAAATAGTACGGGACGGCCGTTTGCGGGCACCGAGTTGATGAACCATAGCGTCCCAGATGTGTGCTATCGGGTTCAAATCAGGTAAATTTGGTCGCCAACATAACGAGCAACAGACTCCTAATTTCATTTTGTTTTGACTGATCTCATTCCTGATTAAGACAGTCGTATCTAGGAAACCAGTGAATACAAAGCATATATTTATGCGATGCCTTACGTTGAGAACAGTCCACGCCTACCTCGTCTTCTTGTAATCCGCATGAACGTTGTTTAGCATCGTTCAGAACTAGATGCACTTCTATGTCAGATTTCCTTCGGAGACCTCTACTAAGTAGATGACTTAAGTGGTTAACTCTTGGCAGCAGTCCGGTGCTTTTCTTGGCAGCCGACTCTCTCTAAGCCACCTCTCATTACTTATGAAGTTATACCTGCGTCGATGTAGCAAACATGCCTCTGAGCTGATTGGCTTCTGTCTCTCCTGTAATTACTGTTCAGTATACATTCAATTTGTCACTTCAAACATGAAAATTTACTGCAAACCAACTTACTTTACTACAATGTTTCACAAATTGTCTGCAAAAGGAAAGACTTACTAGCGCTGGTTTAACGAGCAAAATGCTGAAGACTATTTTTCTAACCTTTTTCCGAAACCCTTAGAACATCATCTCTTGAAATCAGTGCTGTTCATATCTTCACTGACATCAGTGCTCTTTCCATTCTCTCTTGGTACAGCTGTATAACCCCACATGATGGTGTAGTTTTGGTCTTCAGTCCTGAGACATGTTTGATGCAGTCCTCCATGCTACTCTATTCTGTGCAAGCTTCTTCATCTTCCAGTACCTACTGCAGCTTAAATCCTTCTGAATCTGCTTAATGTATTCATCTCTTGGTCTCCCTCTACGATTTTCACCGTCCACGCTGCCTTCCAGTTCTAAGTTGGTAATCCCTCGATGCCTCAGAACTTGTCCTACCACCCGATCCCTTCTTCTAGTCAAGTTGTGCCACAAACTCCTCTTCTCTCCAATTCTATTCAATACCTCGTCATTAGTTATGTGATCTACCCATCTAATCTTCAGCATTCTTCTGTTGCACCACATTTCTAAAGAATCTATTCTCTTCTTGCCTGAACTATTCCTCGTCCATGTTTCACTTCCATACATAGCTACACTCCATATAAATACTTTCAGAAACGATTTCCTGACACTTAAATCAATACTTGAAGTTAACAAATTTCTCTTCTTCAGAAACGCTTTCCTTGCCATTGCCAGTCTACATTTTATATCCTCTCTACTTCGACCATCATCAGTTATTTTGCTCCCCAAATAGCAAAACACCTTTACTACTTTAAGTGTCTCATTTCCTAATCTAATTTCCTCAGCATCACCCGACTTAATTCGACTACATTCCATTATCCTCGTTTTGCTTTTGTTGATGTTCATCTTATATCCTCCTTTCAAGACACTGTCCATTCCGTTCAACTGCTCTTCCAAGTCTTCCAAAACTTCCAAGTCGTCCAAAACTTCCAAGTCTTCCAAAACTTCCAAGTCTTTGCTCTTCCAAAACAACCTTAATCTAACAATCGGCTAGCAGCCATACCAGTACAGACAACAAGAACAAACAAGAAAAGGCAGCACACCAAAAGGCGCTCAGAAGTTCCGAGGGTCGGCCTGGAATTCAAACACTAACGCTCGCTTAGGTGAGACAGGCAGTCGGCCCAACCATTGTCGATCCGACGACAACCCAACCAACTGACAGTCAAAGGACACTCCGAAAAGATAACTTCCGCTTCACACGACCAGCACACAACAGGGACTTCAATGGAACAACGTAGAAGGTATTGGCACCCACAACCAATCATACTTTGAGCTGTCAAACTACACACCGTGCTGGACAGCGACAAGCCGATGAGGAAAATACACTGCCACGAACCCCGTAGCAATGAGAACAGCACCACACATTCCGACACCGCTTCGAGGCCGCCAACGCGCTCGGCCAAACAACGCACCGCGGAGATTTCCTCGCTGCTCCACGCCAACCGACCAACTGCTCGCACACAGCCCAGCTGGAAACTATCCAACGCATAGCATTAGCCAGCAATGGTTCGATCTCAAGCCTCATCCCCCCCCCCCCCTCTCAGACTTAATACATGGAGGGGGTGATTCAACCCCTGAGCTACCTGAACTTAACTTGGCTAAGGTGAACCCGACCCTGCTAACCTGAACTGCTCTTGACCAACAGATTTACCGGGCCTAAAATACGCACGAAGTGCAAGGCCCTAGAAAACGAGAAATAAATTTAACTAAGATTCCCGCCACGCACTTGCCCCCCCGGGAAATTGCGGACATAAACTTGATCCCCTGGTATGCCCTTACAGGTTTCTCTATTACGATTATAAAGTTCAGCTTGTTTATTATGGGCTCTGAGTATATTACGCCTGGCCCGTTTCCAGTTTTCCTTGATAACACGTGGACTAATATTGGCTGGAATAAGATCTTGAATTCCCCACAAGTTCGAAAGAGGGGAATTAACTGGATAGGAAAGGATCAAGAGGCGGGCGTAGCTCGCAAGGCTTCCTGACTGGCGGTATTAAAGGCGAAACTAAGCGAGGGAAGAGTCGCATTTACTAGGGGTTTTCTGATGATAAATAATCAACGCAGACTTAATATTTCTGTTAACTGTCTCCGCAAAGGACCCCTGGAGATAATACGGGATGGTCGTGATACGCCCGACACCCTTCTGAAAACAGAAGGCCTTGAAAGGAGGCGAAAGAAAAGCAGGAGCATTATCGCTCACAAGCTGCTTGGGTGGGCCCAAAACACTGAAGACATTAGTTAAATGATAAATAGTTGTGTCAGCGGTAATGTTCCGGCTCGAGAGGAGCCAAGTAAATCTGGAGAACGTATCGATAATAACTAGTACATATCGATGACCCTTCTTAGTGCTAGGTAACGGTCCTAAATAATCAATATAGAGCTTGTACTTAGGACAGGACTCTCGTTCAGAACTCAACAAACCCTGCTAAAGAGCATTCTTGGGTTTGGCTACATTACACAAGCGGCATTGGGATATCATCTCTCTCACATCCCGGTCCATGGGGGGCCAAGTTACATGCTCCTTGTTTTTTTGGAGAGTCTTATAAGTACCCAAATTGCCACCCACCAAAGAATTATGAAAATAACGAAAAACCGGGTGCACCAATTTTTTTTTTTTTTTTTTTTTTGGTCATCAGTCTACTGAGTGGTTTGATGCGGCCCGCCACGAATTCCTTCCCTGTGCTAACCTCTTCACCTCAGAGTAGCACTTGCAACCTACGTCCTCAATTATTTGCTTGACTTATTCCAATCGCTGTCTTCCTCTAAAGTTTTTGCCGTCTACAACTCCCTCTAGTACCACGGAAAAAATTCCCTCATGTCTTAGCAGATGTCCTGTCATCCTGTCCCTTCTCCTTATCAGTGTTTTCCACATATTCCTTTCCTCTCCGATTCTGCGTAGAACCTCCTCATTCCTTACCTTATCAGTCCATCTAATTTTCAATATTCGTCTATAGCTCCACATCTCAAATGCTTTGATTCTCTTCTGTTCCGGTTTTCCCACAGTCCATGTTTCACTACCATACAATGCTGTACTCCAGACGTACATCCTCAGAAATTTCTTCCTCAAATTAAGGCCGGTATTTTATATTAGTAGATTTCTCTGGCCATAAATGCCTTTTTTGCCGTAGCGAGTCTGCATTTGATGTCCTCCTTGCTCCGTCTGTCATTGGTTATTTTACTGGCTAGGTAGCAGAATTCCTTAACTTGTAATTAGGCTGTTTAGGTTCTTATATTGGTAACGCCGCCGCCACGTAGCGCTCTCTGTATGAAAATCACTGGCTGTGCTGTGTGCAGTCTGTGGCTAGTTTGCATTGTTGTCTGCCATTGTAGTGTTGGGCAGCTGGATGTGAACAGCGTGTAGCGATGCGCAGTTGGAGGTGAGCCGCCAGCAGTGGTGGATGTGGGGAGAGAAATGGCGGAGTTTTGAAATTTGTAAAAATGGATGTCATGAACTGCTGTATATATTATGACTTTTGATGACTATTAAGGTAAATACATTGTTTGTTCTCTATTAAAATCTTTCATTTGCTAACTATGCCTACTAGTAGTTAGTGCCTTCCGTAGTTTGAATCTTTTATTTAGCTGGCAGTAGTGGCGCTCGCTGTATTGCTGTAGCTTGAGTAACGAAGATTTTTGTGAGGTAAGTGATTTGTGAAAGGTATAGGTTAATGTTAGTCAGGGGCATTCTTTTGTAGGGATTTTTGAAAGTCAGATTGCGTTGCGCTAAAAATATTGTGTGTCAGTTTAAGCACAGTCTTGTGTAATTGTTCAAAGGGGACGTTTCATATGTCGACCCCTAGCCGAGGATACCTCACTGGAAGCTTCTGATTTTTTCTTGTAGTCTGTGTAATTAGTGTAGATTTTGTTTACTGCTAGCGCGTAATTGTAGAGAGAATCTCCTTTGTAGTTGCAGCCTTTCATTGTTGTACAGTAAAACAGTTGTGGCATGCATGTAGATTTGCACCAAGTATTTCGCAGCTGCGCTTGCAATTAACGAGATATTATTTTCAGTGCTAAGTTAATGTGTTCTCTTATTTTTGCTCTTCAAATTGTGCTTTTCTGTGTTATCGTGTGAAATATTGTGACAATAATGCCGTGTGAAAAACGTAACACTAGGCTTCAAAGTAAACTGAGAAATAATAGTGACGACAAGCGTAGCTTATCAGCACCACTGTGTAGTGAATTAACAGACATTCGAAGTAGTAATTTGGTAATTGTGCATAGGGAAATGGAGCGGGCGGCAAATAATGGTATAGCCAGTGAAACAGGTAGTGGACAAGGAAGCATTATCGATCGATCGGTGGGTACAGCTCGCCTCAGGAATCCGAAATGACAGAACACAATATTGCAAATACTGTAGACTTAGCTTTTGGGACCTCACCATTTTCTCAAATGAGTCAAGACACATTTTCTGCTTGTCAAAATGTGAATGTTGCCGGTGAAAATGCACTGCCAAAAAGCATAGAGAAACAGATTCCAGACACTAATAGATTATTATTGCAATTAATGCAACAAATGGAACAAAATCAGAGACAAATGGGACAAAATCTTCAAAAGTTGGACACAATGGAACAAAATCAGAGACAAACACAGCAAAAGCTTCAAAAGTTAGACACAATGGAACAAAATCTTCAAAAGTTAGACACAATGGAACAAAATCTTCAAAAGTTAGACACAATGGAACAACACCAGAGACAAACACAGCAACAGTTAGACACAATGGAACAAAATCTTCGGAAGTTAGACACCACACTTGAACAAACACGTGAAGATTTAACTACTGAGTTACATAACACTGAATCGAAATGTCAAAAAGTCTGTAATGACGTAAAAACACAAATTTGTGAGCATTTTCAACCTATTTTTTCGCGGCATGAAAATGCATTACAGAATCACGAAGCAGCCGTAAAAGAACTGCAAACCATTGTTCATGAAAATCATGAGACCTTGTGGGCTAAAATTGACTCAGTTGCATCTACCGATTCGGTTATGCAACTTGCAAAAACTCAGAAAAACTTAAAGGACACAGTAGATACTCTGAAAATTGGTTCAGAAGCACACACTGAGGAAATGTGTTCACTATCGAAGAAAGTAGCCGAACTTTCGGATCAGGTCACTAATTTATCTACAAAGGTAGATGATGATCTGAATGACACAAGACCCGTAGCCTTCACTGACACAGAAGAGTATGAACAAATTAGAAAATTTAAACAAAATTAAAATCAAATCAATACACAGTACAAAAGAGAAATCCCGGAAGTACAAGATCAGCTGACACAGGTAATACAAGAATTACATATTTCAGAGGCCACTCGCGCTCCAATACGGGAAGAGGGACATAGAAATACGGAACAGCCACAAGATAATAACACAGGGCACTTTGGAAATTAGGAAAGAAATTGGCAAGGTACACCGAAGTTTGGGATGGAACCGCCGAAACGACGTAACAATGACCGACATGTGACTCGCCGACAAGATGATTTTGACTATAAGCTGTTCATTACTACACGTAAATTTAAAACATTTAAGAATTCTGGCAACGACATTCATCCACAAGCATGGCTCCATCAATTCTCTCATTGTTTTCCTCCCAACTGGTCGTTAGAGCACAGATTAGAATTTATGTGTGGCTACTTAGAGAATGAACCAGCTGTAAGAATGTGATCGGTCATTCACGATTGCCACAGTGAAGGAGAATTTTACCATGCCTTCCTCTCAGCATATTGGTCTCAAGCCACACAAGACCGAGTAAAACATGGCATCATAATGATGAAACATTTCGAATAATCTGAATTTTCCAGTCTTGTGAAATATTTTGAAGACATGTTGCACAAGAATCAGTACCTGTTAAACCCATACAGCCCCTCAGAACTCATCCGCATTTGCTTAATCAAACTGCCTGAACATTTACGACATATTATTTTAGCAGGACGTTGCAAAGACGACATTGAAGCTTTTCAGGGACTGTTACAAGAACTGGAAATTGACACTGACAATCGCGGAACGCGAAAACAGGAGTACAACAATTACAGGTCACATCTGTCACAATTCCGCGATGACAGAAATAATAAATGGACACGACAAGGCTATTCTTACAACGTAAATCGTGACCGAAACAGAAACCACCCGTATGACAACCGTTGGCAGAGTAGTAATAATTTCAGGGAAAGATCACCTCTCCACGATAATGACTATCACAGAGACAATCAGAGAAACAGACAATATGGGAACCAAAATAATTATTATCAAGGGAGACAGAATAACTTTAGACGCAACGGTCCAGCGCGCAGTTACGACTCAGGGAGAAATTCTCCACTACGTGACAGACAAGAAAGAAACTATGGAATCTACCGACATGACGACAGACAATATGATCGTAACGACAGACCTGAACTGCATCAGAACTGGCGGGATTTAAACAGGGCAGGGCCCTCTCGTCACGCTGAATTTGTAGAAGTTAGGTCTCCAAATCCCAGTAATGACGCGCGCCAACAAAGAAATAGACAATGACTCGCACCGCAGGCAGCCACCTGCGCCGGCTGGCTCAGGGAAGAATAGCATACACCTTAACCTTGGAAAAAAATTTTAGCATTCCTTACCAACGTATACAACATGATAATTGCTTTGAAGTTGAAACTCTGCGCGCTATAAAGGGTAAAAGATTACACCACGTTTCACATGTAAAACCGTTTATTGAAAGATAATCTGCTTTTTAACTTTGTCTTTGCCATATAACTTTTCACTTTACATTGCTAGTATGCTTTGCCAGACTTAGAATCTATTAACATGAAACAATGTTTGAAGTTAAATATCCAGTCAAAACCAAGAGAACTTATTTAAACAGAAATTACGAATGCATTGTTATTGCAAACAGACGACACAGTGTTATTGTGTGTGTACATTCCTGCTTGTTAGTTGCACGATTATGAAACGACTATAAGGCTCACATACTTAGAACATATAGTGATACTGCTAATGAGATTCTAATGCAACATTTTGGTTTACTTGAAAATACATTCTGGATTTAAGGTACTTTCTGTGAGATACCAGATGAGACAGTATTTAGTCTATGTGACAGCTACACGATTTTATCACGACGCTACGAATGAGTGACAATTTACAATGTTGCTTTTGCGGTGTTTCTGTATCATATCTGCAGAGTTTTTCTGTATTATTCTGGAAAGTAAAACATGTTTTAGTAGTAACTTTTGTGGTATAGCTACAATGAGACAGCCTTTTCCGTAGCACAACAATACGTTACAGCACAGTAATTTCTTCATCACAACAATAAGCGTAATAACTAAGATATCTATAAGCATAGCATTTCACTTTTGTTTATCATGAGGTAAGTACATTGACTTCTGCAGAACTTAGCTTTCGGAGGACAATAACTACGTTACTTCCACGGAGATTATCTTACAGCAAGAAGCACAATTAGCGCTACAGGACACGTATTTGAGTGATTAATTTTGTACTTAAATCATTTATTTTTAAAGATATTTGAAGTACAATGATACAAAGGTTTTCCGTAATGCATTTCATTCCATTCTTGTAATCTGTAACACCTGAGGGTATAATTACATTAATCCTCAGGGGGGTACACGCTTACTTTGTGTATCATGTGTTTGGCAAGCACAAGGAGCCCTAGCTAATATGGTATTTGCTTATACAACTTTACACATCGGTACCATATTTCTCTAACACATAAATTACACAGCTATCTGATCATTTAACTGGAAGAGACAAACATTTATTTTACTGCATCAGTGACAGATGTTTACATAATTACACAGTTGGATAACTTCACACTTATGAAACTATATTTTGTCTGTACTGTGTGAACTCTTCATATTTTTTGGAGCCATTGTGATACTATGAGAGCTTTGAATGATGTATTTGGTATGAGATCATGATTTTTAAAGTACGTTTGAGGTAGATGACACTACTGAAATGAGCAGAGAATTTTCTTTAGGTTTTGAGATTATTGCAGAACGCTACGACGTTTTTGAGATTTGACTGAGGTGTTATGATGTTATTATTACGACGACGATGTGTATTATGCTGCTGAGGTATGTTTATGATTAATAGGCTGATGCTATATGAGTTATTTGATTATGCTACGTATCTGTTATGACGAACTATTGCAGAAGTGTCGACGAATAAGGTAAGGAATAATGAGTAGTGGTTAGGGACTCTGGTTTGTGAAAAAGGTTGTTGGAAACCAAGAATCGTACTTTAAGAGTTATGAAATGTATGTAAATGCGTGAATGTATTACAATGCCAACGAAAATTTTTTGGGCACTGTTATATCAATAGCATTTTGTTTCTACAGATTTGTAACGCAAATTCTTGCCCTGTGAAATATTTTTATATGAGACTGTCACTGTAGCGGAAACTCCTGTCGTAAATATTTCGGGAAGAAAGGTAGGTCTCTGTAAGCACCCAGCTGCGCGACAGACGCCTGGAGAAAAAGCCATTAGTGTGTGCGTTTTCAGAAGCACGGGTAGAAAAAAAAGGGAGGCCATTACCTTGCTATTGACATTCCTTTATAGAAAGCACCGCAAATACGACACACTCATTACTTGGAAACATTCTTACATCTGCACACCTGATTATGACAAGTATCTTTCTACGAGAGTTGAGAGAATTTTTTACTACCTTATGAAATGCCATATGGCTAATGAATGATGTTTCATGCCTTCCTTTGTACATATTTGTTCATTTTCTTTAATATCTAGTTCCTAGCTGCACTGCAGCATTGGTTAAAATAAAATTTAATAGATGTACTAATATAAATATTTTATGCCTACAGATCCAGTAAATAATTTTATGATGTATTAAAAAAATGAAGGAGTATAAAAAGACATTTCCCTTCACAGGAATTGCATACTTAATTTTTGTCAATGACTGGGTAACTTATTTAGTAGTATAATTTAAGGTGATGCATCACTCTAGTGTTAAGATGTGACATAGGTATTAAACATAGCCATTTTTACTGTAATATTTTTTCTGCTTGAGCTTTGTCGTGTTTAGGTATAAGTTATTTCATTTGCTGCTGCTGTTTGCCATTCATAGTGTTACTGAATTTGACTTTGTGTTACTCCGCTAAGCCAGTTTACTACTGATTTATTTTTCTTGTTTGCTGCACATTGCCTTATATTAGTTGTAATATTGCAATTGCTTTGCCTATTTAAATTTTTTGTCATTGATGTTTGTGTTAATTGTTTTGTGCTGCTACATTGCCTCGTCCCTTAGTTTAGCATCTGAGTTCAGTAGATTTAAGTTAGCTTAAGAGGGGGTAGCCTATAAGAGAATGAGTTGCGATGAATTTGAAGAAATGCACTGAGAGGTTATACGAGAAAAATACAGAAAGCACGCTTGGATAGGGTTTTTTTGGCTGGAGCAAATATCGAAATAAGACGAAAGATCTATGGAATGAAGTTTTGGGTTGGACTGCAGTACCAAATGTTACACTGAAAACGAACCCTGTCCTTTCCTTTTGTGTTATCCCACTATGTGTTTGTGTACCCTTGTGTATTTGTTGTCTTCCTGTCTCTGTGTAGTTTCATAGAATTTTTTCTTCTTCTAACACTAAGCTACATTCACTATGATGAGGAATACTGCTATCCTCAAATATAATTTGCATTAATAATATGTTATTTACCTTGTAAATATGTTTAGACATTATTTATTCTGTTTTGTTTTAATGCTCAAGTGTGAAGTAGATGTTTCAATAATTATTCTGATCTTTTATGTATTTACTTATGTCATAATTCCTGTAACACTGATGTATATGTTTATTTCTATTCTGTTGTAAAGCCTGTACTACAAATGTTATCTGTATTGTTATGTTCTTTAATGATGTATTTTGTACCTTTGTAAATGTATTCTCATGTTATAAAATCGTAATTGACACCGGTTCATCATATTATTAACTTGTAAGTTCCATTTCACTGCACACGTTTCTGTTGGTCATAGTATATGGACAATATGTGAGAAGTAGGGACTGTTAGTGTTTGCATGTGCATTAATAATTCAGCAAGGGACTGGATAACAGCATTGCTGGTTCTAAGGACAATTCCAAAAAGTTTGTGAGTGCACAAGTAGTGGTTATGGACTTGCTATATTATCCGCAAGACTCTTCGATGGTGATTGTGCACCTGCACAGTCGCAGCAGATGGCTGCTGGCCATCTCTACAGGGACTACAGTGGGTCTACACCTTTGCTGACTCACCAATACCATTATCTCTACAAGGATTACAGTGGATCTGCACCTGTGGTGGCCCACCAATACCACAATCTTTACCAGGACTACAGTGGGTCTGCACCTCTGGTGGACCACCAATACCATACTCTCTACCAGGACTACAGTGGGTCTACTCTGTGATGACCTACATACCAATACTCTTCAAAACGTCGAATGACTCTGCTGTGGGTTTGCTCTGTTGTGGCCCATTACCTGTCTACATGTCAAGAGTCAGCACTGTCTTTCCGTTGGAAGGACAACACTACTTCTTCAAGATGACATGGAAATCCACTACTTCCGTGTGCATTCTCTTTTACTACTCAGACTTTGAGAAAAAAGAACACTGTAATTTTACTGTGATGAATGATCAGGACTGTCTTTATGGGACTGTGAGAAAATTTTAGCTTTTGACCAACATTGTTTCAATAAGTGTGTGCATTTGATTTCTTTGTTATTGTAATTACGATTATGAAAAATTTTAACAAATATGTATTGCCCAGTGCCCAAAACAATTTGTAAAATTTTTTGTGGGGAGCATGGGGGCTATGTAAGTAGGCTGTTTAAGTTCTTATATTGGTAACGCCGCCGCCACGTAGCGCTCTCTGTATGAAAATCACTGGCTGTGCTGTGTGCAGTCTGTGGCTAGTTTGCATTGTTGTCTGCCATTGTAGTGTTGGGCAGCTGGATGTGAACAGCGCGTAGCGATGCGCAATTGGAGGTGAGCCGCCAGCAGTGGTGGATGTGGGGAGAGAAATGGCGGAGTTTTGAAATTTGTAAAAATGGATGTCATGAACTGCTGTATATATTATGACTTTTGATGACTATTAAGGTAAATACATTGTTTGTTCTCTATTAAAATCTTTCATTTGCTAACTATGCCTACTAGTAGTTAGTGCCTTCCGTAGTTTGAATATTTTATTTAGCTGGCAGTAGTGGCGCTCGCTGTATTGCTGTAGCTTGAATAACGAAGATTTTTGTGAGGTAAGTGATTTGTGAAAGGTATAGGTTAATGTTAGTCAGGGGCATTCTTTGTAGGGATTTTTGAAAGTCAGATTGCGTTGCGCTAAAAATATTGTGTGTCAGTTTAAGCACAGTCTTGTGTAATTGTTCAAAGGGGACGTTTCAAACTTCATTGACTTCGTGACCATCAATCCTGATGTTAAGTTTCTCACTGTTCTCATTTCTACTACCTCTCATTATCTTCGTCTTTCTCCGATTTACTCTCAAACCATACTGTGTACTCATTAGACTGTTCATTCCGTTCAGCAGATCATTTAATTCTTCTTCACTTTCACTCAGGATAGCAATGCCATCAGCGAATCGCATCATTGATATCCTTTCACTTTATATTTTAATTCCACTCCTGAACCTTTCTTTTATTTCCATCATTGCTTCCTAAATGTACAGATTGAAGAGTAGGGGCGAAAGACTACAGCCTTGTCTTACACCCTTCTTAATACGAGCACTTCGTTCTTGATCGTCCACTCTTATTATTCCCTCTAGGTTGTTTTGCATATTGTACACTCCTGGAAATGGAAAAAAGAACACATTGACACCGGTGTGTCAGACCCACCATACTTGCTCCGGACACTGCGAGAGGGCTGTACAAGCAATGATCACACGCACGGCACAGCGGACACACCAGGAACCGCGGTGTTGGCCGTCGAATGGCGCTAGCTGCGCAGCATTTGTGCACCGCCGCCGTCAGTGTCAGCCAGTTTGCCGTGGCATACGGAGCTCCATCGCAGTCTTTAACACTGGTAGCATGCCGCGACAGCGTGGACGTGAACCGTATGTGCAGTTGACGGACTTTGAGCGAGAGCGTATAGTGGGCATGCGGGAGGCCGGGTGGACGTACCGCCGAATTGCTCAACACGTGGGGCGTGGGGTCTCCACAGTACATCGATGTTGTCGCCAGTGGTCGGCGGAAGGTGCACGTGCCCGTCGACCTGGGACCGGACCGCAGCGACGCACGGGTGCACGCCAAGACCGTAGGATCCTACGCAGTGCCGTAGGGGACCGCACCGCCACTTCCCAGCAAATTAGGGACACTGTTGCTCCTGGGGTATCGGCGAGGACCATTCGCAACCGTCTCCATGAAGCTGGGCTACGGTCCCGCACACCGTTAGGCCGTCTTCCGCTCACGCCCCAACATCGTGCAGCCCGCCTCCAGTGGTGTCGCGACAGGCGTGAATGGAGGGACGAATGGAGACGTGTCGTCTTCAGCAATGAGAGTCGCTTCTGCCTTGGTGCCAATGATGGTCGTATGCGTGTTTGGCGCCGTGCAGGTGAGCGCCACAATCAGGACTGCATACGACCGAGGCACACAGGGCCAACACCCGGCATCATGGTGTGGGGAGCGATCTCCTACACTGGCCGTACACCACTGGTGATCGTCGAGGGGACACTGAATAGTGCACGGTACATCCAAACCGTCATCGAACCCATCGTTCTACCATTCCTAGACCGGCAAGGGAACTTGCTGTTCCAACAGGGCAATGCACGTCCGTATGTATCCCGTGCCACCCAACGTGCTCTAGAAGGTGTAAGTCAACTACCCTGGCCAGCAAGATCTCCGGATCTGTCCCCCATTGAGCATGTTTGGGACTGGATGAAGCGTCGTCTCACGCGGTCTGCACGTCCAGCACGAACGCTGGTCCAACTGAGGCGCCAGGTGGAAATGGCATGGCAAGCCGTTCCACAGGACTACATCCAGCATCTCTACGATCGTCTGCATGGGAGAATAGCAGCCTGCATTGCTGCGAAAGGTGGATATACACTGTACTAGTGCCGACATTGTGCATGCTCTGTTGCCTGTGTCTATGTGCCTGTGGTTCTGTCAGTGTGATCATGTGATGTATCTGACCCCAGGAATGTGTCAATAAAGTTTCCCCTTCCTGGGACAATGAATTCACGGTGTTCTTATTTCAATTTCCAGGAGTGTATATGACCGGTCTCTCCCTATCGCTTACCCCTACTTTTTTTCAGAATCTCGAACAGCTTGCACCACTTTATATTGTCGAATGCTTTTTCCAGATCGAAAAATCCTATGAAAGTGTCTTGATTTTTCTCTAGCCTTGCTTCCATTATTAGCCGTAACGTCAGAATTGCCTCTCTCGTCCCTTTACTTTTCCTAAAGCCTAACTGATCATCACCTAGCGCATTCTCAATTTTCTTTTCCATTCTTCTGTATATTATTCTTGTAAGCAGCTTCGATGCATGAGCTGTTAAGCTGATTGTGCGATAATTCTCGCACTTGTCAGCTCTTGCCGTCTTCGGAATTGTGTGGATGATGCTTTTCCGAAAGTCACATGGTATATCGCCAGAGTCAAATATTCTACACACCAACGTGAATAGTCGTTTTGTTGCCACTTCCCCCAATGATTTTAGAAATTCTGATGGACTGTTATCTATCCCTTCTGCCTTATTTGACCGTAAGTCCTCCAAAGCTCTTTTAAATTCCGATTCTAATACTGGATCCCCTATCTCTTCTAAATCGACTCCTGTTTCTTCTTCTATCACATCAGACAAATCTTCACCCTCATAGAGGCTTTCAATGTATTCTTTCCACCTGTCAGCTCTCTTCTCTGCATTTTACCGTGGAATTCCCGTTGCATTCTTAATGTTACCACCGTTGCTTTTAATGTCACCAAAGGTTGTTTTGACTTTCCTGTATGCTGAGTCTGTCCTTCCAACAATCATATCTTTTTCGATGTCTTCACATTTTTCCTGCAGCCATTTCGTCTTAGCTTCCCTGCACTTCCTATTTATTTCATTCCTCAGCGACTTGTATTTCTCTATTCCTGATTTTCCCGGAACATGTTTGTACTTCCTCCTTTCATCAATCAACTGAAGTATTTCTTCTGTTACCCATGGTTTCTTCGCAGCTACCTTCTTTGTACCTATGTTTTCCTTCCCAACTTTTGTGATGGCCCTTTTTAGAGATGTCCATTCCTCTTCAACTGTAGTGCCTACTGCGCTATTCCTTATTGCTGTATCTATAGCGATAGAGAACTTCAAACGTATCTCGTCATTCCTTAATACTTCCGTATCCCACTTCTTTGCGTATGGATTCTTCCTGACTAATGTCTTGAACTTCAG
Organism: Schistocerca cancellata; assembly: GCF_023864275.1. Lineage (NCBI taxonomy): Eukaryota > Metazoa > Arthropoda > Insecta > Orthoptera > Acrididae > Schistocerca > Schistocerca cancellata. The sequence continues at coordinate 340,973,127 of NC_064626.1, read as the reverse complement.
CCTACTCTTCATCACTACTATATTGTGATCTGAGTCTATATCTGCTCCTGGGTACGCCTTACAATCCAGTATCTGATTTCGGAATCTCTGTCTGACCATGATGTAATCTAATTGAAATCTTCCCGTATCTCCCTGCCTTTTCCAAGTTTACCTCCTCCTCTTGTGATTCTTGAACAGGGTATTCGCTATTACTAGCTGAAACTTGTAACAGAACTCAATTAGTCTTTCTCCTCTTTCATTGCTTGTCCCAAGCCCATATTCTCCTGTAACCTTTTCTTCTACTCCTTCCCCTACAACTGCATTCCAGTCGCCCATGACTATTAGATTTTCGTCCCCCTTTACACACTGCATTACTCTTTCAATATCCTCAAACACCTTCTCTATCTGTTCATCTTCAGCTTGCGACGTCGGCATGTATGCCTGAACTATCGTTGTCGGTGTTGGTCTGCTGCCGATTCTGATTAGAATAACCCGGTCACTGAACTGTTCACAGTAACTCACCCTCTGCCCTACCTTCCTATTCATAACGAATACTACACCTGTTACACCATTTTCTGCTGCTGTTGATATTACCCGATACTCATCTGACCATAAATCCTTGTCTTCCTTCCACTTCACTTCACTGACCCCTACTATATCTAGATTGAGCCTTTGCATCTCCCTTTTCAGATTTTCTAGTTTCCCTACCACGTTCAACCTCCTGACATTCCACGCCCCGACTCGTAGAACGTTATCCTTTCGTTGATTATTCAATCTTTTTCTCATGGTAACCTCCCCCTTGGCAGTCCCCTCCCGGAGATCCGAATGGGGGACTATTCCGGAATCTTTTGCCAATGGAGAGATCATCATGACATTTATTCAATTACAGGCCACATGTCCTGTGGATACACGTTACGTGTCTTTAATGCAGTGCTTTCCATTGCCTTCTGCATCCTCATGTCGTTGATCATTGCTGATTTTTCCGCCTTTAGGGGCAATTTCCCACCCCTAGGACAAGAGAGTGCCCTGAACCTCTATGTTCTCCTCCGCCCTCTTTGACAAGGCCGTTGGCAGATTGAGGCTGACTTCTTATGCCGGAAATCTTCGGCCGCCACTGCTGATTATTTATCAAAATTTAGGCAGTGGCGGGGATCGAACCCGGGCACGAAGACGTTTTGATTATGAATAAATGACGCTACCCCTAGACCACGGCTACTGAAAGATATGTAAGCAGCATAAAGTTTATTAACGCTCCACATCTTTAATCTTTATGACTAGATATTTGCAGCCCTCTGCCGCTGGAGGGTTCCGAATTACAGTGTGTAACACGGCGCGTGAAACATAACTATGTCGGTGCACAAGAAACAGTGTGCTGAATTCGAATTTCTAATTCGAAAAGTTCGTCCACACATGGAGCACTCTCTCCTTCAGCATGACCACGTCAAATCATACACGAGCATTGCAACATCCACAACAATTCGATGCCTTGGGTTCGCCTGTCATCGATCATCCTCCATACAGTCCCGACTTCGCCCCATCCGATTTTCAGTTGGTTCTGAAACCTTAAAGAACACGTTCGAAGACTTGAGTTTCGTAGCGACAAAGCGGTACAAGCAGAGGTGAGAGTCTATCTCCGTCAGCAAAGCCAAACTTTCTACAGTGACTGTACTAACTGACTAGTCTCTCGTTGAGATAAATGTGAACGTCTCGAGGGTGACTATATTGAAAAATAAATGCAGACATGAAGGACGAAGACGTAGAATGTTAATAACGTTTGTTTTATTTGCGCTTTCTCATAAAAATATTCGAAGGCACTACTTTTCACCACGTTCTCGTAGATAATATATCCCGGGAAACCGCACAAGTTGGTCAGCTGAAAATAAAGTGTGACACTGTGACTGTAAAGTTGGGTGGGAAAATTAGAAGTGAGCGAAGAGGCGATAAGATGTGGTCACGTTTGTGCCACATGGCGTGTATATTTAGCGAAAAACTGCATCCACTGCCATATCCTAAAACGAGGAATTACTTCAGATGACACTTTATTAACGATACCATTGAACTCTGCTAACTTTGTGTGCCACATTTCATACAAGGAATGGACGTTAGAAACGCAGTGTACGTGGGTTTTCCTTAGTGCGAGTATATACTTATTCTTGTGTGTGTGTGTGTGTGTGTGTGTGTGTTATGTGTGTTTTAGAGAAAAAAGAGCATTGTATTGATCAAGAAGCGTGTTCATGTGTGGGGGCGATTTGAGTTTCTGTGGGTGCGTATCTGTGCATCTGTTTCACTTGACGTATCACCGATAATGTAATTCCTACGCAAAGAGGACACAGTCGTGCAAGTTAATGTAAAAAAGTATAGTATAGTACTAAAAGAAAAATATGGCGAATGATAGAAACACAATAACAAAATACGTCGTAGCAAAATCGAAATGAATTTTCTACAGCAGATTCCTTGGCCAGAGCTTGCGTGACTTTGACGCTTCTGTAGAGGCTCGGGAATAATTAGCCTTTCAAGACATTCTTGAAGCCACTTCCTAGACGTGGGAGTTATGTGCCCAGAGCATTTCTGCTACACCTAATAAGGAGCCGCCTCTAGTGATGCCTGGGTCGTTATTTAAACCACAGCTGAAACGGAATTTGTCCTTGTGTGGTAACTGGACGCCTCGCAGCATTCTTTCGTGATTAAAAGACCTGAATACCACTAAAGCTTCACGGCTGCTAGAATACAACAGTTGCTGCATTACTGTTTACTTTCGTACAATTCAGCCGGTTGCTCAAATAATGAGCATTTCCGTGTAAATACCTAGATGCTTAATATCACAGATTATTTCAGGTATCTATAAATGTACATTTCTTTCAGAGCTAGCACGGAAACTAAAACATTCTCCATTAGTTCTTCATTCGACGACTATTAGCCCTCTGTACCCCGACTAACCTAAAATGAGGCAAGTTCTCCGCAGCAATCAGAAACGAACATTAGAACTGGGAACGGCAACTGGGCACATTTTTACTTTTATGCGTATATTGAGATTAAGTAGGAAGAAACGACGTTCGACAAGGTACCACCTTTTTATATTCAGGAAGAACTGTGGGAGATAGCTACAACGCTAGAATTAGTGAAACAGTTTTAAAGCGGTGCTCAACCAACCAAACCTAACCAACGTTCTTCAATGCAAAGAAGGATTTCTTTGTTGTGGTGGAAAAGCATGATCCTCTTCTATCGAACAACAGTGTCACAGGGTTATTTGGTAAGCGTGATAGGGTCACGGAGATGTTAAGCAGACTCAAGTGGCAAGAGAGGCGCCCTGCATCGCAGTGTAGCTTGCTGTCCAGGTTTCGAGAGGGTGCGTTTCTGGATGAGGTATCGAATACGTTGCTTGCCCCTGCTTATACCTCCCGAGGAGATCACGAATGTAAAATTAGAGAGATTCGAGCGCACGGAGGCTTATCGGCAGTCGTTCTTCCCGCGAACCATACGCGACTGGAACAGGAAAGAGAGGCAATGACAGTGGCACGTAAAGTGCCCTCCGCCACATACCGTTGGGTGGCTTGCGGAGTATAAATGTAGATGTAGATGTTTGAATACTGACACTAAGGAATTTCTGTTTTAAACACTTGTCCAAGAGTTAGCAGATTTCAGACTGGTTTGATGCGACCTACCTCGATTTCGTCTACCTTACGAGTACACACACAGTCATTTTCGATATATATATATATATATATATATATATTCCAATCTCTGTCTTCCCCTACAATGACTGCCCTGTATGGCTCCACTGACAGCGATGAAGTTACCTTCTGACGTCTTAACACATGTCTTGTCACTCTATTCGTTTTACCATTCCGTATTCTAAATACAAGTATCTTTGATCGACATCTCAAATGCCGGCCGTTGTGGCCGAGGGGTTCTAGGTGCGTCAGTCCGGAACCGCGCTGCTGCTACGGTCGCAGGTTGAATCCTGCCTCGGGCATGGATGTGTGCGCTGTCCTTAGGTTGGTTAGGTTTAAGTAGTTCTAAGTCTAGGGGACTGATGACTCAGATGTTGAGTCCCATCGTGCTCAGAGCCATTTGACCTATATGACATCTCAAATACTTCGATAGTAACATAACTGAACGGTACGGAAAAATGCTGAGGTTAAATATAGATATTGGACACTAAATCTGTATTTAACCTCAGTATTTTTCTATACCGTTAAACAGCCGAAAGCTCAACCTGTCCCCCAGAATAAGTAATAAAAAATACATTTTCGAGGACCTATATAACTACATATAATAGTCGACACCATGGAAAAACTAGTTGAAAACAATCTCTCCATGAAGTGTAAGTAGCTCAACAATTTTCTAACAAACAAAACGGGAGATGTGATTCTTCAGTTCCTCCAGGCGTATTTGTTGCTCGAACAGTCCACGGGTATACTGCCGGTTCATAGTATCCAATGGGCACAACATTTCGGCGATCAGACATGTCGCCATCGTCAGGTGCGCAAAACGGTAGAGCAAAACGGTAGATATTTCAAAACAGTAAGCAGTGAAGTCCGTTTCCGGAGAAATTGCATCTCGGGCATTATTTCGTTAACTGGAGTGTTATCCTTCGTACAGAAGCCAAAGAAGAGAAATCAGGCCTCGGCAGGAACGTAGCAGGCATGCAGGGCCTACAATACCCGAAAAAAATTATCAATACACCCATTCGTGGACATTACTCTGAGGTGAGAAAAGTCATTGGATGTCTCCTGATATCGTGTCGCACCTCCTTTTGTACGGCACAGTGCAGCTACTCGACGTGGCATGGACTCAATAAGACGTTGGAAGTTCCTTCCATCAATATTAAGCCTTGATGCCTTTATACCAGCCCATAACTACGAGAGTGGTGCCAGTGCAAGATTTCGTGCACGAATTAACTTCTCAATTATGTCTCGTAAATGACCGATGGGACTCATGTCGGGCGATCTGGCTGGCCGTATCGTCCGCTCGGATTGTTCAGGCCAGTCACGAACAATTGTGGACCAGTGGCATGACATCGTTTTTTGGAAACATGAAGTCCATAAATGGCTGCAAATTGTCTCCAAGTAGGTGAATATAATTATTTCCAGTCAATTATCGGTTTATTTGGACCAAAGGATGCAGCCCACTCCACGTAAACACAGCCTCGTACGTTAAGTGAGAGGTAATGCCTGAAATGTGACATTCTCGGCACACTCTTATCACTGTCAATTTCGGAATATTGAATTCCCTAACGAATTCCGAAATGAAATTATCTCTTATATCTAGCTCCAACTATCATTTCGTGTTCAAAGTGTGTTAGTTCCTGTCGTACGGCAATAATCACGTCGGAAAGCTTTACACATGAATCGTCTGAATGCAAATGACAGCTCGTCCAATGCACTGCCCTCTTATACCGTGCGTACACGAAACTATCGCCATTTGCATATATGCCTATGGTTATCCCATGACTTTTGTCACCTCAGTATAAGTCGAAATGTTCCCATCCTTCATCTTTATAACGATTTGAACGCTGCTACTTTCAGTAAGATATCTGAACATAAGTGGAGGAATGGGAGACATTTCTTTCTCAAAAGCCGGAACCAGAGAAGATACTGAAGTCGGAGGTACTGGTATGGAGCTAAACAGACTTTCTAACTCATACCAAATGTGGTCCATGCGGTTCAGGTGGGAACTAAGAGCAGGCCAATCCAGTTCAGGAACGTTATTGTTCACAAACCATTCCCTCACACATGATACTTTATGACTGCATTACCATGGGCCGCGGGGAATGGCCGCGCTTTTAGAGGCGCCATGTCAGGGATTGCGCGGCCCTTCCCGCCGGAGGTTCCAGTCCTCCCTCGGGCATGAGTGTTTGTGTTGTCGTTAGTATACTATTAATACTACCACGACGTGATAAGGCCCAGTGGACCGTACGCATCTACAAGTTTCCTCCTCCATTGTATTCTGTTCATTGCTGTTATCCGCCATCCGTCCACATCTATTGACACTTGGTTTAAAACTTCATGGAGTCCATGCCTCCAACGCTTCTTGAGTCTCCCTGGCGGTCTCTTTCCTGTAGGTGTGAAATCCGGGAGTTTCCGAGGCCATCTGTGATTTTCCATCCGAGCCATATGGCCGGCCCACTGCATTCGTTTGTCTTTGACAGTTCCTGCTATGTTGGGCTGCTGGTATAGTTCCTCAAGCTCTTGGTGGTATCTGATCCTCCATTCCCCTGTATCTGCATCCAGAACCGGACCGAAGATCTTCCGAAGCACTCTTCTCTCAAAAACAAGGAGCTTATGTAAGTCCTGTTTCCGGATACTCCATGTCTCACAGCCATATAGAACAACAGGCTGGATCAGGGTTTTTGTACAGTCGAATCTTGAACTGTCTGGAGAGATATGTATACCGAAGCAGTTGTGCTAGGCTGTGGTAAGATCGGTTTCCTGCTCGTATTCTGGCATTGATCTCTGCTTCACATGACGAGTTCTCAGTGTAAAGTGTCCCTAGGTATTTGAATTCATGCACTCTCTTGTAGGACTGGTCCCCAACCTGCAGTGATTGTAAATGACCAGCAGTCTGACAATGATCACGTGTCATAACGAGGTACTCTGTCTTGGCTTAGTTTATGTTTAGCCCAAATTTGCTGGCAGCCTCCTTTAGTGCTTTGGTCATTTGCTCCAACTCCTCTTCCGACCTAGAGAGTAAACAGATGTCGAGTGCATAGGCTAAGTATGCCAGTCTCTTTCCTTCGATTTCAATCCCTTCGTTCTCTTGGAAGTTAGTTTAAGTTAATGTAAGTAGTGTGGAAGTCTAGGGACCGATGACCTCAGCTGTTTGGTCCCTTAGGAATTCACACACACACATTTAACATCATCACGGTGACACAAACAATTTTCGTCTTAGAATTGTTCCATTACTGTACGCGTTACACAATGTCGTGCGCCGTGTTCATGTCCTTCCGCATGTAGCGTTTTCTGAAGCACAATAAGAGAAGTTCACCGTAACAACGAAAATTACCTCCATGGCCTCTAACACGCTCTTCTGTACTTCATTGTTGTCATTCCACATGACGGAGCTAAAGCTCTCCAGGCGTCCGCTAAACCCAAACGCTGCCATCGGATTGCCACAGACTATAACGTGATTCATCAACCCAAATCACTCGTCTAGTGGAGTCGCTAGCTACAGCACCTGAAACACCGTTCAGCATCGCCTACAGTAATGGGTGGCCTATGAGGAGCTGCTCGACCATTCTGGATTCTTTTTAACCTGCTAACACACGATCACTGTGCTAACTGGACTGCTGGTAGCACTTTGCCACACACGAATGATTCCCTCCTCTGAATTCATGTGATTTTTTACAACCATCCTCCGCAACTTTCGGCGATCCTTGGCCGTCAGTACAGGAGTACCGCTTGTTCTTGGTTTAGCTGTGGTTGTTCCTTAGCCATTCTACTTAAAAGTAACATCACCAACAGTCGACTTGAGTAACAATAGAAGGGTTGAAATGACCTTGACGGATTTGTTACTCAGGTAACATCCAATGACTAACACACGTAGAAGCTATCGAATTCTCCTGACTGACCCGTTCTGCTGTTACTGCTCCTCTACTGACAACACAATACTCCCTGCCGCTTTTTATGCAGGTTGGTCCGCCTTGCATGACGCCTAATGGTGAGTTCCACGTTCCAAAGGGGCGCTTGAAGGCTTTTGATCAGATAATTTACACACGTTCTGTAAGGAGTTATTTTCCGCATCCTTAAGTTATTATAAAAATCAAAATAAAATAAAGATGTCATGGTGATAATATTGTTGCTGCATAAACAAGCAGCTCAACGACTGTATTATCCCATTCACATGAACGTAATGAGCTCAGTTTCGAGGACTTGGAAGGTCTGTGAAAGTTGCCCGCTATCTGTCTTGTAATTACCTCCTCGTTAGCGAAAGTTATGTTCATGCGTTAGCATTGCGTAATGGTTTCGCACAAATAACTGCCAGCAGTCTAACCCGATTTCGGTTGCTGGCTGGCAACGCAACATACACAGGCCGCCTGCCTCTGAAGGACGCCCAAGTCCGCGAACGATATTTCAGACTCCGTTTCATCCTTGCTGCTGAGGCTTGTCTCTTATTGTCTCACTTTGCATTCACTCACTTGCAAATTTCTGTAATTAGAGTTCGTGTGTGCGTGCGTGTGTCCGTGTGTTTGTGTGTGTATGTGTGTGAGTGTGCGTATGTGTGTGTGTGGTGTGTGTGTGTGTGTGTGCGCTTGCGCGAGCGTGAGTGTGTTTTGTGGGTTTGAGGCACTCAACACGTAGGTCATTATTGCTCTTTTCACCAACTGCGAAACCTTATTTTAGATCTGTGTGACGATGCTGTGCTGATTATATTTATATGTTTTGACGATGCCATTATGGCCTTATCACTTTATGACATGGTGTAAAAAAGATCTGAGGATGGTCATTACGGACTGAAACCGGTCATCGTCTAAAGAATTGATATTGTGATCAAAGACTGGAATAAAAAACATTTGACATTATTGCTCTTGCTCAAATACTTTGTGAAGAATGTGGTTGAAACATAAATGCAGACCCATTTAAAATGTCGGTCGCTCTCCCATTCTCGGTGATACTCACCCACCCATACTCAGTCATACAGAACAAAAAATTGCCAGTTTTGCCAATGCTGCAATATGCCGTTACATCATGACTAAATACTGTATATACTTCATAAATAATGAAAGTAGTGATGTTGTCTAATAACTTACGAAAAGTCCAAAATAAGACAGTCAATCTGATCGCATATTAAAGTGTTCTCGCTAATAGTCTATGGAGAGATTTCACAACTTCTTCATATCATCTGATAAACAAGTGTCTGTACCTTTATCCAACAAATGGCTCTGAGCACTATGGGACTTAACTTTTGAGGTCATCAGTTCCCTAGAACTTAGAACTACTTAAACCTAACTAACCTAAGGACATCACGCACATCCATGCCCGAGGCAGGATTCGAACCTGCGAACCTGCGACCGTTTATCCAACATAAAATAGGTCCAGTTAAAAGGCGACGTACCGAAATACGTTGAAGCGCCTCACATGGAGGGTTCTTCCATCGGAGCAAGATACTGTGAGTCATCGGACTGCACCCTTTCTCACTTCCCCTCGCTTCAGTGGACAGAAAGATGAACAGCACTGACAAGTATTTGATTTTGTCTCCTGCACCTATTTGTCTATCACTGTCAGCCACTCTTCTTCCCGCAGACATATGGCCCTGAAGCCCAACAGCGTGGATACAGCGTAGATAGGGGCATGACACTTAGTTACGGGATTTTGTACTGACGCTTCCTTGGCTGTCACGTCCATCAGTTCCTGCACCTGAATTTCCACGTGCCCTGCTAAATGATAAAACCTTCGCCTATGTTTATACGCAAGAAGGGACTTCTTGACATGCTGACCATATTTGTCTGCTGAACGCAAGCTGCGATTTTACCTCCGTATGGATATACATAATCAGCTGGGCTGTACGCAATTCTGTTTAAAAAGGATGGCTTGATATAGCTGTTGGGTCGAGCCGCACACGTCTGCTTCCATGTCCTGCAATTAAACTCGCTGCAAATAATAACACACACCTGTGGTCCTGCAGTCAAACAGTGATGCATCGGCTAGAATTGTAAATTAATAAAAGAATAATAAATATGAAACAAAATATGAACGAATAATTAATTAAAAAAATCTGGCATTGATGTGGGCTACCCAGAGAATTATACTGAATAATGTTTATTCAACCAAGCAGTCTAAAATAAACAGGGGCCTACAGTTAATAATTAGAATACAGCCACAAATGTAACCTTATTAAAATGCAATAAAGTTACATCAAGTGTGTCAACAAGAATGGTAGGAAAAGTTCCAAGCAGAAGAAGTTCTGAACTGGAGTACATTCAGACTTCCCGAAAGCTAGTCTATTCAAAAGTCACAGCATTCTAGCGGCCGTTCGCCGCCCAGAAACTATCACGTATGCGCCGGAATATGAGCCATTACCACAGCCATGCCTTCTTCTTGCAGATCTTGACGCAAAAAGTGCCCTCAGTCGCTCCCTTGAGCAGACCCCTCAAAAGGTTTAGGTCTTCACTTGACTCCAGTAGTGCTCCACCACTACCTAATTATCACTGGCAGAAGCCCATCCACGCTATATTTACGTCATTCTTGTGTTGCACAGACACGATTTGACTCGTCTACTTTTCACACTAAAGTAATAAAGTACAAGAATATTTAATAAAAGAAATTTTATAAAGATCTGGTCACTTACTATATACAGTGAGTACAAATAATAGTTTATATATATATATATATATATATATATATATATATGTGTGTGTGTGTGTGTGTGTGTGTGTGTGTGTGTGTGTGTGTGTGTGTGTGCGTCAGCATTCTTGCATTCGTGCACTCGTGTTAAATAACAGTAAAATATCGTTAAAAACTGGTTTACTTAGACCCACTTGACAGAAGAGTCATTTGGCACTTTCTTCAGTGGTTGTGTCAGCGAATCCATATGATTAACCACTTTTAACTTACAGTTGTTTTAATATCAACTGTAATTACCATTTAAATATAGTCACTAGCGTGGAGGGTAAAAATCGTAGGGGGAGACCAAGAGATGAATACACTAAGCAGATTCAGAAGGATGTAGGTTGCAGTAGGTACTGGGAGATGAAGAAGCTTGCACAGGATAGAGTAGCATGGAGAGCTGCATCAAACCAGTCTCAGGACTGAAGACCACAACAACAACATTGTAAAGATATCAAGACACTGTAAATTATTCACTTGTGTAGTATTTAAGACAAACCTAACCTAACCTAACCTAACCTAATATTGTTTCAGTGGAAGAGGCACTATCTTCTGAGCTCACAGATGTATTCACATTCGATTTACTACGGATCTGTGATTTATTATTGAATTTCTACGAGTTCTAAGTAGCCAAATGTCAGACTGCCTTAAACGCCGCCATTACTGGTACATCTTCTGCACTCCTGCGATGCTGGCAACCGCCGACCTGATTCTTCCTGCTCTGGGGTTACTGCCCCCTGTCACATGAGCTCTTCTGGAGCGGTTGAGTGGCCTCCAAGCCCTGCCGACCCGCACCAAGCCAGCAAGAAAATTCACCTCTCCTCAACAACAATCCTCGATGGCCGAATAGCTCGCCTACTTATCTATAACGTTACAACATACTGCATGGACAGAACGGCACTCAGAAAGTTAGAGTACAAGAGGATGTTTGCAGCCCAAGTACATCTCTCCTACTAGAATGCGTTTAAGACTGCGTCGTTCGATGATGACAGGAGGGGGCTGAGAAAGGAGTCACCTAGCTTAGACGTACCTGTATATATGGCTGCGTATCTGTTGTGCTCATTTAAAATTTCATAAAACATTGAATTAACTCAGGAGTTCAGTCTCTTTGTGCCTCAAGAAATCTAAAACTGTTATGATCACTTTCAGTAGCCAAGGTTCTTCGTTCCTTATCCTGAGTTGGTACACTCCTGGAAATGGAAAAAAGAACACATTGACACCGGTGTGTCAGACCCACCATACTTGCTCCGGACACTGCGAGAGGGCTGTACAAGCAATGATCACACGCACGGCACAGCGGACACACCAGGAACCGCGGTGTTGGCCGTCGAATGGCGCTAGCTGCGCAGCATTTGTGCACCGCCGCCGTCAGTGTCAGCCAGTTTGCCGTGGCATACGGAGCTCCATCGCAGTCTTTAACACTGGTAGCATGCCGCTACAGCGTGCACGAGAACCGTATGTGCAGTTGACGGACTTTGAGTGAGGGCGTATAGTGGGCATGCTGGAGGCCGGGTGGACGTACCGCCGAATTGCTCAACACGTGGGGCGTGAGGTCTCCACAGTACATCGATGTTGCCAGTGGTCGGCGGAAGGTGCACGTGCCCGTCGACCTGGGACCGGACCGCAGCGACGCACGGATGCACGCCAAGACCGTAGGATCCTACGCAGTGCCGTAGGGGACCGCACCGCCACTTGCCAGCAAATTAGGGACACTGTTGCTCCTGGGGTATCGGCAAGGACCATTCGCAACCGTCTCCATGAAGCTGGGCTACGGTTCCGCACACCGTTAGGCCGTCTTCCGGTCACGCCCCAACATCGTGCAGCCCGCCTCCAGTGGTGTCGCGACAGGCGTGAATGGAGGGACAAATGGAGACGTGTCGTCTTCAGCGATGAGAGTCGCTTCTGCCTTGGTGCCAATGATGGTCGTATGCGTGTTTGGCGCCGTGCAGGTGAGCGCCACAATCAGGACTGCATACGACCGAGGCACACAGGGCCAACACCCGGCATCATGGTGTGGGGAGCGATCTCCTACACTGGCCGTACACCACTGGTGATCGTCGAGGGGACACTGAATAGTGCACGGTACATCCAAACCGTCATCGAACCCATCGTTCTACCATTCCTAGACCGGCAAGGGAACTTGCTGTTCCAACAGGACAATGCACGTCCGCATGTATCCCGTGCCACCCAACGTGCTCTAGAAGGTGTAAGTCAACTACCCTGGCCAGCAAGATCTCCGGATCTGTCCCACATTGAGCATGTTTGGGACTGGATGAAGCGTCGTCTCACGCGGTCTGCACGTCCAGCACGAACGCTGGTCCAACTGAGGCGCCAGGTGGAAATGGCATGGCAAGCCGTTCCACAGGACTACATCCAGCATCTCTACGATCGTCTCCATGGGAGAATAGCAGCCTGCATTGCTGCGAAAGGTGGATATACACTGTACTAGTGCCGACATTGTGCATGCTCTGTTGCCTGTGTCTATGTGCCTGTGGTTCTGTCAGTGTGATCATGTGATGTATCTGACCCCAGGAATGGGTCAATAAAGTTTCCCCTTCCTGGGACAATGAATTCACGGTGTTCTTATTTCAATTTCCAGGAGTGTATTTTTGCCACAACAAGTGCCACTATGTTGTACTCCTCAAGGCTCCCAAATGGTCTTTTTGTTCGACGATTTGAGAAAATTTCTTTATGGTATGGCGAGCAACTGTTTGTTGCTATGATTATTACGATATACAGAAGAATCTGTACATCTGACGCTCCGTGAGAAGCTGTTGACAGTTGGGATTTGCTGGATGCCCAACTTTAGCAGAGAGGCTAGGTACTGGGCTGAACCTGTAGGCACCTCTGGCTCACCTAAACCCTAATACATTTAATGTATTCGTTATTGCTAATAATGACAACCATCAGCTGTAGAATGGAATGACGACAATGAAAATTTGTGCCGCAACGGGGCTCGAATGCAGGTTTCCCGCTTATCGTGATCCGTCACCTTACCATTTGGCTATTTGTGCACGATTCAGAGCCAGACGCAAATTTCCATACGTCGTCAACCTCGCGTCTACGACCTGGATTCGTATATTCCTTCAAACATGCATGCATGTCCAAAAATAACTTTGCATCGTAATCAGAATAACACAGGGCACTGAAATATCGCATTTCTCTGCCAATACCGGACAAGCGACTTTCAAACTACAAGTCTGACCAGTACGGGAATATACTTAATGAATGTACGAGTCCAGGTTGTATTCTGTGTCTAGCGTAGGCGTCAATAATGGGTGTCTAGGAAACCTATGTTCTCGGATCGCTAGACATTAAAACAAATCACATTAATGAGTTTTATTACAAAATGAGCAATTACAATAATAACTTTGTGTTGCACAGATGTGTCGCAAGCAAAGGGCGACATACGAAATAATCAACTTTCTTCAGTATAGCAACTCCAATGTCTGATACATAGAGGGTTCAAGCGAAGTAATGAGCTTTGACGCTTTTGTGCAAGTCGCTAATCTTGAGGCTGCTACTCGACTGGCCCGCGACCAGCCGGGTCAACACCGACTCAAAGGAAGGCCTCGGCGCTTGTTGGTGACGTCACGTCAGCTAGGCACGGCGAACGCCAGGTCTGTTGCACGCAGAAACGCCTGGGCGTGCTTATCCATATAAATCTCTTATTTTAGGACAAAATGTTTGGTATTGTTTTGGATTCTGCAGTTTTATTTAGATGAAAGATTTTCTTACTATCGTAAAGCTACACACGAAGATGATAGTTCTGTATTACTGAATCCTGTCGAAACAAACGTAGATCAATATGAGAAGATGCTTTGCCCCATTGCAAGCTTCGGAAATTTTACATTCAAGTAACTATATTTAATTGATCCATTTTGTTATCAAAACTTACCCCAACCCCTTTACAATGAACTCGTTTCTTTTATTTATTTATTTTCGTTTGACACCGTCACCGGAAATGTGAACTAATTTACATGTGTAAATGTCCAACTGTTGCCAGTCATTAGATTACAGTCGTTTTCAACGAAAGGAATTCTAAACAGGAAACAAAATAGCTTCATACATCGAAAATACTGCTGAGCTTAAACTTTTTTAAACATGCACATTAGAAAAGATAAATATTCCCCTCTTGCTACTGAAAGGAGAAACATTATAAGATAAAAAATTTTATTTGATACAACAAGTATCTCTCTTTCGCCTCTTCTTCTGTCCCCCACCCCCTCCCCCAACGTGTACAATCGTAAGATATTTCATTAACATTCAGTGCTCCTCACCCCATAGTCAAGCAAGATACCTAAAGAAGAGCACCAATATGTTCACAGTTTCTTGTAAAAGCAACCCAGTACAGACGTAACTTCCTCAGATTTACAAATAAGGTAAAGAAGCACGAATTTTGTTGCTGCTGGACAATGAAGTTGTTTTTGTATGTAAATTCTTAAAACAGGTGGAAATTTAAGTTCAGGAGTACACTATTTGTTAAGAAGTGTAATGAATTGCAGAATTAATTGATTGCAGAAATCTCTCAGAACAATGTGTGTTGGTCAACTACCGCCAATAGTTTCACATTTTGCTGTGTCGGGGAGGGAGACACCACCATTATGAGTATGCCTGCGACAGACCTGAAGTTCGCCGTGCCTAGCTGACGTGACGTCACGAACGAGCGCCGAGGCCTTCCTTTGAGTCGGTGTTGGCCGAGCGCGGCGCTTATGTCCGCTTTACATAGAGGCCGCTGGTGTCGCGTTGTCGTCCTGGAGGGGGTCGATCAGATTAGCGTGCTGTTGGCTGACGTCGTCTCACTGCCATCTCGTTCCCAACTGGCGTGCCGGCACTTGACTTTACACTGTAACATTCCTTCTCCCCGCCCCCAAAAGCGATGCACCGTCGTCGTAGAAGGAGCACGACAACGGAAGGGGAGGCAAGAGCGTGGACGCTGCGAGGACTGGAAGCAGCTGGAGGAGACGTCAGATTTCCAGTCGCACCCTGCCATTCGGCCTTCACTATGGTGTAAATGTCCCCCGGAAAACGACCAGAAGGATACACGTCCACCTCCTGAGGCCCCTACGAAGATGTGGAAAGCGTCGGCTGCGGCGGCGAGGGCGGATCCAGCTCCGTCGGTAGGACGAGAGGAGGCGGAGGAGGTGAAGGCTCCCTCACCATGGGGTCGTCCCGCGGGGTCGTAATGACCCCCTCTGGCGGCTGCTGTGGCCGCTCTGTCCTCGGTATCCGTGAATCTGGGGGAATAGGTAGAGGAGGATCACCGTGCACGTGAAGGGGCGAATTTGATTGTGAAGTCGGTGCTACAATCCGTCTCGGCATGAAATGAGATACATGCATGCGCCAAGTCGACGAAGGATCTCGCCTCGCGCCCACTATCTGCTGCCGCTAAAAACTCTGAAAAGCACAACATCATGCAGCGCGAAGCGATACTTGAGGCCGTCCTGCGGCGCCGTGTGCTGACGAGGGTGGAGCAGATGAAGTTGTGTCCAATGGCCGCCGCCATGAAGCAATTCCGCCGGCGATGGTCCATATCGTCGTTGCGAACAATAGAGGCGAGAAACAGTTGCAATGCTTGATTCCTGATGTGTGCGTCGCGAAATTTGGTCGTCGGCTGCTTGAATGTCCTGAAAAAACGTTCCGCTTCGTCGTTGGACTGTGGATGGAACGGTGCACTAGTTAGATTCTGGATGCCATTGCGTTCACAGAATGTTTCAAAGTTGTTTGACATGAACTGAGGGACGTTGTTCGACAGTATGTCTTCAGGCAAACCTTCGAGGCAAAAAATCGAGGACAACGCCTGAAACTAGCTACGTGCCGTTCCGGAGTTCACTGGCTCAACAAAAGGAAACTTGCTATAAGAGTCTACCACAATCAAACAACGAGTATTTCATAAAGGTACAGCAAATCTATGTGCACACATTGCCATGGTAATTGCGACTAAGGGCAAGCAGAGAAATTTTGTGGCACAGCGGACTGATTTTCCGCACATGCGTGACACAGTGACGTCATCTGTTCTGTTTGGATGTCCATACACTGCCAAGTACGGCATCGACGATCTAACTGTTTCGTACGAACAATTCCCCCAGTGTCCGTGGTGAAGTAACTGCAACACCTCTTTCTGCAAAGCTTTGGAGATCAACACATGTAACTGTCCACTATCATTTTGAACAAGCATCACACCTTGCTGTATAGCGAGGCTGTGGCGACGTGCAAAGTATCGGCGCACTACGGACTTCTTAATCCTGTGGCAGAGAGCGAGGCAAAGATGTGCGAATGTTCAAGTCGAAATCAGCTTCCGTGGCCTGTGCAATTATAGGTCAGAGGAAAGGACTGAAACAATTCAGAAACGTGAGCATCGATCTGACTGCAAAATGCAGCAGAAGCGTCAAAGTCCGTATCAAGCCCAATCGGAGGACGTGAAAGTGCATCCGCATTACCATGTTGAGGTGTCGCACGATATCCAATCTCGTGCTAGTATTGAGACAACAACAAAGTCCATCTTTATCATTTTTCGTACAGGAGCTGGCTTCGTCGGATGAAACAAGGCCTGCACTAAGTAGAATTTTCTGCCATTCCACCGGCGAAAAGACGGTGTGGCAGTTGGAGCTACAGTTGTTGCGTGTTGCACTGTATTTGTGGCTTGATTTATCAGGAGCTGCTGTACCGTGTTTAGTAGTGTTGAGATTTTCTGGGCCCGAAACTGTAACATCCGTGTTAGATGCGTTGTATCTTTTGCTTGCAGTTGAGGCACCTGAGCAGGGGGTGAGTTAGGTGGGTTGCTTATTGCGATAAACAGACAAGGCAACCAATAAAAATAAGCACACCATCAAAGAAAATTTCCGAAACCCCCATATGGAAACACTGATTAGCAAAAACATTATTAGAGACACTTTGAAAGCAAGTAAACACACCCCTGACAAGATAGAATTAAGGTGCCAGCAAAACACAAAAGCCCACGAAAAACTGTGGCAGGCAGGCACTGGGATGCCGCTATGGGATCCGCTGACCTCTCGTCGCCAAAATATTTTATCCGGGCTAGTCGTCAATATGGGGTGTCTAGGAAACCTACTTTTTCGGATCGCTGGACAACATTCAAACAGATCATATTAATGAGTTTTATTACAAAATGAGCAATTACAATACTTAACTTTTGTTTTACATAGATGTGTCGCAAGCAAAGAGCGACATACAAAATAATCAACTCTCTTCAGTATAACAATTCCAAAGTTTGATACATAGACGGTTCAAGCTAAGTAATGAGCTTTGACGCTTCTATGCAAGTCGCTAGTCTTGAAGCTGCTGTTCGACTGGGCCGCGACCAGTCGAGCGCGGCGCTTTATGTCCTCTTCACATAGAATCCGCTGCTGTCGCGTTGTCGTCCTGGAGGGGGTCAATCAGTGTGCTATTGGCTGACGCCATCTCACTGCCATCTCTTCTCTCTCGTTCCTGACTGGCGTGCCGGCCCTTGACTTTACGCTGTAACATCTTAGACGCTTGGTTGACGACATATGGAAGATTGGGTCTGACCGCGAGTCCTGCAAGCTTGAATCTAGCCGCGAGTCGTGCGTGGATAGCCACATGGTAAGGCGACCGCTCGCTACAAGCGGTAAATCCGGGTTCGAGCCCCGGTCTGGCACAAATTGTCACTGTCATCATTCCATTCTACAGCTGATGATGGTCATAATTCGCCATTGTGAATACACTTAATGTATTTCATAACGGCTGCAGTAGCAGTGCCTGTTCATTTGGACATGCATTCATGTCCAAAGGAACTTTAAAGATCACTCTTAATGCTAATTCTATCACAGTTACACACTTCTACAGATGCTCAGTTGAGCAAAAATGAAGATGGAAATTGGTCGTGACCTATTCGAAGGAATGATTCTGGTTTCGATGTAATGATTTAGGCAGACTTCCTTAAGATCAACGTAAGGATCAGTACGTGGGGACTTTTGTCATTATCTTGAATGCTAGTCCCCTCGATTAAGCATTCCACGCAATCAGTGGCTGTTAATCGTTACTGGGTGTGAAAGGTATTTGGTGTATCATTGTCACTGGGTGGTGTAGTTCCCACTGATAGTTCCAACTTTGTCCTGTAGTTACATTTTCGTACTGTTTCCTTCATTGCTTCCTGGTACAGTAGGTTTTTTTTAAAATACTGATGTGCAGTGCTTGTTTTGTTTATGCACCTTCCGATTCAATGTTTTCGTCAACACTGCGTTCGAAAGTTGAATTTTGAGCGAAGCAGTCATTTTCACAGCAGTATATTTCTTGCTAAAGATAACAATTCACTTCAGTTGTCTCCTGTATTTGCCAGTAAGTTTGGTTGTCTTCCATTATTGTGTTAAGCAGACGAGGTTTTCACATAAACTCCGTGTGATCTAGATTCGCGTCTCTATGGCAGAACCGCACAGTAAGTAGAACAACACAAAGCAACGTTGACAGGTCTGCCGGTCGCTCAGTAGTCTTGCAGATATGAGAGAGCAAGCATATCGAGTTTTTGCACCTCTTAATCAGTAACGTTCTACGTCATGGCTGATTATTACATCGTTCACTATTGTAAGCAAACAAAAGTAAAGCCGTATACATAAAACGTTGACACCTCAGAAGCAGTGCTCAAGATAAAATACTGTTTACACGCTGGGGCTGTATTACACTGAGTATAAATAGATACCAGGCGGCATATGGATTTGGTAACAGAAGATGATATGTGTTATAATGTCAGCAGAATGTGGCAGTATCTGGATGCTGGTGACCGGGAAGATGAATTCCTTTCGAATCCGCAGAGAGAAGATACACTACTAGCCATTAAAATTGCTACACCACGAAGATGACATGCTACAGACGCGAAATTTAACCGACAGGAAGATGCTGTCATATGCAAATGATTAGCTTTTCAGAGCATTCACACAAGGTTGGTGCCGGTGGCGACACCTACAACGTGCTGATAAGAGGAAAGTTTCCAACCGATTTCTCATACACAAACAGCAGTTGACCGGCGTTGCCTGGTGAAACGTTGTTCTGGTGCCTCGAGTAAGGAGGAGAAATGCGTACCATCACGTTTCCGACTTTGATAAAGATCGGATTGTAGCCTATCGCAATTGCGGTTTATCGTATCGCAACATTGCTGCTCGCGTTGGTCGAGATCCAATGACTGTCAGCAGAATATGGAATCAGTGGGTCCAGGAAGGTAACACCGAACGCCGTGCTGGATCCCAACGGCCTCGTATCACTAGCAGTCGAGATGACAGGCATCTTATCCGCATGACTGTAACGGATCGTGCAGACACGTCTCGATCCCTGAGTTAACAGGTAGGGACGTTTGCAAGACAACAACCATCTGCACGAACAGTTCGACGACGTTTGCAGCAGCATGGACTATCAGCTCGGAGAACATGGTTGCGGTTACCCTTGACGCTGCATCACAGACAGGAGCGCCTGCGATGGTGTACTCAACGACGAACCTGCGTGCACGAATAGCAAAATGTCATTTTTTAGGATGAATCCAGGTTCTGTTTACAGCATCATGATGGTCGCATCCGTGTTTGGTGACATCGCGGTGAACGTACATTGGAAGCGTGTATTCGTCTTCACCATACTGGCGTATCACCCGGCGTGATGGCATGGAGTGCCATTGGTTACACGTCTCGGTCACCTCTTGTTCGCATTGACGCCACTTTGAACAGTGAACGTTAAATTTCAGATGTGTTACGACCCGTGGCGCTACCCTTCCTTCGATCCCTGCGAAACCCTACATTTCAGCAGGATAATGCACGATTGCATGTTGCAGGTCCTGTACGGGCCTTTCTTGATGCAGAAAATGTTGGACTGCTGCCCTGGCCAGCTCATTCTGCAGATCTCTCACCAACTGAAAACGTCTGGTCAATGGTGGCCAAGCAACTGGCTCATCACAATATGCCAGTCACTTCTCTTGATGAACTGTGGTATCATGTTGAAGCTGCATGGACAGCTGTACCTGTACACGTCATCCAAGCTCTGTTTGACTAAATGCCCAGGCGTATCAAGGCCGTTATTACGGCCAGAGGTGGTTGTTCGGAGTACTGGTTTCTCAGGATCTATGCTCCCTAATTTCGTGAAAATGTAATCACCTGCCAGTTCTAGTATAATATATATGTCCAAAGAATACCCGTTTATCATCTGCATTTCTTCTTGGTGTAGCAATTTTAATGGCCAATAGTGTATCTACAAAGTCACGTTTTCGGGTTTTAGGTTTACTTCAACTGTAAAGGTCATTCTAGTCAACTGCTGATCCTACGTAGCGAGTTTTGGGGCAAACCGTGAGACACTGTTGGTGTCCAGTTATTAAATGCGACACTTGCGATGACAAGCCGCTCACGTTTCCCCCTGCTTCCATCATTCCTATTCACCTTGTCCCGAGGTGCTTTGTTGAGGAATCTAGCCCGGGTGCCCGAAAATTGTACCTCATAGTGTTTAGTATTGCTGTAAAGGTCCTAGAAGATGCACATAAGCTGTGACACTCCATAGGGCAGTAATTTTAGAAGTCACAATTTTCTTCGTCAATCTTTTTTTTTTATTTTTACCTGACCAGCCATGTTTAAATTCTGTAGATCTTTTATGATGCTCTCCATTGTTTTTTTTATATCTTTCACGTCTTAATGGACCTCTGAAAGAGATATTCCATCCACTGAATGTCCAGAATAATCTTCTTCTCTTACGTTGTCATGTCTTCGATGTTTTCCGGCATCATGTAAACTTCTGGAATCTCTGACTGTATCCGCAATGTTTTCCTCTAGAATGTTCTATTCTTTATATTCGACGTATGTACAGAATAATATGTCCAAAGACGATAACTTGGAAGTGGAGAATTCGGTGCATTCCTGCCAGTTAGCGCCGTAAGTAGATTGGGGCGGCCGGTGCAATGATCGGCAGCTCTCGAAACCAGGACACCCGAGCACCCAGGAGGAAGATAGTACGGAAAGAACTGGAAAAGAAGGAAAATGCGACATGAATCGTGCATATTCGCGGATGTCCGTAGCAAACTGATGAATAACAGTTGTGTTCTGGAAGCAGTTCTTCGAATGCGAACTCCATGGGTTTCCGATCTTACAGACCGTACCTAAATCTCACATACAGCTGACAGGTGTATGTTGGCGATTAGCTTCCTCCATGTTTTGCAAACAATGTCGTTTGAAGACTGACTACATTTATCAGTATCCTAGAGTCTGAGGACGCTACCAATATTGTCTGCCAAGTGATCTGCGTGCAACATTAGGCATCGTAATATCATTTGCTACGGTAGCCTTGTTACGTAATCGTCTGTTGATGACTTTCCATCCAGGAGGAAAAGCTGCTTGCTGCCTTTCAATAATTACTCAGTGCAACCACGAATTTCGTTTGGTTTACAATATTACTGTGGTTTCGTCAGTGAGGTTCAAGGGACATAGGTGGCTATAGTTATACAGAAATGAAGACCCTTGCGTACAATACATAGGCGTGGAAATCAGCATCAGGCAAATTTTTGGCCAGGGACAACAATAACTGTGAGCGTTATTTGATATGCGAAATGACGTGCAGTCGAGTAGCTTTTTCAAGTTTGATGTTTCTCAAGGAGCCTTACAAATCATATTCCGCTTCTGTAAAATATTAAAAGTTAGTTGGAGTATGTATCTAAAAAGCTTCTACTACTTATTTTCCATTATGGTCCAGATTGGAAGAGAGTGACTTGGGTGATGATGTAGTTCTCGGAGGAGGGACAGGAAATGCGAATGGTGTGGTCATCAATTAAAGGAAATAATTAATGTCTTGTGAATTATAGTAAAAGTAGTCTTGGCTTTTTATGTGTCTATGAGGGGCGAGGTGTGGGGTACGTTTTCCATGAGTTGCGCAAGGGGTTGACAGCAGACGTGGGGAAGGAGAGCCGAAATCTTTTCTGGGCCCGGGGCCGCCAATGACTGTGTTTACTCCCCTACTGCCAATTGTTCTCTGTCATCTTGAATGGAGTGGTCATCAATTAAAGGAGATATTTGTAATTAACGTGTTGGAAGCTCTAGTAAAATTAGTCTTGGTTTTTTATTGTTTTTTAAGCGCCTCTTGTCGTAAAACACGTCGCTGTCACTTGTGCCCTTTCTGTGCCTAATCTGGTGCCAGGGCGTCTCTGTATATGCTGTGCGTGCTCGCTCTTATTATCTGGTAACGCCGTAACTCTTCGATTCAATTTCTGTGTAAGTTCCTTGGAAATCTCAGTTACAGTTTCATATGACCTATACAGCACTCTTCTTAGTTTAGCATTCTTCTAATCCCTCCGAAGTTTTCGTCAGGCCTACTCGATAGGAAAAAAAAGTGCTGTAGTACATTACAGTAGGTCGCGCAAGCGTCTGTATGCTATAACCCTAACACTCGCACTGTACTTACAGTGTTATTCCTTTCATCCTTCCTATCAAGGAATCACGTGATCATTCCGTTTCATATCGCTTCATGATATTGCCTCTTCTTTTTTCATATGATGTCACAGGTCCCTCACGTTTACCACTAATGCAGTAATACGTTAACTTTCGGGATATTTCTCTCGGGAACGATGTATAATTTTGATTTCGTATTTCACTACATAATATCACTGTACTAAAGTGCTCTTTAAACTGACCGGAACACAACTGTTGTATAAATGTAACGTGATGAATTTCCGCGACAATCTGACCAATAGTCAGGTGAGTTTCGCGGAACCGCTGTATCAGTGCCTAACACAACGAGCAGTGACGAACAAGTGGTGACTTGCAACTCGAAATTAAGCGTTTGCACCTCAACACGGGAAACAGTGCATCCTGTTTCGGACGGCTTCTGTTTACGTGAGGGTGACCACATTTTCAAAAAATGGTTCAAATGGCTCTGAGCACTATGGGACTCAACTGCTGTGGTCATCAGTCCCCTAGAACTTAGAACTACTTAAACCTAACTAACCTAAGGACAACACAAACATCCATGCCCGAGGCAGGATTCGAACCTGCGACCGTAGCGGTCGTGCGGTTCCAGACTGTAGCGCCTTTAACCGCGCGGCCACTCTGGCCGGCACCACATTTTCGCAGCAACCGGTGTCTCATGGAGCGATACACCTGCTGAAATTCGCGCAGGCCGTTTTCTCTATTGCGACAGATTTTTTACGCTCCGGGTGCGAGAAAGTAGGAGTGCCGTCGGGAGAAACCGCTGCAGCTCGTCCAGAGCGGGCCTGCGCCCGTAGGCCGTCCCTGGACCGCGGGAGCGGTGACCTGCCAGCACAGAACACCCCTGTCTCCTGGAAAATAGAACTCTGCTTCTCTCATCTCGGAGGTGTGTCAACCATGGGAACTGATCCTCAATACTAACAAACGTAATCTCGTACCCGTACGTAGGTGCCATGACATATTATAGTTCTACTACATAACAGCTCTACCTTCAAGGGAATAATTCACAATTAAATATTAGGTTTGTGTATCGGGATCGGGAAAATTGCACGATTTTGGCTCTGAGCACTATGGGACTTAACATCTTAGGTCATCAGTCCCCTAGAACTTAGAACTACTTAAACATAACTAACCTAAGGACATCACACACACCCATGCCCAAGGCAGGATTCGAGCCTGCGACCGTAGCAGTCCCGCGGTTCCGGACTGCAGCGCCTTGAACCGCACGGCCACCGCGGCCGACGCACGATTTTGATAGACAGTCCTGAATACTGAATTGTTGCGAATTCTTCCAGCTACCGTTCGGCGATAACCTCCATTGCTTTCCGCACTGTATGACAACATCTTTGCCGGCCGGTGTGGCAGAGCGGTTCTAGGCGCTTCAGTCTGGAACCGCTGCGGTCGCAGGTTCGAATGGCATGGATGTGTTTGATGTCCTTAGGTTAGTTAGGTTTAAGTAGTTCCAAGTTCTAGGAGACTGATGACCTCGGATGTTAAGTTCCATAGTGCTCAGAGCCATTTGAACCATTTGACAACACTGTGTTTCACTGCTGTAAGCATCTAAGCCTGCTGTAAGTATCTGAGCCTGTTGTAAGTGTCTGAGCCTGAGGGATACCCGAGCGATCTCCCTGAGTAACTAGCCGTGGACCGCGTGACATACAGTGGTATCGACCGAATACATCTCCAATTCTCGCGGGAGTGAAATGGAGAGCGAGGAACAAGAAAAACCAAAAACTGGGGGACATGATGAGACCTCAAACATTCAAAAATGAGGACTGGAGCCGATGGTATCTGTTTCGGCAACTGGATAGGGGAATATACCAACCCAGGAAGTGGAAATTTTCACGAAGAAGTTGGACGAGATGAAGATCAAATCCTCGTCTAGAGCTCATAGAACGAAATTTCTCAAAGGATAAAAACAAAGAGAAGGTAAACAATGGCCTCCTAAGCAAAAATGGAGGGTCTGAACGGTCTTGTATCTAAGATCTCCAAAAAGTAAAGGGATTAAACAGATCCATTCCACCGTTAAGACAGGAAACAAGCGAGGAGTCTAAAACCAGTAAAGGGCCTCCTACAATTGCACGTAAACATGTGGCCAGCACAGTATAGTTCCATTACACAACAGACGAACTGTAGTGGAATAGTTCGAGATAGGTTTGTGTATCAAGGACGGTAAGGTTGCACGTTTTCGACAGACAACTTAAAATATTGAGTTGCGATTTATTTTAGTTATCGCGATAATGTCCATTGCTTTTCTCAATGTATATCAATGTCACCGTTATTTCATCTGTGCTTCGGTCTTGTAACTACCTTTACATCTTCTGACGATATCCAGTTGCACCTAAGTGTCTTCGTTTAGTACCACTAACGACACAAAACCTGGGTCATAAACTAAACCTTAAGAAGTCACAGGTTGTTCTCATGTAATATCGAAAGTTGATAACAGGACATTTTTGTGAAACAGTTCCTCAGATACTTATTAATGGTAACCTAATACCTTTGAACAAAGTAGAAACACTGCGTCATAATCTTGAATGAGCATCTATAGTGAGAAGAAAAAATTATTGCAACATGCAGGAAATCTTCGCCCTGCCTAAATGCAGTCGAGATAATTAGAAAAATATTTCCACCTCAAATTAAACAAACATTAGTTGAGTCTTTAGTCCTGGCAAATCTTAACTACTACGAAATAGTCCAGTACGACTCCAAACGACTAGGACCAACATTCGGTTCTTTGACTGTATCTGTCCTTCCTACACTCAGGGTGGATGTGGTCAGATAGGCAGTATGAGTTTCACGCGCGGTGTTTACTTCGTCGGTTTATCAGACATTTGTGTGTTCAATACCTCTCCCCACATATCGTTTTTCTGTCATCATCCAATAACTACAATACCAGATCGGATACGTTCAGCACCTTGGCTTTATCATCGTGTAACACTATTTTCTTTCCATCTCCATTGCCGCCACATAACTGCAGAAAAAAATTACTCTTTAACCTGGGTCTTACCAAAACTGCATTAAAGAGCCGGTTAAAGCTTTATCTGCTACCATCAGCATAATTACTCTCTAGAGAAATTCCAGCCGTTCTCCATCTATCAAATATGGGACCGGTATTTCTGTCACACGTAAACTACGTATTGTTTTCTGATGCCTTTCTGCTTCTGCTTTCTTCTTCCACCTCATCGGCTAATGTTACCTTATTAATATATTCTCTCCTCTGACCACTCGACTTTGCTCCACATTGGTTCCCTCTTTACTGAAGCCATACATTTCTTTTAGATGTCATTACAGACACTGTAAAAGAGCATGAAGAATTAACTTAATACGCTTTTTATAAGAATGGTGCCGGTCAGAGTGGCCGTGCGGTTCTAAGCGCTACAGTCTGGAACCGCGCGACCGCTTCGGTCGCAGGTTAGAATCCTGCCTCGGGCATGAATGTGTGTGATGTCCTTAGGTTAGTTATGTTTAACTAGTTCTAAGTTCTAGGGGACTGATTACCTCAGAAGTTAAGTACCATAGTGCTCAGAGCCATTTCTACCATTTTTATAAGAATGGTGTTTCTTAAACTCCAAATACAAGGCCTTAAAAATATGTCACATATCCCCAAAGGAGATACTATTAATTAAAACTAGAAGAAAATTTTCTATAATGATATGTCCGGTAAACAGTACTTGTTGAGGTATGGGCAAATCTACCTTTTCATTTGTTGCAGTGAAAGTAGATACATTAGGCACGGATACATGTGATTGCCATGCATCCTGACCCATCCTTCAGCCCCTCTTCGCAGCGAATCACGCTCTCTTTCGAACACACTTGGTTACACTCGTATTACTTCACGTGTACTGGTCACACACTCCTGTAAAATCTGCACACTATCGGTCGATTGAACAAATATAGATACCTTTAGATGTTCTCATAGCCAGAAATACAACGGATGCACGTCCAATGAAAGGGGAGGTCAAGACACCGGATTTCCTCGGCCAGTTCGTAGCCCACGAACATTGCAACGATGTACTGTCGCACAATCTGTACAAAATGGGGTGGTGTCCCATCATGCATATACTGTAGTCTTTGTCTTTCTGCACATCTAGCGTTCTCCAGTAGCACAGCTAATTAATTGCTCACATATCGGCGAAACACTGTGCATATTAATCTGGTAAGGTGAATCGCCTCATGAGGCAGTCACCGCCATTTCCTCCTCATACACCCATATCAAAGCGATCTTGATGCCTTATACCTAGAACTGCTCGAAGACTACAACCATTCACACACGCGTAATGAACTGAAATAGTATGACAGCCTATAACACCGAGTAATATACTTTAACTGTCACATATAAAACAGCCCACATCTCAAGAGGCACTGGATTACGGACACGTCATTGTAAGAACTTTCCTTCGAGTTTTGACCAATACTACTCTACTGGCCATTAAAATTGTTACACCAAGAAGAAATGCAGGTGATAAACGGGTATTTATTGGACAAATATACTAGAACTGGCATGTGATTACATTTTCACGCAATTTCGGTACATAGATCCTAAGAAATCAGTACCCAGAACTACCGCCTCTGGCCGTAATAACGGCCTCGATACGCCTGGGCATTAAGTCAAACAGAGCTTGGATGGCGTGTACAGGTACAGGTGCCCATGCAGCTTCAACACCATACCACATTTCATCAAGAGTAGTGACTGGCGTATTGTGACGAGCCAGTTGCTCGGCCACCATTGACCAAACGTTTCCAATTGGTGAGAGATCTGCATAATGTGCTGGCCAGGGCAGCAGTCGAATATTTTCTGTATCCAGAAAGGCTGAAATGTAGGGTTTTGCAGGGGTGATCGAAAAAGGGTAGAGCCACGGGTCGTAACACATCTGAAATGTAACGTCCACTGTTCAAAGTGCCGTCAATGCGAACAAGAGGTGACCGAGACGTGTAACCATTGGCACCCCATACCATTACGCCGGGTGACACGCCAGTATGTTGATGACAATTACACGCTTCTAATGTACGTTCACCGCGATGTCACCAAACACGGATGCGACCATCATGATTTGGTAATCAGAACCTGAATTCATCCGAAAAAATGACGTTTTGCTATTCGTGCACGCAGGTTCGTCATCGAGTACACCATCGCAGGCGCTCCTGTCTGTGATGCAGTGTCAAGGGTAACCGCAACCATGTTCTCCGAGCTGATAGTCCATGCTGCGGCAAACGTCGTCGAACTGTTCGTGCAGATGGTTGTTGTCTTGCAAACGTCCCCATCTGTTGACTCACGGATCGAGACGTGTCTGCACGATCCGTTAAAGCCATGCGGATAAGATACCTGTCATCTCGACTGCTAGTGATACGATGCCGTTGGGATCCAGCACGGCGTTCTGTATTACCCTTCTGAACCCACCGATTCCATATTCTGCTAACAGTCATTGGATCTCGACCAACGAGAGCAGCAATGTCGCGATACGATAACCGCAATCGCTACTATCTGACCTTTATCAAAGTGGGAAACGTATGGTACGCATTTCTCCTCCTTAGACGAGGCATCACAACAACGTTTCACCAGGCAACGCCAGTCAACTGCTGTTTGTGTAAGAGAAATCGATTGGAAACTTTCCTCGTGTCAGCACGTTGTAGGTCTCGCCACCGGCGCCACCCTTGTGTGAATTCTCTGAAAAGCTAATCATTTGCATATGACAGCATCTTCCTGTCGGTTAAATTTCGCGTCTGTAGCGCGTCATCTTTGTGGTGTAGCAATTTTAATGTCCAGTAGTGTACCTCCTGTAGAAATATGTGACACTTTTTTGAAATACCCTGTAATGATTGCTATACATACTGACATCATTATTGTTATTATTATTGTGTGTTGTTCACGTATTGTACAACTTATAATTTTGACTGGCTACAGATGTCTGGTTAGATGTAAGAGTGGGACAGGTGGAATAAATGGATACATGAAAAAATAATCAAAAGATATTGGGTCATCTCACATTAAACAGAAAATAGAAATGAACTGTTTTGTGATATCATAAAAGGTGGGAGCTTCACAATACTGGAAAACGTGAAAGAATTCTCTTATCTAGAAAGCAAGATCACACAGGATACCCAAAGCAAGGAAGAAGCAGATTGTTACTGTTACAAACAAAGAAGCCATTCTTGAATAAATTGGCTCTACTGGTATCAGACAGTGATATACAACTTAGCAAGAGAGTCCTGAAAGTGTATGTGTATAGCATAGCATTGTACAGAACTAAACTCAGAATGAGAACGTTAAAAATTATGTTGAAGGTAGAGTACATAAGGATCAAGTACAAACAATAAAAGGTAAAGAAGAAAGTCTATGAAGGCCTCTTACCAGAAGAAGGGACATTTTAGGGGGACATCTCGTAAGATATCCTAGAATAATTAACCTGATGGTGAAAAGAGTGGACAGTGAAAAAGTAACAAAAACATGCCAGAACTAGACTATGCAAAGCACATGATAGAGAATGTTGAGTGTATCCATTATAAAGAGATGAAAACATTAACACAGTATAAGAAAAGCTGGGGGACAGTTTCAAACCAGTGGACAGACTGATTATTTAAAGAAAAGGAATCAAGGAAACCTAACCGAAAACTTCCAGAGGATCTGGTTTCGGGAAGACGAATAACATACCAACATTCAGTGGAAGAATATTAAGGAAATTCACCTGTAAAAAGAAGGTTGCTCCAATCCTCTCACCTGACTGAGTCTTTGGTTTTGTTATTGTGGGACCCTTAGCAACTTGAATAAACGGATTAGGTGGAACTGACTCATTATTGTGTTCCCACTTTTGATTCTAGACGTTCTTGTCGGTTTAGACAGCGGAATAAATTTTCAGTTGGGTGTTCAGGTGGAGATTGTTGCACTTTCAGCAGGTGTTGTCATCAAGGGTGCTAACACTGTTTTTGGAACAGGATGTTCCGTTGATGAGGTGAACAAATTTACGAAAGCAGGAGTCTGAGTGGTTTTAATGACTTCTCCCCGTCAGGTAGGTGGGACACATTGAAAAACCTTGATTAGAGCATATGCTTTTTTCATCAATGAACGCCTGACGTTCTGTACTCCAAACTGGATGTTTCCCTGAGTAACAGATACATATGGGCGAAGTGGTGTACTGAGCATTTACTTCGTGAGACACAAGTCAGATAACCTTTTCATGCTGCTGTAATGAGCTCACTTCATTCGCACAGTTCATTAGGCTAGGTATACATTTATGAGCGAAATGGAGCAAGGCTTGTCACCTCTAGGCGTTGCATCACTTTCTGCAGTCAGTTTGTGGTCGACTTTCTTTCCTTTATTGACTGCTGCAGAGAAATAGAAATTTATTGTAGCCTGCATGAAGTGAATATCATTACTTCCAATTAAAGCAGCATTTCGATATAGATGTCGGGTACTTTAGTCCTAGCGTAGAATATATGCGATTATTCTATTATTTAAACTCTGTAGTTGGTGAAACGTGAAGTTCGTTTCGTCGTGTCTTCTTGAAAATGATGACGCTAGTATTAAAAAGAGATAATGTTTTCATCAACCAACAGTACTTTACCAGGCATGTTTCCATCTGATGTGGAATGCTTTTGTTTTAGCCCGACTTTAGAACTGACTCATCCAGTCAGTTTTAGACTCACTGGTGAAAGCATAGGAACCACGTTGCATCTTGGCGTCTTCCACACTAATTAACAGTCAGAGATGAAAAAGAGGAAAGTGACAGATAAAAATCTAGGACTGAGCAAGGATGCAACCCAAGGCCTTTTGGAGCCGTCTAGCAGTGTACCACTGAGCCATGTTTCTTTACCAAAATTGAACAGTTAAGCATTACCAACAGATCCTTCAAATTATTACTTTATGCAAAGAATTTCATACAATTAAGTGAACAAAGGAGAGAAAAAGTGATAATTCAGTGCACATTTGTATCCAGAAGAATTTAAATTTTTTTATACATATAGTGTCTTCTATTTCGGACATGTCTGAAAGAACAGACATGATTTTTGTCTTGAAGCCACTATGAACAAGACACAAGGGAATTAAGGAACTAGCTTATGGTGGACATTGATTTATATCAGTGGTACAAGTTGAAAATTCGTGCTGAAATGATATTCGATACAGGGTCTCCTGCTTACTAAAGAACAGACATCACATATATATGATTAAGGCGATGATGGCCAATGACCTCTTCACTGCAGATGCACACCAAGCTAGAGCTCTTAAAGAAACTGACGAGACACCGCGAATAATGAGACTAGCGAACAGGGACACAACTTCAGTAGCTTCAGTACCTTGTAGGAAAAAATGAGTATTTGGGTCTGACGGGAGGCGCGCTAGGGTAGTCCGTGCGGTTATGACAACTGGGCAGGGATGATGTAGTGACCAACGCATTTGCCAGCATACCCAGGTTAGAATGCCAATCCAGCACAAATTTTCAACTTGCCATTGATATGCGCCAGTGCCCACTGACAGCTTATGTCTTTAATTCCTTTGTGTCTTCATTTTTTGTTTATTCAGACGTCAGAAATTAGTTTTCACTTCTGCATTCTGAACAGTATTTCTGTTCTACTTTGATGTATTATCTGAACTACTCTTAGAAGTAAATTAGAGACACTAACGGAAAGAATTGTGGCAGTTGCCACAGAACATTTGTGTTGTCCTAAAATAATAATAATGTTGTGTGGCGAGGGCCTCCCGTCGGTTAGACCGTTCGCCTGGTGCAAGTCTTTCGATTTGACGCCACTTCGGCAACTTGCGCGTCGATGGGGATGAAATGATGATGATTAGGACAACACAACACCCAGTCCCTGAGCGGAGAAAATCTCCGACTCAGCCGGGAATCGAACCCGGGCCCTTAGGACTGACATTCCGTCGCGCTGACCACGCAGCTACAGGGGGCGGACGTTCTAAAATAAGAATCTCACATGTATTACAAGAAAGTGAATACAGGATATAAGTTTATGATACAAACGATTTATTCCAATCTGTCCACAGTTGTGTTGCTGAACTATACACGTGGTAAAACTCAAATTAATGATAAATGCAGAATGTATTCTTTTCTTCGCTTTCACTGGAAAAAATCTGGCCCCAGTACCCTCGAAATACCGTTCTCTGCCCTCTGCGCTACGCCAACCGATGCCTGGAAACTATGCTAAGACAAATGACTTATCCCTCGCTCAAGCAGCACGCAACATGCTATTTTTTCTAAAAGCTTGGCTATCCGAAGCTCCCGCTACTGTCACTTTCATTTGTGGCTGAGCCCTGCATATAAATCAGTGATGACGAGTAAGCGTGCCTTCTTCTCAGTTCGAGCACAGCGGAAAGATACGAATAGGAGTGATGTTAGGGACTGGTAATGACAGTTTATTGTGTAAAATATGGCGTTTCAGTCTTCGATCGCTATTCTTTATTTGCAAGAAAATAAAGAATAGGGATCGAAGACTGAAACCCCATATTTTATTTAATGAACGAGCGTGGAATCCCCAATAAGACAACCATGTCTAGTTTTGATAAAGTTCATTATGTGTTCGGTATATAAAAGATATTATCTATGGGCCACTCTAATGGCAGAAGCTAATAGATACACTGCCTATTTCCCATCTTCATTCAATAACATTATTGCAATGCATTTAGTTTTCTTCCTACACAATGCACGTAATTTTTTTTTACACTTCAGTTCAGTTCCGTTCCACCATAAAATTTAAAAAAATTTTGTTTCTGTCGTTTGTGTTATCTGAAAGCTGCCTGACATAGGATTAGGACACACACTATTCGACTTACCGAAGAAATTACCTCGTCGCTGCCAAGAAAACATTTTATTGTCTGAAAGTACCAGAACTGTTTCAATAAAGATCGAAGCCTTGCTTTAACTCGTAAGTCGGACGTAATGAGACTGTACTCCAGAGTTATTAATTTGTTACTTTATTGCGCTGAGGAAACGACACATGCTGCAACAGGACTAGAAGTTATATGTATACTGCTGGTCAGCTCCGCTTATGGACTGTGCGGCCGGTCCCGGCGGAGGTTCGAGTCCTCCCTCGGGCATGTGTGTGTGTGTGTGTGTGTGTGTGTGTGTGTTTGTCCTTAGGATAATTTAGGTTAAGTAGTGTGTAAGCTTAGGGACAGATGACCTTAGCAGTTAAGTCCCATAAGATTTCACACACATTTCAACATTTTTGGCTCCGCTTAGGCAGCAACTGGTTGCACTCAGTGCCCTTAATAGTTGCAAGCACTTGGGCCCATAGTCACACACATGTATACTTGTTAATTTTCACAGAACCAACGTAGTTTATGTTCACTGCAATGGAGCTTAACAAAGGCCGTTCTTTCATCTAAGGCTTGTACGGAGCTGCCTGCATACGCTTGCTTAAAGCACAAGCGAATTCTCGAGATTTTTTGAAGCGCCTGCTTTTGGGCACCTTTACTTCCCTTCTACGCAGCTGCTTTCGTAAACTGTTCAACATCACTACTTTCCGCCAACGAGCATATACACTTAAGTCAATCAAGAGACTGCACTGCTCTATGCTATTGCAAGAGACATTGAGGGGTGACTAAATAAGCAAGTAAGTCGTGATATTACTGTCGCATAACGCTATGCGATATTGCTTCATTTTTTTCTACCATTTCATCGTACCATTCGTACCATATAGCGCAGTGGACACGCTCCGTAGGAGGAAAGCTTTGCGGTTTGCTCAGTTGGAGGGTATTCTCCCTACATGATCTCTGGGTTCTCGCTGTCGGCAAGAGGCAGTCAGTGAATTTCATTTGGAAAGGCGAAGGCCTGCCGAGAGCTTCGCTAAAGTAAGGCTGCTGCCTGCTTTGTGCTTTTGTTGGCAGAGCCGGTGCCACCCTGAGTCATGAGCGGAAGGGGGCGTGATATCGCTGCCATCCCAAAGAATAGCTGAGAACGACATTTATGCCTACTCTGTTCGCACATCGAAGGACGACACACAGAGACACCACCCAACCACTGCAGTAGAGTCCGTGGCTTTCGCTCCAAAATTTTCTATAGCCAATCGAATTGAGCTGCCCCGCCACCGTGCTTGGCGCGAAGAATTCGACCAATCGACGGGAAACTGCTCCATCCCAGTACCAACCTATTGTTTGTGAAGTTGCGTTTTGTATTCCAAGAGTGGGAAGTTTCTACAGAGTTCCCCCCTTTTTCGTGAAATAAACGATATTCTCGTCTGTCACGATGGCAACGGAATTCAGTCATCCCACTCATATAGAGTTTTCTTGAAAGCAGAGAGATGTGTGAGGAGATCTACGTTCCGTTGCCATTCGATCGCCGATCGCCCTGAGGATCGCACGTCTCCCGGCTGCCATGTGCTGGTGTCTGGATCACGGTTTGTTGATTTTGGAGAATTGCAAGCGTTGCAATTGTAGTAACGCGGTCGATATTCTGTGTAACCCGTAACTTGCTTACTTTGTCATGGAACTTGTGTTGCTTCATTAACTTTGGTTTCACAAACTCCCTAAATGAGCAGATCTTGTTGGGCTTTCTTCGTCAACTTTCTGTACGTCTCCACAGGAAGGGGGGTAGGACGTCAAACGGGCCGACTTGGAGCAGGAGAGGCATCACAGGACGTTTTAATTTTCAGTGTCTGTACTTTTACAAATAAATTCATCAAACTTTGTCAGCACCACCAGGAAGGATTCAGGATTCACACCCATTGCAGTGGAAGTTCGAAAACATAACAAAATAATTTTTTTACGTGCGAAATTTCAACATTTTTTCATATACTAATGGCAGCATTTGTTGCTAAAGGTACACTTTCCTTCATAAGTTAGAGAGATTCCTCGATGAATTTTGCACAGCATACACATCATACTCACAGGTGTATGAAACTCTAGAATTTATTTAATTTACGAAAAAACGAATGAACTGTTATACTTTAAACTTCATGTTTATAAAAAACGTAAATTTTATAGTTAATTACCTCAATTTTTACCACAGTTTTTAATAGATTAGGAAAATTCCAGAGTTTCATACACCTTTAAGTATGGTTTGTATGCTGTGCAAAATTCATCGAAGAATCTCTCTTATTTATGAAGAAAAGTGTACCTACAGCAGCAAATGCCGCCATTAGTAAGTGAAAAAAATGAAGAAATTTCACATGTAAAAAAAATTATTTCGTATGTTTTCGAACTTCCACTGCTAAGAGTGTGAATTCTGAATCCTTCCTGGTCATGCTGACAAAGTTTTATGAATTTGTTTGTAAAAGTATAGACAGTGGAAATTAAAACGTTCAGTGGTGCCTCTCCTGCCCCAAGTCGGCCCGTTTGACGTCCTACCACCCTTAAGCGTTTTTTGTTAGAACAAACAAATATATCTTATTCTCAATCTTGACTTGGATTCCCAGATCCTTTATATTATCCCTTAACAATTCCATGGTCCGGTGACCCATTGACATCAAAGTTTACCTGTTGCAAACTTCAGCTGGTTGCTCTGAAAGTGAGAGCGTTATCGCTGTACACAGTACCCAAACTTAACGATCTGTTGCATGAAGAGTTCTGAGAAAAGAATGGGCATTGCGCGCCCTCGTCTTCTACTATTAATCATCTATTTTATACTGTACCTTATACTCACACTCCGCGACCCTGGTTTATAATGGAGACCCAAATTTCAAAGTCACACTCCAAATCGCTTGGAAGGTGTAACATAGCTGTAAAGCTAGACACTACCCTTAATTATCGTTAGAATATATTTCATGTAGACCTGAAAGAGCTACAACAGCAGTAGGCAAACACTGACGTACCAGAAGTCGAGAGTATGATGGAGACAAAACGGTGATCTAGAAGGAACTTTTCCCTTTTACTGCTTATGTACCGAAGCTAGTCTTGATGCACCGAGCAGTCGGGCAGCAGTCCTTGCTCAGTGCCGAAGTCGTGTACCCTGTGTGGCTGCGGTGGTGTGTTCACAATTAATTTGGAAGTTGACAGAAAGTGACCCCGTAACGATGAGTCAAATTATTTCTTAACTTGAGATATTCCGGAAGTATGTCGCTGGAGCAGGCGTGGAAATCGGGTTAAACTTGCCAGTTTTCTAGTGGGGCTGTTTCTTTTAAGTAAAATGTACTAGCTCAGCAGTCAGAGATCTTACGTCAGATCGCGGAGCCAGCAGCTGGTTGGAAGGCGGTGTTTTACGGAACGAGACGGGTTTTGCAAGGTTCGGTAGAAGCCAATAAATGGTATTAGCTTTCGTAGAAATTTAAGTGTGATATTTCTGGGTCATTATTTGACTTTTAACTGTGTTCCTGTTTCACTTTAACAGTTATTCTCCGTGGGAGTTGGTCGTTGCCAGCTGGAGACATTGTATGGTGGGGTGAACGTGTTAAAGTCCAGTGTAGGGTCTCTAAAATTTTCCTTAGTTTAGTGGGACAGCTAAAGGGTTTTTAAGGACTGACTTTGGAATGGTGAGAACCTGAACTTCGCGTCACAGATCGCATCGAGTCTAGTGACTCTCATTTAGACTGATTGTACAAGTGTTGCAATGCAGAGAATTAGTCGGAGTCCGCCAATAAACGTTTCCTATTAAATCCTCGGAGCAGTACGATGAGTAATTCGTCTCACACATCGCACATCGCCGAGGCTGCCGGATAACAGTTCGATTCTACCCAGAGTATGCGAAAGAACTTGCCCCTCTTCTAGCAGAATTGTACTGCAGATCTCTGCAGTAGCCAAGCATTCCTAGTGAATGGAAGAAAAGCACAGGTCATTCGCGTTTTCAGGAAGGGTCGTGGAACAGACATACAAAACAAGATTATTATACCTCAGACGTCGGCCTGTTGTACGATCTCGAACATGTTTTTATGCTAGCGTATTATGACATTTCTGGAGGCAGGAAAACTCTTTCGTAAAAACCAACATGGGCACCGAAAACAAGGATCTATTTCTCCACCAGCACCAGAAAGCAGCAGTTATAGGCGCCCAGATACATTCTTTCTTCCTTGACGTCCAGAAGGCTTTCTGCGCAGTTACGCACTACGGCCTAATGAACAAAATACGAACATACGGAATGTCAGAACAAATGTTGGATTGAAATTTAGAGTTTCTATCAAACAGAACACAGTATGTCATTCATAATAGAGAGGAGTCTTCAGACTCAAAAGTAAGTTCCGGCCTACCCAGGGACATATAGGAGCATTACTTTTCGCAATACATAAAAATGATTACTTTTCGTAATATATCAGCTTGGTGCATAAATTCGTAGTTTTTCCATAAATTTAATAAACATAACAGATACACATAACAGGGACTTTTGTCGTCTCCTTCACTATTTGTAACAGTCTGCCAACGCCGGGGTGGCTTTTCGATTCCGTGAATATAGAAATCACTTAATTCTTTGGTGGGCGACCGTTGTGGCCGAGAGGTTCTAGACGCTTCAGTATGGTACTGCGCGACCGCTACGGTCGCATGTTCGAATCCTGCCTCGGGCATGGATGTTTGTGATGTCCTTAGGTTAGTTAGGTTTAAGTAGTTCTAAGTTCTAGGGGACTGATGACCTCAGATGTTGAGTCCTATAGTGCTCAGAGCCGTTTGAACCATTTTTTTGAAATTTTTGGTAAAGAAATCCCTGTACAAAGACCTAGTACGGGGAGTTCCTGCTTTTTTTGGGATCAACCATTCATTTCTTTTCCTTATACTAGCATAAATACACCTTTTATCGTTGCCAGTAACGATGCGGGATTGGTATGGTCGGTGTTGTTCAAGAGCCAATTGATGACGAGCAAGAAGAGATACACATGTAGCCATCCACTGATATTTATGACCTTGGCTTGGACCATGCGGTACCCATACACCCTATTTTTGGAACTTCCCCATTGGATTCCAATGTCGCACGACGGTGCAATGATTACAGTACATCGCACTTGCTAGTTTTCGGGTGCACTGACGTGAATCGCTGTGTATTAATGAGTTTAAACCATCTTCATCAAACCGTTGAGGCATTCCAAAGGTACAAAGGGCGTTCAAAAAGTTTTGCACAGTCGTCTCTAATCTTTTTTTCTTTTTGCAGGAGAGAGTGGAAACAGTGTTTTGACGGTGTCATTACCCAGGATGAAACATGGTTCTTTTTGTCCGAAGCTGAGAGCAAAACCCAATCCATGGAGTGGCGTCATCTGGGTTCCCCTCGGAAGAAGAAACCAAGACTTTCACGAAAAGCAGAACTAAAGGTGATGGCCTCCTCCTTCTGGGATCAGTGTGGTGTCATTTTCTTTGACTTTTTTGGAACCTGGCTCCACAATTAACCGGGATCGTTACTGTTTGTCATTGGACAAGCTGCGACGTGCCATCAAGACCCACAGACCACAACTTCAGGATCAGCTCATTAGACTACACCATGACGTTTCCAAACCCCATACAGCCCTTATGACGCAGGAAAAAATCAGGAAAAGGGGTTGAAAAATAGTTCCTCAAGCTCCCTACAGTCCGGACTTGGCTCCGTCTGATTTTTACCTCTTTGGTCGCGGGAAGGCCTACCTACGCGGTAAAACATTTGATAGTGAGAAAGACCTGTGTCAAGCAATGGTGTAAAAGCCAGTCCCCAGAATTTTACCAAAGTGCATTTACATCACGGAAAGAACATTGGGCCAGATGCGTCACAGCTCATGGAGGCTACGTTTGAGTAGGCACAATGTTTAGCTATATGTTCCAAGTATGTTTGCAAAAAATTTCATTCTCCACCTGTAAAAAATAAAAAAAAATTATAGACGACTGTACAAAACTTTTTGAACGTCCTTTGTATTTCTGTAGAGGAACTAACGTCAAAACTACCCTCCTTGGAATGAGAAAACCATTTTCTTGCCGTGCTCTGTCCAATGGCTATGTCCTCTACACGGCGCAAATGTTTCTGACTGCCTCTTCTGCTGTCACCCCTTTACCCCAACATGTAAACAAATCCTTAGCAGCCAGAACACGAACAGGCGAACAAAAATGCTACGAACTTATACACCAACTTAATATAAAAAAGAGGCAGTAGATAACGCTGGAAGTTCCATGAGACTTTTCGCGGATGATGCTGTTGAATGCAAAGAAGTGGCGATGAAAAAAAATTATAGCGACGTTCGGAAAGACCTCCAGAGGACTGAAGCTTGATGCAGGAGGTGGCATTACCACTCATCTTAAACAAACGTAATGTACTGCGACTACATAGACGGAAGGACTCTATACTGTATGACTACACGCTTGCAGACCAATTACTGGAAGGAGTTATTTCCATAAAGTTCAAAATGGCTCTGAGCACTATGCGACTTAACTTCTGAGGTCATCAGTCGCCTAGAACTTAGAACTAATAAAACCTAACTAACCTAAGGACATCACACGCATCCGTGCCCGAGACAGGATTCGAACCTGCGACCGTAGCGGTCGCTCGGCTCCAGACTGTAGCGCCTAGAATCGCACGGCTACTCCGGCCGGCGTTTCCATAAAGTATCTAGAAGAATGCATAGGGAGCGATTTGAAGTGGAACGACCATAAAAAATTAATGACATATGAGGCCGATGCTTGACTGGCATTCATTGGAAGAATACACAGGAAATGTAGTCCATCAACAAGGGAAGTAACTAATAAAAGACTTACTCTACCAATACTTCAGTACTGCTCGTCAGTCTGAGACCTACATGAAACAGGACTGACAGAAGAAATAGAGTAGTTCCAAGAAGAGCAGCACGTTTCTCTACAGATTTTACTTAGTAACCACGAAGGCGTCACAGAAATACTCAGTCAACTCCATTGACAGACACTGCAAGAGAGGCGTTCTGCAGCAGAAGAGTCAACCAGTATAGTTCTTCCTCCTACGCATATATCGAAGAAAGATGAAAAATGAAGATAAAATTATAGATTCGAGCCCACATGGAGGCTTACAAGCAATCGCTGTTCCCGCGAACCACGCGGTACTGAAACAACAAAACAGGTAAGTGACACTAGTACATAATATACCCCTCGCCACACACACCGTAAGGTGGCTTGCGGAGTACAGATGTAGGTGTATAATCTGTCCGTGATGGCCAGTAGGATTTCACGCGACACCGTGGAAGCTCTGAGACTTCAGACTGAAAGCAATGTATCATATTTCCATAATCCTGCTGATCTGGATGAGTACGTCTCTTTCGGACAGCCCAATGGCTTTAGTTGCTGTGTGACTGCAGATGGCACCCATTCCATTAGTCTTGATGACTGCAGGCAAGTGGAGCGAGCCGTACCCCTGGCCGCTGCAGCTCGCGGGCCACATTCATCAACCAGGCAGCCGGACGCGGGGGCGGCGTAGGCGGCGGCGGCGGCGGCGGCTCTGTGGCCCACCGCTCCGCCATTGGCTCGGCGCTCCGGCCTGTCCACCGCAGATTTTTATGGCGTCGTCAACTCCGAATTCATTAGGGCCGCGTGGGCAGTTCGTACGAAAGAGATTTCCCTCCGAGAAATATTGTGTCGGCCGTGGCCTACATCGCAGGGGCATCACGATATTCGTGAGGTAGGTTACAACAGGATCTCTGGCTGCTGCATCCGTCCTGACGCGTTTGGCGGAGCTCGTTAATGAGAACGTGAGGTGAGAAGAGGAGTCTGTCGGATACAATTGCGACTGTCATTAAGGGCTTCGGACCGTGATAGCAATTTGCATTACGAACATTTTCTCTTAAGCAATCATCCAACAAGAAGCATGGAAACAGCCTAATAAAAACGATGCTTGCGTGATCATTTATTATATGTACACTTATCTCTGACGTAATTTGACACTTAGAACAGATGTTAGGAGAGAAGTTATAAAACTATTATTCCATTTCTAGACATATGAAAGGAAAAAAGCTCCTGCCACTTATCTTGAGCTTTCGATCATCTAGGCTCTAGCATGTTCGTGTAATTTTCATATAGTAGGTGTCTGTATTAACATATGCTGTAACAAAGCTAGATCTGGAAGTTTCAGTTTCGTCTATATCTGGCTCTAATGCGATTCTTGAAGTTCTCGTAATGATAGTCGTAATACGCTCCAAGTAACACGTCACACTTACAGATATTACAGGGGACTCCATCCGTGTACCCAAAAGGTGTTGGGAAACAAAGCGGAAGTAGATATTACATGACAAATCCTTACACACCAGAGGGCAGACAGTGAATAATAGGAATCCAAAGATAATTGTTTTGGTACTGACAGGAGAAGTAAAAAGACAACTGAAGAGTGGACAAGAGGCAGTAGAACTGAAAACATGCATCTTATGGTCATTCAAGCATTAAATAATAAGCTACGTTGTTTCTGCAGGATGTTCCAGAAATGTTGCGAAAATCTTCGAGCTGTTGTAGATGAGGTCTTGTGGAACAAATCGAAGACAGGAACCCGTGTCCAGTAAACGTCATCCATCGACGCTACTGGGCGACTGCCATTAGGCCACTACTTAGGCGGTGAACGTGACTTTGTACGCTGAAGGACCGTATGCGGTACGTATCGCAATGTTGTTCGTTATTCAGTGATC
This sequence comes from Schistocerca cancellata, assembly GCF_023864275.1. Lineage (NCBI taxonomy): Eukaryota > Metazoa > Arthropoda > Insecta > Orthoptera > Acrididae > Schistocerca > Schistocerca cancellata. The sequence continues at coordinate 340,931,945 of NC_064626.1, read as the reverse complement.
GCAACTGATTGCCACGATCGACAGAGGATAAAATGGAGCTAGGCGCTGCGTAAAAAAAAAAAAAAAAAAAAAAAAAAACTGCTCTTCTATGAATGCAATGCTCTGTTTCCTTAGTGGATGACTGTTTCGGATACAGACTTAGAAAAACGTTGGAAACTTTAGAGGCTTTTAGTTGAAAAATAAATTGTGGATGGACACCTGTGTGCGAAACCAGCATCCACCAAGGCTACAGAAACGACACCTGTCTACGCAGCATCTAGCTCCATCTTCTCCACTACCGATCGTGGCAATTACTGAACAACAAACAACATTATGAGACGTTCCACCTCCCGTCCCTCAGCGTACAGTCACGTTTGCTGCCGAATGGGTGGCCTAGTGGCAGGCGCCGACGACGATGCCTGTAACTTGCACCCTCTGTAACATCGTTGAATGACCTTTCTGAACTCAAATTCCTGTCTTCGTTATTTTCCTCAAGACACGCTAAACAACATGAAGTCTCTATACATCACATATAGTTATTCTGTAGGAAAGAAGCTTATTATTAAATACTGGATGTGAGCTATACGTGGCTCATGTTCGTGCCTTTCAATTACTGGTGTCAATGAATTGCTTTCTTGCCTGTCCGTGAGCGGCAGCAGCAGCGCGTATCGATAAGTGCGCTGTCGTACCATCTCTGGGCAACCGGTAGTATTTCCGGGTCGTCGTGTACCTGGAAGTCAGTTGGAGTTGGAACACAGCAGAAGTGCAGTCGACAACGGAGCCCCAGTGAGGTCCGCACAGCCAGTACCAGCGAGGACGAAAGTTGGGTGCTCGTTCGGTCGGTAGTTTCATCGACGATGTGTATTTGGGTCGGTTCCTTCCTGTGCAGAGACGTTGGTTGTGTTACCTCTGCATCATTGGGTCGGCGCCAGTGTTCCCGGGACGTCGTCCGTCCGAAGGAAGAAAATAAGTTCCAGATGGACCAGCAGTGCAGTTGGGGACGGAGCCCCAGTGAGGTTGGCACAGCCAGTACCAGCGGGGGCGACCGTTGGTTGGTCATTCGGTCGGTCGTCTCATCGACGATGTGTATTTGGGTCGGTTCCTTCCTGTTCAGAGACGTCAGTTGTGTTACCTCTTCATGGTTGGGTCGGAGAGAGTGTCTCCAGGATGTCATTCGTCCGAAGGAAGAAAGTCAGTTGGAGACGTACCTGCAGTGCAGTCCCGACGGAGCAGCAGTCGCGGACGGACCAGCAGTCCAGTTGGTCGGTTGGTGTGGAGCAGCAAGCAAGGGCTCATCACGCGGAGTCGGGCTGGAGCCGCTGGTGGCGTGCAGGCGCAGTTGGAGTGTGAGGTGCTGCTTGCGAGTGCTACGAAATTCGTCGCTCACCAATTTTGGACGTGAAAATTGAGTCCTCAGTTAATTTACTATCAAGCCTCAATTGTGTACATTTCTTTGTTTGATCCTGGTTGTCACGCAGAGGTTGTTGCTCGTTGTGGGCGCCAAAATTCTGTGTGTCGTATTGAAATCTTGTGGTCGTTTTGCTGGTTGCATCGAGAGGAACTGATTTGGTTGATTGGTCGGTCAGCTGTCTGTCGGTTGAGTGGCCTTCCTATTAAGAGATTGTTGGTCGGGCTGCCTGTCTCGCATAAACGGGCATTAGTGTTGCAGTTTTAGGCCGACCCTTGGAACTTCTGGGCGCCGTTCCATGTCTGTTACATAGTAACTTCCCTGTTTGAGTTTTAGTTAGTGGCCTTCAGCAGAGTTTTATGTATCCTGAATTAATGTTCTTGTCTTGCCCTTAAGGCATGAATTTTTGTTCTTATGGGGGCATTCAGCCGGATTTTTCATCAAATATTTTAAGGCCTTAAGCCATTAGATTATTGTGTTGATGTGTGGCCTTCAGCCGAGTTTTAATATCTCTTGAATTAAAGTTCTTTTCTTGCCTTTAAGGCATGAGATTGTTGTTCTTATAGGGGCCTTCAGCCGAATTTTACATCAAATCTTTTAAGTTCTTAAGCCGTTAAATTATTGTGTTGATTTGTGGCCTTCAGCCGAGTTTTAACATCTCTTAAATTAATGTTCTTGTCTTGCCCTTAAGGCATACGGTGGTGATGTTTTTGTTTGGGTCTTCAGCCGAATTTTGCTTCAATTCTTTTAAGATTAGGCCTTCTGCCGTTGGATTGAAACACTTCTTATTGCTTAATATGCGGCCTCCAGTCGATTTCCATTAAAATTAAAGTGCTAAGGGCTTCAGCCTGTTCAGATTGAAGATTTAGAAAATATTTTCAGTGACGCCTTCAGAAGAACCTTCTATGTCAATTTCTTACTTAGGTCTTGCGTCTTGGATTCTGAGTGTGGCCTTCAGCCAATCTAAAGTTGATCAAAGGAGATCCATTACAACTTTGAGTGTTTTGCATTCTTGTCTAACATTGTGTGTGGACAAATAAAGGTTGTATGTTGAGTGCAACTACCAGCAACCCCATTTTGGCCCCTTTCCACAACCTAGCGCGCTCTGGCCTGCTAGCCCAGGCTTTTCGGGATGTACACTGTGACCAGTCGTGTCACTTGCCAGTAGTTTCATCATCTAGTTTGGAGCTAAGATCGCTTTTTATCCTCGTCGGTGAAATGTTTGAATCCACATAGTGATGGTAAGAAGATCCTCATGCAGGTTCCAGCTAGGAGACAAAGAGCTTTCGCCAGTACCACCTACTCTTCGTTTCCTGTAGGACTCAACAAGGGAATATCAAAACAGTTAGCATTTACGGACAGAGCAAGGTTACACAATCGCTAGAACAATCTATGTGTATGTGGAGATAGGGGAGGAGAGAGTGTAGTGGAAGAGAGTGAGACTGATTATTCCCGCGCGACCACTACAGTTTACTTTCTACATTACTTTTTTAAATCCCTCCCTGTGATAGTTAGAACGACTTCAAGCATTGCCCTTCCGAGAATATCATGACATCTTCCAGGAACCTAAGCGTTTAGATAGCCCTATCTTCTTTGGTTCCGTCCTTCTTCCAATTTACGGAAGGCACTGGCGTAAAATAATGAATAGATATGAAATGCGGCTTCTGGGTCACTTCCGGTTTCCTCAATCCTTAAAAAAGCATTCCTTGAACTGCAACTTACAATATTAAATAAGAAACTCTTGCTAACGTTCTGAAAAATTACATTTATTCGGACACAAAGTGGGTTTCGACATCTGTGACATTATCAGGTAACAACTGAATGTTGTAAACACAGATAAAATGACGTGCAAGTAGCAGGGATATTATGTATACAGGAGATATAAAATGTACCTACATGATGACATGTAGAAAGTTTACGTACGGAAGTATTGCATTTTTTATGACACACAGTAATAGTTATTTTATGTAAAAACGGAGATATAAAAATTGTATGTAGAGATACATTTAACAACGGATGGAAAATAACGTTGAATTGATAGTAGTATTGAAGTTTCTGTTCAACTAAAACTTATTTTAATGGAGGGGGGAAAAGGCATGCAGCACGTAAGGAACTGCAGCTAGCTGCAAAAGAAAGAATATATTTAGTCCAGATGCTTCAGTTGGTAAAAGATTACCTCAACTGCAGTGAGAGGAATTGCGTATGTTAAAAAAGAATTAGGAATGGGAGTGAAAAAGATGATAATGGTGAAAATATTTTCAATTTTATGGTATGATCCCTCGTGGAAAACCGATAATGAAGTTTATAGACACCAAACTATCAAAAGAATTCAAACTTACGATTTTTGTGATTATTATTTAACAGATATTCAGAGAAACTATAAAGAAAATGAAATTAGAAGCTGTGCAATTTGCCTTCTAATGTAGTCTAATCCAGCTACAAAAAAGGTTATAGAAGTATGATAAACTGTTGTTTGGATTTCACAAATCAATTAAAGAAGTCTTTATAGCCTCTGACGATGTCTCCGGACTAGGAGAATAACCTCCAGGCACAGAAACAAGCCTTGGACCACAGACAACGAAAATTACCAAGATATAGACACTCTTTTAAAAGTGGGCCATCTCAACCAGTTTCCGAGCGAAAATTGGGATGGGCGGTGCATGCAGCAGATATCTGAAATCGCGGACCTCACAACTACTTACTTCATTAGTTCGTTACTTAGTTAGTTAGATGATTTCAGATTCCATATAGCTCATTCACGACATACTTTATCATGTGGAATGTGTCAACTGTAAAAACGGTGGACACATATTTAATAAAAGGAAAATATTTATATAACTACATTCTGACCATTTACAGCTTTTTTCTGAACAAATGACTAATTATTTATATCCAAGAAATCCTCTGCAGTAAAAAGGAGTTGTTATGGAAAAACATTCCTTCTGTGTCTTCAGACATTTTATTTCAATGAGGAGAGCGTTAAAGAGTTTCATAGTCACATATTCACATTTTGCCGAGCCAATGTTAGATTCATTAAAATGTGGTACGTATTATCTTCTAGTTTTTCACTTGCGAATATTTATGTAACACTCACAGATTAATTGTTGCTAATTTTTGTAGGTGAAAAACTGTATTGCGAGGTATGTGTTTTTTTTAACTTACGCTTCTTGTATGACACATTATTTATAGGGGGTTCCATTACCGTGAGCAACTTGTGTAAGGAAATTTTCGTCCGGTACTAAATTACAAGTGGCTAGCAGCACCGTTAAACCATTAAATTTTAAATTTACACTAGAATCACCACATTGTAGCACATCCCTTCTGTCTGATAGAAAGCACAATAAATCATCTAAATTTTGCATGAAAATTGTCGAATTATCCCGTGCGGGGGCCTACATACCATAACAGTCACAATTATTACATTTCCCAATATTAGCTCACAATCACATTCTTTTATACCCTTATCTATACAGGAGTGACTTGTTTTTACAATTGATTACTTAAATTTCTTTTTTATGAATGAACAACTCCTCCTTTATTAGTTACAACAACTTCCATTAAGAATTTCTGTGCCTATGCCTGCATAGTGCTCAGACCGACAAATGAAATTAATTTCTCTCCAACAACTAAGATCTTCCAAATTTAATAGCAATTTATTTAGTTTACCTTCTTCCACAGTACTCTGATGAAGCAAGTTGATTTCACCCTCTCTTCTACGCTCACTCTCTTTACAGCAGAGTTAACCCTGGCCTGGTCACTGTGCTACAGAACCTCCAGAAAATTAACACTTTTGTGCCCTACGGCTGCTCTTCTTTTATCTAGGTCACCTCTAATGCTGCAGTTTCTTAACTACTTTCCAGCTCCCCCCACTACCAGCACCTGATCTGCTTTGCTAAAATACTTAAACGTTTGGTCTGTGGTTTATTTTACCTGGCTAAGACCAGCATTTGATTTCATCACAACTGTGACCTGTTAATATACATCTGTTTACTTAGACCTCTCCCACGACAGCTACGTACAGCACAGCCTTACTTTCTCTGCTGTGTTTTTCACTCGAGTTATCTGCAGATTTCATATCATCGCAGTATAGCTAAATCTGTTTGAGATTCTTCCTCCTGTTTAACTTAAATTTATCAACGTTGTAAGGATCTTATTTGAGAAAAAAAGGGTTCAAACGGCTCTGAGCACTATGGGACTGAGGACATCAGTCCCCTAGAACTTAGAACTACGTAAACCTAACTAACCTAAGGACATCACACACATCCATGCCCGCGGCAGGATTCGAACCTGCGACCGTGGCAGCAGCGCGGTTCCAGACTGAAGCGCCTAGAACCGCTCGGCCACACCGGCCGGCCTTATTTGAGAGCTGCGACCGTATTTTAACATTTTTTGTGGAACAATACATACCACGATAGTCACTCGTTACTAATATCTTATTAGCACGACGCGTTCCAGCATCATGAACCGTCATCAGCTGCATTTGCTGTTACTTTTGTATTGTAGCTAATGTGAAGTGACGTTAGTTTCTTTTGCTGTGTGTGCTATGAGGTTATGTGTAGAAAGACATGCCTATTCAAGAAGGTAATTGTGGTGTCACCGCCAGACACCACACTTGCTAGATGGTAGCCTTTAAATCGGCCGCGGTCCGTTAGTATACGTCGGACCGGCGTGTCGCCACTATCAATGATTGCAGACCGAACGCCGCCACATGGCAGGTCTAGTCTAGAGAGACTCCCTAGCACTCGCCCAAGTTGTACAGCCGACTTTGCTAGCGATGGTTCACTGACTACATACGCTCTCATTTGCAGAGACGACAGTTTAGCACAGCCTTCAGCTACGTCATTTGCTACGACCTAGCAAGGCGCCATATTCAGTTACTACGAATATATTCTGAACAGATAATATTGTGAATCATGTACCGTCAAGAGCACGTTCAGCATTAATGGATGAAAGTTAAATATCAAACTAATAACGTCCGCTTTCTGAATTCTAATTCCTTGTCATGTTCCAGACCTCACGTCAGTATAGTTCTTCCCTCCTCACGCCAGCCTGCGTGAGCTAAAACGCGTGCATTTCGGCCACCACTAGTAACACGGTGTTGGCTCTTCGTCCAACACTACAATAATTATGTTACAGAGGGTTCATTATGTGATAAGCACACTTGGTCGTTTTGTTAGTGCATGTACTTACTATTTTTTGTTGGTGCCAGACAACGACATTACCAAAAAAAAATGCACGCAAATGCACAAACCAAATGACCAATCATGTTTATCACATACGTTTCACACTATAACATACACTCCTGGAAATTGAAATAAGAACACCGTGAATTCATTGTCCCAGGAAGGGGAAACTTTATTGACACATTCCTGGGGTCAGATACATCACATGATCACACTGATAGAACCACAGGCACATAGACACAGGCAACAGAGCATGCACAATGTCGGCACTAGTACAGTGTATATCCACCTTTCGCAGCAATGCAGGCTGCTATTCTCCCATGGACACGATCGTAGAGATGCTGGATGTAGTCCTGTGGAACGGCTTGCCATGCCATTTCCACCTGGCGCCTCAGTTGGACCAGCGTTCGTGCTGGACGTGCAGACCGCGTGAGACGATGCTTCATCCAGTCCCAAACATGCTCAATGGGGGACAGATCCGGAGATCTTGCTGGCCAGGGTAGTTGACTTACACCTTCTAGAGCACGTTGGGTGGCACGGGATACATGCGGACGTGCATTGTCCTGTTGGAACAGCAAGTTCCCTTGCCGGTCTAGGAATGGTAGAACGATGGGTTCGATGACGGTTTGGATGTACCGTGCACTATTCAGTGTCCCCTCGACGATCACCAGTGGTGTACGGCCAGTGTAGGGGATCGCTCCCCATACCATGATGCCGGGTGTTGGCCCTGTGTGCCTCGGTCGTATGCAGTCCTGATTGTGGCGCTCACCTGCACGGCGCCAAACACGCATACGACCATCATTGGCACCAAGGCAGAAGCGACTCTCATCGCTGAAGACGACACGTCTCCATTCGTCCCTCCATTCACGCATGTCGCGACACCACTGGAGGCGGGCTGCACGATGTTGGGGCGTGAGCGGAAGACGGTCTAACGGTGTGCGGGACCGTAGCCCAGCTTCATGGAGACGGTTGCGAATGGTCCTCGCCGATACCCCAGTGTCCCTAATTTGCTGGGAAGTGGCGGTGCGGTCCCCTACGGCACTGCGTAGGATCATACGGTCTTGGCGTGCATCTGTGCGTCGCTGCGGTCCGGTCCCAGGTCGACGGGCACGTGCACCTTCCGCCGACCACTGGCGACAACATCGATGTACTGTGGAGACCTCACGCCCCACGTGTTGAGCAATTCGGCGGTACGTCCACCCGGCCTCCCGCATGCCCACTATACGCCCTCGCTCGAAGTCCGTCAACTGCACATACGGTTCACGTCCACGCTGTCGCGGCATGCTACCAGTGTTAAAGACTGCGATGGAGCTCCGTATGCCACGGCAAACTGACGGCGGCGGTGCACAAATGCTGCGCAGCTAGCGCCATTCGACGGCCAACACCGCGGTTCCTGGTGTGTCCGCTGTGCCGTGCGTGTGATCATTGCTTGTACAGCCCTCTCGCAGTGTCCGGAGCAAGTATGGTGGGTCTGACACACCGGTGTCAATGTGTTCTTTTTTCCATTTCCAGGAGTGTAGTCATCTTTCTGAAAAAGGTCTCTTTTTCGACACTTCATGTCAATGTCACACACAGCAAAGGAAACTAGCCCCACTTTATACTAACTACAACGTAAAAGAAAGTGTACATGCATTTGATGATGGCAGCATGCTACCGAAACGCGTCGTGCTAATAAAATATTAGTAACAACAACAGTATATATTATTTCATAAAAATCTTCCTTCCCAATTTTTGGTATCACATGAAGCTGCAAATCGTAAGTGGAGCAAACACAGAAACTGGACAAAAATGGTTCAAATGGCTCTCAGCACTATACGACTTAACATCTGAGGTCATCAGTGCCCTATAACTTAGAACTACTTAACCCGAACTAACCTAAGGACATCACACACATCCATGCCAGAGGCAGGATTCGAACCTGCGAACGTAGCGGTCGGGCGGTTCCAAACTGAAGCGCCTAGAACTGCTCGGCCACAACGGCCGGCGTGAAACTGGACAGAGAAGATTGGAAGAACGTAGTGCGGTGTGACGATTCGCGGTTTTGCCTCTTTTCAAGCAACGCAAAGCGTCGAATTCACAAATTACCCAATGAGGCGCACAACATCTAGTGTAGTTCACCCCAGAGGTGGTTCTGTGGTGCTTCAGATTTCGTCATACGACTGAGTCCACTCATTCAGAACATCCTGAACATGAACCAGTGAATCAAAATGTTTAACTAAACATTCTCTGTAACAAGTGTTGCGTTTCTCCCTAAGATGATAACAGCCATGATGATAGGAACGCACGCCGATGTTCCTGGAATAACGTGCACGTAGACGGCCGATCGCACTTCGACTGGCCCACCAAATCACTTGATATTAATCTCTCACAAAAGGTCTGGGGCTATTTGTATTAGCATGTGAAAAGTAACGATTAACATCCCGGCGAATCTTATAGCCCTGTGCATTCTAATTATCAATGAATGTTTTCCGTTGTTTATGGCGAACCTGAAGAAATTTATGGATTGTTTGCCTCGTAGGTCTGAGACAATTATCAAGGCTAGGGACTGTGTTACGTGATGTTAGTGTGCCTACTGTAGGAGTAATTATTTTCCATTGTGTTTAACTGGCAACGGGTAAGAAGTGTCAGTATTATGACCATCATGGCACATAAGATATGATCAAAAGGTTAAGGTAGGAGGACGAGCTCAAACATAATGCCTCCAGGTTTTTTTGTGTGAAAAGTCTTAAACCTTTTTAAATGTAAACAGACATTCTATATGTCTGTTATTCATGCCCACTTAATTATTTCTCAACATAGTCACCATGGCGACGGACACATTTCTCACAAAGAGAGACCAGTTTGTTCCCGTCATTACTTTAGAATGTTTGACATTGTTGAGGAAGCCGTATATTTGCTTCCACCGCTACATCTCTATCAAAGTGAAGTCGTAGCAGTTCTTGATGAAAATCGTATGGGGCCAAATGGAAACTGTATGGAGGATAATCGTTGACAGCAAACAAATAGCATTGGATTGTTGCAGATGTCGCAGTGGCCGTGTGTGGTTGGCATTTTCATGCTTAATGAGAGTGTCCTTCAAGTGTGGACGAACTTTTTAAATTAATGTTTTCGGTTTTCTGAGGGTCACGCAGTATGCCGACAGAGTTACGCTACATACCGCCGTGTTAAAAACTGCAATTCGGAGCCCTCTAGCGGCAGAGGGTTGCAACTTCCGTTAGCAATGCGCGGAAGTCGACCGAGTGCTATGCAAGACATGTAATACCCCAACCGATATGGAGAACAAACAATTCTGAGTTACTGATTTTAAGCACTCCCTCGTATCTTGGTGTTAATAAAGTAATTGTTTCAGAGAGCTCATATCGGCAAAGTAGACTGCGACTTACGATGTCAGAATAAGAAAAATTTTGAGTGCAGGAGCGCAATGACTGGTTCTATTCGACCTTTAGATTCTTAGCAATGACTAGTTCTATTTGACCTTTAGATTCTTACGTAAGACGATCCTCAATTTTTTACATCATCAGCGTTCAGATTGGCGCGAACCAGTTTAATATGTTCCTGTTGCTGTTGTTCACCAGCTCATATACACAACTGGCCATTAAAATTGCTACACCAAGAAGAAATGCAGATGATAAACGGGTATTCATTGGACAAATACATTATACTGACATGTGATTACATTTTCACGCAATTTGGGTGCATAGATCCTGAGAAATCAGTACCCAGAACAACCACCTCTGGCCCTAATAACGGCAACAGTAGTGATTGGCGTATTGTGACGAGCCAGTTGCTCGGCCACCTTTGACCAGACGTTTTCAGTTGGTGAGAGATCTCGAGAGTGTGCTGGCCAGAGCAGCAGTCGAACATTTTCTGTATCCAGAAAGGCCCATACAAGACCTGCAACATGCGGTCGTGCATTATCCTGCTGAAATGTAGGGTTTTGCAGGGATCGAATGAAGGGTAGCGCCACGGGTCGTAGCAAAGCTGAAATGTAACGTTCACTGTTCAAAGTGCCGTCAATGCGAACAAGAGGTGACCTAGACGTGTAACCAATGGCACCCCATATCATCACGTCGAGTGATACGCCAGTATGGCGATGACGAATACATGCTTCCAAAGTGCGTTCACCGTGATGTTACCAAACACGGATGCGACCATAACGATGCTGTAAACAGAACCTGGATTAATCAGAAAAAATGACGTTTTGCCATTCGTGCACCCAGGTTCGTCGTTGAGTACACCATCGCAGGCGCTCCTGTCTGTGATGCAGCGTTAAGGGTAACCGCAGCCATGGTCTCCGAGCTGATAGTCCATGCTGCTGCAAACGTCGTCGAACTGTTCGTGCAGATGGTTGTTGTCTTGCAAACGTCCGCATCTGTTGACTCAGGGATCGAGACGTGGCTGCACGATCCGTTACAGCCATGCGGATAAGATGCCTGTCATCTCGACTGCTAGTGATAGGAGGTAGTTGGGATCAAGGACGGCATTTCGTATTACCCTCCTGAACCCACCGATTCCATATTCCGCTATCAGTCATTGGATCTTTAGCAGCAATGTCGCGATACGATAAACCACAATCGCGATAGGCTACAATCCGACCTTTATCGAAGTCGGAACGTGATGGTACGCATTTCTCCTCTTTACACGAGGCATCGCAACAACGTTTCACCAGGAAACGCCTGTCAACTGCTCTTTGTGTATGAGAAATCGGTTGGAGACTTTCCTCATGTCATCATGTAGTAGGTGTCGCCACCGACGCCAGCCTTGTGTGAATGCTCTGAAAAGCTAATCATTTGCATATCATAGCATCTTCTTCCTGTCGGTTAAATTTCGCGTCTGTAGCACGTTATCTTCGTGGTGTAGCAATTTTAGTGGCCAGTAGTGTAGTAGGTACGACATTAGGAGATTGGCGTATGCTCCTAAATTCGCGAGGCGCCTCTATATCATCAGATAGAAGCTTAGGAATAGTCTTGTAGTACGTTATTGTAGACGAAAACAGAATGCAGCAGAAATCTCAAAGAACAAATGGACGTTACATCCTTGCACAAACAACGTTCAGAAATCATTATCAGCCAGTTTGACTGTTTGTGGTTCCACTGCACCAGTGAATACACGGTTAAACATCTTACGCACACATACGTACACAATCATTAATTCTGTATATCATATCACCGTAATACAACAGTTGTGATTGAGAAATGTATACATGTTGCAGTTTGCAGACATTGCAGTTCTGATCATACAACACTTGACTGACTGGTAGTGAACCTAATGAAGTGAGACGATAGCAGTGTGTTGCAGTCCACACCCTTTACTCCCGGCATGTCTTCTGACGAGCATCACGATTCTCTTTTCCTGTGCTTACGTGTCGTGCCTAATGGCAGACCAGGGAACATGTGATTTTCGTGTCTTCGAGCGACATAATGAACCCCCGCACAGTCTGCGGTTTTTCGGCCTCTGCGGGGACAGAAAAACAGTGGCGGAGCCTGTCGGAAGGTCTGCTGCTGAACTTTCAGCTCGGCCGGGCGGCGAAGGGTTAATGGGCTGGGCTGGGCTGGCGCAAGAAGTCGCGACACATTGCAAACGCGCGCCCCATGTAACTGATGCGGTAATTACCTGCCCAGTTATGTAAATCCGCCTCAGCCGAGACGTCTTTACTACTTGTCCGGCACCGGTAATTGCTCATCCGGGGCGTAAACTCCACGTTCGATCGACGAGTTGTCGCGCTGGCTGCGATAGCATCTAGTAATGATACTGCAGTAGTCTGCGGATTCAGCGGATGCAAATACAATGCGGTTTTTGTGATTGACGAGCTGTAGCAGTTGCAAGGTCGTGCTGTATCAAATAGCTGACTGAGCTGCCGTCGAAAAGTACAGCAACAGGGGTCATTCGACCTTTACTGGTGGTTAACAGCCTCCTCTACTCTTCTACACGTATTTCGGTCTTCAACTGTATGCCTCGCCTCCACGGTGCGCCTGCAAGTTTTCTAGTGTCATCTCCTCGCCTTACATCATTTAGTCACCGTGGTAATTGTCTAACCTTGATATCCTGTAAAGGACATTTTTACGGCATCTACCTCTTTCGCCTGTTGCGCGTCCAGCCTGCCTGCATCACTTTTAGACACTGATAACTACGCCTTCCACTCTAATCTGTGCTCTCTTCAAAATGGCTCTGAGCACTATGGGTCTTAATATCTGTGGTCATAAGTCCCCTAGAACTTAGAACTACTTAAACCTACCTAACCTAAGGACATCACACACATCCATGCCCGAGGCAGGATTCGAACCTGCGACCGTAGCAGTCGCGCGGTTGCGGACTGAGCGCCTAGAACCGCGAGACCACAGCGGCCGGCTGTGCTCTCTTCCATTTCTTTGTTTTCCTAGCTACTTTTCCTGCTTTTCATTTGATATGTTGCCACTCGGTCGTTCTTTTCAACTGCCATAAGCACAAAAACATTTCCGTTATTTCTTGTATTTCGAAAGTTGAAGACAGTGGCTTGATGAACTGCAAAATAAATAAACAAAGAAATGAAGCAGCCCGTGAAACTTTTTGTAAACTTGAGCTTGATTTTGAAACCAAGCTGTTGATCTATCCCTAAAGGAAAGTTTAGAGTCACAGTGGTTTACCAATTTCTGATTATTTCGGTTATTTGTTTACGATAATCGCACCGAAGGAAAGACTTTATCTTGAATCTAATGCCTTCCTACACAATTACATTTATTGGCAATTTATTGTTCAAGAGACTGGACATGGAATCCTGTTACCTGTCCATCGTCTATGACTCCAGAAAATTTGCTAAATACAAAACGTAAAGGTCTTAGATAATCTGCTCACGTAAATAAAATGTATCACAGATATCAGAAGCGTTTTATTCAAAATGTTAAAATGTGTGTGAAATCTTATGGGACTTAATTGCTAAGGTCGTCAGTCCCTAAGCTTACACACTACTTAAACTAAATTCTCCTAAGGACAAACACACACAACCATGCCCGAGGGAGGACTCGAACCTCTGCCGGGACCAGCCGCACAGTCCATGACTGCAGCGCCTTAGACCGCTCGAGTAGCGTTGTGAAACGTCGCTTAAAGCTGTCTCTCCTTAACAACTCCTTCCACACTAAATAGAAACTCACGAACAGAAATAAATTGCCAGTTTTACAGAAAAAGAAACTGTAAATGGCCAGCATGTAGCCTATATAGATATACAGGGTGGAAAGAAACGGAGTGTAAAGCTTTCAGGTTATACGGCGAAATAATTGTTAAGGAAAACCTTCGACACGTTGAGCCGTTTCCGATTTAATTAACATTGAAGTTCGCCAATCAGGCCGTTGAGTACCCTGCCATATACACTCAGTGTGAGTTGTTATCTTACCGTGGATGACAGTGAACTCCTCAGCCTCAGGTGCCGCTTCGATCCCCGCTACCGTCCCACGTACAATTTTTATTCCGCTCTCTTGTTTGGTTTTAGGAAACCAAACGAACAAATTTGGCAGAACCGTCTCTGGCAGGCGGTTTCAGTTCGCGCGCAACGACTTGGATGGCTAATTTCAATTTCTGCGAATTAAATCGAACGAGGCGTAATGTTTCGAATGTTATCTTAACAGCCATTTCTCTGCCCTATCTACCTCGCAATACTCTAGCGTTAATATGGTGTGTGGAACAAATAACCAACTAACTACGTAAATAATATGCCCAGTAGATAAAAACAGTAATAAATTCCAGACTGAACAAACAAGTTAATATTTGCAATTATTTTCAACTCATGGTTTTATTAGTTAACAAGAGGATACCGGGTACAACAAGCTGAAGCTTTAGCAGGAAGAAGATGCTGTGATACGCAAATGCTTAGCTTTTCAGAGCATTCACACAAGGTTGGCGCCGCTGGCGACACCTACAACGCGCTGACATGAAGAAAGTTTCCAACCGATTTCTCATACACAGACAGAAGTTGACGGGCGTTGCCTGGTGAAACGTTGTTGTGATGCCTCGTGTAAGTAGAAGAAATGCGTACCATCACGTTTCCGACTTTGATAAAGGTCGGATTGTAGCCTATCGCGATTGTGGTTTATCGTATCGCGACATTGCTGCTCGCGTTTGCTCGAGATCCAATGACTGTAAGCAGAATATGGAATCGGTGGGTTCAGGAGGGTAATACGGAACGCCGTGCTGGATCCCAACGGTCTCCTATCACTAGCAGTCGAGATGCCAGGCATGTTATCCGCATGGCTGTAACGGATCGTGCAGCCACGTCTCGATCCCTGAGGCAACAGATGCGGACGTTTGCAAGACAACAACCATCTGCACGAACAGTTGGACGATGTTTGCAGCAGCATGTACTATCAGCTCGGAGACCATGGCTGCGGTTACCCTTGCATCAGAGACAGGAGCGCCTGCGATGGTGTACTCAACAACGCACCTGGGTGAACGAATAGCAAAACGAAATTTTTTCGAATGAATCCAGGTTCTGTTTACAGCATCCTTATGGTCGCATCCGTGTTTGGAGACATCGCGGTGAACGCACATTGGAAGCGTGTATTCGTCATCGCCACACTGGCGTAACACCTGGCGTGATGGTATGGTGTGCCATTGGTTACACGTCCCGGTCACCTCTTGTTCGCACTGAACTTTCTTAACACACGCTAACTTACGGTAAAAGTGTATATGTTTTCGTAAACAATATCTTGAAGTGGCTGTGGCGCCTTAACACTTTGGTGTGCACCGATGTTAAACTGGTAACTTCCTGGTACAGTCATGCTCAAAAGTATCCGAACGACCTGAACTGCATTTCGCCTGATTCTCATGCAACCCACATAACGTAACTGTCTAGCAGGTTCTCTAATGGCCCTTGGCACAGTCGTTTGACTATTGAAAATGGTTCCAACAAGTCACCACTAGAAAACACTGCTCTGTATCGTAATAACTCAAGATGTAAAGAAATACCACGATACTACAAATATCCAGGAACACCTTATCACAGATAAGACTGTCCTTAAGGCTTGTAAGCTCACATTTATTACACTAAATGACATACCTGAAATGTTACCACTCTCATTATTACGTCAGATAGGTAATGCACGTAGTATGTTGCTCGTATTCATGATTTCCTCTTCAAAGTAACATACCGTACTTATTATTTAACACAATATGAGATTACAAATTTAAGTTATTCATGAGCTAGTTGAGAATATGTATGAACTTCAAATGACACAACGAACCGTCTCGTTCTGCATATGGAATCAAACCCAGGTCATGTAGACTAAGTTAAGATTTCGTGACTGACGGAAACTAACAGTCATTCCTGATTAGGCATACAGAGAGTGATATACCTCGATTTTAGACAGTATAAGTTAGCAAATATCAACTTTAAATCGCATAAAGCAAACATCTTTAACGGAAGCGAATTCCTACCCAGCATCTATTGTCCCTGTTAACGAACTACGAGAAGTCTTAAATATTGCTACTTCACAAGTAACTTACTTGAATTGCCGTGAGGTAAAGCTTTGTGTTGGACAGGGATTCGAGCCCAGAACCTAATCGGATAGATATCGACGCACAATCAACTGTGACATTTCGGATTTTCTCGGCAGTAGCTAGATGTTTTAACTGAAATGACGAGACGAAACATTAATTTTTCCCTTCGCAGGACTCCAACCCGGCACCTATCGCTGTTATATTCTAGAGAAAACGAACGTTAAATATGGGTTTGTTGCACCAGCAGCGACATGTGAGTATGTTTGAACTAGAAATAATATGACGAAGAGTTCAGTGCTGACTGGGAATAGAGCTCCACACATATCGTTGTTGACCACACACAAAGAGATGTCAGCTACCGAATTTTTCTCCAGCTCGGAATAACATCTTGAACTTACAGTGATCTCGCAAATAGTTCTGTGTCTCACTGGGAGTCAAAAACGTCACATATCGTTAGTGTTGACAACGAATGAAAATACATTAAAAATCAAAATTATTATCCACCAGCAGATAGGTGTTCTCATGCTAGAGCTTGATAATACATAATGAAATCTGTAGTGCCGGGCGAGGATTCGAACCCATTCACGCGCAATATGTGGAGATGTTGAGGATTCTGCAGTTTTGAACAAACAAAAAATTGCAGCCGAGCTGTATTGTCACGAAGGGATCAAATTCCGCGTAAAGGACGGTCTGAGTTGCATTCCCAGTTCAGAACCAATTTTATCGACATACAGAAGCTCAGATAAAAGATGGAATAAGTGTCCTGTGAGCCAACATAGCGTTTGTTTCGTCACTAGAAATAAATAACTAGTATAAGAAAGTTTACTGGTGATCGAGTTTCTACATGTCGCCACTCCTGACTTTATTGTGGTTCAACCTAATGTCTACTTGGTAGAGAAGGAATATCATTGTTAATGTTAATTTCAGACCACAATGCCACTATATCTTCTTCACTTGGTGTAGCCAGAAGAGAATGGAATCTGTCTCTCTCTATCTAAAATCATTGACAGAAGATGGAATCGAACCCAGACCATAGATATAAAAACATATCATCAGTCCTACAGACCATCAAACCATCTTCTCTGTGGCTCATTTTTCTATCGTAACGCCGTTGCGCCACACTGGTTGAGAATTCCTGGCTCCCTGTAGTAATTTGCAGCATGTTCAGTAAATTAATTTACTTGGTTGACCGAATCACCATGAACTAGGTGCCTCGGCTACCCAGTGCATGTATTCGACTTAATTTTGTAATCACCGAAATAAAATCACGTAACTGCCACCTACACAGAACTGCTGACAGTGCAGGATGCAGAAATTTAAATAGGAAGTGTTCCTTTCCACTTGAGCTACTCTATTGCGCTATCTCTTTGTTGAAAACGTCGTGCAGTGCAAATGTGGCATTCCAAAAATAAATTTTGTATTCCTAGGAACCCAAAATTTGCTTGTCAGCGGCGGGAAGAGCTTGTGCAGCGTTGTAAGTTTTTCGCTGCTAGAACACTGTACTTGAAGATCAGTTGATGCGCTGTGGTCACTATAGAAGTAGTTTCCCAAGAACAGGTTCTTTCCCTGTCTACGGGATCCTTTTCACGTTAACATCAAACATCAGCAATTACTCGTGGATTACATTAAAACTAAAGTAATTGATGAAGACGTTACTTGATAACAAAAAAGCGCTGCCTTTCTTCATTGACTTGCGCCTAGAAACGGCTATCGAGTACTGCCAAGCCAAAAGGCAAGAGATCTTACTGCCTGCCGATATACGTCGCTGTTAGTTCTTCCATATGATTTGGTCGACGTGACCTGTTTCAAGTTGTGTATGACAGACAATGTTTTAGAAAATCAATTGTTTTCCTTTCCAATAAACAGAAAGATTTTCATTCTAAGCTATCCAAGTACAAAATTTTCACAATATTAGTTCAAATTTAATATTCGCTTCTATAATGTAGGAAAGTATTTCACAGTTGCAAAACTCGCATCCGTCTCACCGACCTTACACTTAGTCGCTGACCATAAATTCAAGCTCAGAGTGACCTCAGATTAAGTAACCTAATGTAGCGAAGACTGTTTTCCAGTGCTCTTTCTCACCGGGAAATACGCAGTTCACTCATTTGGCTCCATAAGTACACTGTAACAGTAATTTCTGTGTGTATGCAATGCATACCGATTAGAATTTAGTGGTGCTCTCTCTTCCACTTCTGTATACAATATGCCTTACCTTGCCTATATTTTGTAGGTAACTGTAATCGTGATGGAAGATTGTACACCTGAGTGTTTGACACAACTGGTAGTAGGAAACGGTGCATATTAACCAAACCCCGCGCCTCCTCTCCATATCCTCCTATAACACGAGTTCAGGATTCTCCTCGCATACCGCTACAGAGCGTTTCCTAGCACATCTGAGAATTGGCAACATCGTCACAAACATTAGGCAACACCGTGACAGTGCAATCGCTTCCGCCTATGGTACTGAATTGACTCGCTAAATTCATTTGATATTCCCTTTCCATTCAAATGCCTCGTGCTATATAATCCTCGTGTAATCTAACACACTGAGACAGAAAGTTCAATTTTTTGGCTAAAGAAATGCTTTTCTTCACATAAGTGACGACTTTTATTATCTTTCACGATGCGTTATGAGGCTGAGTGACCAATACCATGAGGAGAGTGGCGTAAAGGTGGCAGTGTGTCCGTAGCCCTGTGGTACCGCCGGTGTCTCGTGTCAGAACGGCTCAATCAGTCGTCAGTTCAAACTGTGGTAGGGGCCATTGTGTGCGAGCTTTTTTTTCTGATATATTTTATGGAGCTGCGAATTTCCAGAAAAAATTCTGTATCGAAAACGGAAGAAAACCTTTACACATCAAATCCTCTTGGTAGCTCGACTCAGTAAGTTGTGTTAATGGTCATAGATCTTGGTTTTCTGACTGCCAAGCTGCTTCGCAATACCAGCGTCTCTGAAGAAATTCGAATCGACCATCAGCGATACGAATTTCAGTATTGTTCTTCACTTAAGACTCAAATTCCAGGATGATAAGTATGAAGGAAATGAACCTCTTGATTACTATAGGGCCTCTATGCTAAATTTCCACAGTAGCAATTAGGAACTCCCTGCAGACATTTGCTGACAGCGGCTCTAGCAACTTACTTTTTATCTGGGTAGGTAGTTTCAAATATGGGTAATTTTGTCGTCTTAAACCCAATTGAATATTTTAAATATCACTTGTGAACAGCGTTAACTTCTCCATTAATTAAGTTATAGACCTCAAAACAAGCAATTTGCCTGAGTAGCTATAGAGCAGGTTCTGATAGGTATTGATACAATCTTTTGCATCCATTTACCATAGAGAATCAAAGAAACAAAGAAACACATTACATTGCATTTACTCTCTCTGCCTCGACTAACACATATGAATCCATGACAATAATAAATTATTTGAAGAATCTCCTGTGAAAGGAAAAAGAACTGAATTTGACGCTTTAACTATAGTGCACTGGATCAGAAACAATGAAATTAATTATGTGCCACATTGATGTATTGCATTCTAGTGTAATAAAATAATCATCAAATAAAAACATGTTTTGTGCCTCCTTTGCTATCAAGAGTGAAACACAAATGGTAGATTGATTTTATGGATCAGTACTCAACAACATTAAAGCATTTTACATGGTCGGGAGTGCGGAGTGGAGCAGACGTTGTCGGCAGAAGGCGAGACAATGCAGTGCCTCAGCCCCGCCGGTAGGCAGTAAACGGGTCCCAGAGAACTCAGACGCATGCGGTGTTCAGAGGCAGATGGTCGGCAAAGAAATCTTTCGCTAAAACATTGTTGAACAAAACTATGATTACCATTGTGACAGAAAGCGAAATATATTGTAGATTAGCTTGAATTACACTCATTGCTTCAGCACCGAGAGGAAAGGGGCGATAAACATTTTGTCGATGTGTGCTTTCGGTCGCCAGACGTCATATTAGCTAGTCTCGTGTTTTACCTCAAGACTAAGCTCTTAGCCAAGAATAATGTACTAAGACTGAACTCAAGACTTCCTCTGGGAAGTGCCGCAGTCTATAATGTTGCCAGATCGAGCATATTGCCCGACATAGGATTCTGAAAGGTGCACGACTGTATTGTCCACCTTATGTGAACGACTCGGCGGTCAATTTTTTGCTCTACGACTGTATCTACAACACATATTGCACGCTGAAAACCCAGAGGAATAAAAAAAAAAGAAAAGTAGTTTATGAGGACAACGTCAACTATAGCATTCGAACTATTCATAGTATTGTATACGTGTGTGTAAAAGCCGTTCAATGCCCACTCAAGGAAGACAAGGATACAAAGTCTATTTTCAACATTATGAATTCGCCACAGTCTGCGGATGAACTCAGACTTAGGTTGATAGTAATTTAGAATATTTAGCAATACTATACCCATTGGCGTTAAACTCGTTTTCAACCAATCATTCCCACAGCTACAGGAACACTACTTGTGATACCTCTTAGACAAAAAAAAGTGCTATCAGACGGAAATATCAACCTGACACAAACTGTGGGAAGTTAGTTTTACATCCTCCGTACCTGGATAATGAGCTTTTTCCTATTTGAGATGTCTGTGAACGTTGCTGCTTGAGACGACTTAAGATGAAACTAAATTCCTTCAGCAACAACAATGTTTAAATAAATCGTCTTAACGGCACTAAAATGTCGTTTGTGAATCGTTTACCGGCCGTACTCTGCCGCATTTCGCTGGTTGGAAGGCCAATAGCTTACGACAAATTTCACAGAGCGAAGAGGGGGACGAAATGTCTCCCACTGGATTTATTACAAAATCAGGTAAAACGAACAGTCAGGTTGTCAGTATAAGCACATTACTGTAGTCAGTATGATGTTGCACTGCCTATGGCCTGTAATGACAAAGGGTCCGTTTAGGTAAGGCATATTGTATACAGAAGTGGAAGAGAGAGCACCACTAAATTCTAATCGGTATGCATTGCATACACACAGAAATTACTGTTACGGTGTACTTATGGAGCCCAATGAGTGAATTGCGTATCTTCCGGCGAGAAAGAGCACTGGCAAACAGTTTTCGCTACATTAGGTTACTTAAACTGGTGTCACTCTGAGCTAGAATTTATGGTCAGCGACTAAGTGTAAGGTCAATGAGCCCGATGCGAGTTTTGCAACTGTGGAATACTTTCCTACATTATTGAAGCGCTTATTAAATTTGAACTAATATTGCGAAAATTTTGTACTTGGATAGCTTAGAATGAAAATCTTTCTGTTTATTGGAAAGGAAAACAATTGATTTTCTAAAACATTGTCTGTCATACACAACTTGAAACAGGTCACGTCGACCAAATCATATGGAAGAACTGGCAGTGACGTATATCGGAAGGCAAGAAGATCTCTTGCATTTTGGTTTGGCAGTACTCGGTAGCCATTTCTAGGCGCAAGTAAATGAAGAAAGGCAGCGCGTTTTTGTTATCAAGTAACGTCTTCATCAATCACTTTAGTTTTAATGTAATCTACGAGTAATTGCTGATGTTTGACGTTAACATGAAAAGGATTCCGTAGATAGGGAAAGAACAGTGCTGGGTTCGTATCTGTGTCACAGAACTTCACATCATGCACTTCATCTTTAAATGCATGCACACTTTGTTACTTCAGAATGGAGGTATATCAGACATCTTTCGTGGTTAGTTAACAGGGACGAAAGGGACTTGATAGAAGTCCCAGTTTATTACAAAAATTGTCGTCCTTTATTTTCAAGTTTAGATTTGGTTACTGGTATTGGCAAAAATTTCGGTAATTCATGACTCTTAATGGCTAGTCATCAATATGATATGATTAGATTAGATTACATTACATTAGACCAATTCTTGTGTCATAAATCACGAATACGATATTTCGTAATGGTTTGGAACGTGTCATTTTAATGAAAGATTTCTTTACATACCATGATTCAATTTCTTTACAACAATTTTTTACCCTCTCTCTCTCATTCTTTTTGATTTTTATCTCTCTCTCTCTCCCTCTCCATCACACACACTCACACTCACACACACACACACACACACACACACACACACACACACACACACACACACACACACATACATTCTTTTTTTTTTTATTCGGTGTGCTCGACTATCGGCGATGCACGAAAACGTCTCTGAATGAGTTTCTTAGTTTTGAGTACACTTACGAAAGAAATATAAAAACAACTATGAGAGTCACTGATTTATGAAGCTCAGTTTGCTGTCAGTTCTGAGTATTATTGGTAACTACGCTCCAGTCCCTAAACGTAGTTACAGAAATGCGAATCAGACGCATTACGTATTCGAGGCCGTAGCAGCCGCGACTTGGAGACACCAGCTATGGTCACTTCCCAGTCCGCTGTACGACCACATCGGTTCGTCTTCTTCCTGCTGTTACTGTAACTGAGATTTGGCAACAAGGCAACGTATGTTTGGCAACTCTGTGATCGACGAGTTACTTCCTGGTGTGCACGGAATTAAGCCTCAAAGTTCACTTGATTTTACCTGTCATTTCCATTGAATAATCTGAGTAATTATCGCTAGAGGTGTAACAAAAGATTGTAAATTTACTGTTTTTAGCCCAGGAAAGTCGTTGCACGTGAAATCGCAACTAATTTCGTCCTTTAAATAGCGGTTTACGAGTTCTATCCACTATTTATCGCGAAAGAGGAAGCTAAAACACGTACTTCTTCGCCAGCTCTGTGGTAGCGTACTGACCTGTGACAAAGCGTCTGTTATGGTTCGCTGTCCCAGTCTCACCAGCTGTACCGTTTTTATCCCTTCTGTGAAAGAGCAACAAGCATTCAGATCAAACATCGATAAGGAAATCGCAAGAAAATACTTTCGGCTCATAGTGCAATGGTGAAAAACTTACAACGCTACACAAGCTCTTCCCGCCGCTGACAAGCAAATTTTGGGTTCCTAGGAATACAAAATTTATTTTTGAAATGCCACATTTGCACTGCACGACGTTTTCAACAAAGAGATAGCGCAATAGAGTAGCTCAAGTGGAAATAAACACTTCCTATTTAAATTTCTGCATCCTGCACTGTCGGCAGTTCTTGTAGGTGGCAGTTACGTGATTTTATTTCGGTGATTACAAAATTAAGTCGAATACACGCACTGGGTAGCCGAGGCACCTAGTTCATGGTGATTCGGTCAACCAAGTAAATTAATTTACTGAACATGCTGCAAATTACTACAGGGAGCCAGGAATTCTCAACCAGTGTGGCGCAACGGCGTTACGATAGAAAAATGAGCCACAGAGAAGATGGTTTGGTGGTCTGTAGGACTGATGATATGTTTTTATATCTATGGTCTGGGTTCGATTCCATCTTCTGTCAATGATTTTAGATAGAGAGAGACAGATTCCATTCTCTTCTGGCTACACCAAGTGAAGAAGATATAGTGGCATTGTGGTCTGAAATTAACATTAACAATGATATTCCTTCTCTACCAAGTAGACATTAGGTTGAACCACAATAAAGTCTGGAGTGGCGACATGTAGAAACTCGATCACCAGTAAACTTTCTTATACTAGTTATTTATTTCTAGTGACGAAACAAACGCTATGTTGGCTCACAGGACACTTATTCCATCTTTTATCTGAGCTTCTGTATGTCGATAAAATTGGTTCTGAACTGGGAATGCAACTCAGACCGTCCTTTACGCGGAATTTGATCCCTTCGTGACAATACAGCTCGGCTGCAATTTTTTGTTTGTTCAAAACTGCAGATTCCTCAACATCTCCACATATTGCGCGTGAATGGGTTCGAATCCTGGCCTGGCACTACAGATTTCATTATGTATTATCAAGCTCTAGCATGAGAACACCTATCTGCTGGTGGATAATAATTTTGATTTTTAATGTATTTTCATTCGTTGTCAACACTAACGATATGTGACGTTTTTGACTCCCAGTGAGACACAGAACTATTTGCGAGATCACTGTAAGTTCAAGATGTTATTCCGAGCTGGAGAAAAATTCGGTAGCTGACGTCTCTTTGTGTGTGGTCAACAACGATATGTGTGGAGCTCTATTCCCAGTCAGCACTGAACTCTTCGTCATATTATTTCTAGTTCAAACATACTCACATGTCGCTGCTGGTGCAACAAACCCATATTTAACGTTCGTTTTCTCTAGACTATAACAGCGATAGGTGCCGGGTTGGAGTCCTGCGAAGGGAAAAATTAATGTTTCGTCTCGTCATTTCAGTTAAAACATCTAGCTACTGCCGAGAAAATCCGAAATGTCACAGTTGATTGTGCGTCGATATCTATCCGATTAGGTTCTGGGCTCGAATCCCTGTCCAACACAAAGCTTTACCTCACGGCAATTCAAGTAAGTTACTTGTGAAGTAGCAATATTTAAGACTTCTCGTAGTTCGTTAACAGGGACAATAGATGCTGGGTAGGAATTCGCTTCCGTTAAAGATGTTTGCTTTATGCGATTTAAAGTTGATATTTGCTAACTTATACTGTCTAAAATCGAGGTATATCACTCTCTGTATGCCTAATCAGGAATGACTGTTAGTTTCCGTCAGTCACGAAATCTTAACTTAGTCTACATGACCTGGGTTTGATTCCATATGCAGAACGAGACGGTTCGTTGTGTCATTTGAAGTTCATACATATTCTCCACTAGCTCATGAATATCTTAAATTTGTAATCTCATATTGTGTTAAATAATAAGTACGGTATGTTACTTTGAAGAGGAAATCATGAATACGAGCAACATACTACGTGCATTACCTATCTGACGTAATAATGAGAGTGGTAACATTTCAGGTATGTCATTTATTGTAATAAATGTGAGCTTACAAGCCTTAAGGACAGTCTTATCTGTGATAAGGTGTTCCTGGATATTTGTAGTATCGTGGTATTTCTTTACATCTTGAGTTATTACGATACAGAGCAGTGTTTTCTAGTGGTGACTTGTTGGAACCATTTTCAATAGTCAAACGACTGTGCCAAGGAGCCATTAGAAAACCTGCTAGACAGTTACGTTATGTGGGTTGCATGAGAATCAGGCGAAATGTAGTTCAGGTCGTTCGGATACTTTTGAGCATGACTGTACCAGGAAGTTACCAGTTTATCACCGGTGCACACCAAAGTGTTAAGGCGCCACAGCCACTTCAAGATATTGTTTACGAATACATATACACTTTTACCGTAAGTTAGCGTGTGTTAAGAAAGTTCAGTGCGAACAAGAGGTGACCGGGACGTGTAACCAATGGCACACCATACCATCACGCCAGGTGTTACGCCAGTGTGGCTATGACGAATACACGCTTCCAATGTGCGTTCACCGCGATGTCGCCAAACACGGATGCGACCATAAGGATGCTGTAAACAGAACCTGGATTCATTCGAAAAAATTTCGTTTTGCTATTCGTTCACCCAGGTTCGTTGTTGAGTACACCATCGCAGGCGCTCCTGTCCCTGATGCAAGGGTAACCGCAGCCATGGTCTCCGAGCTGATAGTACATGCTGCTGCAAACATCGTCCAACTGTTCGTGCAGATGGTTGTTGTCTTGCAAACGTCCGTATCTGTTGACTCAGGGATCGAGACGTGGCTGCACGATCCGTTACAGCCATGCGGATAACATGCCTGGCATCTCGACTGCTAGTGATAGGAGGCCGTTGGGATCCAGCACGGCGTTCCATATTACCCTCCTGAACCCACCGATTCAATATTCTGCTTACAGTCATTGGATCTCGAGCAAACGCGAGCTGCAATGTCGCGATACGATAAACCGCACTCGCGATAGGCTACAATCCAACCTTTATCAAAGTCGGAAACGTGATGGTACGCATTTCTTCTACTTACACGAGGCATCACAACAACGTTTCACCAGGCAACGCCCGTCAACTTCTGTCTGTGTATGAGAAATCGGTTGGAAACTTTCTTCATGTCAGCGCGTTGTAGGTGTCGCCAGCGGCGCCAACCTTGTGTGAATGCTCTGAAAAGCTAAGCATTTGCGTATCACAGCATCTTCTTCCTGCTAAAGCTTCAGCTTGTTGTACCCGGTATCCTCTTGTTAACTAATAAAACCATGAGTTGAAAATAATTGCAAATATTAACTTGTTTGTTCAGTCTGGAATTTATTACTGTTTTTATCTACTGGGCATATTATTTACGTAGTTAGTTGGTTATTTGTTCCACACACCATATTAACGCTAGTCTATTGCGAGGTAGATAGGGCAGAGAAATGACTGTTAAGATAACATTCGAAACATTACGCCTCGTTCGATTTAATTCGCAGAAATTGAAATTAGCCATCCAAGTCGTTGCGCGCGAACTGAAACCGCCTGCCAGAGACGGTGTTGCCAAACTCGTTTGTTTGGTTTCCTAAAACCAAACAAGAGAGCGGAATAAAAATTGTACGTGGGACGGTAGCGGGGATCGAAGCGGCACCAGAGACTGAGGAGTTCACTGTCATCCACGGTAAGATAACAACTCACACTGAGTGTATATGGCAGGGTACTCAACGGCCTGATTGGCGAACTTCGATGTTAATTAAATCGGAAACGGCTCAACGTGTCGAAGGATTTTCTTAACAATTATTTCTCAGCATAACCTGAAAGCTTTACACTCCGTTTCTTTCCACCCTGTATATCTATATAGGCTACATGCTGGCCATTTACTGTTTTTTTTCTGTAAAACTGGCTATTTATTTCCGTTCATGAGTTTCTATTTAGTGTGGAAGGAGTTGTTAAGCAGAGACATCTTTAAACGACGTTTCACAACGCTATTCGAGCGGTCTAAGGCGCTGCAGTCATGGACTGTGCGGCTGGTCCCGGCAGAGGTTCGAGTTCTCTCTCGGGAATGGGTGTGTGTGTTTGTCCTTAGGAGAATTTGGTTTAAGTAGTGTGTAAGCTTAGGGACTGACGACCTTAGCAATTAAGTCCCATAAGATTTCACACACATTTTAACATTTTGAATAAAACGCTTCTGATATCTGTGATACATTTTATTTACATGAGCAGATTATCTAAGACCTTTACGTTTTGTATTTAGCAAATTTTCTGGAGTCATAGACGATGGACAGGTAACAGGATTCCATGTCCAGTCTCTTGAACAATAAATTGCCAATAAATAAAATTGTGTAGGAAGACATTAAATTCAAGATAAAGTCTTTCCTTCGGTGAGATTATCGTAAACAAATAACCGAAATAATCAGAAATTGGTAAAACATTGCGACTCTAAACTTTCCTTTAGGGACAGATCAACAGGTTGGTTTCAAACTCAAGCTCAAGTTTACAAAAAGTTTCACGGGCTGCTTCATTTCTTTGTTTATTTATTTTGAAGTTCATCAAGCCACTGTCTTCAACTTTCGAAATACAAGAAATAACGGAAATGTTTTTGTGCTTATGGCAGTTGAAAACAACGACCGAGTGGCAACATATCAATAAAGTCTGGAGTGGCGACATGTAGAAACTCGATCACCAGTAAACTTTCTTATACTAGTTATTTATTTCTAGTGACGAAACAAACGCTATGTTGGCTCACAGGACACTTATTCCATCTTTTATCTGAGCTTCTGTATGTCGATAAAATTGGTTCTGAACTGGGAATGCAACTCAGACCGTCCTTTACGCGGAATTTGATCCCTTCGTGACAATACAGCTCGGCTGCAATTTTTTGTTTGTTCAAAACTGCAGATTCCTCAACATCTCCACATATTGCGCGTGAATGGGTTCGAATCCTGGCCCGGCACTACAGATTTCATTATGTATTATCAAGCTCTAGCATGAGAACACCTATCTGCTGGTGGATAATAATTTTGATTTTTAATGTAGTTTCATTCGTTGTCAACACTAACGATATGTGACGTTTTTGACTCCCAGTGAGACACAGAACTATTTGCGAGATCACTGTAAGTTCAAGATGTTATTCCGAGCTGGAGAAAAATTCGGTAGCTGACGTCTCTTTGTGTATGGTCAACATCGATATGTGTGGAGCTCTATTCCCAGTCAGCACTGAACTCTTCGTCATATTATTTCTAGTTCAAACATACTCACATGTCCCTGCTGGTGCAACAAACCCATATTTAACGTTCGTTTTCTCTAGAATATAACAGCGATAGGTGCCGGGTTGGAGTCCTGCGAAGGGAAAAATTAATGTTTCGTCTCGTCATTTCAGTTAAAACATCTAGCTACTGCCGAGAAAATCCGAAATGTCACAGTTGATTGTGGGTCGATATCTATCCGATTAGGTTCTGGGTTCGAATCCCTGTCCAACACAAAGCTTTACCTCACGGCAATTCAAGTAAGTTACTTGTGAAGTAGCAATATTTAAGACTTCTCGTAGTTCGTCAACAGGGACAATAGATGCTGGGTAGGAAATCGCTTCCGTTAAAGATGTTTGCTTTATGCGATTTAAAGTTGATATTTGCTAACTTATACTGTCTAAAATCGAGGTATATCACTCTCTGTATGCCTAATCAGGAATGACTGTTAGTTTCCGTCAGTCACGAAATCTTAACTTAGTCTACATGACCTGGGTTTGAATCCAAATGCAGAACGAGACGGTTCGTTGTGTCATTTGAAGTTCATACATATTCTCAACTAGCTCATGAATAACTTAAATTTGTAATCTCATATTGTGTTAAATAATAAGTACGGTATGTTACTTTGAAGAGGAAATCATGAATACGAGCAACATACTACGTGCATTACCTATCTGACGTAATAATGAGAGTGGTAACATTTCAGGTATGTCATTTATTGTAATAAATGTGAGCTTACAAGCCTTAAGAACGGTCTTATATGTGAGAAGGTGTTCCTTGATATTTGTAGTATCGTGGTATTTCTTTACATCTTGAGTTATTACGATACAGAGCAGTTTCTATTGGTGACTTGCTGGAACCATTTTCAATAGTCAAACGACTGTGCCAAGGGCCATTAGAGAACCTGCTAGACAGTTACGTTATGTGGGTTGCATGAGAATCAGGCGAAATGTAGTTCAGGTCGTTCGGATACTTTTGAGCATGACTGTACCAGGAAGTTACCAGTTTATCACCGGTGCACACCAGAGTGTTAAGGCACTACAGCCACTTCAAGATATTGTTTACGAATACATATACACTTTTACCGTAAGTTAGCGTGTGTTAAGAAACTCTGGGTCTGATTCCGATATGATTAATATATCGTTAAAATCTGTGGAATCAGTACCGTGCTGAATTTACAGGGTAAGTAGCCAATGGCAACGGAAATAAGTGAGCTAATTTGATTATCGAGAGAGTGGGACATAAATTCTGGAAAACATTATCTTGGATAAACTTGAATAAGAAGCAAATTACTTAGTCAAAATTTATTTTAAAAAGTCCTACGCATGCGCATTCCGAGCGGAATCTGTAAACACACGCAGCCCCCAGCATATCTTTGGTGTAGATACTATAAAGGTAGAATTAAAACTTCCCCCGAACCGGCGATCAAGGCCAAACGGTACCGACCGGCCGCCGTGTCATCCTCAGACCATAGGCGTCACTGGATGCGGCTGTGGAGAGGCACAGGGTCAGCACACCGCTCTCCCGGCCGTATGTCAGTTTGTGGAGCCGGAGCCGCTACTTATCAATCAAGTAGCTCCTCAGTTTGCCTCAGAAGGGCTGAGTACACCCCGCTTGTCAACAGCGGTCGACAGACCGGATGGTACCCATCCAAGTACTAGCCCAGCCCAACAAGAGGTTAACTTCGGTGATCTGACGGGAACCGGTGTTACCACTGCGGCAAGTCCGTTGGCCATAAAGATAGAATTAGGTTGATGACAATTCTTTCAGACATGTACTTCATAGATATACTTTATCCGTACAGTGCACTGAAAGTGAATTTTAATATGACACATTAAGAAAATACGCAGTGATATGTAGTTTAGAGGTATTTACTGTGTGGAGATGTAAAGAAGTATGAAGAATGGTGTCCTCTCTATATTAAACGCAACTTGTAAGAAACTGCTGAGGTGAAATCGAGTTCTTGTCGAGACAAATTAAGCAATGTATCACTCTACGTAATGTTACAGACAACTCCCCTAAAGCCGTATCATGCTCTAAGCCAGGGCCTGCCACAGCGACCCGGACTTGGAGCGCGCTGGGTGTGCACGCTCTGCTCGGTTCTTCCCGAAAGCACTCGGTACAGCCCGATATTTCATGTGGTATTTTTCGGTCGGTACAACTCTCTTCGGTTTGGCAAAATTGTGGTGTCAGCGGTGTTACCAAAAAATTGTCAAATGGCTCAAAGCACTGTGGGACTTTACATGTGAGGTCATCAGTCCCCTAGACTTAGAACTACTTCAACCTAACTAACCTAAAGACACCACACACGTCCATACCCGAGGCAGGATTCGAACCTGCGACCGGAGCAGCCTCGTGGTTCTAGACTGAAACGCCTAGAGCCTCTCGGCCACAGCGGCCGGCGCGCTGTTATCCTTTGCTATTGATTTGTGTTATGAAGGACATTCACAGCGTAAGTAGCTGTTCCACAGAAAGAGATAGTCTAGGAACCTATAGCCACAAGCCTTTAAAAATGAATGATAAAGACAAAAGAGAGGGATGAGAATTCTCAATATATGTTATACAGTTACAAATTTGCTGTGAAACCATATTACAATATCATGCAGAATGAATCTAAAGCCTTAGTTGACAATAAAAGGGCAAGGCGTCTTTACACCAAGAAGCACTTTGTGCTAAATTTGCAGGCATGGAGCACTTGAAGAAATTGTTGGTATGATTTGCATTGTTCCACTGTCAACTGCAACAGCTATCGATGGAACTGGACGATGCGTATGGAGACTTTATGTGTTACAGTAAAGAACGTTGGTTAAATCAGAGAGCATGCTGTAAAACTCGCTTTTGCTGAATTTGTGAAGTAAAAAAGGAGTGCAGGAACGAAAATTAGAACATTGCAGACTTCGCATTTTAAGTGTACTACACTGCACACTGCCCATAGAAACGCATTGCAAGGTGACAGACAACTTCTTTCTTACCTGATGGGGATGCATTAAAAAAGAAATCATGTTGTAGAAGCGACACACTCCGACAATCTCAAAAAAAAATTTCTAATGTGTGTAAAATCTTATGGGACTTAAGTGCTAAGGTCATCAGTCCCTAAGCTTACACACTACTTAACATAAATTATCCTAAGGACAAACACACACACCCATGCCGGAGGGAGGACTCGAGCCTCCTACGGGATCATGACAATCTCAGTTCAGTTCCCTAAGCAGACTGTCGTTAAAGAAATGGCGAGGTTTGAAGAATTCGCTTTGACCTTCAAAGAATTACAACGATAGCTTCCTAAATGTTTTGAGGAAATGCCAATCTTGCACCTGTTTTAGAGCTGTTTTCGAGACCACTTGCAATTCCAATTGAAACCGCCCCCCTGCATGTGCAGAGATGTAGCTGATTAGCAGCCAACCGCTGTGGCCGAGTGGTTCTAGGCGTTTCAGTCCGGAACCGCACTACTGCTACGGTCGCAGGTTCGAATCCTGCCTCGGGCATGGATGTGTGTCATGTCCTTAAGTTAGTTAGGTTTAAGTAGTTCTAAGTCCCACAGTGCTTAGAGCCATTTGACCATTTTGAACTGATTAGCCTGTAATGTAATTCCCGCTTTGATGACAAATTCTTTTACATTAAAACTGTCCAGATTGTCTCCGTTGCTTTCCTCAGGCAGAATTTCCACGTCTCCATAATGAGGCTGCGAAAGTAATACAATATTTCGAGCAACATATTTGAGGGAAGACCTTTTTTCGATTATGAAGCTAATTACGTCACAATGACGTGACAAACTGAGTGCAAAAATGTGTGAAACTCTCTACACCTGTCCCTAAGCCGACTGTTTATAGCAGATAAAAGGTGTATTATCTCTTCTGTGCAGTAAAAATAATTAAATAATAGTAAAAACTGTTTCATTTGTGATCTATGTTGCTGCAAAATGTGAAATATGAAATAAAGTCGTATGTAGCGCAACTGCACTGCCATTGGACTTTCGGTGCGTTTGTAGTTTCTCCCTCTTCCACCTCCTTGAATTCAAACAGCGTACCGTGGTGATGGGAGAAATATGTAGGGAAGCCGAGCGCTTTGGCAATCATACCAGATGACAGTTCGCGAGTCGAATTCTAGGCTGCCACTGCTTGAAGCCAGTTTGTTCGCCTTGAATTGCTTCGATGGTGTACCATACCCGGCTAATTCAATCGTTAGTAACCTGCTAACTGAGCGACGTAGACTACAAGTCATTAAGGGCAACGACTGGGGATAGAATTCCGGTGTGACATTCTGTTATCGTAGCTGACAGAGATTTGGATGAAGAAATAAATCTACTTACAGTTTAAAAAAGAAAATAAAGTGCCATACAGAAAGTGAAAAGTGTCTGGGAAGGTAGATAACTTACAAATCAAATTACCTCAGAGGAGTAAGAGGAGTATGTCAAGGATCAGAAACAGAGTATTGCAATGTTGTGAGAAAGTCTCGTCAACAATTATTACACTTTATACACACATCAAAAAAAGGTTTGCATCACCCCGGTTTCCAGAACCACTGAAGATAGACGTTGACTGTGGATATTGTATCATAGACACAGTCCCTTTGACTGTTCAGAGATGTCACCAAACCCACCCAAAGATCTTAACAACCAAACGTGAGCAGCCCCTATTAGACGGAGGGAGTCCGACAGCCGATCCGTTCCAGACATTCCACCAGGAAGGAGGTACACGGCTCGTGTTGTCCGTAGTTCAACCACGCCGCACTATGTGCGGCCGACGTACGCCGCTGATGGACATGGAAGACGCCGTAACGGCTGTACGATACGTGAATGCCATCCTCCGACCGAAAGTGCAACCATATCGGCAGCACATTACCGAGGCAATGGACGACAATTCGCGCTCCTATCGTGCACATCTTGTGAATGACCTTCTTCAAGCCAGCCGTGGTGGCCGAGCGGTTCTAGGCGCTTCAGTCTGGAACCGCTTGACCGCTACGGTCGCAGGTTCGAATCCTGCCTCGGGCATGGATGTGTGTGATGTCCTTAGGTTAGTTAGGTTTAAGCAGTTTTAAGTTCTAGGGGACTGATGACCTTAGAAGTTAAGTCCCATAGTGCTCAGAGCCATTTTTGAACTTCCTTCAAAATAACGACATCGCTCGACTAGAGTGGCCAGCATGTTTTCCATACATGAACCCTATCGAACATGCCTGGGATAGATTGAAAAGGGCTGTTTACGGACGACGTGACCTACCAACCACTCTGAGGGATCTACGCCGAATCGCCGTTGGGGAGTGGGAAAATCTGTACCAACAGTGCCTTGATGAACTTGTGGATAGTATGCCACGACGAATAGAGGCAAGCGTCAATGCATGAGGACGTGCTACTGGGTATTAGAGGTACCGGTGTGTACAGTAATCTGGACCACCACCTCTGAAGGTCTCGCTGTATGGTGAAACACAATGCAATGTGGGGTTTTCACGAGCAATAGAAAGGGCGGAAATGTTTTTTATGTTGATCTTTATTCCAATTATCTGTTCAGATTCCGGGACTCGCGGAACCGAAATGATGCAAAACTTTTTTTGATGTGTGTATTTTGCGAAGTAAGATGCAGTTGACAACCAGATACAAATTCGGTTTTTCCCAGTATTCCATGTATTTCCGTATAAATTCGTATTCATTGTCAATCATAAGGGTTTGCATCTATTTGCTTGTATCTCCGATTGATAAAAGACGTGGTCAGGATTTATTCTCCTTAGCATTTCGGAGATACACAGACACACGTACGGAAGGATCCCAACAATACCCGCAGAACGTGCCTAAGCAGTAAACGTGATGGACGTATAGATATGGCTCTGACAGTCACTGGCTGAAAACATATGAGTGAAAATGATTCCAGGAATCACTTACAGCAAGCTACCGTGGGTCGAACAGTGATTCAGAAGCAGAGCGCCCTGCGGTTGGTAGAGCCGGCCAGCCCTGAAGCACAGTTTGAGACTCTGACAAGTGGGCGAGTGGAGAGAAGTGCGCATGCATTTACCCTTCACGCTACCTGCGTGCACAAACGCCGCCTCTCACAAGAGATGACAGCACGGTTCTGCACAGTGATGACATCAGCATCTCAACCAGTGAATGTCCCAAGGTCAGCGGGAAAAAGAAGAGGTTGTCCGGGGAAAGGTTTTCAAAGCGTAACCACTGATATTAAGGCATAACAGTCGGTGGCTACCTGGTTAACAGCCTCACGTGCTTGCCACCAGTGTCAACATTGCTCTTAGAAAGTGCCGATGTTGTTTATCAGTAATACACACAACAATTCAGAAACAGAACACACTCTTAGCGATACAGACACAATCGAAAAATATAGTTTGCCAGTGACATTTTATTTTTAATGATAGTCATTCGCTTATGGAAAAGAAAGAACAAATGGTGAGTAAACGCATGAACAACTTCGGCAGTGACATGGTTGTCATACTTTGAACCAAAATGGTTTGACGAGGGGGCCTGTCCAATCTCTTAGAGGAGAGAAAGATTACAGCACAAGGTTGGAAATATTGGAACATATACACTAAAGCGCCAAAGAAATTGGTATAGGAATGCGCATTCACGTGCAGAGATATGTAAACGGGCATAATACGGCGCTGCGGTCGGCAACACCTATATAAGACAAGTGTCTGGCACAGTTGTTAGATCGGTTACTGCTGCTGCAATGGCAGGTTTTCAAGACTTATGTGAGTTTTAACGTGGGGTTATTGTCGGCGCGGGAGCGATGGCACGCAGCATTTCCGAAACAGCGATGTAGTGGGGACTTTCCCGTAACGATCATTTCACGAGTGCACGTGAATATCAGGAATCCGGTGAAAAATCAAACCTCCGATGTTGCTGCGGCCGGAAAAAGATCATGCAAGAAAGGGACTAACGACGACTGAAGAGAATCGTTCAACGTGACAGAAGAGCAACCCTGCCGCAAATTGCTGCAGATTTCAATGCTGAGCCCATCAGCAACTGTCAGCGTACGAAACAT
Organism: Schistocerca cancellata; assembly: GCF_023864275.1. Taxonomy (NCBI): domain Eukaryota; kingdom Metazoa; phylum Arthropoda; class Insecta; order Orthoptera; family Acrididae; genus Schistocerca; species Schistocerca cancellata. Next base: position 340,896,886 of record NC_064626.1, on the reverse strand, counting down.
TCCACGAAACATCATCGACATGGGATTTCGGAGCCGAAGGCCCCAGCCTGGGCACGTCAACACCGACAGTGGACTGTTGATGACTGTAAACGTGTTGCCTGGTCGGACGACTCTCGTTTCAAATTGTATCGAGTGGACGGAGATGTACGGGTATACAGACAAAATCGTGAATCCATGGGCCCTGCATGTCAGCGGGGGACTGTTCATGATGGTGGAGGCTCTGTAATGGGCATGTGCATTTGGAGTGATGTGGGACCCTGATAGTCTAAATACGACTCTGACGGGTGACACGTACGTAAGCATCCTGTCTGATCACCTGCATCTATTCAGTTCATTGTGCTTTCCGACGGACTTGGGAAATTCCAGGGCGACAATGCGACACCCCAAACGTCCAGAATTGCTACAGAACGACTCCAGGAAGACTCTTCAGGGATTAAACACTTCCGCTGGCCACCAAAATCTCCAGGCATGACATTATTTTGCATATCTGGGATGCCTTGCAACGATTTAAGGATAGCTCTGCAGGATTCATCGTGTCATTTCCCTCCTGCACTACCTCAGACATCAGTCGAGTCCATGTCACGTCGTGTTGTAGCACTTCTACGTGCTCGGTCCCACACGATATTAGGCACGTGTACCAGTTTCTTTGTCTCTTCCATGTACCACCATAGACGTAACGGAAGGAATGATTATACACTCCTGGAAATTGAAATAAGAACACCGTGAATTCATTGTCCCAGGAAGGGGAAACTTTATTGACACATTCCTGGGGTCAGATACATCACATGATCACACTGACAGAACCACAGGCACATAGACACAGGCAACAGAGCATGCACAATGTCGGCACTAGTACAGTGTATATCCACCTTTCGCAGCAATGCAGGCTGCTATTCTCCAATGGAGACGATCGTAGAGATGCTGGATGTAGTCCTGTGGAACGGCTTGCCATGCCATTTCCACCTGGCGCCTCAGTTGGACCAGCGTTCGATGACGGTTTGGATGTACCGTGCACTATTCAGTGTCCCCTCGACGATCACCAGTGGTGTACGGCCAGTGTAGGAGATCGCTCCCCACACCATGATGCCGGGTGTTGGCCCTGTGTGCCTCGGTCGTATGCAGTCCTGATTGTGGCGCTCACCTGCACGGCGCCAAACACGCATACGACCATCATTGGCACCAAGGCAGCAGCGACTCTCATCGCTGAAGACGACACGTCTCCATTCGTCCCTCCATTCACGCCTGTCGCGACACCACTGGAGGCGGGCTGCACGATGTTGGGGCGTGAGCGGAAGACGGCCTAACGGCGTGCGGGACCGTAGCCCAGCTTCATGGAGACGGTTGCGATTGGTCCTCGCCGATACCCCAGGAGCAACAGTGTCCCTAATTTGCTGGAAAGTGGCGGTGCGGTCCCCTACGGCACTGCGTAGGATCCTACGGTCTTGGCGTGCATCCGTGCGTCGCTGCGGTCCGGTCCCAGGTCTACGGGCACGTGCACCTTCCGCCGACCACTGGCGACAACATCGATGTACTGTGGAGACCTCACGCCCCACGTGTTGAGCAATTCGGCGGTACGTCCACCCGGCCTCCCGCATGCCCACTATACGCCCTCGCTCAAAGTCCGTCAACTGCACATACGGTTCACGTCCACGCTGTCGCGGCATGCTACCAGTGTTAAAGACTGCGATGGAGCTCCGTATGCCACGGCAAACTGGCTGACACTGACGGCGGCGGTGCACAAATGCTGCGCAGCTAGCGCCATTCGACGGCCAACACCGCGGTTCCTGGTGTGTCCGCTGTGCCGTGCGTGTGATCATTGTTTGTACAGTCCTCTCGCAGTGTCCGGAGCAAGTATGGTGGGTCTGACACACCGGTGTCAATGTGTTCTTTTTCCCATTTCCAGGAGTGTAGATCAATGTAAGCTGACTGTTGTAGTGCAAAACACTGGGCAATGAATCGCTACTTTCGTGCACTCATCTACAACATAAAAGTTTCCTTTTTCCAAACCTCTCTGGATAATATCTGAAATGCAACACTATCTAGAGCTTGGCGACTACATGATTTCAGAAAGGAACGATTACTCTCGAAACAGGTGGTCAACCTACTGTCAAGTGAACTTCGCGAAACTAAGTGAAAGCAATATTTAAACTTATATACACTTCAAGACGGATTTGAATGGATAGCCAAGCGAACCCTCATAAACAACCTTAGTGGACTCAACTTAGACTGTAAGCTTAGAAACATCATCTAATTAACGCTATCTGGAATATCAAGTCCACAGGAGAAGTTTTAATAATTCAGCATCAAAACAGTGGTCAAAGAGAGATATGTATCAAGACAGCGCAGGGTGATACTTACATAATGGAAAGCCCAACAAACAGTAGAATGGCTGAGTAAGTAGACCACCTTCGAACAAATTATGGGACAGGAACTGCTAAACTGAAAACAGCCTACATGAAGATTTTCGCTGTCCATAATAAGAAAACGTATTACTGGAAACCACGATGTGGTACTAACAAATAGAATGAATACCTGAAAGAATGGTGGCAGAACTTGTTTAAAAAAGAGAAGATGACGAAAATTCAGAAAAGCTCATAACAAAATGAGGAAGACAATCGTAATACAGTAGTATTCAAAGAACGACTAACGCGCAAACAAAAGGGAACTGACATGCATTGAGATAAGAAAATAGTGCATGCATAATGGTTAGGGACTTGCCGAAATCTGAATTTGCCAAAAAAACTGCAAAAAAGGATGACTGATTGCTGTGCTCTATCATTATAAATCAGATCACAGCCGCTGAGTGCACCGATGTTCGTAATGGAGGGTAACCTGATAATCAGAAATAGGTAACTGGACTTCGGCGAAGTTCATCACATGAATAGTATCCTGCTGGCGCAGTTATGGTAGTTCAAAAGCAAATCCAGAACGCTCGTTGAAAGCGCTTAAGATTTGAAGGTGATTTGTGTGGTAAGAGTAATTACTGTAGACATAAACTGACATAAATTTTATGTCGATGGTGACACAAACTCTTTTACAGTTTTACAGTTGTACAACCCAAGGCATCGGGAAGCCCCAGAATAGCCCTGACTGGAATCAGAAGTTGCTAGTAAGACGTATATTCAGTCTTTGTGTTGTCCAGTGACAACCGGGCTAGTCTGTGTCCGTAAATGGATGTCCTTTCAAAGCGAACTATGAACACAGCCAAGCGAAAGATGAGGCACATGCGAAATACGTAGTCACAGTCGTGTAAGCGAGTAAGAATGAGTCCAAAGTGTGGTCCAAAGTCGATGTCTGGACCGCGGTGATCTTTCTCTGCAGCCTGGTGACCGCCTCGTCGAACCACAAGGCTCGATACTGCATGTGCAGTGGCACGGAGGTCGTACGTTATGCGTTCATGGTGCCCTTCCAACAGAATCGACATCTCCTTCCATTTCGAAACAAACCGTATTGGAATAGAAATTCAAGTCCTCGAGCTATATCATACCATTCCCATAAATCAGTAAGGACGTAAAGCGCTTTCTTTTTTATAGGATACGGAAATGTGTTTGTGTAGGAAACAAAATGTGGTTCAAAACGGACTATTTGTTGAACTTTCTGTACGAAAATGGCTGGGAAAACCGTAAGCAATCTCTTTTTCCAAACGTTTTGACAAATCGCTCAAGTCAGCTTAGGGTGTTTAATGTTTCAACAACTTTCTCGGAAATCATTAGATGAAGGTCGATGTAGGGTCCTTTTACTGCTAGTTGTTGAACAATAGTCTTTCACGTTCTCCCTTACAGATATCTCTTTGTTCAAATGGCGACGACATTTTGGAGCTAATGTAGCAGTGGCTTAATTCAGTTTCGGCTAGCCTCTAAATCCCGATATTACGTTTGGTCAACACCTCAGGTTTTCTGTTGTAAAATCTTCACATGGTTTAGCCGTTGGGACACTTGTTTCAAAATAAAGACGTTTGGGACTATCATACAGGACATTCAAATCAGTTATGATCCCGAATAATATTATACACTACTGGTCATTAAAATTGCTACACCACGAAGATGACGTGCTGCACATGCGAAATGTAACCGAATTCTGTGATATGCAAATGATTAGCTTTTCAGAGCATTCACAAAAGGTTGGCGCCCGTGGCGACACCTACAACGTGCTGACATGAGGAAAGTTTCCAATCGATTTCTCATACACAAACAGCAGTTGACGAGCGTTGTCTGGTGAATCGTTGTTGTGATTCCTCGTGTAAGGAGGAGAAATGCGTACCATCACGTTTCCGACTCAGATAAAGGTCGGATTCTAGCCTATCACGATTATGGTTTATCGTATCGCGACATTGCTGCTCGCGTTGGTCAAGATCCAATGACTGTTAGCAGAATATGGAGTCGGTGGGTTCAGGAGGGTAATGCGGAACGCCTTGCTGGATCCCAACGGCCTGGTATCACTAGCAGTCGAGGTGACAGGCATCTTATCCGCATGACTGTAACGGATCGTGCAGCCACGTCTCGATCCTTGAGTCAACAGATGGGGACGTTTGCAAGACAACAACCACCTGCACGAACAGTTCGGCGACGTTTGCAGCAGCATGGACTATCAAATCGGAGACCATGGCTGCGGTTACCCTTGACGCTGCATCACAGATAGGAGCGCCTGCGATGGTGTACTCAACGACGAACGTGGGAGCAAGAATGGCAAAACGTCATTTTTTCGGATGAATACAGGTTCTGTTTACAGCATCATGATGGTCGCATTCGTGTTTGGCGACATCGTGGTGAACGCACATTGGAAGCGTGTATTCGTCATCGCTATAATGGCGTATCACCCAGCGTGATGGTATGGAGTGCCATTGGTTACACATCTTGGTCACCTCTTGTTCGCATTGACGGCACTTTGAACAGTGGACGTTACATTTCAGATATGTTACGACCCGTGGTTCTACCCTTCATTCGATCCCTGCGAAACCCTACATTTCAGCAGGATAATGCACGACTGCATGTTGTAGGTCCTGTACTGGTCTTTCTGGATACAGAAAATGTTCGACTGCTGCTCTGGCCAGTACATTCTCCAGATCTCTCACCAATTGTAAACGTCTGGTCAATGGTGGCCTAGCAACTGGCTTGTCACAATACGCCAGTCACTACTCTTGATGAACTGTGGTATCGTGTTGAAGCTGCATGGGCAGGTGTACCTGTACACGCCATCCAAGCTCTGTTTGACTCAATGCCGAGGCTTATCAAGGCCGTTATTACGGACAGAGGTGGTTGTTTTGGGTACTGATTTCTCACGATCTATGCACCCAAATTCCGTGAAAATGTAATCACATGTCAGTTCTATTATAATATATTTGTCCAATGAATACCCGTTTATCACCTGCATTTCTGCTTGGTCTAGGAATATTAATGGCCAGTAGTGTACTTTTCATTTGAGCAGATTACCACATATCTTTCAGAAAACGTTATCTAGACTGTAGCTGTTTAATAGAAAGTACTCTTGTATCCACTCTCTTCATATACTGTCTTTGTATACAAAGCCTCAAAAGTTTTGAATATTTTTAACTTTAGAAAATGTTTCTCTAAAAAGACGAAATATCCTTTCATTCTCAGTTGTCTAATAGTTTATGGAGTAAATTTTTTATTTTATCTTTTCATTTGTTTCTTTATTGGCTTTCGGAACATGTTCACACAGCCGTCTTTTTGTGTCCTCCCCGCCACTGTGGTGGCTTGTACCAGGGGAAGCACGGGGGAGGATGTTGTTTGATGGCCGGTACCCTCTCTCTACAACAGAACTGTACATATGTATGAAGAGGGTTCTTTATTCACAAGAACAAGAAAACTACTTATCTTTAAACTAGGTCATGCGTTGTGGTACAAGCTCCTCCATAATTGTCCACGTTAGCCTCACTGCTTGTGAAGTACTAGTGCCGCTATAAACACTACACTCTAGTAGCCGGTGACGTGAACCGGTAGATGCGAACTAGAACAGTGACTGAGCTAGTAACTGAGCTGACTGCAACTGAATGTCTGCGACTGGGCTGACTGTTCAAATGGCTCTCAGCACTATGCGACTCAACGTCTGAGGTCATCAGTCGCCTAGAACTTAGAACTACTTAAACCTAACTAACCTAAGGACATCACACACATCCATGCCCGAGGCAGGATTCGAACCTGCGACCGTAGCGGTCACGCGGTTCCAGACTGAAGCGCCTTTAACCGCACGGCCACACCGGCCGGCTGGGCTGACTGTCTGTGACAGACTGGGCCCTCTGGTCCGCGGCAGCAATCTAAGTACTTGCGGTAGAGAGGGCGATGACGGCGTGTTGCTTCTGAATCTGCCTTTGGCCTGTCTCCTGAAAGGCGCGCTTGATTCAGCGGCTATTATCGACCTTCTTTCAACCTTTTTGCCGACCGGTGTGCTGGCGACAGCTTACGCCAGTACACGCGTAAACACTGAAAATGTTCCTCTTTTTGATAAAGAATGAATTAGTTTATTTCGTACCCTGCTATGAAGTTATATAGAATTGACAAAAGACATATTCCCATATATATAAAATTTTCACAGATACAGCATCGTGAAGAGAGTAAAAAAGACGAAAATTTGAGGCAGGATATACAAAGGTGCTATGGTCTAAGAATCCTGCTAGGAAGTAAGAATTGAGAAATAGCCTTCAGTACACTTTTGGGATATTCCCATTTCAATCCATATTAATGCCACTGTATCTAAGGTAACAATAACAAGCTGATTTCGATGTCATGAAAGAATTGTTTCACAGAGAGTGGAGAAAGAGCTCAGTATTTGTGGAGGTATTGAAACACCTTCTAAGCAAAACATGGAACCGTTATAAAAGAATCAGATTCAGGTATACAACCATGCGTATAGATGTACCAGTATTCAGAGGCATACATTATGAGGTACATAGTCACATACGTTGATAGGCAGAACATTCCATATCCTGCTGAGTAGCTAAATGGTTCAAATGGCTCTGAGCACTGTGGGACTTAACATCTAAGCTCATCAGTCCCCTAGACGTAGAACTAATTAAACCTAACTAACCTAAGGACAGCACACACATCCATGCGCGAAGAAGGATTCGAATCTGCGACCGTAGCAGCAGTGAGGATTCGGACTCAAGCGCCTAGAGCCGCTCGGCCACAACGGCCGGCCTGCTGAGTAGCACTTGGGAAGGTAGTCAGTTAAAGCCGGCCGCGGTGGTCTAGCGGTTCTGGCGCTGCAGTCCGGAACCGCGGGACTGCTACGGTCGCAGGTTCGAATCCTGCCTCGGGCATGGGTGTGTGTGATGTCCTTAGGTTAGTTAGGTTTAAGTAGTTCTAAGTTCTAGGGGACTTATGACCTAAGATGTTGAGTCCCATAGTGCTCAGAGCCATTTGAACCATTTTTTTAGTCAGTTAAATTGTGTTTTGCTCTTCCCCTGCTATTCTACACTGAAGAGCCAAAGAAATTTGTACACCTGCCTAAAATCGTGTAGGACCCAAACGAGCACACAGAAGTGCCGCAACACGACGTGGTAGGGACTCGAATAATGTCTGAAGTAGTCCTGGATGGAAATGACACTATGAATCGTACAGGTCTGTCCACAAATTCGAAAGACTACGAAGTGGTAGGATCTCCTCTGAACAACACGTTGCAAGGCAGTCCAGATATGCTCAATAATGTTCCTGTCTGGGGAGTTTGGTGGCCAGCGGAAGTGTTTAAGCTCAGAAGACTATTCCTGGAGCCATTCTGTAGCAATTCTGGACGTTTGGGGTGTTGCATTGTCCTATTGGAATTCCCCAAGTCCGTCGGAAAGCTCAATGGACGTGAATGGATGCAGGTGATCAGACAGGATGCTCACGTACGTGTCACGTCAGAGTCGTATCTAGATGTATCAGGGGTCCCATATCACTCCAACTGCATACGCCCCCCACCCTTACAGAGCCTCCACCATCATGAACAATCCTCAGCTGACATGCATGGTCAGTGGTTCATGAGGTTGTCTGCATACCCGTGCGGGTCCAGCTGCTCGATACAATTTGAAACGAGGCTCGACCGACGAGGCAACATGTTTCCATTCATCGACAGTCCAATGTCGGTGTTGACGGGCCCAGGCGAGGCGTAAGGCTTAGTGTCGCGCAGTCATCAAGGTTACACGAGTGCGCGTTCCGCTCCGAAAGCCCATATCGAAGATGTTTCGTTGAATGGTTCGGACGCTGACAGTTGTTGATGGTCACAGAACTGAAATCTGCACCAGTCCGCGTAAGGGTAGCATTCCCGTAACGTTTAACGATTCTCTTCAGTCGTCATTGGTCCCTGTCTTGCAGGATCTTTTTCCGGCCGCAATGATTCGGAGATGTGATGTTTTACCGGATTCCTGATATTCACGGTACATTTGTGTAATGGTCGTACGAGAAAATCCCGACTGCATCGCTATTTCAGAAATGCTGCGTCCCATCGGTGGTGCGCTGACAATAACTCCACGTTCAGACTCACTTAAGTCTTGATAACCTGCCTCTGTAGCAGCAGTAACCGCGCCAGACACTTGTTTTATATAAGCGTGGCCGACCGCAGCGCAGTATTCTGCCTGTTTACATATCTCTGTATTTGAATACGCATTCCTATACAAGATTTTTTGGCGCTTCAGTGTATTTATCAAGAGTGTTAATTTAGCAGCGCAGGAAGCTATACCTGAATGTTGGCACAGTTGACAAACTCGTTCAGTATTTTTTCAAAACGTTGCTATGTCGCTGGACGTTGACAACGTTTGTAGCTTGCTTGGGAACTGAAATAGAATGTCCTCAAGATTACTTTCAAGTAGGTTTATGTGATGTTTGTTCCAAGAACGTTGTATAAATATATGCTTTGCAACTGCTTCCTCTCGCGTTACCTTTCTGCTTCAGAAACACCAATATTAACGTTTCCATCCAACTCTGACGTCCAACTCTGACCGTCATAAACATGGAAAAGAAGGTAACATCGAAATACACGGCTCGCGAAAAGAAGTCACAAATATAGATCAGTTACAGATCTAAAAGGCGTGTGGCAAAGAGTTATTCTAATGCAGGAAAGCTATGTAAACGTACTGAGACAGAGAATAAAGGCAGTATGAAATAAAAGAAAAAAAAAACATATGATTCAGTCAGAGTTTTCTGTGCTTAATTTATAAGACTTGACCCACCATTCGTTACCTACAGTATTTTTCACTAATTCTTGCCCTTTCAAATGGCAGAGCAGAGACGGGGAATGGTGTAGGCTGATTATGTGTAACCAGTGACAGAAAAATTCTGATCTGTATGTAAGGTCTCAGTGCTTATAATTTCTTGGAATATACTCTTCCATGTATGTTGTGAACCAAACAGCAGACACGTACACGTAGCTTAGTCATGGGAATTCTTGTTTACATCGAATGGCCATACCATTAGGCTTATTAATAAATACACATCCATTAAATATTTTCGTCGCAAAATAGTACTGATTAATGTTTTGGCAGGTCGCTCCAGCTGTGAGGAGAGTTTTTGAATTTCGCGGAGCTGACTCGTTGCTTAGCGCCGACGCCGCCTGTCAGTTGTCAGTGCTCCTGCGTTATTCCCGCACGAGGTGGCCTTGGCACGTGTACGACTCATTCAGCAAGTCCTGAATGCTGTAGAACAATCATTCTCACTGAGGGGGAATCGTAATGTCGGTGGAAGAGCGTGTGGAAGAAACGACGTTTGCGTTCTCACCTCCTCACATGCTCACATTCTCCACTTGAATTCCACCCACCTACACTCTAGACACACACACACACACACACACACACACACACACACATACACACACAGTCTTTTTTACCACGGTATGATAGTGGGAGCGAGAATTGGGTTAATAAAGTGGAGACTGACTGCTCAACATCTACTGATGAAATATGTTGTAAATTCTGGGAATGTAGTGCAGAATGACTACTAAACATTCATTAATAAAACATTTTACAAATTCTGAGTACCAAATATTAAATAATCTTAATCCACAAATAGAGCAATGAGAAGCTTCTGTTGTACCTTTGAAATGAATATTGCCCCATATGTCACAAGATGACGGTTATAAGAGTCGAGGGGCATGAAAGAAGCTGTGGTTGGGAAGGGAGTGAGACAGTGTTGTAGCCTATCCCGGATGTTGTTCAGTCTGTATACTGAGCAAGCAGAAAAGGAAACAAAAGAAAAATTCGGAGTAGGTATTAAAACCAATGGAGAAGAAATAAAAACTTTGAGTTTCGCCGATGACGTTGTAATTCTGTCAGAGACAGCAAAGGACTTGGAAGAGCAGTTGAACGGAATGGACAGCGTCTTGAAAGATGGATATAAGATGAACATCAACAAAAGCAAAACGAGGATAATGGAATGTAGTCGAATTATATCGGGTGATGCTGAGGGAATTAGATTAAGAAATTCGACACTTAAAGTAGAAGATGAGTTTTGCTATTTGGGGAGCAAAATAACTGATGATGGCCGAAGTAGAGAGGATATAAAATGTAGAGTGGCAATGGCAAGGAAAGCGTTTCTGAAGAAGAGAAATTTGTTAACATCGAGTATAGATTTGTCAGGAAGTCGTTTCTGAAAGTATTTGTATGGAGTGTAGCCATGTATGGAAGTGAAACATTGACGATAAATAGTTTGGACAAGAAGAGAATAGAAGCTTTCGAAATGTGGTGCTACAGAAGAATGCTGAAGATTAGATGGGTAGATCACATAACTAATGAGGAGGTACTGAACAGAATTGGGGAGAAGAGAAATTTGTGGCACAACTTGACTAGAAGGAGGGATCGGTTCGTATGATATGTTCTGAGGCATGAAGGGATCACGAATTTAGTACTGGAGGGCAGCGTGGAGGGTAAAAATCGTAGCGGGAGACCAAGAGATGAATACACTAAGCAGATTCAGAAGGATGTAGGTTTCAGTAGTTACTTTGAGATGAAGTAGCTTGCACAGGATAGAGCAGCGTTGAGAGCTGCATGAAATCAGTCTCTGGACTGAAGGCAACACCAACAACAACAACAATTACAGGTCACAAGTACTGTGATGTCATGCACAATGGATACTCTGCTCATGTGGAAAATGAATTACATTAAAATATGGCCAGTATGTAAGGTTTCAATCCTTACACCGGCTAAGCTCTCACATTTATATGAATTAAATTTCTCCTATTTGCATAATTAACGTAGTTCATATTTTAATAACACACTCCCAGCTCAAGTCTAAATCTTAATGGCTTGCGAGTGTAGAAATAAATAATATTTCATAAAATGGCTAGCAAGTGGATGAGAACATAGCATTAAATGACACTTCACAGCTCAGAGTTTAAAGTTTAATAAGCTTATTGATGATTAAGTCCCATAGTCCGAGGAGCATAGGGGACGATGCGGGAGACAAGCACCGCCGACTAGGCAAGGTCCTAGCGGAGATGGTTTGACATAACCTTCCTTCGACCGTAATGGAGATGAATGATGAAGACGACACAACACCCAATCATCTCGAGGCATGGAAAATCCCTGCCCCGCCGTGAATCGAACCCGGGACCCCCTAGCACGGGTAGTAACAAAGGTACCGCAAGACCACGAGCTGCCGACGGCCTATTGATAAATAACCTAAAATAACAGATTCTAAAGTAACTAGCACATGCAGTCTCATTTAACTTTCGAAACCCCAAGTCATCACATTCCACATAAACTGTAATTATAATAAAAAACAACGGCAAATTTCTTGTCTAAATCAAATGCTTAAAACACTTATATTACCAATTCTACACGCCTGTTATACAGAATTTTAAACAAGTTTAATACGGCAACCACCAGAGTCACTTTTGGGTCAAATGTTCAAATGTGTGTGAACTCCCATGGGACCAAACTGCTGAGGTCATCAGTCCCTAGACTTATACGCTACTTACGCTAAGAACAACACACACACCCATGCTCAAGGGAGGACCGAAGTTCTCTAGCTGCGCAGGGGGGGGGGACACACCTAAAAAACAGTCTACAATCAAGCAGCCCTCTGTCTGTAACAGTCATAACGACCCACTTGCATTGTACAGTTCATCGAGTGGAGTTCATCTGTCTACAAAAATTCGTTCCTGGAAATTCGGCTATTCTTAAATAGATGCTCCATGGTCTCGTTGAGAAACTTGGTTCCGTATGTACACAGCGCCGGGCGGTAATCCTAATTCCAGTACAAAAGAAAAGTAACCGCGTACTGCAGACACGTTCGCAGTCACAGCACTACGCTACCCCTCTTCCCATACAATAAAGTATCACTGGCGGCTGACACCTCCAGCCGTCATTTTATTCTGCGGTCGGCTTCCTGTTAGTAGGATTAGATTGTTTGGGGAAGAGACCAAACAGCGAGGTCATCGGTCTCATCGGATTAGGGAAAGACGTCGGCCGTGCCCTTTCAAAGGAACCACCACGGCATTTGCCTGGAGCGATTTAGGGAAATCACGGAAAAATTAAATCTGGATGGCCGGACGCGGGATTGAACCGTCGTCCTCCCGAATGCAAGTTCAGAGTGGTAAGCACTGCGCCACCTCGCTCTGCCATGTTAGTAGGCTCATATCTGACTGCCCTAGCGGCCGCCCCGCCCTGTCTCAGCGGCTTCGTCACACAGAGGGCGCCACCGCACGGCGACGACAACCACCACTGCAACGAGAATGTGTCGTGCAGATGCAGATCACTTGCTATCACCTCTGTATCTACTTTTCCTTCTCTGCGAAACTTTCTACTTCTACAACTCTGGCGCCCATTAAACTCCGGAGTAACACTAATTTCTGTCTTATAAACTGTGAGCCAGACTTTAGACCTGACTTAACTCTGACGAGGGAACCTCCCCATCGCACCCCCTCAGATTTAGTTATAAGTTGGCACAGTGGATAGGCCTTGAAAAACTGAAAACAGATCAATCGAGAAAACAGGAAGAAGTTGTGTGCAACTATGAAAAAATAAGCAAAATATACAAACTGAGTAGTCCATGTGCACGATATGAAACATCAAGGAGTGTTTGAGCTGAGGAGCGGTGTGGTCTCGTGGTTAGCGTGAGCAGCAGCGGAATGAGGGGTCATTGGTTCAAGTCTTCCCTCGAGTGGAAATTTTTAATTTTTAGACAATTATTATCTGTCCGTCCGTCCGTCCGATGCGAGGTAACTGCGACGTAGTATGGGGACGCTACACCTAAACAAACATCAAAACACACGACGTCAGTCGACTGCAGCGCACGAAAGAGAGAGTATTCTTGCTAAGGAGGCTCCCTGGCTGGCAGTTGAGTGTTCGCTACTTTGGACGAGAGTGCATTAAATACGTGAGATGTATTCCGTTGGCAATACGAATCCAGCAAATATAGCTCGCGACCTCAATAACAAGGTCAATGAATATTTTCCTGTGGAGAAATCGGTTGACCTATGACCTTGCGATCAAATGTTTTCGGTTCCCATTGGAGGGGCACGTCCTTTCGTCTACCAATCGCACGGTTTTGCGGTGCGGTCGTAAAACACGTACACTAAACGTATTACAGTGAACAGAGACATCAATGAACGAACGGACAGATCATAACTTTGCAAAAATAAAGAAAGTAAACTTTTCACTCGAGGCAAGACTCGAACCAAGGATCTCTCGGTCCGCAGCTGCTCACGCTAACCACGGGACCACGGCGCTCCGCAGCGTGCTTTCTCCTTGATGTTGCGTATCTTGCACATGGACTATTCAGTTTGTGTATTTTGCTTATTTTTTCATAGTTCCACACAACTTCTTCCTGTTTTCTCGATTGATCTGTGTACAGTTTTTCAAGGCCTATCCACTGTGCAAACTTATAACTAAATCTGAGGAGGGTGCGATGGGGAGGTTCCCTTGTGAGTAGTCTGTGTTGATACGTCTTCATCAAAAATTCACGTCTCATGCTCCTTCCTGTTAATTATTATTTTCAATCTACATCTGCATCCGAACCGCCAAGTGTGTGGTTGAACGTAGTGGAGAGGGGGGCAAGTTGACAAGCAGGATATGATGACTAATCACTTAAGTTACGTTCACACTACTTGGCAGCACCATCATGCCCATATTATAAACGCTTCTAGCGGCGGGACTCTTAAACCTCACACAGTGAAACCTCCTATTAAGGTTGCTCTTGATAACCGTCGTATACGTTGTACGACGTGTTATAGTTGTCAAGACTTTCTACAATGAGCTGTCGCGAAATAACTGGTGAGGTATTTGGTTATTCTTTGTTGTAGTACTATGCGTTTTATAGTCACTAATTACTCGTCTTATTATTGCCAATGCCATAACAAACTTCAAAGACTTTTAACGTATCCAGCTGGGGCATGTTCACGACCTCCTCATCTCCTGTACATTGCTTACTTCAAAGCAGCTGCTATCGTCAAAGCAGTTAATAAGTTCAAAGAATGTGCGATCGATCCTGACCACCTCCTTGAGTATAATGAGCATGATTTTACTGCAGTGAAAACCACAGATCGTGTACTTGTCACGGGCTGTGCTGAAACATAAAAGTCTCCTCCTCATACTGCAGCACGTGAAGGCCAAACCACAGGAACTCCAAATGAATTTCCTGATGAGCATCATGGAGAGCAAAATGAAGAACTTAGTCCTTGACCAGATGCCGTTCCCACCGAGCTGAAACACTGTCAAAATATTTTCACTTTTAAGTCACTGACTAAAAAATTGCCATCAGCAAAAAATACGAGAAGTAATAGTAAGCAAAATGCAACCCTTTTAATATGCTCTGCTACAAAAACCGATGTTGGTTGATGATAAAGCAGCCAAGGTGGAACAAGATCATTTAAAACAGCCTCTATACGAGGTGTAGTGCATTGTCCTACAAGTGATTAGCCAAATTTCACTTTCGACTTGAAGAGTGAACAGGATGTTGCAAGTGCTACTCATGGTCAAATGAAGACTTTGGAGTTGCAAAATATTTTAATAAAAGATACTGATCTACAGTACTTTAATTTTCAGTACAATAACTCTTTCATTAAATACTGTTCAACAAAAGATACGTAGCAGTGTTTAATTAATGTACTGTTTTATATATTAGGTTAGAGATTTTCGGGAAATTACAGGAAGGGCGCCAGGCTAAAAAGTTGCAAGGAAAACACAGGAAGCTAGACTTAGCAAGAATCGGTATTGTAGTTGTAAACTGCCGTAGATGTGTTGGGAAAGAACTAGAGTTCCAGGTTGTAATAGAAAACACTGAAACCCAAATCGTTACAGGTACGGAAAGCTGGCTAAAGCCGAAAATAAGTTCAGCCCAATTTTGTCAAAGAACCTAACGGTCTTAAGAGGGGCTGGATTAAATACAATTTGTGGTGGAGTGTTTATTGCTGTCAGGAGCAACTGAAGTAGTTGCTGCCCTGTGTTAGTATGGGTAGAAGATATATTTGACAACAGGAAGAGAAACGTAGCTCAGTGCAACATTAAATTACATTAAATTTCGTACAAAAAAGTCCCCTTCATTTTCTTCAAATGGTTCAAATGGCTCTGAGCACGATGGGACTTAACGTCTGAGGTCATCAGTCCCCTAGACTTAGAACTACTTAAACCTAACTAACCTAAGGACATCACACACACCCATGCCCGAGGCAGTATTCGAACCTGCGACCCTAGCAGCAGCGCGGTTCCGGACTGAAGCCCCTAGAATGGCTCGACCACTACTATCTACTATTCATCTAAGGCTTGCGATGTGTAATAGGGAAAGCTGTATGTTTCCTGGAATTATAAGTCGTCCGGAGAAGACCTTTGGTTATTGTAGGAAGTACGTGAGAATACGCAGCCAGATACAAATTTAGGATCCCAATGGGACTTTATGTACTAAATCCGTCGATATAATCCAGGATTTTCATTGTAGGCCCCTTTCAATGCACCGTTTATCACAGCCAGATCAGCAAAACTGATATTTTATACACAATGAGAACTCGTAAACTGCAGGTTGCAACCATGGACTTTAAATCTAATCTTTCAGGCTATTACATAAGGGAACAGCCACAATAGTATCTTAATTAACTCTTCCAACGTTAGTTGCCCACTTACTGATGCAGATGTTTACATACTGTATGATGTACTGACTGAATTTTCTCATGATGCCTGTAGAAGGCCATGTAGTATTGTTTTTATTAATTGGTGAAAATGATAGGTATTATTTGATGTGGAGGACGTTTTACTGCGCACTTGGATTTCCAAAAGCCTGCCAAGAACTTTTACAGGGTGATTATAATTAAACTTTCTAAACTCTGTAGAAATAACACCACTGGTCAGATTGATGCCAAGTTGCAACGGAATGTTATCGGGGAAGTGGGAAAACGTATGACAGAAAAAAAGAAAATTTATCAATACATCAATACATGGCGCTGTATGTGTCAGAATACGGAAATGAAAGCACCCCTCATGCGCCCGACCCACTGAAGTTTTTATGAATGCGCCGGGTACACGGCTTTTCCTCCTTTCGCGTCTGCGGCGTTTCCCATGACTGTCTTTTGGCCCAGGACAATTAAAAATCGTAACTAACAGTATCACACCTGTACACCCATGCACGCTGAGTAATACAGGTACACCTTTGGAACTGTTGTACGATTCATTTCTCATTTTTAGTCGACCACTATTAAATTATGATGCTTACAGCACCATCTATTGTCGCATTTTGTAACTATTTACCTTTCTTCCGCCATTCGTTTTCCCCCTTCTCCGATAATATTCCGTTGCAATTTGACGCCATTCTGTTCAGTGGTGTTATTTCTACAGCGGTTTGAAAGTTTAACTTGAATTATAATTACCTGTATATAGGCAGACTGAAGCCGCGGTGGGCAATCTTTAACCAGCCGAATACGCTGTTGAGTGGTACAACTGGGTCAAACAACAAGGGACAGCATTAACAGTTGACAACACCAATGGTATTTTATTCAGTACAACATTAACATAAATTCTTCTGTCGTGCCTTTCTTTTTTTTAAAAAAAAAAGAAAAAGGAAAAATATCAAGAATTTGAGGAAACTGTTCACAGCAAAAATTTCTCAGATTACCAAAACCTGCCTTTTAATTGTCGTACTTTACCAATGACAGAAAATTCCTTTTTTTTATAGTCTTCGAAATACCTTGAATTGATTTTGTACATAGAACTCACCACAAACTGGTAGTAAACACACAACAAATGCGTTGGTGGCGTAAGTTTAGAATAAAGCAAATTTACTTCTAAACAGTTCAAGCCACACTACAGGCGGTGATAATCCTATAGATGGGATGGGCAGTGCTGACTCGTCACCCACGGCTGAACTGGTATATGGGCAGGTTCCTTACAAAATCAGCTACACTGAACTAAAAACTGATCTTAAAAACTAATAACTGTGCACAGCTTTTACAACAGAGGAAGGACACAGTCTGCAAGCTCAACATAAATTGGTAAAAACCTCTGCCCAATGAGTACATATGGGGATAAGCAAACTATCAATACATGCAACACAGAAACACAGGGGACTGTAAAGTCCTTAACAATTGAGGAACACCAGAATTACAACAGCAGGTGACGGGACAGGGCGTCAATTCCCAAAATTATCTGACAAAATGATTGCCAGTAATAATTGCACTGAAATGGATAGCTCTCATTAAAATAAAATTCGCTGTTTTTACTAGCACAGCAGACAAACTTTGAATTCTCAGAATTGTTTTAGACATTCTGGTCCGTAATAATTGCAGTGCAAAGAGCAGTTCGTATTAAAATAAACACTTCCCATAGTAAGTCCACTGATGTGATACCAACTGAAACCTTCTTCTAGATGGAGGATGGGGCAAGGTTGCTGAGCTGCGGAGTTGCAGTGCCATGTACAGACTTACAGTATATTCATATATATACGCTTCTGGGATTACACTATCCTTAAGGAAAATGTGTGTGTATGTATGTGTGCGTGTGTGTGTGTGTGTGTGAGAGAGAGAGAGAGAGAGAGAGAGAGAGCGCATACTGATCTCAAAACGCCTGGAATATATATAAATTCTCTGCCAGTGGCCCACTCAATGGGCACACAAACTAGACGACCACTAGCATCTGCCTTGTGCCTCTCATTCGGCAGCAGGAACCCGATGTCTGCTGTTGCTTAATCCCAATTTGTGCTGCTCCTCTGTGGGGGGTAATTTCTGCGCGATACCTGCAGCATTATACAGGCCTCTCCAAGGTCGCGCCTTGTAATGACTATACAAGGACAAGGGGCCAACTGAAGACGATCGTCCCGACCCCTCGCTCTCACAGTTTCGTTACGACGCGGCCTTGGACGGCCGACATTTCAGCGTAACGGAACCGCAGCAATGGAATCGTCAAAATCATCAAAATGTATAGAATGTTTTCCACGATCTCGCTCTCGGCATCCCCTGCGGCCAATTACGTCGAGTCTAATGCCGATTCCGACTGCCTTCATAAGCCATTACAATTTGCCGTAGCTCAGTCGGGCGCTAATTGACACGCGCGAGGGCAATAAAAGAGTGGAAAGGAAAGGCGCCGCCGAGTCCTTGGAGTTATGAGCCCGCGCTCGCCGAACGCGGAGGCGAAAGTCACGTCACGTCACGTCACGTCACGTCGGGCTGCCGCCGCAGACTAGACAGGGCTCCCAAGGCTGGCCGCGACTGAGCAGCGCTGCGAGCTGGCCGGCCGGCTGCGACCGCCGTGTCTGCTGCGAGTTCATGAACCTCTGAGTTTTCTCCTCCAAATCTTACATCCCGTGAAGTACATATTAATGTCATACATTCAGCATTGAGATGAGTAGCCACCTCTGTCCTGTATTCCATCGAACGCAACATGAAGCATAGCCAGCTGTCATAATCGCATTCCATAATTAAGCATACTCTTCTGATACCTTTCCGACACATAATCCATATACTGAAGTGCAGGAGGATCTGCAACGAATTGACGCATGGTGCAGGGAATGGCAATTGAATCTCAATGTAGACAAGTTATAAGCTCCGGCCTCTTTGGAGATTATATGGGTTAATTAATGTTTGTTATGTTACATTCCTCTTGTTTTAGTTGACCGTGTATATCGGGCCTTCGTTCATTGTTAAATGCAATGGTGTGGTACTAACTGATGGAGACGCATTAAGAACTGGTAAAATTTAATTTATTTCCTTTATCACACTGCACAAACATAAACACACTGTTATTCAAACTGTGTGCCACTACTATTAAACGTAGAGATAAATCCTTCGCTACGCAACCGCCTTTGGCTCACGCAGCCTACGCCTTCCACAGCCTCTCAACAACTGCCTCTGCTTGCGACTCCCTGCACCATTGCGCATTGTCGCCCTCCAAAGAACAACCACTTACAGATACTACCCACCAGTACCCCCACAAAGTGTAATGTCCTGCGAGTACATAGAAAGAAAGATCCTTTATCATTTAGCTACAAAATAGCAGGTCAGCAACTGGAAGCAGTTAATTCCGTGAATTATCTGGGAGCAGGCATTAGGAGTGATTTAAAATGGAATAATCATATAAAGTTGATCGTCGGTAAAGCGGATGCCACACTGAGATTCGTTGGAAGAATCCTAAGGAAATGCAATCCGAAAACAAAGGAAGTAGGTTACAGTACACTTGTTCGTCCACTGCTTGAATACTGCTCACCGGTGTGGGGTCCATACCACATAGGGATGATAGAAGAGATAGATAAGATCCAACGGAGAGCAGCGCGCTTCGTTACAGGATCATTTAGTAATCGCGAAAGAGATGATAGATAAACTCCAGTGGAAGACTCTGCAGGAGAGACGCTCAGTAGCTCGGTACGGGCTTTTGTTGAAGTTTAGAAAACATACCTTCACCGTGGAGTCAAGCAGTATATTGCTCCCTCCTACGTATATCTCGCGAAGAGACCATGAGGATAAAATCAGAGAGATTAGAGGCCACACAGAGGCATACCGACAATCCTTCTTTCTACGAACAGTACGAGACTGGAATAGAAGGGAGAACCGATACAGGTACTCAAAGTACCCTCCGACACACACCGTCAGGTGGCTTGTGGAGTATGGATGTAGATGTATATGTAGATACCATAATGTTATAAAATTGCTAAATTCTCGTTCACATTGTATTGTGCTAAGTTTTAATATACGATGAATTGTTTCTTGACCACTGACGAGAGGAGAATAATAATTATTTGAGAAAATATTTTATTTAATGTAATATTCACAATGTTAGTTGCGTAAACCAAGTGCACTTCAAAATTGTATGCCAGTGACAATTATTTGTTTTAGTATTGACATACCTCTTTTATACATATTCATTCTCCTCTTCACACATACGTTTTCCTTTTTCAGAAAAAAACTAAATACTTCAAAAGTAATTCCTCTTCAAAATTATCTAATTGTACAACATTTGAATCTTAAAATATTGTCGTTTACAAAACCCAGTAGTACACTTTTTTAGTACCACTATTTCTCATTCCAAAAAAATGTGTAATTCTCCATTTCACTTCATTGACCTCCTACTATATCTCTATTAAGCCTTTGTGTTTCCGTTTTCAGAATTTCTAGCTTATCTACCACATTCAAGCTTCTGACATTCTTTTTCTCATGGTCACCTCCCCTTTGGCCGTCCCCTCACGGAGAACCGAATGGAGGACTGTTCTGAAATCTTTTACCAATGGAGACATCATCATGACACTTCTTCAAGTGTGTTTGTTAGTAAATGTTACGTATTTTTTGTGTTATTATCTTTATTAAAATGTTTCAGACTGTTGTTCATGACCCATGTAATTTGCCAAAGAGACTAGCGCATAAGCCATCTGCACGGAAAGGAATTAATATTTGATTAGAAATAACAGTACTCATGTCATTGTAGTCACCATTGTATCTGATTATTAGTTGGTGATTAGTGGTAACAATTAGCATTGCTATGTGTTCATAAACAAAGCTCAATTTTGACCAAAACTGGTTAGTTGTCCCCGATGATAATGTTAACGACGTGTTTTTATCGCGTAGGAATTGTTACTTGCGTTGAAAATAGGAAGACCGCAGCTCGTGGTCGTGCGGTAGCGTTCTCGCTTCCCGCTCCCGGGTTCCCGGGTTCGATTCCCGGCGGGGTCAGGGATTTTCTCTGATTCGTGATGCCTGGGTGTTGTGTGATGTCCTTAAGTTCGTTAGGTTTAAGTAGTTCTAAGTTCTAGGGGACTAATGACCATATATGTTAAGTCCCATAGTGCTCAGAGCCATTTTGAAAATAGAAAAGGTAGAAATGTCCAAAGCAGAATATCAACACTGAAGCATGCGAGTGGAAATTATAATAGAACGCAACAAGTAATTGATAACTGTCTTTAGAAAACGTCATTGCATCCGGCCAAATGTTACTGTTTGTCCACTCAGTTTATGGACACCGCTTTCAGCTACATGTTGATCTTTAGGGGACAAAGTTAACTTTAGCAGCGAAGCTTAGAATGTGGGATTCGAGTCAAAAGCTATAAAAAAATTACTGTAGAACTGGTGAAGCCCTGTCGTGACTCGGATTTCCCTTTGAAAGCGTCTCTGTTACACTAAACTTCTTCAACTTAAGATGATCATGTGAATGAAGCCAGTATTTACAAATAAAGCAAACAATACAGCAACTTCGTTTAATATTTTTTAAATACAATGAACCTATTGAAATGACGTTGTTCTGTAGGGGAAGTTAAATCTCGAACATACAGAGTATTGGTCACGCTAAATATTTCGTAACACAATATTTGTAAATAATCTAATACCTTTAACATATGTTAATACTTGCATGTTTCAGTACATGACCAGAAACCATTTAAATCTTGCTGAAGTACCATGGAGTAAGAAACGGAGAAAATAATACACTGAAACAGAGTAGCCCAACTGTTGTGTAAGTTTGATGACTCTGATCGGAATGATATTCTAAAAGTCGTTTTTTTGGAGATAGTGCATTGACGAACCGACCCACTATACACCCCGAACAAATTGGATCATATTCTAGGAAGGGAAGTTTAATCTACTGATGGAAGTCTTCTTTTCACATATGGTTTCGTGTTATTTCTGTTCATAGTGCTCCCGTCTTGAGCTGTCTAATTTAATTATGTGTGCGTCCGTTCCCGCATGGTAGTGTGCCAGAAATTCTGTTTCAGCTGTTTTCTGAAACAATTATCCATTACATCACCAGACGTACTTTTCTCGGATAAAAATAGTCGTTTTGATGTAATATCTTTGGACTCCATGTACTCCTTACTGTCATGATAACCTCTGACTGTTATGGAGTATTCTGCTTACGTATGTCATTTCCCTGTAGGACAACTAAACTATTTTGCTCAGGAAACGCAAAAGAGAGCCACACTTTTTGTGCTCCACATGTAATCGAGAGAGCTCAGCCACTTTTTGATATTGTGGATACATAACAGTGAGCGCCTATGGAACAAAGAGAGCATAAGCACGTTTTGTTAGTGAGGGTTGCCTACATCACAGGCAAGTATACATTTGGGTTAAATCAATCTTTTGATTGACAGGTCCTTAACCTATCGTTCCGCCAAGTGGATTTTGGCTCCCCAGGGGATAAGAAGGCTGAGAAACCTCCCCCAACTCCTCCCCCTCCTCCGCCCCAATCACTCTGGAATCTGCTCTTGCAGATATATGCACAATTTTCATATAAATTCAATTGATTAATCAATTAAATCGATCAATTAATTAACTCTCCCTCTTTGGGAAATCCTTCACTTCTTCCATCCCCCCCCCCACTACCCACTTCCCGCCCCCATCTGGAATTTGGCAGGAAAATGATTCAGTCTGTGCTGGAGAGGAAGAATCCAAAGGTAGTAAATTAAATTACATAGCAAAGGATATACTGTTTATGTATGAAATTCAATTTTCAGGGGTTGGATCTCCTTTTTATTTGGTGGGAAAGGCTCACATACACCAACTGCATGTTCTATTTACATAATTACACTGATACAGATTGGAGGTACCGCCTTATTGGAAAATTTTCGTGTGTGCACTCACCTTGACATACAGAGGTCGACCGATCTAGTGCACAATGCCACCACCAGCGGATGTCTCACACCCTGACCCTTCACCTCCACCCTCCCTTCCCCTCCCAGAAAAAATTGGTGAGAAAAAGACTCACTTTATGCTGGACAGGAAGAACCTCACGACACAAAATTAAAATTAAAGTCAAGAATATATTGATATATATTCTTTATTTAATCAGTTTGCTAGATAAAGGGCTGCCCTGCCTGGGTAAAGCTCATGACTGCACGCTACACCCTCGCTTTATGATGCAATGACTATAATCACCAAGGAATGGAATGAAGTGCAGTATAACAGCCATGGCATACCCCACGCATGTGTCTATTGACAGGGTGTCGCTATGAAAGTCGGAACAGCCCAGTGTCCTTGTATGCACTAACTTTTGAGAGCACAAACATCCTTCGCCACCACAACATTCCACTAAACATACCTGGTGAATAAAAATCCTACCAATCACACGAACTTGCTATCTGGAGGTGGGTACTGGTTTGCTGACTACAGAGTAACCCCCATCTGCACTGGCCAACAGAGAGACTCATACCTGCATAGGTCATGCTTGCCCATAGTGAATGCATGTGTGCTCGGGATACAACTATCAGAAGAAAAATAAACTGATCAATCGGGAATATGACATTGTAATAGGGTTTTAGAAGTACTACAGAATTACTAAATTGACTGGTTTTCTCAGTTACACCAGGTCGAAGAAGAAGGGAGGAAAGGGTCTGCTGCATGACAGGATACTAACAACAACAGCAACAACAACAAATACCACTGTGATGTATTGAGAAGCGCTAAACACAACACACCTCAATCATGATCCAGTCTGTAGCAGTATTTGTCAGAGATTGTTGAAACACTCGCACATCACATGCGATAATGTCCCGAGGTCAACACGCAGCATGCCAACCCCCTCATAAGCCACCAGCACCAATGCTCAGAGGTCAGTGAAAACTACCGCCGCGATCGCAGCAACACCCATGGACATGCATGTATACCAGAGCAAACCGCCTCCGGCCATGGAAGGCGTCCGGGGATGACCGGAACGGTAAGAATTCATGTGTTATAAATACATCCAGCACAAACACCCGTTATTTTGAATCTTCACTCCTGCAACACACACGCCCGCTTCTGTTGAGCAGCCAGCACACTGGTCACCTCGCCAGGAGTCGCTACCATGGGCAAGATCGGACACATCAGAGCAGTCTTTGTACCTGACAGCTGACACAGGCTGAGGAAATGCGCAACTTCCGGTTGCGAAAGCCTCATGACCACCTCTGTTGACAGCTGTGGTGCATAGCATAACAAACACCGCCAGTTGCAGTGCACTGTGAAACAAAAATTCACTTTGTCCAATCCGAGACAGCGATGTTGTTGACCATACATTTCCTATTTCTCATATGAAATGTCGATTTCCCCCTTAAGAGTTATTTTCGAAGACAGAAGAAATCGAGTCAGACACGCGCTCTCACATTGCTAAAGTACCATTACTTGCGAATATCCTGTAACAGTATGGCACATGCTCCTTTTTCCTTAAGTATTTTCTCATCAGTCAAAAAATATGTTCTAATCAGCTTTGTTACATCCTGCGTCAAAGGACTACAATATTAAACTCATTTTTGTTTTATGATAGAGGTATACCTCTACAGAGGAAAACTACTCACTTTCGAACAACATTAAAGTAACCAAATGCCTCGCCACATACTCCCTTAAGGTAACAGCACGAAGAAGTTGTATATATCAGGTCTGCATTACGCATCACACTATTATTTCGATAATACATATGATTTTAATACGCTAGTCGTCTCTCCCTGTGTAGGTGATGGGTTGAACTGCAACGAAAATAAAAAAAAGAGCTGAAAACCACTCCAAATCATGGAACCTTATCTGTTGTATCCTAGCCATCGCTTGCAAGACCAGGCGGCACGTTATTGATATCAAATTGATAGGCTAATTAAATTGACCGTAAGAGTCTCTTTGCATGGAGAGTAGTTGTTTTCCAGCAGCTGGATTACACTCACCACGTAGTTCAGACGGAAACCCCTGGAGGGAAGGCAGTGTCCTTTTCGAGAAACACTACTGGGAACTGACATTCGAAGGTGACCACGAAGGATTCTACTGTCGGTAACATACATTTTGCATAAGGACTGCGCTATTATAAAAAGGATCACAACGACTATGTTACTGTCACCCTGCATAAAAAACGGTCTTGGTTCTACAGGCATACACAAAAGACGCTGATAGCGTTATACTATCCGATAGAAGTGTTCTCCTCCTCTCTCCATCCTCTGGTGGTGTCACTGTGCACTTGCTCAGTCGATCGCTGCATGTCAAGGTGAGTGCACATACAAAAATTTTCCAACAAGACAACACCTCCAATCTGCACCAATGTAGTTACATAAGTAGGACATGTAGTTGCTGGATGTGAGTTTTTCCCAGCAAGCAAAAGAGAGATCGAACTCCTGCAGACTGAATTTCATAAATAAACAGTACATGCTTTGTTATGTAATTGAATTTGGGGAGGTGTGTAGTGGGGAAGGGAAGGTGAGGGCTGACGTATTTTCTATACAGGTAGAGTTAATTAATTGATCGATTTAATTAATCGGTCAATTAATTTGATATCAAAAGTGTGCATTTATCAGCGAAGCGAGTTCCAAGGGGATTTGGGGCCGGAGAAGGAGGAGGAGAGGAAAGAGGAAGGACAGGGTGTAGGTTTCTCAAAAGGATCCCCCAGGGATTCATAATCAATTTAGCAGAACAATAGGTTAAGAACCTGTCTATCAAAAGAGAACAATCGGTTTGCTTCCAAATGTATACTTGCCCCTGTTGTAGGCAACCCGCCTAACAAAACGTGCTAAAGCTCTCTTTGTCCCACCATTCATACGGTGTGCATCTTCGAATTTGGCTGCCAACTATATCCTCTATCTGTCGTTTTCTTGATCCTCTCTCTTTTCTTCAGTACTTATTGCCATGTCATCCATTCCTAACACACTATTCCTATCCATCCTTTTCCTACTCTTTCCCATGTCAGATGCATAATGCAGTGTATTCTTATATAGCTTATGTTCATATATTATTTTTTAAATTCGCTTCACACATATAGCTGGACACTTCCAATAGGCAGAACCAACATTGAACCATACAATACATAATACTGAATGTGCAGCATCTTGAAATGTGGAAGGCAGAGACCAGTCAACAGGCAATGTTGACATATTTATAGCCTATTTATGCAGAAATAACGGCATTTTTATCAAGTATCTACAACACAGGATTATTTTCTACTTCCATGCCGTAGTGTTCAATAGTATATAAGTCACCAACTGTGTCAGATTTTTGCGCCTTATTTGTTGCTCTCTTTAGGAAACGACTGTATTCTGTAAATGAAAATCTCAGGATAGACGATTGGGATACGCTGAGATTAAAAGAGCTAACTTCGTCATTTGACCAGTTGCGTAACAATATAGATTGTGTTGCACGAATTTAAGCACAAAGCATCCTACGAATCCAAACAACAGCCGTTCTCAAATGTGCCTAAAAAAGCATCAACTAAACTTTCCTCTTGCCAGAAGAGGTTCAACTGGAAGTCAACAGAGGAGAAGGCTACTACTTCGAGAAAAAGTATGATCCGAGTGCAATATACACTGCCTGAGGAAAAAGTGAAGGGCCCAGAAGACATAGTTGCATGTCAGTGTAGCTCAGTGCACCGTACGGAAACAGTTATAGTTGGAATTCTTTATGACAGGCAGAACGGCCACCACAACTATTAGTGTTCCTTGTGTTTAGTGTTGCTAAGAGGTCAGGTAGGGTATGTATGGATGTGAACAGCATTAGATGCTGAGCGATCACTATGAAGGTCACGCAGATGTGTGCTCGAGTGAAGCAACGTTATCGGCACCTGACATAGTCTGAATGGGACCTCATTGTAGGTCAAAATTTGGCTGTCTGGTGGAATAGTGCAGTATCCAGATTTGTGGAACATTCTAATGTGAGAGTGGGCAGATATTACAGTGCGCGATAACACGAATGGCTTCATACTGTGAGATTCTGCACTACTCTGGATGACCCTCTTCGGTGAGTATGGTGACGCCTTAGGAAGAGATCCAGTTCCTCCTCTTTCAGAGTCGCACAGCTATGTGTTGGTGTGCAGAGCCATGGGATATGGTAGTGACTGAGGAAACGGGACCAGCTCCGACGTGAACGCCACAATACCAGTGACCGGTCAGAAGGCAATACGTCATGCCGATAAGAGGGCTCAATTGCCAAGGTCTTTGTAAGCAAACAAACAAAAAAATGAACAAATCAGATTAATTTTACAGTAAAAAGTTGAAGGAAAAAGTTCAAGAAGACTTCCATTGATTCTTGGCAACGACAATAATATCCCCAGTAGTGTCATTAACATCGCATAACGGAGACTAGAATTTCAAAAAAGGGATCTACACTGATTGCGAAATTTTCATTCCAGCGTCCGCCACCGACCTATGGCTCTTCACCAGATGTAGGCTAACAAACATTTTACAACCGAACGTAACGATATCGTCATACTCCCATTTTCAGACGCGTAAACTGCATTGGAAACAAACAAGTCAGAATGAGAAAAGCGTTTGGACTAGATGCAACTCTAATAAAAACCTTTACATTTTCCATAAGCTAATAACAAAAATTTTCTGCCTCCCTTGAAAAATTTCATTTAAACTATTACAGGATTTTCCCTATTACAGTGAACACAGTAGCTGCTGTGTGCAGTATACAAACCCGGGACGCACTGAAACATTTGTTTGGATCTATCTGTAACATTTGCAGCATCTTGCAACGTCAGAGACGAAGGATATTTTCTGTTTCTCTCAAATTTCCTTAAGGCCTGACTTAGAAGCAGGTGACATGGTAAAGTGATATTACGATTTTCCTGTTGCCTCTTGGGGAAATGCGCGTATTAATCTGACCTTACACTTTTTTCTATTTTATCTTCGTAGAACAGCATAACTTGGAAAAATACAAGTAGGTGTCAGAGTTCAGGTCACGCAGTAACTGTCGCAGGAACTGTCGTATTCACTAACCTCAAGTGACGCGTCGCTTGTTATCTCCCGCGAAAACATAACTGGTTCCCTAACGGAACGATCCTTAATGCGTTCATGGTTATATCTTGTGAAACTGTCACGTCATTGACAATTCCACGTGTACCGGTTAGGTTCTTCTATTATACAGTTGGAAATAGTTCGAAGATTTTGGCTATGACAAGTATCCCAAAACAGAATTTGAATAATTGAGTTGTACAAAACGTAGATTGTTGTTGTGGTATTCAGTCCTGAGACTGGTTTGATGCAGCTCTCCATGCTACTCTATCCTGTGCAAGCTTCTTCATCTCCCAGTACCTACTGCAGCCTACATCCTTCTGAAAAAACGTAGATACAATTCGAAATACAGCCATTAATCTTTTGAGTTAAGTCTTGCTGTAATCCGATCATTCACTGCAGAGCTGTTGGTATTATTACACAACTTCAGTCGTCCATAATTCCGTATACATATTAATTTTAAATATTTGTGGATATTTCCAGTTTTCGATTAGGTATTTTGACTTCTATAAATGTTGACAACCAAGCGGTCTGTTATGGTGTGGCCAGTGAACATTATTTTCCAGTTTCGGTACAGCGCTATATTTTTATGAGTGTCGGCCGAAGGAGAAGAGATGATTGAGAAGATAAATAAAGATGACAGACGGGTACAAGCACACAGGCATAAACCACTAGCTAGACTGTGGTTATGACGTGAAGACAATCGTAGACTGGAATCTACATTCACAGAACGTAACAAAATAAGTCCAAAAACAAGGGGAAGTGGATTTATTCATCTAAGTATATTTTTGCGTAGATTTGCGTAGATTCCCGTGTGTGGTTCTACTATCATCTTACAGAAAAAATTTTAGACATCCCTTCTGTCTCACTTTCTTAATTATAAGGAAGATGTATACTCACGTTCAGAGGGAAAGCTGCAGTCTGGAACGCTAACGAATAAATAAGAGTTGCAGGCGTCGTACAAATACATAATAACGTTACCGCCGATTCGACCGTCAAAGGCGCAAGAATTGCAGAGTCATAGCGACTCTTCCAGGGTCTAATAGGTTACTACGATCACACAAGAAAATGAAAAGACGAGGACCTACACTCTCGTCTCTTTACACCAACCCAACGGGGAAGTCGTAATTGCCATGGGCAAGGACAAGGACGCGGGTCATTAGAATGTCCTGCTAGATGGAGGTCTTATGTTTTGCTGTTCAAATATACTTACGTTCTCGTAAAGCGCTTCATCATCGTATTTAGAATTTCAAAAGCACCGCTAGCTCTGGTGCTTCCTCAGTACGAGGTTCTCGACTTTCTAACGTGTTGTGCACGTTGCCTGCTTGCTTTGACGTCGAAGATTTTCCAGTGATAAGACTGTCGGAGCCGTATAAATAACTTAATAGCCCGTCAGAAGACGAAACTAATAATGTCAGAGAAGTAGAACAATACATTATATGCATGTAAGAGGACAATAAAGAATCTTACACTGCAAGGCATTCGTCTTCTTGTAAAAAAAATTTGACTTTCTACTAGTTTTATGCTGTACACCCATTCACGCTTATTCTTTTGCAAGTACACAAATTGTTCGAAGAGATTTCTGGATTGCAGCCGGTCGTCGTAAAATTCACGGTATTTCGACGGGACACTTCGTTCAGTACTCGAATATCAATCTCACAAAGCAGTACGACGCATGTCTAAGAAATTATCGGAAAAATTGATTTTGAAGTTTTCCGAGCTTATTTAGTACCATAAAGTAAGGTTGCTTTTTCCGACAGGCAGCGTGGCTCTGTGCCAGAGTGCTTGGCTCCTACATGTCTGGCCTGGGCCCGCGTACCAGCCATGGGAAGTTGCCTCGGAAAATAAAGTCCATAAAGATGGAAAAAGTTTATTTGTAATTTTTTAACTCTAAATGAATTTTATTAACTCTCTTTTATAAAGTACCTGTAATTAAAATTTATAATTGCAACGAAAATTGGAAATTTGTATGTGATACGTAATTAGATATAAGAAGTCGTGCCATATTCATGCAAATAATTAATAACATTAGCTGACAGTGGGTACTGGTTTAAATCAAAGGGGAAAGCTGAAAATTTGTACCGGACCAGGATTCGAACTTAGGTCTACTGCTAAGTAAACGAATGTGCAGACGACTACGCCATCCGGACACAGTGCTCATCACAGCTGCATGGAATAACCTACAACCATTACCCTCAGACCCAAATTCTCAACTTATCCACACACTACTGATGTGGTGCCCCTTGCCTCTTATCCTCGTTACTCACGGTATTTCGCCGATTCCTGTAAGAGTTCCAGGGTGGTACACAAAAGCACTCACCTTCATTGTTTGTTTGTCAATTAGCATATATTTGAAGAATTTTGTGTTTAAATGATGTAGTTATTCGAACTAAACCGGGAATAAAATCGAAAAAAAAATAATGGTCGAAAGGAGAACTGGAACCAGCGATCCAACGATTACCAGTCTCGTAAGGCACCGACTTTTTCCATCTTTATGCACTTACGCATCATGAAAATGTTCGTAGAACATGCACCTCTGTTTAAAACTTTGTAATGGCGAGGAAGCGAACCCAGAGCGGCCACATGGCAGGAGAGTTCTCTCTACATAACCACATGGCGTATCAAAAACTCGACATCTCAAAGGGTAATAAGGAAATTCTGAAAACTTCGACCATGATTTTCTCGACAATTTTTTACAGTTGCAAGGGACTGCTTTGTGTGACTGATACTTGGGTTCTGAACTTCATCTGCCATAAATATCAAAAATTAAAGAAACTCCGATTTCCTTGTGGTCTGTTTGTTAATCTTCAATATCAATTTAAGAATTTACATACTGGTACCACGAAACATGTCTCCTATCGTAAAATGTGCATTAATGGTTGGAACATAAAAGAAAAGCACTGTGTGATATGACGCTTGACTTTATTAGACAACACGTCTGAAAACAGGAAAATCATTTTATTGCTTACTGAGGGTATGGAATGTGTTACAACACGAACTTGGTCGAACGCTACCCACCTAATACTCCAGGATTTCTATACCTGTGCGATAGAACGTTAGTTTATTTTCATTATTTTCAGCACAGAAAAGAAAGCTGTTTCTACAGATGAATAATTTAAATCAATATCGGCTCGTTATAATTAAAGCACTGCTACTCACTTAGGTCCATTGTGGGCTGTCATTATCGTGCGGCGGAAATAGTATACTATGTGATCAAAAGTATCCAGACACCCCCAAAAACATACGTTTTTCATATTAGGTGCATTGTTCTGCCACCTACCGCCATGTACTCTGTATCAGCGACCTCAGTAGTCATTAGATATAGTCAGAGAGCAAAGTGGGGCGCTCCGCGGAACTCACGGACTTCGAACGTGGTCAGGTGACTGGGTGTCACTTGTGTCATATATCTGTACGCGAGCTTTCCATACTCCTAAACATCCCTAGGTCCACTGTTTCCTATGTGAGAGTGAATTGGAAACGTGAAGGGACACGTACAGCACAAAAGCGTACGGACCGACCTCGTCTGTTGACTGACAGAGAATGGCGACAGTTGAAGAGGGTCATAATGTGTAATAGACCATTACAGGAATTCCAGACTGCATCAGGATTCACTGCCAGTACTGTGACAGTTAGGCGGGGGGTGAGAAAACTTGGATTTCATGGCCTAGCGGCTGCTCACAAGCCACACATCACGCCGGTAAATGCCAAACGACGCCTCGTTTGGTGTAAGGAGCGTAAACATTGGACGATTGAACAGTGGAAAAACGTATGGAGTGAAGAATCACGGTACACAATGTGACGATCTGATGGCAGGGTGTGGGAATTGTGAATGCCCGGTGAACGTCATCTGCCAGCGTGTGTAGTGCCAACAGTAAAATTTGGAGGTGGTGGTGTTATGGAGTAGTCGGATTTTTCATGGAGGGGGTTTGAACCTCTTGTTGTTTTGCGTGGCACTATCACAGCACAAGCCTACATTGATGTTTTAAGCTCCTTCTTGCTTACCACTATTGAAGAGCAATTCGAGGATGGCGATTGCATCTTTCAGCACGATCGAGCACCTGTTTATAATGCACGGCCTGTGTCGGAGTGGTTACACGACAATAACATCCCTCTAATGGACTGGCCTGCACAGAGTTCTGATGTGAATCCCATAGAACACATTTGGGATGTTTTGGAACGTCGACTTCGTGACAGGCTCACAGACCGCCATCGATACCTCTCCTCAGTGCAGCACTCCGTGAAGAATGGGCTGCCATCCCCCAAGAAACCCTACAGCTCCTGACTGAGCGTATGCCTGCGAGAGGGGAAGCAGTGGTTAAGGATAAGGGTGGGCCAACTGCATATTGAATTCCAGCATTACCGACGGAGGGCACCACGAATTTGTAAGTCATTTTCAGCCAGGTGCCCGAATACTTTTGATCACATAGTGTAGATGTGATAATGCGTTAACGCACAGCCTATTTGCGCTGGAAAAAAATTAGTTCCTATTTTGGCCAAAACGTGTAGATCTGGAGCTGCGAATGCAAGAAAGACGTATAGAAATTTTCATAACTCCAGCGTGCTGCATGTTATGGAACGGCAGCTAATTTTTGATTGTGAAGCAAAAACAGACAATCAGAGCTGCAACTGAAATATTTAGTCGATGACCGATCTCAGGCTATCACCAATTTTGAACTAGTGCTTGCCAAGTAATATGTCCGTCCAAAATAGCAGTAAATGAAATGACTACATATGTATATGGTCCCGAGTAACGTTCGTTAAAGAACATTAGTTAGGGCCATATACACATGTATCCATTTCATTTACTGCTATTTTGTACGGACATTGTACTTAGCAAACACTTGTTGATTTGAGAATGGGCATAGCTCGAAACCGGTAATTGACAGAGTAAATATCCATTTTAATTGTAACTCTGGCTACTTCTTTTTCCATCACGTATAGAAATGCTTCTACATGTAATCGATTTGCAACGGGACGTGAGAAGAAAAGATGAAATAAGTGTGAAAGGCATAATTTTGATTTCATTATTAACCGTCGTTTACAAAGTTTCTTAACTTCGAGCAGTGGAGTTGTCGACGAGATGCTGCATCCGTGAAACGACGTGATCAACAGTTGCTCGAAGCAGTTGCTATGTAATCCGAGCAATGTGTTGCTGTACACTGTGCTTCAGATGAGGCACCGGTCGAACGTGAGGCTGACAAACACATTCTTTTGGATATTTGCAGAGCCGAAAGTCACATGGATTAAGATCAAACTTGTGGAGATAACGAGTCATCAGTGGATGGTTGCAGCAGATCTTTCACTGGGCGAGCGACATGAGATGTTGCCCCATCTTACATGAAAACAGTGGTTCCCATACAGTTGCGCTCTTCCACAGCAGGAATCACATGCTGTACAGATAGCTCTCGTTACCGTGCAGAAGTCACAGTACACACGACACGCCCTCTGGGAGTATTTTCTTCAAAGAAGGACGGGCCGAGAATACTGTTACTTGTGAAATCACACCACACCGTCCAAGTTTGGCAAGTGCAAAGGCACTTCGTCCACAGCACATGGTTTAACAGTATCCTAGATTTGGCAGTTCTTTGTATTCACTGCACCCTGTAGTGTAAAATCTGCCTCGTCGCTCCATAGGACATTGCTTGGTTATAAGTTATCAACTTCGATCCGTGCCAGAAACCTAAGAGCAAATTCCAATCGTTGCTGCGGATTACGAGGGTTTTGTTACTGCACGGTCTGGATCTTTTCCAGTCGTGAGACTCAAGAGCACGAGGATACTGTATTTGTTGTGGTATTGGTGATCTTTAATTATTTCCTGCCCCGGCTAAAATGCGTGCTGTGGAAGTTCATCAACATTGCTGGTGGGAGGCAAATATGAAATTATATGTCTGCCCTTTGCATTCCAGAGATGTTCTATAGGTTACAAATCAAGGGACTGGGTAAACCTGTTAGTCATCCATATGTTCCTCAAGGCGTTCGTGATGAGAACCGCAGTGTAGTGTCTTGCGTTCACCGGCTGGAATATGCCACTTTGTACCCTGGTCATGAAGGACAGCCAGTAAGATTTGCCATTCTTAGTACATAGTGGCGAGAATTCAGTTAGCTTCCTTCAACCATTACTAAATAAGTCGTTCTGTCGTATCTAATGGTTTCCCACACCACGATAGCAAAGGTTTGAAAGCGCCGGATCTCGAGAATCGCTTTCGCCAGGACTTCGACTGAAACATTAGCGTTGGTATGGCCGCATGAAAAAGAAGCAAGAGTCATCGCTGAACACCACAGAATGCAGCTCAGTGTCCCAATTGATTCTGGCTCTCTGATTCCATAAGTGGTAAACGAATCATGTTAACTCAGTTCCCGACAGTTCGTCATGACTCACTGCCTCTGACTTCTCCCTGGAGTTTAGCTGCACTCGCCAGTATTCGTCAAAGCCCTTCGAATGTTCCTACGATCCTCACTTTATGTAGCCCTTCTGGAGGGAAGCGTGCCCTTTCTTCCGTCAACAAAGTTCTCCTAAGTCCAACACTCACCACCCGTTCTGCAGTCACTGCGCTGGATTTGGACGGGTTTCCCCTGTAACTGAAATATCAGATCTGGAGATGGTTCTGAATGAACCGAAACCGGTCATATGAATAAAAAAAATTGCAACCAAGACGGATTATAAGTAACATTATAAAATCACTGATTGCTGCTATCCCATCAGACATTATGTCTGTTTTTGCAAAAAATGTTAAACCTAACTAACCTAAGGACATCACACACGTCCATGCCAGAGGCAGGATTCGAACCTGCGACCGCAGCGGTCACGCGGTTCCAGGCTGTAGCGCCTAGAACCGCTCGGCCACCACGGCCGGCGCAAGAAAACAAGCAGTAGAAACCTTTACCGTATACGAGCGGGCATTATCTCGCTAAAATGTAAGCCCAGGATGGCTTGCCATGAAAGACAACAAGACGGGACGTAGAATATCGTCGACGTACCGCTGTGCTGCAAAGATGCCATGCAGACCAACCAAATGGGTCCTACTATAAAAGGAAATGTCACACCAGACCATCCTCCCGGTTGTCGGTCCGTATGGCAGGCGACAGTCAGGTCGCTACCTCACAGCCGTCAGGGCGTCCCCAGACTCGTCTTCGCTGCTAATTGGGGACCATTTCGAAGCGCCACTTATCACTGAAGACAATTCTACTTCAGTCAATGTGCTTTCAGGCCGAAGACATGTCTGGAGACGCCCCGGACTCCGGAGGAACTGTGAAAGTTGCTGGATTTGGACGGGTTACTCCTGTAACTGAAATATCAGATCTGATGATGGTTCTGAATGAACCGAAACCTGTCATATAAATAAAAAATTTGCAATCAAGACGGATTATAAGTAACATTATAGTTAGGTTTAAGTAATTCTAAGTTCTAGGGAACTGATGACCTCAGAAGTTAAGTACCATACTGCTCAGAGCCATTTGAACCATTTTGTTTCCTTACTTGCCAAACCCTACCTTGGGCAGCAAGGTCGCTGGATCTCTCCCCAGCTGACAACGTTTGGCGTGTTCCGGGCAAGGACCTCCAATCAGCTGGGGATTTTAACGATCTGACGTACCAGTTGGACGAAATTTGACAGGATATCACTTCGGAGGACATAAACTACTCTATCAACTAAAGGAAAACCGAATAAGTGATCTGATAAGGGAAACAGATGGAACAAACCGGTAATGATTTGCACAATTTGTGAAGATTTTTTCTCAAATAAATGATCCAACTTTTCGAAAATAGAAACCATCTATTTGTCTGTACATGTAGATCACATCTATCGATTTCCACCTATTCGGATATACGTGGCGTGTCGTTTCTTTTTTTGTCTTATAGTGTACATTGTCGGAAATACACAATTACATAATGCAAACAAGGAGACAAAGTATTTATCCTAGCTCATGGTATCACTAAAGGCTGTACATTTCCGTTATGAGATGTATTGAGTTTTGTGTATCGTCGTTATTGTAATATTGTACAACACGTAGTTAATACTCTGAGGGAAAAAAATCGTAACACCAAAACATAATTAATGTAAAGTAATGAAATTTCACGAATACGTTTGTCTACGTAACATATTTAAATGATTTACATTTCAAGATCACAGGTTAATGTAAGGTTCAGATAAGCCGTTGCCAATGTGAATGCCGATACATCAATAACCGTTGTTACCGCCAGAATGTTGAAACGTGCATGCATAGTCTTCTACAGGTGCTGCATGTCAGTTTGTCGGATGGAGTTCAATGCCTGTTGCACTTGGTCGACCGGTACAGGGACGGTTAACACTGCTTGTGGATGACGCCGGAGTTGTCATCCGATGATGTCTAACGTGTGCTCGACTGGAAACAGATGTGTTGATCGAGCAGGACAAGGCAACACGTTGACACTCTGTAGAGCATGTTCGGTTACAGCAGCGCGCGATCTTTATCTGTTGGAAAATACCCCTTGGACTGCTATACGGGAGTGGCAGCACAACAGGTGGAAACACCTGGTTCACTACGAGAGAGCTCCTGAGATGGTACCTCAGATCATGACTCCAGTTGCAGGTCCAATGAGTGTAACACGCACACAGGGTGGGTGCAGGTCCACAACTGACCTTGTTCTAATCAACAAACGGCCATCACTAGCACTTAGGCAGAACCAGCTTTCATCATACGACACAAGAGACGTCCACCCTGCCCTGCAGTAAGCTCTCACTTGACATCACTGAAGCCACAAATGGCGCTGGTTTGGGCTCAGTAGAATGCACCACTACAGGACGGATCTGTCCTTCAAATAACCGATTTGTAACCTTTACTCGTGTCATAGTGGTGTCAACTGCTGTTGAAACTGTTGCCTCAGATCTAGTGATATGCGACAGAGGCATACGCCCAACACGGTCGTCCTTGCTCACGGTGGTGCCACGTGGCCGTCCGAAGCCCTGTCTTCTTGCGACCATACATTCTGTGACCACTGCTGCCGTAATAATGTACAGTGGCTACATTCCTGTTAAATCTTTCAGCAGTATTGCAGAAAGAAAATCCAGTTTCTCGTACCCCTATTACACGACGTCTTTCAAACTCAGTGAAGTGCTGATAATGACTTCTTTGTCGCTTTTAAGTCATTCTTGACTAACATGTGCACACAACGTCCAATCTGAGAGGTAACTTAGGCTCGCGACCGTGTTTAAAGCAAACCTGATTCGCATCCTCATAGCGGCTCTAGTATCGCCACTGTCGCCTGATAAACAAAGTAAGAGCCTACGGAATATCAGACCAGCTGTGTGGCTGGATTGAAGAGTTTTTAGCAAACAGAACACAGCATGTTGTTATCAACGGAGAGACGTCTACAGACATTAAAGTAACCTCTGGCGTGCCACAGGGGAGTGTTATGGGACCATTGCTTTTCACAATATATATAAATGACCTAGTAGATACTGTCGGAAGTTCCATGCGGCTTTTCGCGGATGATGCTGTAGTGTACAGAGAAGTTGCAGCATTAGAAAATTGCAGCGAAATGCAGGAAGATCTGCAGCGGATAGGCACTTGGTGCAGGGAGTGGCAACTGACCCTTAATATAGACAAATGTAATGTATTGCGAATACATAGAAAGAAGGATCCTTTATTGTATGATTATATGATAGCGGAACAAACACTGGTAGCAGTTACTTCTGTAAAATGTCTGGGAGTATGCGTGCGGAACGATTTGAAGTGGAATGATCATATAAAATTAATTGTTGGTAAGGCGGGTACCAGGTTGAGATTCATTGGGAGAGTCCTTAGAAAATGTAGTCCATCAACAAAGGAGGTGGCTTACAAAGCACTCGTTCGACCTATACTTGAGTATTGCTCATCAGTGTGGGATCCGTACCAGATCGGGTTGACGGAGGAGATAGAGAAGATCCAAAGAACAGCGGCGCGTTTCGTCACAGGGTTATTTGGTAACCGTGATAGCGTTACGGAGATGTTTAACAAACTCAAGTGG
The DNA here is from genome assembly GCF_023864275.1 of Schistocerca cancellata. NCBI lineage: Eukaryota > Metazoa > Arthropoda > Insecta > Orthoptera > Acrididae > Schistocerca > Schistocerca cancellata. The sequence continues at coordinate 340,858,840 of NC_064626.1, read as the reverse complement.
CAGACTCTGCAAGAGAGGCGCTCTGCATCGCGGTGTAGCTTGCTCGCCAGGTTTCGAGAGGATGCGTTTCTGGATGAGGTATCGAATATATTGCTTCCCCCTACTTATACCTCCCGAGGAGATCACGAATGTAAAATTAGAGAGATTAGAGCGCGCACAGAGGCTTTCAGACAGTCGTTCTTCCCGCGAACCATACGCGACTGGAACAGGAAAGGGAGATAATGACAGTGGCACGTAAAGTGCCCTCCGCCACACACTGTTGGGTGGCATGCGGAGTATAAATGTAGATGTAGATGTAGATGAATAATCATATTTCAGTTGTAGAGACGCTCGTACCACCTTCCGTTTATTTCGCACAACTCCTTGGAGTGTTTTTCTCCATCAGTGTAATTCGCATGTATCTACTGTACTGTAAGAACGAACGATGCCTACTGTGTTTGTATTGTGTGATTATTGCTGTTTTGTACTGTTATTTAACGAAAAAAAATAAGAAAAGCTTTGAATTTCTTCTCGCTCTCACCTTCTCTAATTAACTCCTATCTAAGTAAGAACTTCGCCATTACGACTAACATATCTGATTTATGTATCTTAAACGTCCTGTACGGAGGTACGATAGCGGAGGAGATCTTGTGAAAGAAAGAAAGAGACGACCTTCCTTGACAACTGGTATTTGTAACGTGGCCAGTCAAACTGAAAGATACAGGGTGGCGCACGAAATGTGTTACCATTTTGTTTTTGAATATAAACTTTAGTGTCAATGCAATCTGAAAGGAACATATACCACAATGAATAGCCGTCCATGGAGATTTGTTCTAACTCAGCACATGCTCAATATGTCCACCATTTCGTTTCCTAACTTCCTTCAAACGAATACTGAAGTTAGTGATTACCCTACGGCACATGTCTCACGTAATTTCACTGCAAGCTTGAAGAATGTCTTCTGAGCTCCATTAAATCACGTGGACGTTTCGGGAAAATTTTTTCCTTTAGGTACCCCCAAAGAAAAAAGTCACATGGATTGAGGTCTGGATTATTGGGGGGCCAATTTTGTCCGTCATTGAAGCGATCTGGAAACCCGAGTGAAATGATCCGCATGTCGAAATGCTCGTGTAAAAACTCCAACACAGTGTTTGCAGTATTTGGCCTTCCTCCATCTTGCATGAACCACTGCGTGTTGAAGGGCAAGGCAGTAGCAAGAAGCTGTGGAATGAAGCTATTGCGAAGCATGCTCAAATAACGCTCGCTGTTCACAGTTTCTTCAAAGAAAAAGGGTCCAATAAGTCCGTGACTGGAAATTGCTGCCCACGCTGTAATCCTCGGAGCCTAATGTTGTCGTTCATGAAGCACTTGTTGGTTTTCAGTGGCCCAAAAGCGTACATTTTGTTTGTTAATCACACCGTCTAAATGAAAATGCGCCTCGTCTGAAAACCAAACGTTGTTGAGAGTTTCTTCCCTATCCTCCGCCCACTGAGCAAACAGTAGCCTCTGCCGCTCGTGTTCTTCAGTGAGCTTCTGTGCACAGGTCATCTTGTATGGGTACATATGAAGGTCACTTTTAAGAATGCGTTGAACGGAGAGTCTGGATATTCCCAGTTGCACTGCTGCCTTTCTGCACGATTTCCCAGGACTTCTATGTACAGCAACTCGTACCGCTTCAGCATTCTACGGCGAACAAACAGGCTTAGCCAGAGGTCGCTTCGCTTCGCTTCCTGTACAAATTTATCGTACAACCTGTGGATGGTCCTCTTGCAAGGGACCTATCGTGTGTTAAACTGTTGTCGAAAACGCCTCTGAGTCACAACAAGGCTTTTCGTTTCATGAAAAAGTAACAGAATTACCGGTCGTTTCTGTGTCGTCAGTCTTCCATTGTCAGCCATTGCTGCTTACTAGTCTCCTAGCGGCAGTATCGTGAATTACACATAATTTCGTAACTCATTTGTTTTTCCAGGCTCTGCTGGTACTGCTGTAGAGATCACAGCGGCATATCTAATGTGCGTCGTAAATTGTGAAAGAAACAATTGGTAGCACATTTCGTGGGCCACCCTGTAACGCTGACTAGCTTGCACATCGACGACAACGCGCTGCTATGGTGGGACACTTGTTGTAGAGAACGTGGCTGCCGCCTGGAGTATGCGACATTCTTTCAGTGTCGCCGTCGCAGCCGGCTGGGAGCGAATGAGAACCGCCGGCTCGGGCCGCCAGCCAGCCAGGCGGCAAGAAACTGCGCGTGTATGTGTGTGTGTGTGTGTGTGTGTGTGTGTGGGAGCACCGTGCCGCGCCGCCTCAAGGGTACCCCAGGTGGGCGACTCCTGCTTTTATTGGCCGATTCACGGACATGCCGTGCTTTCTCTCCTTTATTACTCGGGCAGCGTGCCTGAACTTGGAAATACAAGGGCACTGCATCGCCATACACTTACACTCAAGCCTGTTAGAAAGGAGCGCACGTGATTGTAAAGTATCTTTACCGACGGCAGGCCCTTGCAGCGTAAAGAGACCGAAAGGGTGGTCAAGAGAAGGGCATATAGATATCTCAGCAGAGAACAAAATATACAGGAGTGGATAGAGAGAGTACTGGAGCACACCTGCGGTGGATAGAATGTGATGCTGTTTATAGTTACATACGAGGGTGTGCCAAAAAGATAAGGCTTCCGGGGTTCTTTTATTTTGTTTCCAATACCGATCACGTTATTACACTACTGGCCATCAAAATTGCGACACCACGAAGATGACGTGCTACAGACAAGAAATGTAATAGACAGCAAGAAGATGCTGTGATATGCAAACGATTAGCTTTTCAGAGCATTCACACATGGTTGGCGCCGGTGCCAACACCTAAAACGAGCTGACATGAGGAAAGTTTCCGACCGATTTCTCATACACAAACAGCAGTTGAACGGCGTTGCCTGGTGAAACGTTGTTGTGATGCCCCGTGTAAGGAGGGGAAATGCGTACCATCACGTTTATGACTTTGATAAAGGTTGGATTGTATTAAATGAAACAACAAGTTCACTGTTACCAGTCACCGTTTTATTTTATTTCCACGACGCGTTTCGAAGGTTTAAACCTCCATCATCGGGTGGATTTACATTAGTAAGTATTACATTTGTGTGTGTGTATTGTGTTACGATTTTTGGAGGAACTTGTGGCACTGCCTAGTGGAAAAACGAAACGCTATTTCAGAATATGGTTTAGGATTAATTTTGACAAAAAATTAAACTGATATCTAATGATATCTAAGGCTTAAAACACAACGTTCAAGCTCCGCTGGATCAAAAGAACCAAGAAAAGCTCATCACTTGTGCAACACAGATCTCGACCATCGCCTTTAAGAAGCAAACTGACAGAATATCAGCCTGCCACAAAATTAACGAAATCATTGAAAAGGAAATTGCAAAACCTTTCCCAGCATACAAGAAAAGAGAAGAAGCCCTTACACGTACCATTAAGACTAAATTAAACGTTAATAATGCAATAATTGTAAAAGCTGACAAGGGCAACACAACTGTTGTAATGGACAGAACAACATACATAGAAAAAACTTTAGACTTCTTCCAAACCAGCAACATAACTGAAATACATAAAGATCCAACAGCCAGAATACAAAAGGAGATTAAACACATTTCAAACAACATTAACTTCCTACTTACCATCCAAGAAGCAAGAAACATTGTAACAATGAGCCCACAAGCACCTTGCCTTAGGTCACAACCTAAGATCCACAAAAGCGGGACCCCCATCAGGCCCATAGTGAACTGTAGGAACAGCCCAACATTCAAGCTCAATAAAATACTCTTCAGAATTCTCAAACAAGCATACACATTCAATAATGAGAGAACACTTAAAAACACAACAGAATTTACACAATATGTCAAAAACATACAAGTACCTGATGGAGCCACACTTGCCTCATTTGACATACAAAACCTATATTCCTCTGTGCCAATAGATCCCACACTACAGATAATTAATGCCAACCTACATAAACACAAAAATATCCCTTCAACTCACATCAATGAACTAATGGACCTGCTTGAATTCACACTTTCACACAACTATTTTAAATTTAACAATAAAATCTACCAACAAACAGATGGTCTGGCAATGGGCTCAAATCTTTCCGGATTGCTAGCAGAAATATTTATAAGCAACCTAGAAGACAAAATCCTGAATTCCAATCACCACCTCCTCAAAAATATCATCTACTACTACAGATATGTAGATGATACCATCATTTTAATCAAAGGCACTAAAGATGACATCAGTGAGTTGAATCAGTTTTTCAACAACTCCCATGAAAACATAAAATTCACAGTTGAACACCAAAAAGACGACAGTATAAATTTCCTAGACCTTACCATTAGAATAAAGAATAACAGACATCAGTTTGAAATTTATCGGAAGCCTACCACAACACATACCACAATCCACAACTCCTCTTGCCACCCCGCAGCACACAAAATGGCAGCATTCCGGTACATGATTAATAGAGCTATCCAACTACCACTCTCAGAAGATAAATGTAATCAAGAAATTGAAATAATAAAACAAGCAGCTATTGAAAATGGTTATAACAGCTCCATAGTAGACACCCTAAAACACTCAATAATGGCAAAGGAATCACAACACAAAAAACAAAAAGAAAATAACATCTTCCATACAATCCCCTTTCTGGGTAACATTTCATACCAGATTGCCAATGTCTTCAAACGGAAAGGCATAAGCATATCCTTTACAACAGATAACAAGATTGGACAGAAGTTACCCCACAACATCGGCACACGACACCCACTTCATCACACAGGTGTGTACAAAATTGAATGTTTGGACTGTGACTGCTTCTACATAGGCCAGACAGGCAGATCATTTGAGATTAGGTTCAAGGAACACATGGCAGCACTAAAAAACAAAAAATATCACACATCAGCAATAGCTACCCACCTGCATGAAACAAAACACCATATTAACAACACAAGTATTAGCATCTTACACATCCAACCAAAAGGCAGAAAACTAGACATCCTTGAAACACTCCAAATATACAAACATCAAATGGAACAACCAGAATCTATCTTAAATGACAAAAATGACAATATTTACAATAGTATCATCTCTGTTTTCAGCAACTGCCTACACTCATAAAATGCACACACACACACACACACACACACACACACACACACACACACACACACACACCCCTAATATTTACCATAAATATTGACAGCTGCCAAGACTACAAGAGATTGACCTCACTCACAGATAATTCATCACACCAACAGCTTGTGCCCCTTGTCAGCTTAAAACTGTATGTTCATCAACTACTGGCACAAATGGATATCTATCTGCATAGTTTATAGCTTTAACCAATGTATTACCCCAACCTTTAGGCAGGTAATATATGCAACATGCAATCTTAAGACTCCTTGCCATGTAAATGTTTCCTCCCATATAATCACTCTTTCCTCCCTCTCTCTCTCTCTCTCTCTCTCTCTCTCTCCCTCTCTCCCTCTCCCCCTCTCCCCCTCTCCCCCCTTTCACTCACACACACACACACACACACACACACACACGCACACACACACACACACACTTTCTCTCTCTCTCTACCTCTCCCTCTGACTCCACCCCCTCACTTCACATCTGTTTATTAACCCCAATCAAAGAGTGTAATGTATGTATGATTTTACTGTTGTAGCCAATATGATCATTGTAATTATAGTCTGTAACATTTCACCTAATTGTTATCAATAAGTATGAAGTTTAAGCCATTTTAACATTTCACGTGATTGTACAAACGAGTACGAATGTTTGCTGTTTTAACTTGTCAGAATTGGATTTATATACCACCTGAAGTACACACACATAAACAAACACCGCTAAATGCTTAAAGCAATGATTCTGTAATAATATTGTTATGATGTATATTCTTTGCACTTTGCGATTATGTCTTCACTTCTGCTATACGAACCTTGCACCCAGCTGATTCCAGACGCCATATTTGTTTACAAATGTGGCAGTATACATGTGATGTGTTACGACAGCAAAAGGAACTTGTGATCACTGAAGGTACTGTAGTTTACTTATTTAATGTTTACCATTAGATATCAGTTTAATTTTTTGTCAAAATTAATCCTAAACCATATTCTGAAATAGCGTTTCGTTTTTCCACTAGGCAGTGCCACAAGTTCCTCCAAAAATCGTAACACAATACACACACACAAATGTAATACTTACTAATGTAAATCCACCCGATGATGGAGGTTTAAACCTTCGAAACGCGTCGTGGAAATAAAATAAAACGGTGACTGGTAACAGTGAACTTGTTGTTTCATTTAATGTCAGTAACAGTCACGGTAAAGCCTAACCTAAAAATGTTCGCATTTAAAGGTTGGATTGTAGCCTATCGCGATTGCGGTTAATCGTATCGCGACATTGCTGCTCGCGTTGGTCGAGATCCAATGACTGTTACCAGAATATGGAATCGGTGGGTTCAGGAGGGTAATACGGAACGCCGTGCTGGATCCCAACGGCCTCGTATCACTAGCAGTCGAGATGACAGGCATCTCATTCGCATGGCTGTAACAGATCGTGCAGCCACGTCTCGATCCCTGAGTCAACAGATGGGGACGTTTGCAAGACAACAACCATCTGCACGAACAGTTCGACGACGTTTGCAGCAGCATGGACTATCAGCTCGGAGACCATGGCTGCAGTTACTCTTGACGCTGCATCACACACAGGAGTGCTTGCGATGGTGTACTCAAAGACGAACCTGGGTACACGAATGGCAAAACGTCACTTTTTCGGATGAACCCAGCTTCTGTTTACAGCATCATGATGGTCGCATCCGTGTTTGGCGACATCGCGGTGAACGCACATTGGAAGCGTGTATTCGTCATCGCCTTACTGGCGTATCACCCGGCGTGATGGTATGCGGTGCCATTGGTTACACATCTCGGTCACCTCTTGTTCGCATTGACGGCACTTTGAACAGTGGACGTTACATTTCAGATATATTACGACCCGTGGCTCTACCCTTCATTCGATCCCTGCGAAACCTTACATTTCAGCAGGATAATGCACGACAGCATGTTGCAGGTCCTGTCTGGGCCTTTCTGGGTACAGAAAATGTTCGGCTGCTGCCCTGGCCAGCACATTCTCCAGATATCTCACCAATTGAAAACGTCTGGTCAATGGTGGCCGAGCAACTGGCTCGTCACAATACGCCAGTCACTACTCTTGATGAACTGTGGTATCGTATTGAAGCTGCATGGGCAGCTGTATCTGTACACGCCATTCAAGCTCTGTTTGACTTAATGCCCAGGCGTTTCAAAGCCGTTATTACGGCCAGAGGTGGTTGTTCTGGGTACTGATTTCTCAGGATCTATTCACCGAAATTGCGTGAAAATGTAATCACATGTCAGTTCTAGTATAATATATTTGTCCAATGAATACCCTTTTATCGTCTGCATTTCTTCTTGGTGTAGCAATTTTAATGGCCAGTAGTGTATATGTCATGGATATGACTAGCTGACTTTCCAGCTTCGCTGACTCAAAGTACAGCCCTGTGTCCCTAGAGAGCACCGAACTGTAGCACTTAACGCGGCGGTGTGCAACGTAACTATGTCGATGCGTGAGCAACAGCTCAGAAAACTGAAACCACGAATTCGATGACTTCGTCCACACATGCATCATCACATCGTTCAGCATGACAATGCCAGACCACACTCGAGAGCTGCAACATCTGCAACAATTCGACGCCTTGGGTTCACTGTCATCAACCATCCTCCATACAGTCCCGGCTTCGCGCCATCCGATTTTTAGCACGCCCTCTTACTTTGGGCTGGTGGACAGGAAGAAGGCACTAAGTCAAATATCAAAATTGTCGCATGTTTTTTGTCCTTATTCTACATGTTTAAATCGACCAACACGAGTATCTTCGGGAATGGTTCGCAGCTCGTGGTCTAGTGGCTAGCGTTGTTGCCTCTGGATCCCGGGATCCCCGGTTCTATTCCCGCCCGGATCGGAGATATTCCCCGCTCGGTGACTGGGTGTTTGTGTTGTCCTCATCATCTCACTATCAATCTGGAAGTGGTGAGACTGGAAATGGGTAAACTGGGAGCTTGTATGGATGCTGATGACCATGATGTTGAGCGCTCCACAAACCGACATCATAATCATCATTATCATCTTCGGAACTTTGGAAAATAAAGCGTTACACCACCATTTGACAACATAAATTAATAGGTTCATCTTACAACATGGTAAGTTACATTATGTGGCCGAGGGCCTCTCGTTACAAATATCGGGCTGTGTATAGCGTCGCAGTCATGCATTTTTTATTTAGTTAGTGTTACACAGAACAGGTCGCTCTCGTACAAGGAGCACCTCACAAAGACTGCAGGCAAAATGTGAACAAGAAACAACATCATGCATAAATTGTGTCTCCACAGCAGGCAAAATGTGAACAAGAAACAACATCATGCATAAATTGTGTCTCCACACCAGACACACTCCACACATCAGCAACTGGTCACGTCTACTCGGTGACAGAATACTGCGCTCCGGTGTGGATTAATAGCCCGTACACAATCTGAATTGATGTGGTATTAAACGACACAATGCGCATCATCGGCGACACAAAGAAATCTGCCCATACTGTATACTGCCACCCTTGAGCAGTATATCACGACCACAGATACTGCGCAAAAATGCTCTCCTCAGATAAAACAACAAGGTAATTAATAACCCTCAGCTGTCCATACATAAAGATACAGCTGACCTGGAAGTAACATTTCTTTCTGTTTCGTCTTAGAATGCACCTGGCAAGACATTTTACGTTAACTGTACCGCAACAACTTGCTCCGTTCTGTATATGACGGCGGCGCTATACACACCCCGATATTTCTAATGTTAAGTTATCATGTTACAAGTTTAGTCTGTTAATTTATCTTATTGTACGGTGGCGTACGACTTTGTATTTCTACAGTCCTCTAGATGCTCGCACGGTTATCTGAAACACAGTAAATAAAGAAACAGTTTTACGCGACCTGTGGAGGCTTTACAATTTTAATTTGTAACGGTCGCTGTTCCCGTGCGATGACTAAAGTCGAACATTGCTTGATTGAAGTGCATAGGACTGGAATTTGAAAAGCAAACCAAAATGTCGTACACAGCCTGATTGTTTTTCTAGACCGGGAGACGAGAGAGAGCTTTGTGGTCATTGAGTTGGTGAGAGAGGAGGCTGGTAAAGTACAGGAACCGGTCGCTGATGGCGGCATCAGGACAGAACCTAACATTGGTTAGCAAGAAAACTTCTTTATAGGCTATTGTGGAAGGGTTGCGAGACGAAAGGTCCAAATACTTGCTAAATACTCAGTTGATGGTGATGATCCTGTGAAGTATGACATCACTGGCAAGTTTGTGAGGTTTAAGGAAGAATGAGATAGGGAAGATTTCACACAGCTCAGGATAGTAACTTGCACAAAAAGTCACACTTAGTGGCAAGACGTTCTAGGACAGAATTACAACCTTCTTTCAGGTGATAATGAATAATAAACTCGTGTCTAGTAGCGATGTTTCCTCTTTGTAAAGTATTCGTTCGACATCTTGTCTTCTGATTGTGGGTAGTTCGTTGACTATAGATCCGTCTTGGAGTGTTAATGCATCTGAGAGATAGGTTTCAAAGCGTTTTCCCTTATTTAGGTTGTCAGGCAAGAGGTGAGTATTTTGCGAGGTTGGGCGGTAGGCAGCAACAGCATTGTTGGCAGAGAATCCCTTTGAAGTTATAGAGAAGTTTATCCGTAGTCTACTACTGAGGTCGTTGCATATTTGTCTCTGCTTTTAGTAGATTTAAGATGTCTCCCTTTCTAGAGCGTTGCGTATTAGATTATTACAAGTCTGACAAACTGCCTATTGGCTTCTGTCTCGGGTTCTTCGGCCAACGTTCATCTAATGATTTTTCTAATGATTTTTCTGACGTTTCGCCAGCACGAGTGGCTGGCATTGTCAAAGCTTCACCCTCCACTGCCGGTGGTGAACTGGAGGCGAGCTCGCGGCCGCAGACTATATGTACCTGGCGCGCCAACGTCCGAGGGCTTCTCCGCAGTCATTTCCGGTGCGGTTCTCTTCTTGCTACCTGTGACGGTCGTTCGCTGCAGTACGGGAAGCCAGGATCCGTTTACCTTAAGGCTTTCCTCTTTCTTGTTGAAACTGTTCGCGTGTTTTTGGATTTCTACAGCTTCTCTGAACAAGCGCGTGTGATAGTGCTTCTCTACAGCCAGAACTTCCGTGTGGGCGAATTTTATTACGTGGTCGGTCTCATTCAGTGCGTGCTCTGCCACGGCCGATTTCTCCACCTGCCCCAACCTGCAATGTCGCTTATGCTCTTTGATCCTGGTGTTAATGGATCGTCCAGTCATTCCGACATAAACTTTTCCGCATGTGCAAGGTATACGGTATATTCCCGACATTGCAAGTGGGTCTCTTTTCTCCTTCGCCGATCTAAGACACTCTTTGATCTTCCTTGTCGGTTTGAAATCGGCCGTGGCAGAGCACGCACTGAATGAGACTGACCTCGTAATAAAATTCGCCCACACGGACGTTCTGGCTGTAGAGAAGCACTATCACACGCGCTTGTTCAGAGAAGCTGTAGAAATCCAAAAACACGCGAACAGTTTTAACAAGAAAGAGGAAAGCCTTAAGGTAAACGGATCCTGGCTTCCCGTACTGCAGCGAACGACCGTCGCAGGTAGCAAGAGGAGAACCGCACCGGAAATGACCGCGGAGAAGCCCTCGGACGTTGGCGCGCCAGGTACATATAGTCTGCGCCCGCGAGCTCGCCTCCAGTTCACCACCGGCAATGGAGGGTGAAGCTTTGACAATGCCAGCCACTCGTGCTGGCGAAACGTCAGAAAAATCATTAGAAAAATCATTAGATGAACGTCGGCCGAAGAACCCGAGACAGAAGCCAATAGGCAGTTTGTCAACAAGTGGCCACGAAAGCCTTAACAATTTTGTATTACAAGTCTGCAGAAACCAACTTTATAATGGTTCAAATGCCTCTAAGCATTATGGGACTTAAGATCTGAGGTCATCAGTCCCCTAGACTTAGAACTACATAATCCTAACTAATCTATGGACATCACACACATCCATGCCCGATGCAGGATTCGAACCTGCGACCGTAACAGCAGCGCGGTTCCGGACTGAAGCGCCTAGAACCGCTCGTCCACAGCAGACGGCCAACTTTATAATCTTCGTGACGTGTGAAGAAGGATTAGTGTGCGTGCAGGGAATGAAGGGGAATGGAGTGGTGAGGATAAAAGCAGATAGGGCATCTGATAAAGCATGTTGCAGGAAAAAAGTGTCATGAAAAATATCACAGTGTTCAAAGATTACGCAATGGCTTCGAATTTGGGTATCTACGCATTCCTACTAGGTAATCCATTTGGTTTGATACTTATTTTGGGTATGCATTGGCTTAGCATCACGATAAAATGTGCAGATATGAGATACTTCTTAGGGAACATAGTGTAAAGTGGATATGTGACCACATTCAACAGGTCCAAAGACATTTGCAACAATGCCCTCTAAGAGGTTGTGAAATGTTAAGACAACATCAGCACGGAATTTCTTTCGCAATGAGTATTTTTCTGGGAGGAGTGTTATGTAAGTTTCCAAGATATCATGAAGCCAATACCATCACTGGAGCTTTAGTAATAGCGAACTTTTAGGAGAAAATGGTAAGGACTAGATAATATTTCGAGGTATTGCATAAGAGTTGTCTAAAAACAACGACGCTCCTAGGTAACCAACTGCTGTTCCACCGTGCAGCACAAGAAGTGCGTTATCCACACAGTGTATTGTGTAGTAGATGCTCAAAAGAGGCGATGAAGTTGAAAGCAGATGGATACACGTACTTGGTGTTAGTGGAAGGTTACATGAATACAGATTGTAGATTGGTATGAAGTAGATAATGTAATAAAAGATTTGTTCTGTTATTGCATCATGGTATAAGTTTAGGCGAGAAAAATGAGGAAGATAATTTTAAAATTTGGTGTTGGCTCGGTTAAAAACAGAGTGAATTCTATAGGAAGAGTAGGTAGCTTGGGCGTGGAAATAAAATGCAGATCAGAGAGCAAGTCAAATTTGTGGGTGGGTGGATGGTTGGCTTTCCTAACTGGCTGATGTTCTGAAAGATATTGCTCAGGAGATGGAGAGAACGATATTTCGATCGTCATGGAGGCGCCAGAGACGGTTGAAATACTGTTTGAAAACAGTTTATTGTCACACACACTAATATATAATTTTAACAAGAAATTACCCGTTTAGGAAGTCACACACCATCGTCAGATCATAAGCAATAAGCAGCAGTTCATTCCCTAAGCACTTCGAGAAAATCAAACAAACAGTCAGCATTCTGTGAAACATAGTTGATGGGCATCAGGCAAATTTCCTATTCCTAGATTTCCGGAAAGCATTTGTTACAGTAATACACTGCAGATTGTTAACAATGGTCGGAATATACGAAACAGATTCTGAGATATGTGAGTGATTCGAAGACATTTTTAGTCATCGAAACCAGTGTGTTTTTATGGACGGTGAATGTTCATTTGGGGCACAGGAATCGTGGAGACTGTACCACGGAATCGTGACAGGACCGCTACGTTCTCTGTACACACATACGACATGACGGATAAGGTGAGCAACAACCTGTGACTGTTTTCTGATGGCGGTGTAGTGTACGGGAAACGCTCACCATTGAATGTAGGAGGCTATAGAATGAGTTGGACAGAATTTCTGTTTAAGCTTATCCATTACGGATGTTTTAGTACCTGTGACTGTTCATTCAGTATAAACAGATAAAACTGCAACCAGTCATTTTTTTCAACTAGTTCATGGAAGGACTAAATAAATATTTCAAAAAAGTGACTGGTTGCCGTTTTATGTATTTACATAGAATTTCTGTTTGCTGTGAAGAATGGCAGCCTACTAAAATATAGAAAACCCTAAGTTAGTGCAGAAGAATAGGAAAAACAGTCCTATAATATTCGAACACACACTTGTGGGATGCTGCCTAACAAAGTCATGTGTATTAAATATGTATGCGTGACATCGCAAAGAGACATGAAATTGAATTGAGCAAGAACTTTAGGTTGAAGGGAAGGCGAATAGTCGAAGTTGGTTTATTGGCTGCGTTACAGGAGTGTGTAGCTATCTACAAAGGTGAGCGTGTGTGAAACACTTCTGCGAAACGTTTGAGATCCACACAAAGTTGTATTTAAGAAAGAGATCGTAGGTCAGAGACATGATGCTAGATATGTCATCGGTAGGTTCGATCAGTACACAAGTTGCTAGATTCTGCTCTATCAATTACAATCAAGATTTTAATAAAAATGGCAAAGGTAACGTTAATCAGAAGACTGGGAGGAGTTGTGGTCTAAATAACAATAGATTTATTCATTCTTAAGATCACAAGACAAAAATATGGCTAAAGTAACGGCACACAAACATTTTTTATTGGACAAATGCTTTCAATGATATGCGGTCTATGGTGAACGAAGGGATCAGCTGATTTTTCTTCAGTCTTGCTTCCAATTTCAAGCACAATGCTAGGAGCGTCTCTCTGGTACCTATACCCTTCCGAAGCTAAACTGATCGTTGGCACCATCAGCAGAACAGGCTCTGCTGACGGTATACTACGCCTTCCACATCGCTGGCAACTGGTTCTACACTACGCTGGTGACTACTTTGTAGGACAGTAACAGGTGCAAACATATAACTCTTTTGTATCGGATGTGAATAAATAGTTGCCACTACTTAAGTTTCAACCCTCGTAATGGAGCCCTACGCCATAGCAGCGAATACTTCACCCTTCAGCAGGTCAGGGCGGCACACCACGATGCGCTCGGCGAAAATCTGTTATTAACGTCGCGCACTCGAAGAAAAATGCAAGTACGCGGTCTCGCGTTCGGCTGATTCGGAATGCATATGCTTCCCTATGATCCTCTGATACCCCGGTGGATTCCAGTGTGCAGGTGGGCCCGTTTGCTGGTCTACCAAACCAATTTTACTCTGGGCCACGACTATGCGTAACGGATTCAGTACAATGTTTACACGGTCGACTCAAAACAAGTAAATACACCCACGCATTACTCGTTGTGTGCGTGGTGCTAGAAGCAGTACCTCTGCCGGTTCACATGATGACTGGCATAGGCTTTCAGTGCCACACTAGCAAAGGACACAAGTCTCACTGTTTAGGTAAAGACCTGCAGTTCTTTACTAGCGACGCCCCAGTACAAGATTGTCCTCCTTCTCTTTCTCTCAGCTTTCCTCACCAGCTCAGTAGCATTGCACATTTACAGTTTACACTACTCCCACTTTAGCACAAGCCAATTAGGAGCTGGAGCGCGGCATTCGAAGCTGGGAGACTGCCCCTTGCTCTGCACACACAGATTCTACCAACCGGTGACTTTAAGAATTAATTGAGAGAAAAGGAAAAAAAGATTCAGCTTCGTGGTCTCTTTCCCACGCGTTTACGCCGAGTTTTGCTAAAAGCATGACCTGGATGGAACCACAGCCCTTCATAAAAAGATCGTTATCTCCCCTGTTGTATCCATTTCGAACTTTTCCAAAGAAGGGAAATAAACTTGATAAAGGCCTCATACCTTCACAAATATGTTTTGTAGCAGAGTCTGGACACCTGGGCGCCAGTCCTGTCCCACGGATGTTCGCAGAAACTCACAGTTGTCTCATCGGATTCCTGCCATCAAGGGGCCATCCTCTGCTTTATTGCCGGCCATCAGTGCTCTGCCCATAGCAGCAGCGACTCCTTGGCGCTCGCCAGTCTACCTGGACGTGGCCGCCGACCGACCAGTGCCATCCAACATGTCTGCGCAACGAGACCGAGGAACTGGGCAATGCTCAAACGTTTTCACCCAGGTTCCACAGAAAAAACACTCTCATTGACCCTCAGCCGCCATACACTTTCACTGCAGTCGTTTAAATCGGCACCCTCTTCCTTTGAATGCAGGTAAGGCTTACCGATATTCCTCCACTGGAGCACACAAGCAGGAGCGTTAACTACTGTAAGACGTCATGGTCTCCAGACCTTCATTGTTTACATATTCCGCCCTCACAATCATAATCAGCACATCAAGACACTTCATTCGAACTCAAACTCGATAAGATAAAGTAAATGTTGTATGAATTCATGTAAACGACACGCAAATAACAATGGCGCACCGGGGTTGAGATACTCGAGGCTGGCGAACACACACACATTCAAGACACGATGGTCACAAGAGCTTTTAGTTCGGGAGAGGCGGACCGCACACCGAGAGGCCGGTCCCTTCAGAGGACGATTCATCCTATCTACATCAGACCGCGACCACCCGTGGAGCGGACAGCATTTGCCCGAGTGAAAGGGGTGAACGACCCCGTGTTCGGCTTAACAGCAAATTCCGCTACATTGTGTGGAAGCGCCCAGCCTACACATTCTTTACAAACATAGCATGCAGTTTCAGAGGTTTTCACAGGGAGACAGCGAA
Source organism: Schistocerca cancellata (assembly GCF_023864275.1). Lineage (NCBI taxonomy): Eukaryota > Metazoa > Arthropoda > Insecta > Orthoptera > Acrididae > Schistocerca > Schistocerca cancellata. Next base: position 340,843,289 of record NC_064626.1, on the reverse strand, counting down.
CGCCAAACGCTGATGCTACAGATTCCCGGATTGTTCGCCTTAAACGAAACGTCATTCTCCCGTTTAGAAGAGCAATGCTGATTGTCAGACGATATTCCTGATGCCTTGAGGTGAAGGAGTAATGGAAGAGAACGAAAGATATACCCCTTCACGTTTGGTGTGGAGAGGGGCCACTCCGTTGTCGCTCTTGGAGCGAGAACACTTAACGAGAGCATGTGCACTCGTATGTGTACTCGAAGAGCGAGGAACAAGTCTCTCCTCAGTACTTCACTGGGAGAGCACCTCTGTCCAGAGCGAATCAGAGTGCGACTCTATATTGAGTCCTTGCGTGTAAGCGTTGTTCACTGTGTTGGCCAACACACTTATTGTGCGGTGTGAATGGACAGTGTTATAGTTAAACGCCTTCGAGCGAATTTTTGAGTGGCATCACAGTGGACTGGTTATCTGACCGGTGTACCACACCAATAGTTAGACTAGGGGCGAATACGAGTCCTTGACTTCATCAAGGCATAGGGAGAGTTTGATTGGCAAAGGTCAATCCAGATAGAACAGGAGTTATCTTATTCGTCAGCAGCGAGCGGCGCAGGCAGCACTCATCGCAGTTTATGGTATTGTGCGCTACAGCTCTTGCGAGCCCCATATTTCCTCCACAATAATACACTTAAATGTATTTCACACGCGACATCCTCGACCGTACCTGCAACATTCTGATGGATAATTATTCAAGTTGAGTAGGCGAGGCTCTCAGCCATTCTGCCAAGTCAATAACAATCTTAAACTTTGTTGTATAGAAATTTCATTAGCGAATCCTATCATTAAGAGGTAACTACCTACACATTCCGAAAAGAACCTGGAAATAACTTGTTCAGTCCATAACTAAAAGTGCCATTGTGATTTCTCAGAATTTTTGCAAAATAAATAATAATTTTCGTTAGTTTCATGTTTTTCTTACACTAACTAGCACTACTCCAGTACCCAAGTATCCCACTAGTTACATATGAAATTTTGTGAATTTTTGTGTCATTTCCTTACAGTGGACGACTCCAGAAGATATTTATTGCTGAAAGTTTTTCAGACATTTCTCTTTAGAACGTTAGGAGCGTCTGTCTGACTTCTGTAGTAGTGTGGGGATGGAAATTGCATCTTGAAGCAGCCACAGATTAATCCGTTGCGCAGAATGACAGAATAGCACCCACACACTCACACTACTGCCAACCATTTCATATATATGAATGAAGTCAGATGGAATCCAGTTATAGGAACCATGTAATAAAAATCATCTTCCCTAAAAACAGTACGCAGCACAGCACTGTTTGAGAAATGAGAATGCCCTGAAGTCTCTCAGAGTATTAGAAAAATGTTTTAGCTCAAATGGAAATTCTTGGAAGGAGAAAGATGTTCTTTCGTGATACACAATTTTCAAAGTTTAGAGAAAAGGCATTTGTGACAACGTACAGAACGATTCTCTGTCACAAGGAAAAGAAAAGTGAATGACTAGCATCGGTACAAATAAAGGGACCTTTACCCCCCTCCCCCCACCCATTCTTTGAATGATGGCTTGTGAACTATGCAGTTTTCTCAAATACATTAGAGTCAATTACTGTTTCCTTCGTGTGATTTGAACATAACCAGTGATGGCTTGAACTGGCAGTTACTGGTAGCAGTTATATATAATTGTGCGGGAAAATAAATTATTTAGAAAGATATCAGTCTGGAATGTTGTCTTCAGCAATGACGATCGGTTTGGAGTCGCGTGGGAGGGGGGGGGGGGAGAAGGCAAAGTTAGTTAATGATCTTCAGATGGTTGCCCACCGACATGCTATTGTGGTTCTTGAATCTTCCATCCTTTGCCAAGGTTACCTCGCCAGTGAACAAAATACACTTTTAGAAGTCATGGATGTATATAGTTTGGTGCAAATATCATTGCTGGAGTCATCAACTGGTGGGTTTGTATCTTCTCATACTTGAATGAATGCATTCTCCTCTCGTACAGGACGTTTCACGTATTATATTGCTGCTGGAGGTATTTACTTTCTTGGCTATGAATCACGTAGTAGCATTGGGGTTGTCCTTAATTCATCAGTCTTCTGCAGGTTTGATGCAGCCCTCCTACAATGGCAAGATCTTCATCTCAGAGTAGCACATCCTCAATCACTTGTTGGATGTATACCAATCTTCCTCTACAGCTTTTATTCACAGCTCCCTTTAGTATCATGGAAGTTATTCCCTGATTCCTTAACGGATTTCCTATTATGCTGTCCCTTCTTCTTTCAGTATTTCCTATACATTCCTTAACTCGCCAATTCTCCAAAGAACCTCCTAATTCCTTACCTTATCAGCCCATTTCATTTTCAACATTCCTTGGTAACACTATTTCCCAGACGCTTTTATTATCCTCTATTTTGAATTTTCCTCAGTCCATGATTCTCTACCATACAATGCTGTGCTTGATAAGTAAATTTTCAGATATTTTTTCCAAACATTAAGTCCTACGTTTGGTAATAGTGAACTACTTTTGGCCAGGAATGACCTCTTTGCTTCAGCTAGTCTGGTTTTTATGTCCCCCTTGCTCCGACCGTCGTGAGATATCTTGCTTTCTAGGTAGAAACATTCCTTAACTTCGTCTACTTCGTGATAACAACTTTCTATTTTATGCTTCTCGCTATCCTCATTTCTGCTACTTGTCATTACTTTAATCTTTCTTCAGTTTACTCTCACTGAACTTTCTGTACTCATTAGACTGTTCATTGTATTCAACAGATCCTGTAATTCTTTTTCACTTTCACTGAGGCTAGCAATGACTTCAGCAGACCTTAACATTGATACACCTTCAAGATGAATTTTAATTAAACCTCCCTTTTATTTCCGTCATTGCTTTTTCGACGTATAGACTGAACAGTAAAGGCGAAAGACTGCATTCCTCCTTACACTCTTTTCAATGCAAGCACTTACTGCGTGGTCGTCCAATCTTACTGTTCCCTCTTGGCTCCCGTAGACCTTTTCTTATATTACCCGTCATTCCCTATAGCTCATTCCTCTTTTTCTAAGAATTTCGAACCTCTTGCATCTTTTTATATTGTCGAACGATTTCTTTCAGATCGATGTGCCTTCATTTTTCTTAAGTCTTGCTTCGAATATGAAGCACAATGCTAGGACCGTCACTCCGGTGCCTATACCTTCCAAAGATAAACTGATCGTTGTCGAACTCATGGTCAGTTTACTACTACTTGCTTTTGTGTATTATTCTTGTCAGTGACTTGGATGCATGAGCTGTTAAGCTGATTGCGTGAAACTTCTCGCACTTGCCAGCTCTTGCCGTCTTCGGAATTCCGTAGATGATATTTTTTCAAAAGTCTGAAGACATATTACCAAACTCATACATTTTACATACCAGCGTTAATAGCCGTTTTCTTGTCGCTTCCCTCAATGATTTTAGGAATTCCGATGGATTGCTATCTATCCATTCTGCTTTCTTCTTCTTCTTTCGATTTCGGCCATCTTTGGACCACGTTCAACAATTCACTTGCCCGGCTTTTTGATCTTTTTTTCTCTCTTCCCAATATTTCCTCATCATTTTCGAGTGGTTCCTCCTCCGCTCTTCCGACCATTTCCTGTTATTATTCTTTAGTTTCGTTTCTTCTGGAAAACACTTAATTTCGTTCACTATTTGCCTAAACTTTTCCCTGTCCCTGATTGACTCACGGGTGACATTAAAATAGGTCAAATCCTTTTTCACCATCTGTATCCATTTATTGTTGGTTTTTTCGTTCCTGTTACTATGTTCAAACACTTTTCTTGTTAGTCTGTTTCCATCCATCCTCGACAGGTGACCATAAAACGTTAGTCTGCGTTTACGCATTGCCTCACTCACTTTCTCAATAGTTTTGTATATTTCCTTATTACTCTTTAGCTTGTACTCTTCCCCAATCTTTCTCGGTCCTAATATTTTTCTCAAAATTTTCCTTTCTTTCTTTTCCATGTTTTCTATTTCCCCCTTTTTGTTAAGAGTTAGGCACTCCGATGCATACAGGCATTCTGGTCTAATGACAGTTTTATAATGTCTTAATTTAGCTTGAATCGAAATGTTTTTTTTGTTATATATGTCTTTGGTTTTTTGAAAAGCAAATTCCATTTTCCTTGCTCTCGCCTGGTTTGCACTCTTGTCTAAACCATTCACTTGAATTATTTCACCTAAATACTTAAATTTTTCTACTCTCTTAATATTGCCGTATTTAGTAATAAGATTTTTCTTGTTATTTCTATGATTAGACATATACACGGTTTTTTCAAATGAAATCTGCAGTCCAGCTCTGGCCGAAACTTCTTGTAGTTTCTCCAAGTAGTTCTGAGCTATTTCTTCGTTTTCTGTAATTATTGCCAGATCGTCTGCAAAAGCTAAACAGTCCACTTCTATTTTTTCTTTTTTTGTTCCAATTCTGATGTCATTCTTGGTGCCTTTGAGTTCTTCTTTCCATATTCTCAATATCTTTTCCAGTACGCAGTTGAAGAGGATTGGGGATAAACCATCACCTTGTCTAACACCTGTTTTAATTTCGAACTTCCTTGAAATTTCACCCATAAATTTAACTTCGGCCTTACTGTTTGTTAGCGTCTGTTTGATAATTTGAATTGTTTTCTTATCGACCCCAAATTCTTCCAATACTTTCAGTAATGTTTCTCTATCTACCGAGTCGTATGCTTTTTTGAAATCTACAAATACTATTGCAAATCTCTGGCCTCTTGAGATTCTGTAACGAATTAGTGTTTTCAGGTTAAATATTAGGGTTGCAAACCTAGTTGCTTTCTTAAATTTCAGTGTTGAGGGCTGCATACATGTTGGTTGGGGTCCTCCAAAATCCTTTGACCCCTTTGCATTGTTTCTACGAACAACGGAGGATTTGCCATTCGGTCTACCTCTTGGAGTAGTGTCTATCTTTGACGACGTTCCCATCATGCTTTGCAATAATTGTTGGATAATAAATTGGGGGATCGGGTTGCCCCGAATCCGAAATTAAAACCAAGGTAGTAAGCCCTGGAGTTAGCTCTTCCGCTCTCTCTGCCGTTGGGAAATTGTTCCTCTTCCGCCATTGAGACCGTTGGCTGGGTTTCACCTAGTAACCCTAGGCAGGGACCCTATGACAGGGTGCTACCATCTGGAGCCGGACGGACCCTGGTTTTTTTACGAGGTTGTTACTCCTCCCCCTCCACACTTCCCCATCCTCTTGTTTTTAGATGGGCCCGGGCTTGGGACCGGCTTGCGGCGGTGTTCCATTCTGCTTTATTTTTATCTTAAATAGTCCAAAGCCCCTTTAAATTCTAATTCTAATGCCGGATCTCCTGGCTCTTCCTTATCAACTCATGTTCATTCTTCCATCACATCAGACGCTTACTCCGCCTCATAGAAACCTTCCCCGCAACATTTCCACCCATCCGTTCTCCGTTTTCAATAGTGAAATTGCCATGCGACTCTTAATGTTGCCATTTCAGCTTTTAATTTCACTGAAGATTGTTTTGACTTTTCTCTGGTATATACTGAGTCAGTCCTTCCAACGATCGTTTATTTTACGATCTTTTTACATTTTTCTTGCAGTCATTTCGCTCTGGCGTCCCTGCACTTACTAGTTAATCCATTCCTCAGTAATTTATATTACTGTATTCCTGAATTTCCGTAAATAATTTTTGTGCTTCCTTCTTTCGTCGATCAATTGAAGTAATTCTTCCGTTACCCAAGGCTTCTTCACAGTTACATTCCTCGCACCTATGTTTGTCCGTCCGACATATGCGACTGCTTTTTTTGAAGATGTGCAATCCTCGACAACTGAACTGCCTACTGTTATATTTCTTATCGCAGCACCCACCTAGGTAGCAAACTTAACAACATCATTCCTCAGTATTTCAGTATACCGCTTCCTTCCACAATGATTCCTCCGGACGAGTCTCTTAAACTTCTGTCGACTCTTCACCGTTACTAATTTGAGAGCTAAACCTGTATCTGCTTCTAGATGCACCTCACTATCCAATATCTGATTACAGAATCTCTGTCTGACCATAATGCAATCCATCTGGAATGTTTCCTCATCTCCAGGCTTTTACCAAGTGTACCTCCAGCTCTTGTGATTCTTGAATAGAGTGTTTACTATTATTAATTGGCATTTATGCAGAATTTGATTAGTCTTTCTCCTCTCTCATTCCTTCTACCAAGCCCACATTTTCCCGTAATCTTTTTTCTACTCCTTTTCCTACAACCGCGTTCCAGTCCCCCGCGACTGTTAAATTATCGTCATCGTTTACGTACTGAATTACCCATTCAATATCCTCAATTGTTGTCGGTGTTGGTTTGCTGTCGATTCTGATGATAACTATCCTATTACTGAACTGCTCACAGTAACTCACTCTATGCCCCACCTTCTTATTCATAATGACTCCTACTCCCCCCCCCCCCACCCGTACCATTTTCTGCTGCTGTTGTGTGACTTTATATTCGTCTGACCAGAAATCCTTGCTTTCCTCCATTTAACTCTACTGAACATCGATATATCAGACTGAGCATTTGCATTTTCGATTTCAGATTTCTGACATTCCATGTTCCGCCTCGTAGAATACTATCCCTTCGTTGGTTATTCCATCTTCCTCACACAGTGACCTCCATCTTGGCAGTCTCCTCTCGGAGATACGAATGGGGGACCAGTCCGGAATCTTTTGCCAATCGAGAGAACACTACGAAATTTTTCATTTATGGGCCACATGTCCTGTGGTTACATATTATGTGTCTCTAAGACAGTGGTTTCCATTGCCTTCTGCATCCTCAGGCCGTTGATCATAGAGGAGCCTCTGCGCCACTTGGCGTATCGCTTTGTTATTGACCTCTACACCTGAGCTGCAGAACACCTTTGCAATGACTGAGAACAACGTTTTATGTATGATTTGCCAAATGTGCTTTTAAGTCTGCTGGACCAGATCTCTTAATTTTTAACCTGCTAGAGAGATATTTGTGTTCAGTATTGCAGTGATACACAAGTTGCTCAGTTATCACCGAGAACTTGGCCTCCTACGCGATGTGTGATGTTCTATGTGATTAATATAATTGGCTTATTATAATAATGTTTTTTGTTTAATGCACATTACGACGTCTAGTATGTAGTTACTACATGTACGTCACGGAGATATGGCGATCGCTGTAGGTTATACTTAGTCTGGCACGAGTTAACACGTCGTCGGATAAACGAGGTCTCTTCGAAACTTAGGTCCGATAACTCAAGCTGTGGAAACCACACTGAACAGCCGGCCGCTGTGGCCGAGCGGTTCTAGGCGCTTCAGTCCGTAACCGCGCTGCTGCTATGGTCGCAGGTTCGAATCCTGACTCGGGTTGGCTGTGAGTGATGATGTCCTTAGGTTAGTTAGGTTTAAATAGTTCTAAGTCTAGGAGACTGAGGACCTCTGCTGTTAAGTCCCATAGTGCTTAGAGCCATTTGAACCATTTGAACCACAGTGAATATTCGATGGAGCTTTGTATCGATGTGTCGGACAATGTCTCTAGTACGCCCGTCGATTGCGTCCCATCAATTTTTCCAATTCTGAGTGCACAGTGAGCACGTAACGACGTGTAGAAAATAGTGTCTCCCACCAAGTATGAATGCCTGCGAGAGATTTCGCCTGATTTCATACAGCCCACACTACGTAACTGTCATGCACTTCCATTTTCATGATAGTCCTCGCCCGCACACTGCAGGGGCAATGAGGACGCTCCTGCAGCGTTTTCGACTTGAAAGGTTCGATGGCGTACCATACAGCCCAGAATTCGTTCCCCCTAAGTTTCATTTCTGCTGACATGAAATGCTGGCTGTGAGGACAACGTTTTAGCACAAGTAACTAGCTGTACATCTGCGTAGAGAATCCGCAAAAAGCACAGGCGGCTCTCATCTATGACGAGGCTGTTGGAAAGTCGCTAGAATGCTGCGACAGATATCCCAGTCGGAACGGCTACCTCGTACAGAAGTAGTTGGAGGGTATAGCTAACTTTTTCAAATAAAACATCTTTGATTTTCACTGTAGTTTACACTTAGAGACCTATCGGACCTTACTTACCGAACGGCCCTCGTAATACCCAGCTTGGCGACTGAGAGCCGCTTCAACTGTGCCTGTCATGGAAATTCAATCAACTGAATAGATTTGCTTGAGAAGATTTTTAATTTTGAAAGTATTGAAATTGAGACGGGTACCTTTGGTCCTATAACACTACGGAGACAAGTATTTACCCAAAAGAATATTTTAGTGTTTCAAGAACCAGAAAGATTCTGGCGCTGCAGTCCGGAACCGCGCGACTGCTACGGTCGCAGGTTCGAATCCTGCCTCGGGCATGGGTGTGTGTGATGTCCTTAGGTTAGTTAGGTTTAAGTAGTTCTAAGTTCTAGGGGACTTATGACCTAAGATGTTGAGTCCCTTAGTGCTCAGAGCCATTTGAACCATTTGAACCAGAAAGAGCTGTAAACAGTATGTTAATGATAAGCAATCAGATAGATTACCTGGGAAGTAATCCTATGGCACAGCAGTGTTGGAAACCATTAATTTCAGGTATAACTAGGTAGCACAGAAACCAATGAGTCACCGATTTTGTTGCGTGCCTGTTTAAACCGCGTCATTGACTGTCTGGGCAACGAAGGAAATCAGTAGAGTAGAGTGGGGTAAGATTGCGCGGCGGGTAAGACTGCGCAAGGCTTGTAACTCAGGTTTAGTAATGCAGCAGTTGGCTACTCTTCATGGCACGAAATAGTCTCTGTGGCTGCCCCTTTATTGCCGTAGTGTGATTGTTGTCCTGGTGGTAACGGCTGCGCAGTGCGGTAAGAACTGTTTTACGTTATATTCATATAACATTTCATGTTCCGGAAATAAGCTATAACTCAGGCAATTATGGGAGTATCAATTTTAACTTCATCCCATTGTGTACTACGATGCATTGTGAGTCTTGTGGTATATTAACACATCTATATTCCTACAAAGCGTTTCCATGTGCCGAACACTGCAGATCTTTGGACAAATGTTATTATGGTATGACTCTGAAATATTTCAGAAGATTAGTTCATGACTACTCTGAGACGAATAACATAAAAAGAAAATTTGACAAAAACAGTAAGATGGTCGGAAAGGACTGGGCTTATGATTTCCTGCAGAGACGAAATCTTAGCCTTCGGATCCCACAGAAAACTAGTCTCGGACGTGTGGTGGGGTTCAACAAACAGCAAACGAGCATCTTTTCGATAATCTTTCGTCGCCCATGGAGAGATATAAATTTGAACCTCATCGCATATGTAACATGGATGAGTCAGGAATTACAACTGTTCCTAACAAAGTTCCGAAAGTGATTGCAACATGCAGCAAGAAGCACATAGGCAAAATAGCATCTGCAGAAAGAGGGCCGCTGATAACGGTTGTATGTTGTATCGGAGCTGGGGGGAGTTACATCCCTCCAGGAATAATATTTCCACGGAAAAGGGTGAAGGAGAGTTTGAAGAACGGTGCCCCTCCTGGGTCACTAATGATGTGTTCGGACACTGGATACTTTTGTATCTCACATGGCTACAACATTTTGAAAAACATACACAGCCAACAGAAGATAATCCAGTCTTGTTAATTTTGGACAATCACTCGTCACATTTTAGTCTGAACGCCATTCTTTACTGCAGGGACCATAACATTCACGTGCTTACCATTCCTCCACACAGCAGCCACAAAATTCAGCCACTGGATCGCTGCTTTTTCAAGCCACTGAAGGGCTTTTAATCACAGGAATGCGACCAGTGGCTCATTAACCACCCTGGATATGTAATTACACAAGAATGTATCGCTGAATTACTTGGAAACGCTTATCAAAGGACGGCCACAATGACGAAGGCAATAAAGGCGTTCAAGATATGTGGCATTTATCCAATAGATCGTCACATATTCACCGAGGAAGATTTCCTGCCTTCGACTGTTGAGACCAAAGTGACAAATTTAATGATGCATCCGCAGTTGAAATTGGATCTCTCCAGAGCCAAAGTTCAGAGACATCTACAAATGAACCACAACTAGGACCAAGACCTACGTTTCTCCAAATAAAATAATTCCTTTGCCAAGAAGAAAAGATTGCCAAAAAAGACAGAAGAAAGGAAAGAAGACAGAAATAGTACCTGGGACCCCATTCGAGAAGCAACTGTAATCCCAATCAACAGAACAAGAAATAAAGAAACCAAAGAGGAAACTGTTTGATTCTGATGAAGCAAACAAAAAGAAAGGAAAGCAAACCTTAAATACGTCGAGGGAAAACTCACAAACTTTTTCACTGTCCAGACTCAACTGAAAAATACTATAATCCACCAACAGAAGACTGGATTCAATGTCTCAAGTGCGAGGAGTGATGGCATGAATCCTGCTCTTATTATGAAGTTTCTGGACACTTCATTTGTGATCTCTGTTAAAAAGATTTTCGTCCGACGGGAATATTTTTGCGTTTTTGATGACAGGCCCAGATTTGTTCCTTAGGTCAAATATTGTATCAACAGTAACTGTTATATGCTGAGAAACAAGGCATATTACGTTTATGTACGCTATAAATTAAACAAAAGACGGAGAACTAAATGATACATATGTTTTTCTCATTTGATAATAATGCGCAAATTTACCCCACTAGAAACGCACTCTTGCCCGACGGTCGGGTAAGACTGCGCATTTGCATTACTTTTTTTACTAAGTGCGAATTACAGTTTAAATTGTTTCTATGACTTTCGGACTCTGCCATATAACAGGCAAAATTCAGATAAAATGCCACTTAAAATATAATTGTAATTTGTGACGTTTCGTTCAGTATATTGCTATTTAAACCTTAAGTGCGCAATCTTGCCCCACTTTACTCTAATTGAATTTTACGAGACTCATAAAGTGACCATACAAAAGAACTTTCACTTTCCTTGTTCTATTCTTTCTCAAATGAGACGAAACTGTAGATGTTCACGAAATTAACGAAACACTGTCAAATTTTATAAAGTACCAGAATAAAATGTGGCAAAGCACACGCTAGTAACATCAAAGTTACGTTTTTCTATCAACGTCTCGTAGTTCTAAAGTGACCCATTTACCCACAGCAGTTCACTTTTACAGCTGACGCATTTAACAGTGGTGCAGGTAACTCCAGTGAAGTCCCAGTAAAGTAGTGTTGGATCGTTGGATCTGTGGGCTGCCCTGCGACGCAGTGCGGTTACGTCGTCTCCGTCGTCACGCTGAAGGTCGGCACAGACCGCGTGCCGCTTGGCATTCGCTATGCAGATGACGAGGAAGCGTCTCGCTCGCTTGCTACACATTGCCTCCGAGGTCACGGTTTCTGCAAGGCCCTGCGCCATGCGCAGCACGTGCGCCACCCGCGCTGTGTGTACGTATGTGTGTGTCTGTGTCTGTGTGCGAGCGTGTGTGTGTGTGGTGTGCACGTACACGTGCTGCCGTCAAGCGGCGCAGGGCTATACTTCAGATGGTTACATTGTATCTCGGTCTCGCAAATTACAATGTTACTTGCGTGTCCCGTCCACACCTTTCCTCCTCAAAGGTGAGATGACGCATCTAATAACAGGAGCTGGGCGAAAGGAGCCTCGAGGAACAACGGAAATATAGCGCAGGGACGTCAAGGACACAGTCGACACAGCATGCGAAAAGAATAATTGAATGATATTTCAATGAGGAAAAGTACCAGTTGCGAAACGGACGTTGAATAAACGAGTAATATTTTGTTGACTGATGAGAGGTCAGTCCTGTAACGTGGATTACGGAATTCAAATACCTCTCTACTTACCTGCAATCAATTATACAGCGGTTTTATAGGTTTCCTAGACGATAGTATTACGTACTGTTCCTTGCATCTTACACTTTTAAGACCTTTAAGGCAAGAAAAAAACGCATCACGAAGGAATTATGCAAACGGGGCGGAAATCGGTAGATGTGGTGTACATGTACTCACCAACAAATCATTAGAAAATCAAAACAATTCGATGATATTCAAGAAGAAGATCTTTACGAATTGAGCAAGTCAATAACGCGTCGGGCCCCATCTGGTCCTTACGCAAGCAGATATTCAGTGTGGCACTAACTGACAAGAGTCGCTAGATGTACTCCTGAGGGGAGAGCATACATTCAGATGCAAACCTATTGTTCTGTTAACTGATGTATGACAGCCTGAAGTTTGATTTAAGACCTCCTGGCATCCCTCTGAGAAACCCCTCCAGCCCTCCCCATCCCCCTTAACCACCCCCCTCCCTCTGGGAAAACCTCTAACCCCCTCCACTCATCATCTGAGAAAGCCAAGGATCAGAACATTCTTTGTAGCTAAACGCCTGTCACAGGCTAAGCTAACCCAAGACTTTTGTTAACCTAAGCCTCATGAACACTCGTACTCTTCACCGCAGCATACTGCGAAGCAAGCAAGTGCTGATAGGATGTACAGTTCTAATTGCAATTCCTCCATGACATAGACTCTCCCCAGTTTAAAAATTCACTTTACCCAATCCGAGATAGGGATTTTGTTGACCATACACTTCGAATTCTCACCTTTTTGTATGAGTTATTTTCGAAGATAAAAGAACACGTGTTTTCACATTGCTAAAGTATTTCAATTTGTGAAAACCTGGTAACAGCATAACATAAGCAATCTTTCCTGTAAGTATTCGGTCATCAGGCAAAAAAATCTGTTCTAATCCTCTTAACAGCCATTACGTATAGCACTCCATCGCAGGACTATAATATGAAACTGAATTCTAGCTCATGACAGAATGCTAAGAGCCTGCTCTGTCTCTGTCACAGGATGCTTCCTCGCTTTCTAATTCTCTTAAGGTAATCGAATGTTTCGTCACATACGAAGTCTCTTAAGGTAACAGCGCAGAGAAATTGTAAATATCAGGATTATACTATGTATCACTTTATAAATTCGGTAATATAGCAGATTTTACTGCGATGGCCACCTCTACCAGATCAGATGAGAGACTGAAATTTCGTTAAAAGATCTCGCCGCAACGAAGAAATATCTGATTACGGCTCCCACAGCTGAGTCATAACCCTCACTTCCATCCAATAGTGACACTTCACTGATATCAAATTGGCAGGCTAATTAATTAAATTGATCATGTGAGGTACTTTGCATGGAGAGTAATTTTTTTCCAGCAGCCAGATTACATTCTTCAATTAACTCAAATGCGAATCCCTAGAGTGAAGATGGTGTTTTTTTGAGGGACATTATTGACAACTGTCAGTTAAAGCTGACCACAGAAGGATGCTAATGCCGTCACAAAACATTTTGCATAACGATCATGAAAGTAAGACACAAGAATTCAGCGCTCAAGATGAGGTATATGAGCACTCTTTCTCCATCATTCTATTTGCGACTGGAGTAGGGAAGGGAATGACTAGTAGTTGTGCAGGGTACCCTCTAACACACACTGTATGATGACTTGCGAGGGAAGCACGGAAATATAAACGAAAATTTAATCTACATATTAAGATCACTCTCCATCCATTTATAGGCATACAAAACTCATGGAATGATGTTGTCTCTTATTTATTGAGAAAAAAAAAAAGATGAAACTTTTGTTCCTGATTGTCTCTCGGCGAAAATCTTTGTATTTGCTTTTCTCATTACAGTCACTTCGTAAGATGTGAAAGGTCGTAATATGTCAGCCCACAACACTTAGTAGAACCGGTATAGAGCTCACCTATTAACTCCCCCATCGCAAAGTATGGCTTACCTGCATATTCTCACGAATCTTTCTGTCTTTAATATACATCATTTAAATCCACATGGTTTCCACGAGTAAGTTACCCTGTCATTTCTGTCGAAGTCCCTTCACATTCTAGTTAGGTTAGGTTAGTGTGTTTTAACGTCCCGTCGACAACGAGGTCATTAGAGACGGAGCGCAAGCTCAGATTAGGGAAGGATGGGGTAGGAAATCGGCCGTGCCCTTTCAAAGGAACCATCCCGGCATTTGCCTGAAACGATTTAGGGAAATCACGGAAAACCTAAATCAGGATGGCTGGAGACGGAATTGAACCGTCGTCCTCCCAAATGCGAGTCCAGTGTGCTAGCCACAGCGCCACCACGCTCGGTTTCACATTCTAACAGCACCGACTAGTAAGAAGGCTGCGCAGTCCTCCACCTGTCACTGAGTAGGTAGACAGAGCTATCACAGCCGGCCGGTGTGGCCGAGCGGTTCTAGGCGCTTCAGTCTTTAACCGCGCTACTGCTACGGTCGCAGGTTCGAATCCCGCGTCGGGCATTGATGTGTGTGAGGTTAGTTAGGTTTAAGTAGTTCCAAGTTCTAGGGGACTGATGACGTCAGATGTTAGGTCCCATAGTGCTCAGAGCCATTCGAGCCAAGAGCTATCACAACGAGAGAAACAGCATACTAACATGCAGGAGGAAATTCGCAACCATTCAGACTATGCGCAAACTGCACAAATAAATTCAGAAACATGACATCTAAAATTCATCGATATAAAATGATGGTCTATAAATATGAGCCTGACCATCTTTATTGTATTCATATGATTACTTCGTTACAAATACGACAATGTAATGGTGGCAGATGCTTTCTCGACAGCACAGTCTCTCTCTCTCTCTCTCTCTCTCTCTCTCTCTCTCTCTCTCTCCGTCTCTCTCTCTCTCTCTCTCTCTCTCTCTCTCTCTCTCTCTCTCCCTTTCTCCTTATAATTTTTGTAACATTGTAAAATCGAATGGAGTAAAACTACGAATTATAAAAACTTCGCTAACGCCACATGATAGAGAACTCGATAAAATACATGTTTTACTGTGACCCTCTCTTCTGATATATCGAAAACAAATACCATCAGCGTGTTGACATCGAGAGTTTATGGTGATACACTGGTCTTTTGGACCAACTGGCTAGTGTACAAAGTCACTTACACTGACCTGGGTACAGTATTGTCGCCTGTACCTGTAGGAGGACCATATTCCACAGAGTATCAAACACAAGGGAATGTTCCTGTATTGTTCATACATAAAAAGTTTGATACATCGCTTTTCTGCTGTAACACATCCAGGCAGTGAATGCCTACTCTTTGTACACCACCACACATTTTGATTTTCCACCATGACTTTGAAGTCTGTGTTCAGTACTACGCCAGCATTATCATGGTGCAATTCATCAGCTCTCACAAAAAAGGTGCATATCACATGGTATAAGTTAGGCTGATCCCACAATGCACAGGATGGTTGAAATAAAACACAGAGGCTATGTTTCATATTGACAAAATTGTGGAAGACATAACCTACAGACAGAAAGGGGAAGAGTTTGCAGCATTGTGGAGCGCCTCCAAACAGCTTTCTGAAGGTGATGATATTCGCATTTAAACTCATTTTCCATAGTGACATGTTAGCAGATGTCTATGTTTTCGGTTTTCAAATAGAGTGGGAGCACTGATTTCTGATATTGGTGTGAAATATCGCCCAGGTATAGGGTCACTGTTTCGATTTCCTAGGTGGCAGTCATCAAGAGTGCCAAATCTTATTACACTGTGTCTTTCATTTTTATGGCTTACAATGCAGAGTCAAATGTGGAGTCAGGGCGTATTCTGCATGCTTAAATCCATACTGCACGAATAGTACGGACCATCAGTTGTCATTCACACTGCTGGAGGAATGGTATGCTTTTGACACATCCAGGCGAGCATTTTAAGTACCCCCACTCACCGATTTTTGTCGTATTTACCTCAATTTTAGGTACTTTCCATCGATTTCCTTAATTTTACCAGGTTTTCCATAATTTAAACGTATTTTATTCAATTAATCGAGTTCCAAACCACCACACTCGATGACTTCTCACATCAAGAAAAGTCTCATCACGTTGATGTCGTGTTGCTATCTCTCAGTGACATTGCAGCATGATTCTCAATTTCTGTATCACTGCTATACCACTCCCCCCATCACATTGCGGAGGTATATACATGTGGGCATATCATGAACCCTGTTACACTGCCTACACCATGTAACGCAATTATTGTTTCTTCATGTAGGAAATAGCCGTCAGCAGAAAGGAGGTGCAAACAAACAGCAAGACTCCAACAACAAAGGCCACTCTACTGAAGCCTTCTCTACACCGTTTGCCTCGATACGACACTGCAATGGGATGCTGCTAGATCAGATGCCATTTACAGTGCAACAGTAAGGCGGTACCGTCGTTCCCTTCCAGCCAAATAACAGTCCACTCTTTCTCGTGTCACAAGTGGTCGGCCCTGTCCTGGTTTCCGATATACAGTTCGGTCTCTATAAACTGACGCCTCATCCGAGAAACAACAGAACGATTCACATTAAGCCGTCCGGCCACGTCAGTTTGTGACTCTCCTGCTTCCTTTCTTCCTATGGTCATCCACAGTAGAGAGTCTTTAAGCGTCTTCTCTGTGCCATAATGCACCGTGTGTGATTATGTACACGGCGATTGTGGACTACCCTGCAAACACTAACCCGCTTGATAGGTAACCTGACATCATTGCTGGCGTGGTTGTCCGTTATCGGAATGCAACTTTCCGTACAGACCACGATCGTAACGACGTCAGTTGACAGTTGGTACAATTATGCCGTGAATTAGACCCAGTACGTGGAAACAGCAGTCTGTTGCTTCTATTTTGGACACCATTATATCTATCTCAACTTCAGCTTTCCTTTAGTAGATGCTTGCTTTCCTCAATTTACCTATCAGGCCAACAGTCAATATTTCGTCTGAATAAAAGCTCGTGCGTAATTTTAGAGTTTCAGTTGGGCCTAAAGGACATGTTACCATTAACTTTCAAGTAACACTGAAAACCAGCAGGTTTACTTCTTATAATTAGCGTAGGGCACATTTTGTAATATCAGCTGAAATTCCTTCATAGTCAGATGCGGTAAATGTATGTTTCTAATTGAATATATTAATGTATTCATTTGAAGCTTGTTTCTGTTAATTCTTTCAGTTATTATTAGTTTTAACAGTATGCAGTTCCCCACTTTGCGATCGACAGCGCGGGCCGTAACTCCTTCACATTATTCATACCGTTGCGAATAATAATTTCTGCTTGGGTCTTAAGGGCGTATCTGGCTAATGATTTACTTCCTAGTTAAGGGTAAACATTTTAAACACACACAATGTTTTGCAAATGCGCCACATATATATCCTCATATTCTAGACGATTTGTTTGATTTCCAAGATAGTGAAAACTGTATTTGTCGTATTATCTTTTCACAAATGACAATTTTTGATCTTTCATGTCGGACTCCTCTAAGTGCCATCACTGTTGATTTACCAGCAGAGAAGTATATTCTTGCCACAGTAAGCTTTTGAGTTGTGGTTTGCATTTTATTGCACAATATGTAATTATTTGGTGCTGAGGATAAACATGTGTTTATCTATAATTTGTACGCCATTTTTAAAAACGAGTGACCAAAAAACTTCCGCTCTCTCAAGAGGAATGGAGGTATTTCCTCTAATCATCAGAAAATTTCTTCTGAAAGTGGTATATGTTACATTTATTCAGGATGAAAAGTTAACTTGCGTTAGTTGAATTTATTAAATATGAAGAGTTGTGCTTGAATGTAGGATTCGCTGTCGGTATCAAGTAGTATGATCATCCTGCAAGAACATGCATTAAGTGGGGAGGGCACTCTACTTTGATTCTACACAAAGTGATTCCTGGCCAGTGCTTCACTCTAGCGACAAGTTTCAGAGTCGCAAGGATTGCGTATCAGAAACTCCCTTAATCAGTGCCCGAGATTTTCTACACCATTTACTGTTTCCGTTGTAGTGAGAAAAGAATCTGTGTCCTGCGCAGGATTTGTCAATATTTTTGGTTCTACACAGTTAAGCGGTGTGCAACGTATTACAGCTATTTAGAAGATACTGTTAACTTGTTTTAGAAATTCATGGTGAGTAAAGTTCTACTTATTTTTGTATCTAGTTATATAAAGTGTGGCTAGGACCATCATGTACCTTGAAACGTGGGAAGGTCTTCAATTATGGAACGTGTGATATTTGCAAATAACCCGAACTTCGTTAATATCTTAACAGTTTTACCTGCTTTGAAAATGGAGTATTGTGTTAGTTTTCAGTAGCTTTCATTTCAAGATGAACTTCAACTTTTGATTTCTTGTATTGATTATTGGCATGGTGTATAGACTAATTGTCGACAAGATTTTCTTGACTACAGACTTTTACGTTTTAGTAGAGGATTTCTTGCTAGGTACATGCCATGTTTTTTTTCGACATTTGGACAAACTTTGCTTTTCCAGAGTAATTTATGTAATTTCAGAAAAGGACTACGAAAAAATGGTGTAAATGGCTCTGAGCACTATGGGACTCAACATCTTAGGTCATAAGTCCCCTAGAACTTAGAACTACTTAAACCTAACTAACCTAAGGACATCACACACACTCATGCCCGAGGCAGGATTCGAACCTGCGACCGTAGTAGTCCCGCGGTTCCGGACTGCAGCGCCAGAACCGCACGGCCACCGCGGCCGGCTAAAAGGACTACGGTACCGTACATAAACGGTCAATGCTGTCATTATATAATGGGATAAGATGGTGTACTTACTGACAAGAGGTGAAAATCTGCAAAGTATTTCAAGGTACATCACTCTCTTTTAAGTTTCTTTTCACTGCGACAAAATGTTGTGCACTGGACTACGGTTAAATTGATTGTAATAATCATTTCCCAAAACTTGGTTACTTCTGAACAAAACAGGCACTGCCATATCGTATTTATCTGCCTACATCGGGCAAACTACTTCCAATTAAAATGTCTCTCCCGTGCGGAAATATATATCTACACCTACATCGATACTCCGCAGTCCACCTCACGGCGCATGGCGGATGGTATAACCTAACATTACTAGTCATTTCCTTTCCTGTTCCACTTGCAAATAAAACGAGGGAAAAACGACTATCTATGAGCTCCGTATGAGCACAATGATTGTCGGAGACAACAGAATCATTCTGCAATCAGCTTTAAATGACGGTTCTCTACATTTTCTCAATACTGATCCTCAAAAAGAATGTCCCCTTCCCACCAGGGATTTCCATTTGAGTTCCCGAGGCATCTTCGTAACACTTGCGAGTTGCTCGAACCTAACTGACAAATCTAGCCGGCTGCCTTTGAAATGCTTCGATGTCGTCCTTTACTCCAGCCTGGTACGGATACCAAACACTCGATCAGTACTCAGGAACAGGTCAGACTAGCGTCCCACATGTGGCCTCTTTTAGAGAACTCTCTCAATAAACCGAAGTCGACCATTTGCCTTTCCTCCCACACTCCTCATACACCCGTTCCATTTCATATCTTTTTGCAACGTTATGCCGAGATATTTCAACGAAGTGACTGTGTCAACGCAGGACACTAATAATACAGCAGGGTACATTATGGGTTTGTTTTTCCGATTCATCCACATTAACTTAAATTTGCTACATTCAATCTAGCTGCTATTAATCGTAGGAATATAGGAATGCAGTTGTGGACACATTGGTGACGATGTTTGGATGTTCAGATGTGTCCACGAGTCGTGCTCAGAGAGCCTAATGGTAAGACGCTTACGGTATGTGGAAGATCCGAGTTAGAGTCCCGGTCCGACGCAAATTTTTAGTCATACAATGAAGGCTTTCATGACCGGGTGGTACTGTTGTTAATAATTCTTCCGGGTCATATGGCCGTGCTCCATGGAATACTTCTATTCCTAACGTTTCGTCCAATAGTACGTTGGACATCCTCAAAGGTATGGCTGGTCCTGTTGAGTCCTGCCGACTGACGAGTCGGGCGTCGGAGAGCGGCCTAAATACCGAGGAAAGTGGGCGTGGTCTAGCTTGCACATAGTAGCAGAGATAAAACTAGTCAAAGATAAAATGTAACTATCGATAATAGTCCGTCATAGATAAAAATCACTTATCGATTCTGTAACGCCACTGTCCACATCTCACTTAATTTCAAAGCTTCTTCTTTTCTATTAAAATTATCTTCATGTTTATAAATTTCAATAGCCTCCATATACAGTCATGGATGAGACAGACCGATGGCAGTCTAAAACATAAAGTGTTTCGGAAGAGCACACATACTGATAGATAATTACATAAGAACTCCAATCATTACCCACAACAAAAAAGAGGTGTAATCAAAAGTTTAGTGGACAGGGCGAAACGGATTTGTACGCCGGAACATCTGGATACGGAACTGAATCATGTGAAACAGGCCTTCGAAAAGAATGGGTGCACAAACAAAGAAATTAATAGAGTTTTAAGACCTAATTACAGGCCGGCCGGAGTGGCCGTGCGGTTCTGGGCGCTACAGTCTGGAGCCGAGCGACCGCTACGGTCGCAGGTACGAATCCTGCCTCGGGCATGGATGTGTGTGATGTCCTTAGGTTAGTTAGGTTTAATTAGTTCTAAGTTCTAGGCGACTGATGACCTCAGCAGTTAAGTCGCATAGTGCTCAGAGCCATTTTAGAGCCTAATTGCAGCAGGCCAAAGGACAAGGATGGTACACAAAAATGGAAGAACACGGTGTCTTTACCTTTCATTAGTAAGGTTACAGATCGAATCGGCAAAATTTTGCTGAAACATAAAGTGAAACCGGTATTCAAACCTACCAGAAAAATAGGACAAGTACTTTGCTCTGTTAAAGATAGAAGGCCATTATTATCATCTAGAGGTGTGTGTAAAATTCCGTGTACCTGTGGCAAGGTCTATATTGGTACTACGAAAAGAAGTGTGAATACGAGGGTAAAGGAGCTTAAAAGTCTTTGCCGACTGGGCAAACTAGATAAATCGGCCGTTGCGGAACATGCACTTCAGTCCGGTGACCATGTAGTTAAGATTTCTGAAACTACAGTTTTAAGTGCTACCACGAACTATTATTATCCACGACTGTATAGGGAGCCTATTGAAATTTATAAACATGAAGATAATTTTAATAGAAAAGAAGAGGCCTTGAAATTAAGCGAGATAGGGACAGTGGCGTTACAGAATCGATAAGTGATTTTTTTCTATGACGGACCATTATCGATAGTTACATTTTATCTTTGACTAGTTTTCTCTCTGCTACTATGTGCAAGCTAGACCTCGCCCACTTTCCTCGGTATTTAGGCTGCTCTCCGACGCCCGACTCGTCAGTCGGCAGGACTCAACAGGACCAGCCATACCTCTGAGGATGTCCAACGTAGTATTGGACTAAACGTTAGGAATAGAAGTATTCCATGGACCACGGCCATATAACCCGGAAGAATTATCAACAACACAAATTTTTAGTCTCGTCGTTCCATTCTACAGCTGATATTTGTCGATACTCGTAACTGCGAATGCATTTCGTGTATTTCGTAAAAGCTGTAGTCGCCACAGTGCCTGTTCACGTGGACATGCGTGCACGTTGAAAGGGATTTTGCATCATACTTCTGAACAACACAGGCACTGCAATATTGTATTTATGCTTCTGATCCAAAAAATTATTTTTGTTATATACTCAAATAAAAACCACTGTTTTGAGTTCTGTTCCATACTACTGGTCCTTTGAATGCAACCAGCAACTATAGGTGGTTAGCAACTACAGGTGGTTTGAAGATATGTGTCACCCAGTGTCATCTTAAAACGTCTTGTAGTGTTCTATGCATGCTGGGAAATGAGCGATTGGTGGTGACAGAACGTAGAGTCCAGGGCAAACATTGTTAGCAACTACGAAGAACCATCGTAAATAAAATATTAGATACAAATAGAAGGAAGTTAATTGTTCTTGGAACCCTGGCCAGATAAATGAACAGTAGGCAGCTTCCTCCTGATGCTGCTGGGCTGGCACCCAGCGCAGCTGAGGTCGGCAGTCTCTGTAGGCATTGACGTCCGTGGCACATCATGCTGCTCGGCAATTGTGCCTCAGTTGGGAGACGGCACCTCAGCTCCGCTAGCAGCATCAGTGGCAGCATGAGAAGTCCGCTGGATGCTACTTCCCTCGGTGTCTTAGGGGCCTGCCGCCCCCCTCCCTTCCCACTCGCGTCACCATGACGGAACGCGAAGGTGGCCGTGTGCAGGGTATGACTTGCTGCCCTCGCACAGTAGTCCAGTGGCAGCTGCCGTTGTGGCGGAGAATTCCGCTAGGAACTCCGCGTCGAGGTCTTCACGTGTGGATGGCACGTCGGAAGGGCTGAGGCACCAAGTCCCGTGAAGGATTGAGTGCAGACAGTAGGTTCAACCCTGTCTCGAACTCGAAACTACAGCTGGTTAGCCTTCATCGTCGTACTGTTAGCTTCTGGCGATAACTGCTGCCTACCTTAAAATCCAAACTTATTTATATTCCTCCAGTGCCCATTTGTTTCATTAAAACCTGGAGCCTAGTCACGTTACCAGAACAACACTGGTCCTGGCATGGTGACACTGGCCCACTTGCTACATGTATGCGGCTGTGCAGCGTCACTTACCGCTGAGATCAGCTGTCCTCGCTGGACAACGTACTGGCATGACTGTTAATGTAACTCACATGTCGCCATACGTGTGGCTACCGACGCAACGCTGCTATCGCAAAGCTCTATGGCACTTCCACCCTTCTTTTTTTTCTGTCCGCAGCTCGTGGTCTAGTGGCTTGCGTCACTGTCTCTCGAACACGGGTTCCCAGGCTCGATTCCCGGCGGCATTGGGGATTTTCTCTGCCCGCTAACTGGGTGTTTGCGTTGTCCTCATCATTTCATTATACTCATTCGTGACAGTGGGTAGATTGTATTGTGTAAAAATTGGACTTCGTACAAATTGGGATTTTGTACGGGTGCTGATGACCGCCAGCCTCTGTGGCCGAGCTGTTCTAGGCGCTTCAGTCTGAAAGTGCGCTGCTGCTGCAGTCGCAGGTTCAAATCCTGCCTTTGGCATGGATGTGTGTGATGTCCTTAGGTTAGTTAGGTTTAGGTAGTTCTAAGCCTAGGGTACCGATGACCTCAGATGTTAAGTCCCAAAGCGCTCAGAACAGTGTGATACGTTCTACAACAACTCAGGTAGGCCATTCAGATGGCCAGGTAGAAGATACGGCCCAATGAGATTGTCGCCTTGCAGGAAATAAAGAACAGTACAGTACTTGTGTACTTGTAAACTTGTTAGTTGTAAATAAGCTGGAAAACAGTAATGCTAAACAAAGCGCTGCCGATGTTAATTTCGATATCTACTTAAGCTGGGTTCTCCGAACCCACGCTCCCTACTTAAAATTGTTCGATGTAGCAGTCGCTATGTGCTGTTACATTTTTGCACGATCTTACGGAAACATCCTGTATGCACAGGAAACACGGCGCAAAAACGCCTCTATAGATACTAATGTAATCAATTTACACAAATTCTTGTTTTATCTGGAGAGAATTCTGTTACTGATTACGAGGACAGTGATGGTCATTCCGAACCCTAAAAGTTATATAAATCACAATAACGCGGCTTTTGACCAGGCATAATTTGGTCCTTATTTCTTGTCTGATAAACTTCATGAAAATTAATTTGTGCCTTTGGTAGGTGTGTCGGACATACAGTGTTTTTTAGGACACTGCCTGACACAAAAAGTGAAGGACATATAATACATTGTGATATGCTGATGAACCGTCCTACACATTCACACCACCAGCGGTTATGTAAATAATCACAGTTGCAATTATTTGTGAAAGGTAGAACTACCAGTGGTAGTGTCGTTCTTGTCTGGCGTTGTTAGGAAGCCTGGCGTTGAGTGACCAATGTGGATGTGGTGATGCCACGTACTTGTGTGAGACAAGGTTATCTGCAGCTAACAGAGTTTGAAAAGGGCCACATTGTGGCTCTCAAGTTTTGTGGAGCATTCAGATTAGACAGTGGTCTGATACTGGACTGAATGGCAACGTGAAGGAAAGCATACACTTCGTCAAGGATCCGATCGAACACGTCTGATCACAACAAGGGTGGATCGCCCTTATGTGCACCAAGCAGATGGTAACCCATCCATATCAGCGCGAAGCAACCGAGGCCAAGTACGTATACTCCCTGCAACATTCTGTGACGGACAGTTGATGAACGGCGTTCAACGATGAATCGTGACTTCACAGTTCCGCCTGACCATCGTCGGCGAGCATTGCAGCGACCTGGGGAGAGTTCCAGTTTTCCCAGTGTTTTGGAGAGTCTCAGTGGTGTTACTATCGGCATAAGGGTCATATCCATCTGGTATGTATCTCGTCACGGTTGGCAGTGATTTCGGCACGACAGTACGTTACGGACGACCTGCTCCCTCATGTGTTATCGTTTATGCTAGAAAATCGTGGTACCATTTTTCGACATGAACGTCTGTAAAGTCAAAACACACAGACACACACACACACACACACACACACACGCATCTTTGAACAGAACAGTCCTCGTCCACATACAGTACGTATCTCTATGGATCGTTTGCGTGATGCATAGGTACACCTGTAGCCGAAAAGATTAATAATGGTTCAAATGGCTCTGAGCACTACGGGCTTAATATCTGAGGTCATCAGTTCCGTAGAACTTAGAACTACTTAAACGTAACTAACCTAAATACATCACACACATCCATGCCCGAGGCAAGATTGGAACCTGCGACCGTAGCAGTCGCGCGGTTCCCGACTGAAGCGCCTAGAACAGATCGGCCACCGCGGCCGGCGAAAAGATTCCGAAATCCGTCCAATATAGAACATGCGTTTGGCCACCTCGGATGTCAACTCTACCCAGTTATTAATATCCTGGATATGGAGGCTCAATTACAACAGCGACAGGCCAGCTTGCTTCTCGAGAGGATACAACGGATTAACGACACCAATCCCAAGCGAATCACAGCATTTATACTGGCCAGAGCTGGTCTAAAATTTCATTCAATTTCCTCCTCTCTTGTTGGGTGCTTGAATTTCGATAAAATATAAACATATTGCGTTCCTGTTATGTCAAGGTGACTCGGTATCAGTTTGTAATCAGTTTTACATTTCTCACGTGTTCTCTGTCTTCCGATTTCGTCAATGATGTCGTGTTATCTGTGGTTCAGTAAGACAAATTACTGACGAAATAAGGAAAATTTTCACTTACACTCAAGTAGGTGGTTTAGGTAAAGGACATGGAGGGAAAGCGGAGAAGCAAGAGCCGTTACCACGCTGGCTAGTGGAGCGATAGTCATGTTCCGGTCGGAGACGCTTCTTGCGACGGACCTCGCCACGCTGTTTGAGTGCTTGCTTTGCAATTACCTCTTGCCATCCTGAGCCTGTGCGAAAGAGATTTTTTATGAGAGCTCGGGGTCTGTTCGGACATATCGGAAAGAACAAACACGACGCATTCATATGATCCGCCTCGATAGGAAATGAAACCACCACCTTCAGTGCGAATGGACAACTACGTTCGACCTCCTGCAGGAATCTGAAAGTAGCGAGGATGGGGCACACGGGCGGAGGCTTCGGATATATGGAGCTTGGTGTTAATGTGGCTTGGCCGAGAGGCGTAAATGCGATAAACGCTGTGTTCGGTTGGCGCAGGGATTAACACAGCTGAGCAGTGAGCAAAGATCTCGGGTCTAAAACCCCTCTCTGGCACACATTTTCAGTCGTCGCCGCTGATTCCACATAAAGTCCCGATGCAGCTGACATCAACAATTCCTTCCCTTTCCTCTCCTTTCGATCCCGTTCTCCCTGAGTTTACATAAACAAAGTTAACTTTGTGTATTTTGTCACTGTATATCTCCTGTCAGCTGAACGTTTTAATTACAGATCGTAAATTCATGAAACTGATAATAAAAATATTTTCCTCAATAAAGCTTATTCCACGCCCAGGTGGCCTTCGGCCACGTAGTGATTACAATTTCTTGCTCATGTATTACATAAATTCTATGCCTTACAGTATTTTAGTATGATATTTTTCTGTATATGTAATCTTTCGTAAATAAGCGTGCTAAGACGTCGAGTGGAGTTTCTTGCAATTTTCCTTTGTGTGAGTTCAAATGCTGGTATTATCAGTCACTTCTCGGCGGCGTGTTTCGAAACTGTTCCGGAAATTGTTACTCCAAAATGTGTGCGTGCTCTTAACATCCAGCAGAGGAAATACTTGTGCTACGGTCGCAGGTTCGAATCCTGCCTCGGGCATGGATGTGTGTGATGTCCTTAGGTTAGTTAGGTTTAAGTAGTTCTAAGTTCTAGGGGACTGATGACCACAGATGTTAAGTCCCATAGTGCTCAGAGCCATTTGAAATACTTGTTTAATTAGAGAGTTAGCATATCAAATGGTACATAATAAACACCCGATCGTTTGTCTTATGAGGTGGTTATTAATAAGGGCAGACTAGGTGCTGCTTTTACGAAACAAGAATGTCCTCTCATACATCGTGGGAATTCATCGTTATTTGAGTCAACTTTAATGTGCCTTCATTTTTTTTTTTTTTTTTTTTTTTTGTTTTTGATTGTGGAAGATCAAAGTCGTGGTGGAGAGTATATAGTGTAGAATGCAACAGAGTTTCTGAAGAGGCGTCTTACAGTATCATATGAGTTCTAGCGAACTCGGCAGTGCTTCGCATTTGTTAAATATGCGTGGGAATTAGATGTAAGTCCTAATCTCCTTCCCCCTGTCCTTCTCCTTCTCCCCTTCCCTGCCCCCACCATCTCATGACCACCTGCCCGCTCTCTCTCTCTCTCTCTCTCTCGCTCTCTCTCTGTCTTCTCCTTCCCTTCCCTCTGTCCGTCTCCTGCTTCCCCCTCTCTATGCCTAATTTCCCGCCCCCCACTCTGTCCCCCTACTCTTCACCCCTCTCTCTCTGACGTTGAGCCTTGTTCGTTATTGTAAATTCATATTCTGCAGTAGTATTCTTATCATATGTCAATAAACCACAAACACAACTTTCCTGTTTCTGTGAAAACTAACTACAAGGAACAAAACGAAACCGCGAGTTCACAACAGAGCACAGGACAGCACAGCATTGTTTCTCTCGCCTCCGGTTTAACAGACGACTTGTACATTTTTGTTTAAAATAATATACACAGCCGGTGTACGTCTGAATATTTATTAAAGTACCGCACAAAACTTTTTGAAGTAAATCGGTCAAGTACTGTTCGACAGTTTCGGTAACGAAGTTTCTCCTTTGCATATTGCTTACATATTTACACAGTAGCACAGATTACGTATCGTGTAATTATTGTCGTAAGTTCTTTTTTAAATACGCTATCTAAGTGAGAAGTAGACTTTTTTCTTTCTCGAATGAGGTGTCCTTTGTTCCTGAATACATAATGCAGGTGCAGTACGCGAGATATGATGAAAATGTGTGCATTTAGTTAAAAGTATTTCGAGTATAAAGTTGTTGGATGGCAATAACACAGTCGTATTTTCCTTTCCTTGAGTATTACTACGCAGTACTGAAGATTAGCTTCGCACTTGGTCATAACATAGCGTTTATTTCCGCAATTATTTCTTTTTATCAAAAGAGTCCTTCCGTCGAGGGAATTAGTACAAGACGATTTGCACTTTTTGATAGAAAGGTTTTGGTGACCTCGTGGCCAGGACCAATTCAGTTCATTGCACGATCACTGATAACAAGGCATAGTAAGAGCATCGCTTTCGTTCAGCTTTACGTTCCACTGCAGAGCAGTCTTGCTACAAAACTGCAAGCAAGTGCGAATTGCCCTCTAGCTCCTCAGCGCTGCTAGAATGTTTAAAGATTTGTTAGAAACAAAAGGATATAGCAGACTGTATCGTTATGTTATGCAGTTAGAAACGTTATCATTCCGCATTTCTGTTCAAATAATAGTGCATTAATTCCGTCCGTTTAAATATTCATTACAGTCAGATGTATATTAATTATCAGTCCATTAGGATTGTACATTGTTATTATATGGTTGTATTTGTATAGTGAACATCAGCCACATCCACATAAATAATCAATCTTAGACGTTCGCGAATGACAGTGTTACTCAGGCGCACTTAAATAATTACTTTCTTTAAATGATAATTGTCGAATTCTAGTACTTCACTCTCTCCAACTTCAGTGTGTTAACCTTTCAAATTGTGTCTCAAGTTTGATTACCAAGTAGAAGTAGTATCCGTAACTAATAAAGCGTGGTAGTAGACTATTCATTTACTTAATCACTAAGAATTTTAAACGTCTGTGCACGAATATTAGCTGATTTACTATTTCGAAAATACGTGTTCGCTGGTAGTAGGGACAGCATCGTGTTTGCTGAAAGCTTTCACCTAGAAGAAAACGATGGACACAGGCAGCGCATTCCTCATCAGCTGCAAACGAACCCACTGTGCTACCATTTCCATACAATACAACTGTCCAGACTACCTACGATCTTCTGGGAGAGAAAACATGGGCGTGGTGCGGTAATGCGAAACAGTCGACGAGTATGTAGAGTAGTACTGCCTACTGCAATTTTTCAGAACGTGAGACAACATTTGTCCGTCTCTAGAGCATCCATATGTATTACGAGACATTGATTTACGGCAGGTGTGGGAGAGTAGATCGGCGCAGGAGCAACCATTTCCCGCTTCGTGAAGTGGTTTATTTACGCGTGCGCAAGTAAAGTGATAGTCAAAATAGATAAGGAAACAGTTCAGATATTTTCCCTTGTGTCAGTATAGAAAACAAAAAGACCATTACTTGATCACCTCATATACTGGAAGAAAGTGAACATACGTTACTCAAAACAGGTTCCGTCAAAGATAAGCTTTCAGATCTCTCTGATATAAGTAGCAATATACTTCAGGATGTATACTGACGGGAAAAAAAAATCACAGCACCAGAAGATAATTAACATATGGAGCACATTTGTCTAGGTAACATATTTAAGTGATTAAGATTCCAGGACCACAGGTTAATGTAAGCGCGAGGTAGTCCGTTGCAAATGTGAGATGCTGGTACGTACATTAATAACCCGTGTAGCAGCCAAATGTTCAATGCAAGCTTGCAGACGCGCATGCATTGTGTTGTATAGATGCCGCATGTCCGTTTGTGGGGTTGGGGTTGTTTTGGGGGAGGAGACCAAACAGCGAGGTCATCGGCCTCATCGGATTAGGGAAGGATGGGGAAGGAGTCGACCGTGCCCTTTCAAAGGAACCATCCCGGCATGTGCCTGAATGGATTTAGGGAAATCACGGAAAACCTAAATTAGGATGGCCAGATGCGGGCCGCCCGTTGCAAGCCTGTTGCACTTGGTCGGTCAATACAGGGTTAGATAAAGCCGTTTGAGGCTGACGCTGGAGTTGTCGTCCGATGATGTCCCATATATGCTAGACTGGAGACGGATCTGGTGATCGAGCAGGCCTAGGCAACATGTCGACATTCTGTATAGCACTTTGGGTTACAATAGCGGTATATGCCCGAGCGTTATCTTGTTGGAAAACACCACTGGTAGCTGTTCATGAACGGTAGCAAAACAAGTCGATAAGCAAGACTGACGCACAAATTTGCAATCAAAGTTCGTGGGATAACCACGAGAATGCTCCTTCTGTAATGCGAAATCGCACCCCAGTACATAACTCAGGGTGTATGTCCAGTGTGTTTAGCACACAGACAGATTCGTTAGAGGCGCTCCTAACCAACACACAAACATCACTGTCACTGGTACCGTGACAGAACCAGCTTTCATCGGCAAACACAACAGACCTGCAACGTGTCCTCCAACGAGCTCTCGCTTGATACCACTGAAGTCGCTAATGTCGATGGTTTAGGGTCAGTGGAAGGTACGCAACAGGGCGTCAAGTTCGTAGTTGTTATTGAAGTAACTGATTTGAGATATCTGCTTCACAGTGGTTCCAACTGCTGCTCAAATTGCTGCTGCAGATTCAGTACGATGCGCCAGAGCCATTCGGTGAGCACGATGGTTTTCCGTCTCGATAGTGCCACGTGGTCGCCCGGAGCCTGGTCTTCCTGCGACCGTTTATTCTCGTGGTCTCCGCCGCCAGCAGTCATGTACTGTAACTACCTTCCTGTCAAAATGGTTCAAATGGCTCTGAGCACTATGGGACTTAACTGCTGTGGTCATCAGTCCCCTAGAACTTAGAACTACTTAAACCTAATTAACCTAAGGACATCACACACATCCATGCCCGAGGCTGGATTCGAACCTGCGACCGTAGCGGTCACGCGATTCCAGACTGTAGCGCCTAGAAACGCACGGCCACTCCGGCCGGCCCTTCCTGTCAAATGTTTCTGCAGTATAGGTGAAGGAACATTCATTTTCTCGTTGCCATACTACACGACCTCATACAAACCAAGTAAAGTGTTAATAACGGCATCGTTGTCGACTTAAAGGCGTCAAGTCACCACTTCCATTCTACATCTACATCTACATAGATACTCTGCAAATCACATTTAAGTGCCTGGCAGAGGGTTCATCGAACCACCTTCACAATTCTTTATTATTCAAATCTCGTATAGCGCGCGGAAAGAATGAACACCTATATCTTTCCGTACGAGATCTGATTTCCCTTATTTTATCGTGGTGATCGTTCCTCCCTATGTAAGTCGGTGTCAACAAAATATTTTCGCATTCGGAGGAGAAAGTTGGTGAGAGGAATTTCGTGAGGAGAAGATTCCGTCGCAAAAATAAGCCTTTATTTTAATGATGTCCAGCCCAAATCCTGTGTCATCTCTGTGACACTCTCTCCCATATTTCGTAATAATACAAATCGTGCTGCCTTTCTTTGGACTTTATCGATGTACTCCGTCAGTCCTATCTGATAAGGATCCCACACCGAGCAGCAGTATTCTAAAAGAGGACAGATAAGCATAGTGTAGGCATTCTCCTTAGTAGGTCTGTTACATTTTCTAAGAGTCCTGCCAATAAAACGCAGTCTTTGGTTTGTGTGGCGCGACTACAATCACTGTTATGCGACTGGCGCGAAATTTCAATAGACATCGTCTTTCAGATGTACTGGGTGGGACAAATAAAGGAGGTCCCAGGGTACGAAGAAACTAGCAGAGAAAAATACTAACCTGACTATGGCAGATGTTGAGAATGACCACCATTCACCTCTTGAAACATTTTCTGGTCTCCGGGAACGTTTCGGAATGTTTTTTGACTTGTTCAAAACAGATGCCTTTTCGGACTAAGTGTTGAATGGCACTCTTTGCTGGCACTTTTCAGCAAACAACTGACCATACCGTTTCAACGACTCTTTTGTCACGTAACGCCCAACAACGAACGCTCGCTGCTGCACTGTGACTACAATAACAGCCCACACTACGCTCCGAAGAGGTGTAAATGATGTGCGGTCGTACACATGGTGTGCTCGTCACGTGGTGCGATATGCATGCAATCACGTCCAATCGTATCCGCTCGTCCGGCCACTTTTATTTGCCCCATCGTGTAGAAAAACGCTTACCATCTTCCGTTTGTGTCACACATCTCGTTTTTGGTGTTGCGATTTTGTTCCGTCATTTTCGTACGATTAAGTATCCTGTTATACTTGTCTTTTAATACTCAAAATACGAGAGATCTATTTTTCTTAATGTAATAATTCAAAAAAATCATCCTAAATAAACTGTATAATGTTTTTCTAATATTGTAAACAGCCAACACAGCTTCTCTCCATTCTATGGCACAAGGATATTTTTCCATTAGCCTTACGTCTTCTAAGCAAATCTATAGGGTGAATACACTTACACTTTCGCAATTGAAAAGAACCCCATGAAAAACGAGTGATCATATCACAACTACACTTTGTGGGAACGTTTGTGAGGACGTGCGGAAGAAAATAACGAATAAACCATTGAACGAAACATAATTTAATTTAATTTCCACATGAGATGGTAACATTTGTTAATTGGGCACCGTGTTTACGTTCCATGTTACAAACGTTGCTCGTTGTGAGGACCATCTGGATCCACGACAGTCTGGAGATGCTCCAGACACACTATTTCACAATGGTTTGAAGCACTTTTCAAACGGAAGACCATGGTATGTTCAGCTGCCGTGACACGCCACGTGCACTGCTTGAAGATCGCACATTGCGTCCAGCATTTCCAGCAATGGCAGGAGTACTTTCTTCAACAATTTGTGCCACTCCTAGGAGAAAATCACCAGTTGATTCGAATTTCTTCATCACGTTCTTCAACCCCGTTGTGGGAAGAGGACCTCTCCGTATTCCCTTAATGCGTCGATACTTCTTGAACAGTAGCGGTATTGCTGTCGTTTAGATGAAGCAGATTTACAAGAAAAGCCCTGCTCACAACGTCCCGATTTATGTTGACTCTCTGCAACTGTAATGTATACTGATACTTTAGTTTGAACTCTACGTCGCCCTATCAATAACGGCGTCTAATCATGACACTAACACTACTAACAACGCAAGTCCTTCAACGCACAGTCTGAACATCATTCTTTTAACCTCACCTTTCCCGCAGTCCACACATGTGGACCTTCGTTATTTTTTTCTCTGTAAACAGACATATTTTTCCGCTTATAAACTTATGGCCGCAAGGGTGAACCCTCCTGTTCTTAGCTTTAAATCCGGGGCACACCACCCGGCGAGGTATGATTCGCGTGTCAGTTTATAACCGGTCGTAGGCAGACAATTATTACTTCTGAAAACTCGAAAGGTATGTAAATAATTATTGTGCCTAATTATTGAACCGAAAATCTGTGTTCTTTTCCTAACGTTCGCTAACTAACCTAGATATTGAGAATTAGCTCAGATTTGGCTTGTTACTGTGAAAAAACTCGTTTTCTGAAGGTCCTCGCACGTAGATCTCTGGATATAATGCATATTTGCTAATTTAAGTTTGGTCTTCAATACTGGAATACTGAAATAAATTATTTCTACGCTCTATAGAAAAACATGGCATATTAGCTGATGAACAATTAGAAGATTTTTTAGTGACAGCAGTGCGCTAATTATCTGATTCGAAGGATGACGAATTCTTTTTTCCACTGAAGATTGTCCTGTTGAGCTTTATGAAACTGACTGGTAAAGAATAAGAACGTAAATTCCTAGAAGAAGATGACGTCCTTGTACTGTGAATTCTACTGACAGTAAAGATGTAGATGATGTATAAAACGTGAATAAAAAGCCAAGAAGAGCTATGCAGCATTGCAGCCTATTTCACAACTTGGCTTTTAAAATGCTGGCCAATTACCAAGATTTGCTGTGGTAAGGAATGTCTCAAAATGCAGTAAACGGCTGCAAATCCAAGGTAAAAGACGTGCTTCAAATGTGGAATGTACTTATTTTTGAAAAGTAATTGTTCTGAAGCTTATCAGAAAATGTATCGTAAAGCTATTTACTGACAGTTGTAAATTATTTCTAGCCAGAAATTATTGTATAGTTATCATTTTCTTACACTTATGAAGTTGTTTTAGAGTATCAACAAAAGCCTGTATTGGAAATCATATATTTAAAAAGTGCTAACATAAAGAATCATATTTTCTGCGTGGATTAGCATATACAGTATCCTGTTTCAAATAAAATATATATAAAACTGAATGAAATGCTTGTATTCAAGAAAGGGGAAATAAAATACAAAGCATAATACGTTTTCACGATAAGTGAGACTTAAGGTCCACATATGAGAATCTCCGTTTTTGCCTTACTGAATTATCAAAAGTAAATTTCATTTTGATTTAATAATTTCCTTTCCAATTTGCCTGCAGCTAGTATGTGGTCGAAGAACGACATATTTTATTTTTAAGTACAAGTTTTTTACTGCACTATTTGTTTATTTACTCATAGTTAAACAAGTTACGCGACGAGTTCATTTCGAGTATTTGCCATTATCTCTGGCCAAAGCTGTCAGGAAAGTTCTTAAAAAACAAATTAACAAGATCACATAAATAAAAAGTAAACATATAAATAACGTTATAGTACCGTCACGAAAATACAACCACATTTATGATCCAAGATACCATACGGACCACGTAAGCAGAAGGTGCCCTATGCAGATACAGATTAATATAGACTTAAGGAACAAGGTTATACCTACTACACCATCTTCACACGTATACCTGATAATGGCAAACCGCCGAAACGAGCTCGTCGTGTAACTTGTTTCACAATGACCAAATAGCAATTAGTGCAGCAAAAAACTTGTGCTTAAGTATGTCGTTCATTCACATTGTATCATGCTTGTTTATTAGTTTTCTAGAAAATAGGGAAAGAAAAATTTCCTGCGAATATTTTTAACCTTAGGAGTGATGGGGATAAAGTTGGGTACTCGCATTGTAAATAGCTTCCCCTCTACACTGACTAAGTTAGCGAAAGTTTAGTTACAACGATTCTGTAAAACGTTTTCAGTACGATTGTAGTTGAGCCTTCGAATATTCAATTTGATTCCCCACTCTTCCACTGTACTCTCCGCCAAAGAGTAGTGTGGTGCTAAAGGAGATACTTGTTCCAAAGACATATTTCAGATCAAACAAACATGTACAGCACGTCATTTAATATTTGCCACCTATTTTATATTATTCCCCGTTCTCAAACAAGGTGTTAATGTGGAACGTTCTATAGCTTTACAACAATTGCCTGCGAACTAGGAGCGGCGAAAAGTGGTTCATAAATGGAAATGTTTGGAAGGAAATGTCGAATTCTTACATACCAAGGCAAAATCAAGGGAACCTTTGGAAAGTGCTGGTAGGAAGCAGCTGATTGTAGCTGTTTTTAAGCTTTTTACGGAACAGTGCTCTTATATGAAAATGTAGCAGTCTACATCTGTCAAATGTTTTTATTCCTTCACTGATATGTTTTATCATTTCATCAACATCTTCTAAGAATTACGTGTATTTCATAATCATCAGCCGGTAACATGAAAATGATATCCTGAACAATGACAGCGAAAAGAAGTCATTTGGTGACTGGAATGCAATCAAACAGCAGATGTTTAAGACACGACAGACGAAGCCAAATACAGGGCATCACAGACCATTTGGGTCAATTGAAACAGATGATAATGGGTCCACAACCGATTATATTGAGGTAGGGATACAATGCTCGGAAACGCATAATTATTGTGTTATGGACATATACAGCGTACAATGCATAAGAACAACGTGGCTCATAGAAATTGTTCAGAGCGATGGCAGCCAGTCTCAGTGCATGTATGGCAACGGCGCATACATTTCTGTCGCACTCTCGAAAAGATCCCAGCTGTCTTTTGTCCACAAACAGGCAGTGGGTGACACACAGC
The DNA here is from genome assembly GCF_023864275.1 of Schistocerca cancellata. Lineage (NCBI taxonomy): Eukaryota > Metazoa > Arthropoda > Insecta > Orthoptera > Acrididae > Schistocerca > Schistocerca cancellata. Next base: position 340,808,150 of record NC_064626.1, on the reverse strand, counting down.
GTACACCCATGTTAACGTCCGCGAGCCCCTGAACAATACTCACCGAGCGAGGTGGCGCAGTGGTTAGCACACTGGACTCGCATTCGGGAGGACGACGGTTCAATCCCGTCTCCAGCCATGCTGATTTAGGTTTTCCGTGATTTCCCTAAATCGCTTCAGACAAATGCCGGGATGGTTCCTTTGAAAGGGCACGGCCGATTTCCTTCCCCATACTTCCCTCACCCGAGCTACCGCTCCGTCTCTAATGACCTCGTTGTCGACGGGACGTTAAACACTAATCTCCTCCTCCTCCTCCTGAACAATACTCACGCTCAACGTTGTACTGGAAAGGTAGGTCTTGTCCCAAGGCCTGCGCGCTTCCCCTACAGGCAGGTCACAAGTAAATTTTTGTGGCAATCAGTGCTTCGCCCGATGTGTATGGTTGACAGCGAGTAGCGGGGTGGCAGCTGGTGTTAGAACTAAACACCTCAGCAAAGCACTTTCCCTGGCTGGGCCTTGCAAGATTCTTGTTAGTGGTAAAGCGCCGGCATTTATTTTACAAGAGTTCCCGAAACTTTGTATTCGACATGCATCACATGCACCACCATAAAAACCTACCAATTCCACCAATTATTTGCTGAAAGATTTAACAGGAACCTTAACGTTGCGAGGATTATATACCAGACTAAGTGAGATCATTCCTTGCCATGGATAAATGTAGCATTTAACAAGGCATGAAGCTCATCAGGCGACCTTGGCTTCCCTCTTGTCTCCTTGTCCATTGAACTCCCCATTATCATTGGTCAGTCATGGAATTGTTATTTTAAGACATCTCCCCTGCGGCTATTAGGAACATCTGGGGTGGGACTGAAACCAACATAGAAAGGACCCAGAAAAGAGAAGTAGTGTATTACAACCATGACTGCTATCTCAGAAACATCCATGTGGGGGCATAAGACAGTGGAACCAAGATCACTCTCAGGATCAGAAATGAGGAAACAGGGCACCTGAGACAGATGAAGACTGGCTACTCCAGTTATAAAACGTTTAAAAGGTTTGTAAATCTTCCACGGGAGTACATTTTATGATTTTATGAGGGGGGGGGGGGGCGGAGTGGAGACCGACCCATACTACAAGTCGATAGACCATGACTAGCTTGCAAGTGGGTATATCTTTGGCGAGAGGGCGCATATACTTGATGAACTGAGGCTCTGGTGAACGCTCTCTTGGAGTCAAATTGACAAGGAGTGAGGTGGTGGTAGCAGGATGCAAGCAGTATGGTTTGCCCTGTGGTTGATACATGGTGCAGGGTCGCGTTGGCCATTCTTTGAGTCCTGAGTTCGTCGTTGTGCTGGTACAACGGACATGAAAGTAGTGTTCTGGCAGAGGTTGGAGGAGAGCACTTTCAGTGTTATTTCAGTGGGGCTGCGTCGAGCCAGGAGACGTCTGTGGACAACAAGTGCCTGAGAAGTGCAGTCTGCAAACACCCTCCAGTTCCTGAGGCTACAGCATTCAACATCTTGAACGTGGTAGCAGTCTCCTGATGAGTCTCCATTAAAGATACTGGAGGCAGCCAATCTGACTTGCTCAGATAGGCTACTGTGAGACATCCAGCTTCACTGTGCGTAAGAGCGTAAGTGTTTAGGGTGTGCCTACTTCCAGAGCTGATCTGGGAATTTAATGCCGATTTTACGATGTCTACTGTCCTCGGAATGTGATCCCCTGTTACATATGTTTGTTATTAATTCTTCTTGATCTGTTGTGTGCACTCCCGAGACTAACTGATTATTTAGCCTTTACTGCTCTTGAGATTTACTGCTCAGTCTAAATTTAAATGTCTGATCCCACAGTCTTCTTGTGTCCTGATCAAGATAGTTGCTATCCTCTGTAGCAAAAAAAAAAAAAAAAGAAAAAAAAAGGATTATCTTGAACCTTGTACGTTCCTAGTATTCAGTAGTGCTCTTGTAACGAACTATGTTCAATCACCACTCACTTAATCTTTCCCCGCAAAACTCAATAACTGTGTAATCACATGCAACAAGAAGCACTGTACCTAATGGTGCGATGCTGCAGACCGCTTACAATTTTAGAAAGCTCCCTTTTCGAAATGAGTAGGCATCTATTTAGGAAAGGATCAGATCTCTGTATCTGACCACAGAATTATTGATGGGGGCATAAGAGTTCCTATCACTAAATGCACCTCTAACCACTCACTATGGAGAAGCTGTGACACAGCAGCCGACCGGAGTGGCCGAGCGGCTCTAGGCACTACAGCCTGGAACCGTGCGACCGCTACGGTCGCAGGTTCGATTCCTACCTCGGGTATGGATATGTGTGATGTCCTTAGGTTAGTTAGGTTTAAGTAGTTCTAAGTTCTAGGGGACTGATGACCTCAGAAGTTAAGTCTCATAGTGTTCAGAGCCATTTGAACCATTTTGTGACACAGCATACCCGATTCTCGTCATCATTAGTAGGCTGGGCGAAGAGGCTGCTGCTAGTCGATAGATTATGAAAACAGCCGACACTGATAGTCCCAGCTATTGTGATCCAGACTGTTCAGGCAGAGGTGACTGTGATGTCCAGACAAGGCTGATCGTGATGTCGATGAACTAGGCCCCGTTGTTTGTGCTGGCGCTGGTGCCTCCATTTCATTGTCGTTGCTAGGCAACTTCCTGATTCCAACACTCCCAGTAAAAATACACAATACATATATATTTGTTTGTGTGAGATATCGCATGCAGGCATAAATTACGAGGGCTGTTGAGAAAGTAAGCTCCGATTGATCGCGAAATGGAAACGACTATGATAATCCGATAAAGCTTTGCACAGATGTGTTGGGCAGTGTCTCTAGTATGACCCTAGATAGCATCACGTCACTCCTCTCATTTCTGAGCTCGCGTAAAGTTGTCTAGAGAATAGTGTCTCCCGCCAAGTACGAGGAACTGGTGAGAAATTTCGCCTGAAGCTATACAGCCAACATTACATAACTGTCGTGCAGTTTCTTCTACAAGGCAATATTCTCAGCCGCATTCTGAAGGGGCAATGAAGATGCTCCTGCATCGTTTTCAATTGGAAATGTTTGACTACCCACAATACAGCCCGTAATTGACTCCCCCTGCGTTTTATTTCTGCTCACATGAACCGCTGGCTATGAACACAACATTTTGGCACAGAAAACGAGCTGTAGGCCAGCGTAGAGAATTGGCGGAAAGCACTGGCGGCTGTCTTTTATGATGAGGGTATTGGAAAGTTGGTACAACGCTACGACAAAGGTCTTAGTCAGAACGGCAACTACGTAGAGAAGTAGCTGGATGGTGTAGCTAACTGTTAAAAATAAAACATTTATAATTTTCACTGTGGTTCCCATTTCGCGATCAATCGGAGCTTACTTTCTGAACAGCCCTCGTATTTTTTATGTGTACTGGTACTCACAAAGCATTTCACCTGCATCAGTATCAGTCTATATGGACTTCATTTCCACACCATTAGGCTGTAGTTTGGGTATATTTCTCAACATGGAGTTCACCTCCTCATCACCATCAAATTCTAATTATGTTATGTGATTTGCTGTGGGCTCAACCTGTTCTGACATATTCTTGTCATCATTCAGAATTCCTAGAACCACGAAACTGTACAGGTATATAAGACCCTACAGCTAAATACCGGGTGATTATTTCCACCATGTACAAACTCCATGGTTTGATCGTGGGCAGATAAAAAACAAAGAAGGTCTCACGAACTTACATCCAGAAATGCATGATTTCCATGCTAGAGACAATTTTTTGAATCATACTTTGTTACAGAGACTGCCGTGTAATATGCGCTTTGCAACCAGCCACAGTTGAAGTATGCATGGTTTCTTCCTTGAGGGTGATATTGTTCATCGTAGATCATGCCCAACCCCTTCTCCTGCTGTAGTAATGTGTAACGTTGGGTCCGATTCACTTCTCTTGCTGATTCACCTTGTAGTGGATGTGATAAAGAGTTGTACACAGTAGTTCCGTATTTGAATTGCGAGCTTGCCAACATGGTGTTTACTTACAGAAAGGCAAATGGCAGCGGGCGGTGGGCACCATGGCTGTATCAGGAGACCAATCCCCGCCAGTAACAACCACAGGATTCAATATCTGCAATAGTGTTTCGCCATTTATCTGTGGCAGGGTCGTTTCAGGAAGCAGGAAGTCATGAAGGACGTATCTGAAACGTTCAGACACCAGGCTTGGAGAAAAATGTGATTATACCGTGGAAGGCGACTACTGTGTCAGTACCAGGCAGCTGGCCCACCATTACAGGGTAAGCCAGACGTATGTGTGGAACATTCTCCATGACAATTGTTACTACACTTATCACTTACAGCTTACAGCGTGCGAGGCTTACTAGCGACAGACTTTTCACATTGGGAGCAGTTTTGTCACTGATTTCTTCACCAGGCAACCATGCTTCCAGGATTTGTGCTGCCCATTCTACTCAGCAATAAGGTCAACTTTATGCGGAGTGCTATCTTCAACTTTCACAACAGTCATCTGTGGAATAGTGTGGTGACAATGAATCATCAGCATTGATGCAGCCAGAATGTGTGGGATGGGATACAAAATGGCTCTGAGCACTATGGGACTTAACTTCTGAGGTCATCAGTCCCCTAGAACTTAGAACTATACTTAAACCTAACTAACCTAAGGACATCACACACATCCATACCTGAGGCAGGATTCTCACCTGCGACCGTAGCTGTCGCGCGGTTCCAGACTGTAGCGCCTAGAATCGCTCGGCCACTCCGGCCGGCGGGCTGGGATAATAGTCCACTGAATGTAGAGAGCAGTCTTCCTTCCACATCGCCTAACAGGCCGGAACTATTGGCGTTTCTTGCGGGTGACTTTGCCTCCCCTGCAGGAAGAAGGAAGAAGTGCCGTTGATGATTCGAAGGTTATGTGGCTGCTACATGTTGGTGCTTCAGCACACTTCGCCATTAACTTCAGGACTCATCTCAATCGTGTCTTCCCTGGCCGACTGATCAGACAAGAGGTTCCAGTGGCATGGCATGAATTACAGTAATTAGGTGGTAGATTACAGCCATGAGGATAAGGATCATAAATATAAGGATTCCAGCCAATAGACTAACAGCCCACAAGGGTTGTGGTAGGGGAAGGGGAGGGGCATAAATCATTCCTAAGGGGAGTTAAGAATGACAAGTCATAAATCATGACACAGACAAAGACATATGCAATATCAAAAGTATGCCAAAACTGGCAAAACCACCATGCTTCCAGAAAAAAGGTTTATTCCGATTATATGCTTGTTTGATTGTCCTCTACTCGATTTTTTCGTCTCCACTTAAAACAATGAAACAACTTGTATATACACTGATAAAACATAAGCTTCTCATATTTTAAAGTTACCTTATACAATGATGGCTACAATACCAAACGTAGATGGCAACAGACTCATTCTTTCCACTAAGCGCTACTCTAAGATAAAAATAATTAGTGTTTGCAATGTAATACAATGTAACTGTAATTGGATGACTATTTGTCACGTTGTATTACTATATGTACAATGTCCTTGTCATTGTGGCAGGAATAACGGTTTGGAAATTAAGTAAATTTTAATCAGAATCATGTAACCCTCTCTAGTCTGTCAGTACACTGATGGAAAAAATTCGTGATACCAAGAAGGACTTGTGGTAGTTATGTTTGTATATTTGAAAGATGATGTCAATCCAGATTTCGCGTCAGTCGCATGAGAGTGACGTTAGTAGCGCTGCTATGAATATGAACATCAGGTTTGTTTTAAATATACGCTCTAACGGTCATGAGCGTGAGTTAGCTCTGAGATTGGGTGTGTTGTGTTGATGTTAGTTGAGGATGCCCTAAAGTCAACAAAGACACTGTTATGAACGAACACCTCACTGAGTTTGAACGAGGTAGTGTAATAGGACTACGAGAGGCTGGGTGTTCCTCCTGCGTTACTGCAGAAAGAGTTGGTAAGAACGTAGCCACCTTCATAACTGCTGGCAGCAATGGTCACGAGAACGTACTGTCGTAAGAAGACCGGGCTCCCGACAGGCACATGGCACTACCGAGAGGGAAGATCGTAGTGCTCGGCGTATGGGTCTGGCGCAACGGGCATCTGCAGCAGCAGTTTCAGCAACAGTAGGCACCACAGTGACCCAACGAGCTGTTACAAATCGTTTACTTCAAGGACATCTTCGAACCAGACCTCCTGTAGCGTGGACTCCTCTGGTCATTTGCGATCTTAGTGGTGTCCATTATAATTATCCGGGCTGTTATGCCGTGGTCGGTTGATGAATTCTGTGGTGATTCCCAACGTTTCGTCTCCGACTGAGGGAGACATCTTCAAGGGGGTCCGAGCGAGCCAGTGTGTGTGTTGGACCTTCCATCGAGCTACGGACCCCCTTGAAGATGTCTCCCTCAGTCGGAGACGAAACGTTGGGAATCACCACAGAATTCATCAACCGACCACGGCATAACAGCCCGGATAATTATAATGGACATGACATTTCCGGCCGTAAAAGTCTACATTTTAGGATGTGTCAGGTGAGAGCTCATTGGAGAGCATGGTGTGAGTCTGTTGTGTCTTACGATGAAAGCTGGTTCTGCCTCGGTGCCAACGACGGCGGTGTGCTGGTTTCAAAGAGATCAGTTGAGAGCCTGGATCCAACCTGTCGCCGTGCTAGACACACTGGACCTACATCTGGCATTATGGTCGGGGGTGCGATTTCGTTTAACAGCAAGAGCACTTTCGTGGTTATTCCACGCACCCTGACTGCAAATTTATACGTCAGTATGGTGATTCGACCTCCTGTGCTGTCATTCACGAACAGCAGACCATGGGTTGCTTTCCGACAGGATAACGCTCGCCCACATACCGATGTTGTAACGCAACATGCTTTACAGAGTGTAGACAGGTTGCATTTGCCTGCTCGATTGCCAGATTTGCCTCCAATCGAGAAAATTTGTCACATCATCGGACGACAACTCCAGCGTCATCCACAAACAACATTAACCGTCCTGTATTGACTGACCAACTGCAACAGACATGGAACTCCATCACACAAACTTACATCCGGGACTCCTACAACAACACGCATGCACATTTGCATGCTTGAATTTAACGTACTGCCGCTTATGCCAGTTATTCATGCACCAGCATCTCACAGTTGCGGTGGCTTAACTCGCGCTTACATTAACCTGTAAACTTGCAATATTAATCACTTAAATGTGTTACCTAGATAAATGTATTCCTGAAATTTCATTACCCTACATTAAATATTTTTTGGTATTCGTTACTGTTACATAGGAATAAGCTCCAGGGAAGAGAACAAATTAAGGCTACCTTTCGTAAATGTCTATCAAAATTTAATACGGCATGCTCCTGAGCATCCGCATTTCTTCACACAAACTGGGCACGATCTTCAATATATGTCCAGGCGATATTTTTACCCAAACTCTTGTTGAGGATATAAAATTAAACTGACCGTCTCAACTGTATGTGAAGTATGTAATGTTGAAAGGCTCAAATATCTATGGAAGATAACAGCTACCATTAGGGAGCTGGAGCTCTGTATTTTCTTGAGAACAGCATGGGCATTATTAAGACTGACCAAGTTTTGCTGCCAGATCATAAAATTTTGCAGAATGATAAACAGAATGTGTTTGTCTCGCTTGTGTGTCATTTGACTCTTTTCTGTCCAAACTCATGGGCACTGTTACACAGGAATCTATTAATTGCGTCATTCCAACATTGGAGTTCTAATTCACGCCTAGGAGCAATATGTGGACCGTAAGCGCTCAGTTATCTATGTATGACTCTCGAGGCAGGTTACAAAATGAAAATGTCGGTAAGGAGTTCGCATAGTAACCAGTTACACTATCATCTGATAGAAGAAGACAATTGGGAAAACCCCGTTATATGATTACAGTTAAAATATATGTGGAACGGAGACGTGGGACTACTTATGAGAATGCTGTTCCTGAAAGCGAAGAAAAATGTAAGCTGTGTTTGACGTGTTCATTGTGTTATCTGTACTGTTTCATTAGCAAAAATCACTTTCGTCTAAATCAAAATAGAACGGAACACTCATTTCATGTAAATAAATATCAAGTATTCACCTTCTTGTAGTACACTTGACATTTTAATTTTAGGACAGCAAACAATCTTTGACAATTGTTGTAACTCTGCTGTTTAATTTAACTAATTTAAATATAAAACCAGTTCAAACGCTAACAAAGCACAGAGAAAATGCTCTGCAGAAGAAATTTAAGCAAATAAAAGAAAATTTACACTGAGGCGATAGCAGTCATGGAATAGCGATATGCATAAAAGAAATACAGATGGCGATAGAATCGTGTACGCAAGGTATAAAAGGGTGGTGCATTGGCGGAGCTCTCATTTGTTCTCAGGTGATTCACGTAAAAAGGTTTCTGGGATTAGCTCTCATCTCAGACAACGGAGTGAACGACGGCTTTCACTTAACGCCCGAGAGCGGCGCTATTTGTGTAGAGTTGTCAGTGCTGAAAGACAAGTAGTATTGCGTGAAAGAAACGCAGAAATCAATGCGAAACGCACGACGAACATATTCGTTAGGACAGTGCGAAGAGATTTGGCGTTAATGGGCTATGGCAGCAGAAGACCGACTCGGGTGCCTTTTCTAATAGAACGAGGTCGCCTGCTCCACATCTCCTGGGCTCGTGACCATATCGGTTGGAGCCTAGGCGGCTAGAAGATCGTAATCTGGTCATATGAGCGCCGATTTGAGTTGGTAAGAAATGATGGTATGATTCGATTGTGGCGCAAGCACCATGAAGCCATAGGGAAAGGATGTCAACAAGGCACTGTGCAAGCTGGTGGTGGCTTCATTACGGTGTGGGCTGTGTTCTCATGGAATAGACTGGGTACTCTGGTCTAACTGAATCCATCGTTAACTGGAAATGTTTCTGTTCAGCTACTTGGAGACCATTTGCCGCCGTTCAATGATGGTGTTTTTATAGATGACAATGCGCAATATCATTGCACCACAGTTATTCTCGACTGGTTTGCGAAGAAGATTCTGGACAAAGTGAGCGAATGATATGGCCACCCAGATGGACCGATATGAATCCCTTTCGAACGGTTATGGGACAAAATCAAGACATTTCGTGTACAAAATACTGCACCAGCAACACTTTCGCAGTAGAGACCTCATGGCTCAATATTTCTGCAGGCAACTTCCCATGACTTATTGAGTCCATACAACGTCGAGTTGCTGCACTACCTTGGACAAAAGGAGGTCCGACACGATATCAAGAGGTGAATTTAGTCACCACGGTGTATTATTGTTGATACAAAATGTACATTGGTATTGTCGCTTAAAGAGAAAATTTCTTGCTTTGTGAAAATAATTTGAAGGATTTGATGATAACATTTGTACGACATTGTAGTTCTTCGTATTTTAGCACTATAAAAGACACTTGTGGTCTCGCGGTAGCGTTCTCGCTTCCCGAGCACGGGGTTCTGGGTTCGATTCCCAGCGGGGTCAGGGATTTTCACCTGCCTGGGTGTTGTGTTGCCTCGTCTTCATCATCATCATTCATCCTCATTACGGTCGGAGGAAGGCAATGGCAAACCACCTCCACTAGGACCTTGCCTAATACGGCGGTGCGGGTCTCCCGCATCGATCCCCTACGCTCTGTCAAGAAGCATGGGACTTCATCATCAAAAGACATTTAGTTAAAAACAAAGGTCTCGAGTTAGATACTTATTTCTTTTACCTCTGGCAATGGTTTGCTAATGTGAAAAATACCAATCTGCCCCGTGGTTCGGCATCCTCTTTAAACTGCAGGTCACAACACTTGTATGTGACCACACTACAACTGTCCGCGTGAGTCATTTCGAAGGTCGGAGGAAGGCAACAGCGTGCTATCTCCAACATGAACACGCATAATAAAGTGCTGACGTGTTCAGCCCAACATTTGGGATAACGGCAACTTTACCTATAAGCCGTCTTAAGGCTTAGTCTCTGCAGAGTGTGTGACATTCTTCGTGTTGCAGTGCCATGCTGTGACACACGGTCCCTATGAATACTGTATACAAGGCAGAAGGATATCCTTTCGAAGCAGACAGCGTATGTGGGTGAAGGAACAGTTTCTTGTCACGAAATGCTGTCATCTTGCATGCAGCCACAATATATCTCAAGACGGTGAGTATTGCACATTGGTTACAAGGCGCCGCAGAAAAGAGAACAAAATTTTTAAAAAATGGACGATGACTGTTGATAGAGGAATACTTCGGTCATTTTTGGGTTGTGAAAGAGAAACTTAATATTCAAAATAGGTGAACTCTGTAACTAATGGGGAGCGGTAAACGCCTGGCTTGAATTGGCGGAACATCAAGGAAGACAAATTCACCATCTGTTAATGCTCCACTAACTATACTTCAAACCTCGAGAAAAATTTTAGTACCAAGAGAATACTACGCTTCACTGGTTGGAAACGAGAAATAGTAAAACTAACAATACGACGACAGAGTACGGGAGGATGGGGGAGGGGAGGGGGAGGGGGAGGTGTTGCTTTAGAACTAGATATAAAATTATGCTAGCAACGAGAACAACGTGTGTTTCCAGTTAGCCACGCAAAGGAAACAAAGTGTGATGAAACATGAATAAAAGTCTGTTTTGCCCTGCAACTCAAACACGTGTCAAGGTCAAGGCAGTCATCCAGGGGAAAAGAATGTTGCATGCCGTTCTGCACGTGTACTGCGTACATGTGTATTCGTCGAGCACTTGCAGACAAGGAAATGCACTAACGTTGCGTCATTAATTACTATGTAAAGTGGTAAAGTCTTAGTATGAGTATGACATGCATTTAGGCATTCTTGTGTGTCTGTGGTATTCCATTTGCTCACTCGTTACTCGTATTACTTTGGTTAATTTAATGTCACGATTTATTCGGAGCTATGTGACTTACTACTGGATTTGCTTATCATGTCAGGGTTTTCATGGAAGGTGTTGGATTTGCCTGACGCCTTACATGAGAAGCTGCATTTAGTTGTTAAGATTTTAATGTTTTGCCAACGTCTTTCCCTTAAATGGCAAAGAGTACTACGACTGACATCGTTACAGGCAACGCATTTCTTCTGTAAGCACAGAGCCTTCATCTTTTATGTGTTCCAATACAATATTACTACCCCATTTCAGATCTGAACGTTACAAGTTGAATTATTCAAATCACATATTTGTAATCCATCAAATCACACATTTATACGACAAAGTACAAGAACTAATTGAACGGTTTTCTTTTTAATTTCTAAGAACAAAAGACAGTTTGTTTTGGTAGTGTAAGGAAATACACACTATTGCGTAGTGTATGCTCTTCCGAAATTTTGTAATCGATAAAAGCTGTGTGATGTGCCGGGACCCGAACACGAAATTCACGATCTGTCTTCACAATCATAATTCAGAAATTACATCTCAGAGTTTCCAACCTTCAACGAAGCTCTGCAATGGACTGCCACTAGTAAAGATCTCACTTTAAAACAGTTACGATATTGACTTACAGTGCCCTCAAAATGATTTTAAAAATGATTTATCCTATTTCTATCTCCACAGCCTTATCGTAATTACAGTGTTACACCAAAAGAAATTAATCCAATGAAATATTTTCTTAATTATCAGTTTCGGGTTATTTAATGCCATCACACCGCCCACCCAACCTTTTGATAACTATTTCATCGCTGCCTACCCACCACCCTTAACATATTGTAACATCCCTGTATCCTGCCAGTAAGTAGACCACTTTCAGAGAGGATGCTCGTAAAAAGGGTTTGTAGCTGATTTAGGTCTTTTCACCTTTTCCTCACGAAGATCGCATTCTGTAGTTGCTGCCTTCAGCCATCTTCAAGATTTTAATGATTTATAATACCTGTCACTAAAATTCTGAGGACTCACCGGTCAATTGACAGCATAAACACCGCGACACAATTTGTAATTATTACTACTTCTTAGTCAGGTAGTGTTGTATTATGTGCCACTAAACGAACTATTTAAGAACAACATAATTAGTTTACGAATATTCACAGAGAAAACATTAACATTAACAACAAGAACGTGCCCGGTCACGGCAACATTTCGTGGAAGTTCAGGGAAGAGAGTTTTCTGCATTACTGATGCAAATGAATATGCACCCACAAACCACATTACGATTATGGAAATCAACCTACTTATATCACAATCTCACACACTCTGCTTTGCATGCTCTTCTCCGTTTTTATCTACAATTTTCTCTTTCTACTACTTCTTCGACTGAAGTTGTAACTGTTGCCAGTGTTCCACGATACTATGGCAGACGAACCTTCACCTGAGCTGTGTAGTCAGTGCTACGTACGACGGCACGTGAGAAGTCCATTGTCTGCTCGACCTCACAGAAGACGCGTCCTGACGTAACCCTACTTTAGGTAGTGCCTAACTCATGACTTCTTTCAAATGATTCTAATGGCTCTGAGCACTATGCGACTTAACTTCTGAGGTCATCAGTCGCCTAGAACTTAGAACTAATTAAACCTAACTAACCTAAGGACATCACACATCCATGCCCCTGCGAGCTCTGCATTTCACATTTTTTCTGTTGACTTAATTTTTAAGAATCTTGTATGACTTACGTTTCGTATGCTTAGAATTTCTTTTCTCCAGATTTCCAATGTATATTTAACTAACATTTGATGTGCTCCGACAGGGCTGGCGTTTTGGGAGGGGAGTAGGGGGGAGAGGTCAGGCGGGAGGGTGTCAGGGGGGAGGGGGTAACACGGGAAGAAATGACTCCAGGCCTGGAGAAATTAAACGCAAGTTTTAGGATCTGCACATACGATTTTGCACAAAAAGCCTGAGTGTTAGAGGCCCTCACTGAAGCTGCGGGATTGTTTTAAAAAACATATAACTAGAGGTTAAATTAATGCGTAGTACCACGGTTTTGCTCGTGAGGCTCTGCAAAACATGAATTATTGTTACATACTTGTGAGTGCCGTAATAATGTATTTTAATTTCCGACAACATATACCAAATTTTAAAGGAAGTTCAAAAAAGGTTTTCATCAAATTAAGGACAATGTGTTCACTCTCAAGTAAGTTTATTTCTAGCCATATCGAACATAAGACATTACACAGTATGCAGGAGTATGCTTGTACAGGTTGTAAACCTCACGCCCTTCGTCAAGTTCTGGTTCTGTATTCTGATAGTCTAGGCGCTCGTTCTGACGGGTCTAACTTGTTAAATTATTTTCATATGATAATAATATAAGTATTTACAGCATATTAATTAGTGAAAGGTTTAAGTGTCTTAAAACGATTTTTATAGTTGGTAGCTGCTAATTTCTTCGTTGATATGCACCGTGCGACCATTTGCTAAGCGTTTGCCACGATTACAAAGAGGCGTTGGGATTGCTTTTGAGTTTAACTTTGACTGCGCAGGCATGCACAGAGCTAAAGGGCATTCAGAAGTATTTCAGCTCATTTCAGTGTGCCTTGATGTCTTCTGTGTGTACAAAGTATTAACTGCAATAAACAAACCATGTCGTCCTTCGAGCTAGGGAAGCCACAGTAGACGTTGAAAGTGGCAGAGTAAAAGTGGAAGAATTATGTAAGCTGAGAAATACTTGGGGTTCTATTTATGCTGGAAGTTGCAAGGTGGCAGAAAGTACTGGAATATCACCTGACTTGAATGCGACGATTCGCAGCTCAGACAAACTGAAAGGCAAAAGAATACGCTTTGTATATGAAACACCATGCCATACACAACGTGATGGACACATTTGGCTTCTAAGCCTAGACGATTCTATACTATCAGAGCGCGTAAAAAACATGGCATGTTTGAACAGCATAGACATTGATAAGAAGGATATGAATGAATAAATTTTGCTGTTAAAAAATATTTGTGCAGCTGATTGGCTCTGAGCCGCATCCCTCTCTGCACATTCTCAATGTCTTCGTGTCCACAATTTTAACAACATATTTGGAAATACAATCTTAGATGTATAGATTTGCTGCTTTTTCCCTGATTCTGTTGGCAAGCAGAACGGCCACTCACCGTTCCTGCAAAACTTAAGAATTGTTTGAGAATAACAGTGGGGCTTGAGCGGCTTGCTGGATTAGCTGTCACCGCAGCAGGGTTATACTGCTCAGTAGATTATACTGGAATTATAAAAATAGTTCGCATCTAGGAAAGAAAGAAAGAAAGTATAATTTTGTAAAGAATCACATTTACGGGAAACTGTCAGAATTGAAAAATTTTCTTGAAAGAAGCATCGTTTGTTTCGCTTAAAAATTTTGTAACTTTAAGCAAAGTATGGAAATTTAAAATATAAAAATCGGGAAGGGGCTTACATGAGGCCTGAAAATCTTAGCACCGACCCTGGCTCCAAACTGACATTACCAAAAATATTTTATTGAACTGCACGCCAACATTTCGTACCTGGTAAGTGTGAGAGATACAGGGGCGAGCGAGTGTGTCGGGACTTAGCCCTGTTCACTACTAACACTGACATGTCATCATAATGTGCCTGTGCTTAACGTACAGAGGATTGCACCTTAATGTACGAATGAAATTAAAAATTCAAATAACTTTCCCAAACTTTGTGAAATTTCAGAAGGATCAATTGACTATGTTTCGCTAAATATATTATTTTAAGAAAAAACTGAAGGCGTTAAATAGTGAAGCTAGAAAGTTAAAAATTGTTCCGAATGTGCAAATGTATATCACAACCAAGAGTAACAAGTCTCATCTTTATCGCAGCAATATTTTAGTCAAAGCCGGCTTTTTTTCGAAAAATTGAGGGAGCTAAATATTAGACTCAGAAAGATTGAAATTCGTATGAAGCCTTAGTTTAACTATGTCACTCCATTAAGCTACGTCTATTAGTTTACAAGTTATTTACTAAAAACTAAATTTTGAACAAAAACATCCTTATTCATAATAAATCAACTGGCATTTGTACTTGTTATAGAAAGTTGTAATTACAGCACTTGATTACATTGCGGAAATAAACTGCTGTACCAGGTTTCAAGACATTATGAATAAC
This sequence comes from Schistocerca cancellata, assembly GCF_023864275.1. Taxonomy (NCBI): domain Eukaryota; kingdom Metazoa; phylum Arthropoda; class Insecta; order Orthoptera; family Acrididae; genus Schistocerca; species Schistocerca cancellata. The sequence goes on along the minus strand of NC_064626.1, from coordinate 340,793,109 downwards.
AATCGTTAAAAGGAATCTTAAAGAGGCAGTTCAGAGGTCATGATCTACTGCCAGTTCCGTTCTAAACATTATAGCCGGCAGAGTTCAAATGCAGTCGAACTACAACTTTTTCAGCAACTAAAGAAAACTTAAATTTAATTATATAAAAATTAAGGAGATTTTAAGTTATTAAACGACAGAGACATTAATTTACACGTGTCCGTGGAAGGGACCATTTAGACGCTGTTATCTGTGCCTAGAGCTATTCGGCGGTCCGCTGCGACCACATATAAATACAGGCAGACAGACAGCAGAGCAGAGACTTCCATACGCCTGTGTGCACTGTGGCTCGGATGACGACACAGCCAGGCAGCTACCAAAAGCGATTTCGATAAAAGTAGGAAGTAAATTTACAAGCACTGTACACCTTCCTCGATCTCTTACATTTCGCGATAAAAATGTTTGAGTGTCGCCCGTAATGCTGAAAAAAACTCATGGCAAGTGACGACATTACTTCCCAGTTTGCAGGTGAGCAATTAGTTTTGAGATTAGAAGTCAGAGCGATAGACAATTTTACCTGGAACTTTCCATAAAGATTGCCTCAGAACTGTTTATAGTGCGTGTTTTCGTTAGGGACATTGCTATTATTATTATTATTATTATTATTATTATCACGAATATTATCATGCACACATCAAAAAAAGTTTTGTATCACCCCAGTTCCCAGAACTCCTGAAGACAGACGTTGACTGTGGATACTGTACCATAGACACAGCCCCTCTGACTGTTCAGATATGTCACTAAATTCGCCCAAAGATGTAAACAACCATGCATGAGCAGAGCCAATTAGACGGAGGGGGTCCGACAGCCGATCAGTTCGGGTCATTATACCAGGAAGGAGGTACACGGCTCGTGTTGTCTGTAGTTTAACCACGCCTCGACAGTCAATAACGCGGTTCGATTTCGTCCGCTTGTTACTTTGTGCAAGGAAGGGCTCTCAACAAGGGAAGTGTCCAGGCGTCTCGGAGTGAACCAGAGCGATGTTGTTCGGATGTGGATGAGATACAGAGAGACAGGAACTGTCGATGACATGCCTCGCTCGGGCCGCCCAAGGGCTACTACTGCAGCGGATGACCGCTACCTAAGGATCATGACTCGGCGGAACCCTGACAGCAAATCCACCATGTTGAATAATGCTTTTCGTGCAGCCACAGGATGTCGTGTTACGACTCAAACTGTGCACAACAGGTTGCATCATGCGCAACTTCACTCCAGACGTCCATGCCGAGGTCCATCTTTGCAACCAAGACACCATGCAGCGCGGTACAGATGGGCCCAACAGCAGGCCGAATGGTCCACTGAGGATTGGTATCACGCTCTCCCCACGGATGAGTGTCGCATATGCCTTCAACCAGACAATCGTCGGAGACGAGTTTGGAGGCAAGCCGGTCAGGCTGAACGCCTTAGACATACTGTCTAGCGGGTGCAGCAAGGTGGAGGTTACCTGCTGTTTTGGGGTGGCTTTATGTGGAGACGATAGTGCAACCAGATCGGCAGCATATTGGCGAAGCATTCGTCTTCATCGACATCGTGCACATCTTGTGAATGACTTCCTTCAGGATAACGACATCGCTCGACTAGAGTGGCCAGCATGTTCTCCAGACATGAACCCTACCGAACATGCCTGAGATAGATTGAAAAGGGCTGTTTATGGACGACGTGATCTACCGACCACTTTGGGGGATCCACGCCGAATCGCCGTTGAGGAGTGGGACTATCTGGACCAACAGTGCATTGATGAACTTGTGGATAGTATGCCAAGACGGATATAGGCATGCATTAATGCAAGAGGACGTGCTACTGGGTATTAGAGGTACCGGTGTGTACAGCAATCTGGACCACCACCTCTGAATGTCTCACTGTACGGTGGTACAACATGCAGTGTGTGGTTTTCATGAGCAATAAAAAGGGCGGAAATGATGTTATGTTGTTCTCCATTCCAATTTTCTGTACAGGTTCCGGAACTGTTGGAACCGATGTGATGCAAAACCTTTTTTGATATACGTATATTATGCTTGCGAAATTTTATTGAATACAACCATCAGTTAGAACTCTGAACTATTCTTTATAGTGACAGTTTCCTGATCCTGCTAAGTAAATAGCAAGTAGGAACAATTTCTTTCAGTAAGCGCAATGAGTAATGTGGACTTTCCGACTGGAAATAGTGGTCAGTATGTCTTCCGTGGCTTTCAGGGTGACGGCAAAAATAGTTTTCAGGCTCTCGTAAATGGTGAAAATTTATTTACCCGCCGCCGCACGTGAGACTTACTCGTGAAGAAATATTTCTTCACTTGTACCATTTTTTCTGATATTTCTCTTTCTTTCCCTTACGTCCTTTATCGGTTTCTTTGACGGACAGTATTATCTCACCCGTTGCTGTATCTTTATCTTGAGGCGAAACATGTCGCAGTTCAGTTTCTATTACAGTTTATCACTTTCGTTTTAATTTTTCTGATCCCTTTTCAATGCTAGGAAGGCTGTCCATCCTTGTAAAGAAGTTTTCTTTGTTTTCTTTGCTTTCAGTTAGGAAGACAGACTGTTGTGTACGAATCTAGCACCTTAATTCCACTTTGTAGTTTCACCTCTTTTAGCTCATCCTTGTTTTGAAGTGCAAGTTAAGCAACAATAGCCTACAGCCTGCATTTCGCCATTATTAACATTTACGTGTCTTTCTTCTCTTCAAACTTTTTATTACTCCCGCTTGGTTTTTATAGTTTTTGCAGATTCTACATCTACATTTATGATCTACAACCTATTGTGAAGTGCATGGTGGAGCTTATTTCCCATTGCATACGTATTAATGTTTCTTTTCGTAATATAGGCGTAAGGAGAGCGGAAAGAAAAATTACTTGAATACTTCTGTTCACATTCCAATGAGTTTAATCTTGTCTTCGCGGTCCATAAGGGAGCTACACGTGGGAGTTCTAGTATGACCCTAGACTCCCCGCCATATACCAGTCATTGAAACCTCGTTAATAGGCATTCGCGGGATGTTTGGCGTTTAATAATAACAACCAGCAATAAAACCGATATAGGGTTTAGTGAACACAGGGCTGTCGTAGCGAGATTGAATATTGTAATCACCAAATCCTCGAAAAATAAGCGAAAAATACACCTGTAAATAAAAATTCACTTGACGCCTTCCTGAGAGACAATCTCCACACATTCCAAATTAATAATATGAGTGTAGACCAGATGTGGCTTGAATTCAAAGATATAGTATCGGCAGCAATTGAGAGGTTTATACCAAATAAACTAACAAACGACGGAGCTGATCCTCCTTGGTACACACTGCGGCAGAAACAACGAAACAAATATGCCAAATTTAAAGAGACACAAAATACCCTAGATTGGCGATCTTTTACAGATGCTCTAAATTTAGCGCGGACTTCAATGCGATATGCCTGTAACAGCATCCACAACGAAAGTTTGTCCCGAAACCTGGCAGATAATCCAAAGAGATTCTGGTCGTATGTGAAATATGTTAGCGGCAAGAAACAATCAATGCCTTCTCTGCACGATAGCAATGGAGATACTATAAGAGACAGTGCTGTCAAAGCAGAGCTACTAAACACAACCTTCCGAAATGCCTTCACAAAGGAAGACGAAGTAAATATTCCAGAATTCGAATCGAGAACAGCTGCCAACATGAGTAACGTAGAAGTAAATATCCTCGGAGTAGTGAAGCAACTCAAATCACTTAATAAAAGCAAGTCTTCTGGTCCAGACTGGCAATTAGGTTCCTTCCGGAGTATGCTGATGCATTAGCTCTATACTTAACAATCATATACAACCGTTCGCTCGACGAAAGATCCGTACCCAAAGACTAGAAAGTTGCACAGGTCACACCAATATTCAAGAAAGGTAGTAGGAGTAATCCACTAAATTACAGGCCCATATCGTTAAAGTCGAAAAAAAAATGGCTCTGAGCACTATGGGACTCAACTGCTGTGGTCATAAGTCCCCTAGAACTTAGAACCACTTCAACCTAACTAACCTAAGGACATCACACACATCCATGCGCGAGGCAGGATTCGAACTTGCGACCGTAGCGGTCGTGCGGTTCCAGACTGTAGCGCCTTTAACCGCTCGGCCACTCCAGCCGGCCTAAACGTCGATATGCAGCAGGATTTTAGAACATATAATGTGTTCGAACATCATGAATTACCTCGAAGGAAACGGTCTATTGACACGCAGTCAAAATGGGTTTAGAAAATATCGTTCCTGTGAAACACAACTAGTTCTTTATTCAGATGAAGTGCTGAGTGCTGAGGGATTTCAGATCGATTCCGTATTCCTGGATTTCCGAAAGGCTTTTGACACTATACCACACAAGCGGCTCGTAGTAAAATTGCGTGCTTATGGAATATCGTCTGATTTATGTGACTGGATTTTGCGATTTCCTGTCAAAGAGGTCACAGTTCGTATTAATTGATGGAAAGTCATCGAGTAAAACAGAAGTGATTTCAGGCGTTCCCCAAGGTAGTGTTATAGGCCCTTTGCTGTTCCTTATCTATATAAACGATTTAGGAGACAATCTGAGCAGCCGTCTTCGGTTGTTTGCAGATGACACTGTCGTTTATCGACTAATAAAGTCATCACAAGATCAAAACAATCTGCAAAACGATTTAGGAAAAATATCTGAATGATGCGAGAAGTGGCAGTTGACCCTAAATAACGAAAAGTGTGAGGTCATCCACATGAGTGCTAAAAGAAACTCGTTAAACATGGGTTACACGATAAATCAGTCTAATCTAAAAATTCAACTAAATACCTAGGTATTACAATTACGAACAACTGAAATTGGAAAGAACACACAGAAAATGTTGTGGGGAAGGTTAACCAAAGGCGTCGTTTTATTGGCAGGACACTTAAAAAATGTAACAGACATACTAAGGAGACTGCCTCCACTGCGCTTGTCCGTCCTCTTTTAGAATACTGCTGCGTGGTGTTGGATCCTTACCAGGTAGAACTGACGGAGTACATCGATTAAGTTCAAAGAAAGGCAGCACGTTTTCTATTATCGTGAAATATGGGAGAGAGTGTCACAGAAATGATACAGGATTTGGGCTGGAAATCATTAAAAGAAGGCGTTTTTCGTTGCGACGAAATCTTCTCATGAAATTCCAATCACCAACTTTCTCCTCCGAATGCGAAAATATTCTGTTGACACCGGCCTACATAAGGCGGAACGATCACCACGATAAAATAAGGGAAATCAGAGCTCGTACGGAAAGACCGCGCGCTGTATGAGACAGGAATAATAGAGAATTGTGAAGGTGGTTCGATGAACCCTCTGCCAGGCACTTAAATGTGATTTGCAGAGTATCCATGTAGATGTAGATGTAGATCTAGAACTGTCTTCCAGTTAAGGTTTTTCAGCATGTCCCTGGCGCTCCGCTGGCACAAACAAACATGTGACCATTCCTACTGCGCTTTGCGTACGTTCAGACTGTGTTAATCCTAGCTGGTACGGGTCCTACAGACTTGAGCAGTATTCAACGACGCTTCAATCGAGTGTTTTGTATATAATTTCTACTGAAACTCATTCCATTTTCCAGTACTCTACCATTTAGCCTAAAGCCGATATTTCACGACGCACCTAAAGTTTTATTCACGCAGACAGAATTGACACTGGTCGCGGTTGCTGATGGGAGAGACTGTAAATGCGGAAAGCATATACGGTCGCTCCCATCAGCCACCACGCCGACTGTCAACTTTGTTTTCGCGTGTATTACAAGTCGATTGTAGACGGCGTGTCATCTATCGGCAGAACGGGTGAAGCTGCTATTTTAACAGACTGTTTATTCATCGGGGAGAAATAAGAACCCCGCATTCTGTCGTGGATCCGCGCATCCGCAGTGGAAGAGGTGCACGCATACAGCGAACGCAACATTTCGAGTCGGTTTTCTGCTTGTTAATGTTTTCACATGTGGTCAGCAGACGACAAATACGTGACTTACTGATGACTATTTGAGCTGCTGCGTTAACACACCTGCCTAGCAAGCAGGAGATCCCGCGTTCGAATCCCTGTCCGGCTCACATTTTCACTCGTCGCCGTTGATTCCTATGACCCGATGCAGCTGATATTATTAATGGTTTCCTCTTCCTATCCTATCGCCTCCCCCCCCCCCCCCCATCTTCGATTTACATATAATGTATCAGTATCACAGCTGCAGATTCCGAAAGAACAAACCACGCATTCACATAAAACTCTCTTTTTTATTTTGCAACTGAGGAAAGGTGTATATCTAATGATGATGAAACAAAGGAAGTATAAGCGTGCTTATTGAGGTATACGGAAAGGAAAGCGTCTGTATGATCTTCTAGAAACGCTGTCCCATCGCAAGGTAGGCCCTCAAATATTTCATTCTGAGTTCACACGTTTTATGTAAAAGAGCATATATCTACATCTACATCTACATCCATACTCCGCAAGCCACCTGACGGTGTGTGGCGGAGGGTACCTTGAGTACCTCTATCGGTTCTCCCTTCTGTTCCAGTCTCGTATTGTTTGTGGAAAGAAGGATTGTCGGTATGCTTCTGTGTGGGCTCTAATCTCTCTGATTTTATCCTCATGGTCTCTTCGCGAGATATACGTAGGAGGGAGCAATATACTGCTTGACTCTTCGGTGAAGGTATGTTCTCGAAACCTTAACTAAAGCCCGTACCGAACTACTGAGCGTCTCCCCTGCAGAGTCTTCCGCTGGAGTTTATCTATCATCTCTGTAACGCTTTCGCGATTACTAAATGATCCTGTAACGAAGCGCGCTGCTCTCCGTTGGATCTTATCTATCTCTTCTATCATCCCTATGTGGTATGGACTCCACACCGGTGAGCAGTATTCAAGCAGTGGACGAACAAGTGTACTGTAACCTACTTCCTTTGTTTTCGTATTGCATTTCCTTAGGATTCTTCCAATGTATCTCAGTCTGGCATCTGCTTTACTAACGATCAACTTTATATGATCATTCCGTTTTACATCACTCCTAATCCGTACTCCCAGATAATTTATGGAATTAACTGCTTCCAGTTGCTGACCTGCTATTTTGTAGCTAAATGATAAGGGATCTATCTTTCTATGTATTCGCAGCACATTACACTTGTCTACATTGAGATTCAATTGCCATTCCCTGCACCATGCGTCAATTCGCTGCAGATCCTCCTGCATTTCAGTACAATTTTCCCAATGTTACAACCTCTCGATACACCACAGCATCATCTGCAAAAAGCCTCAGTGAACTTCCGATGTTATCCACGAGGTCATTTATGTATATTGTGAATAGCAACGGTCCTATGACACTCCCCTGCGGCACACCTGAAATCACTCTTACTTCGGAGGGCTTCTCTCCATTGAGAATGACATGCTGCGTCCTGTTATCTAGGAACTCCTCAATCCAATCACACAATTGGTCTGATAGTCCACATGCTCTTACTTTGTTCATTAAACGACTGTGGGGAACTGTATCGAACGCCTTGCGGACGTCAAGAAACACGGCATCTACCTGTGAACCCGTGTCTATGGCTCTCTGAGTCTCGGGGACGGATAGCGCGAGCTGGGTTTCACACGACCGTCTTTTTCGAAACCCATGCTGATTCCTACAGAGTAGATTTCCAGTCTCCAGAAAAGTCATTATACTCGGACATAATACGTGTTCCAAAATTCTACAACTGATCGACGTTAGAGATATAGGTCTATGGTTATGCACATCTGTTCGACGTCCCTTCTTGAAAACGGGGATGACCTGTGCCCTTTTCCAATCCTTTGGAACGCTACGCTCTTCCAGAGACCTACGGTACACCGCTGCAAGAAGGGGGGCAAGTTCCTTAGCGTACTCTGTGTAAAATCGAATTGGTATCCCATCAGGTCCAGCGGCCTTTCCTCTTTTGAGCGATTTTAATTGTTTCTCTTTCCCTCTGTTGTCTATTTCGATATCTACCACTTTGACATCTGTACAACAATCTAGAGAAGGAACTACAATGCAGTCTTCTTCTGTGAAACAGCTTTGGAAAAAGACATTTAGTATTTCGGCCTTTAGTCTGTCATATTCCGTTTCAGTACCATTTTGGTCACAGAGTGTCTGGACATTTGGTTTTGATACACCTACCGCTTTGACATAGATCAAAATTTCTTAGGATTTTCTGCCAAGTCAGTACACAGAACTTTACTTTCGAATTCATTGAACGCCTCTCGCATAGCTCTCATCACACTACATTTTGCTTCGCGTAATTTTTGTTTGTCTGCAAGGCTTTGGCTATGTTTATGTTTGCTGTGCAGTTCCCTTTGCTTCCGCAGCACTTTTCTAACTCGGTTGTTGTGCCACGGTGGCTCTTTTCCATCTCTTACGATCTTGAAGTTCTCTAACGCTATAGATACAGCAATAAGGAGTAGCGCAGTAGGCAGTACAGTTGAACAGGAATGGACATCTCTAAAAAGGGCCATCACAGAAGTTGGGAAGGAAAACATAGGCACAAAGAAGGTAGCTGCGAAGAAACCATAGGTAACAGAAGAAATACTTCAGTTGATTGATGAAAGGAGGAAGTACAAACATGTTCCGGGAAAATCACAAATACAGAAATACAAGTCGCTGAGGAATGAAATAAATAGGAAGTGCTGGGAAGCTAAGACGAAATGGCTGCAGGAAAAATGCGAAGACATCGAAAAAGATATGATTGTCGGAAGGACAGACTCAGCATACAGGAAAGTCAAAACAACCTTTGGTGACATTAAAAGCAACGGTGGTAACATTAAGAGTGCAACGGGAATTCCACTGTTAAATGCAGAGGAGAGAGCAGATAGGTGGAAAGAATACACTGAATGCCTCTTTGAGGGTGAAGATTTGTCTGATGTGATAGAAGAAGAAACAGGAGTCGATTTAGAAGAGATAGGGGATCCAGTATTAGAATCGGAATTTAAAAGAGCTTTGGAGGACTTACGGTCAAATAAGGCAGAAGCCATCAGAATTTCTAAAATCATTGGGGGAAGTGGCAACAAACGGACTATTCACGTTGGTGTGTAGAATATATGAGTCTGGCAATATACCATCTGACTTTCGGAAAAGCATCATCCACACAATTCCGAAGACGGCAAGAGCTGACAAGTGCGAGAATTATCGCACAATCAAGCTTAACAGCTCATGCATCGAAGCTGCTTACAAGAATAATATACAGAAGAATGGAAAAGAAAATTGAGAATGCGCTAGGTGACGATCAGTTTGGCTTTAGGAAAAGTAAAGGGACGAGAGAGGCAATTCTGACGTTACGGCTAATAATGGAAGCAAGGTTAAAGAAAAATCAAGACACTTTCATAGGATTTGTCGACCTGGAAAAAGCGTTCGACAATATAAAATGGTGCAAGCTGTTCGAGATTCTGAAAAAAGTAGGGGTAAGCTATAGGGAGAGACGGGTCATATACAATATGTACAACAACCAAGAGGGAATAATATGAGTGGACGATCAAGAACGAAGTGCTCGTATTAAGAAGGATGTAAGACAAGGTTGTAGCCTTTCGCCCCTACTCTTCAATCTGTACAGCGAGGAAGTAATGATAGAAATAAAAGAAAGGTTCAGGAGTGGAATTAAAATACAAGGTGAAAGGATATCAATGATACGATTCGCTGATGACATTGCTATCCTGAGTGAAAGTGAAGAAGAATTAAATGATCCGCTGAACGGAATGAACAGTCTAATGAGTACACAGTATGGTTTGAGAGTAAATCGGAGAAAGACGAAGGTAATGAGAAGTAGTAGAAATGAGAACAGCGAGAAACTTATCATCAGGATTGATGGTCACGAAGTCAATGAAGTTAAGGAATTCTGCTACGTAGGCAGTAAAATGACCAATGACGGACGGAGCAAGGAGGACATCAAAAGCAGACTCGCTATGGCAAAAAAGGCATTTCTCGTCAAGAGAAGTCTACTAATATCAAATACCGGCCTTAATTTGAGGAAGAAATTTCTGAGGATGTACGTCTGGAGTACAGCATTGTATGGTAGTGAAACATGGACTGTGGGAAAACCGGAACAGTAGAGAATCGAAGCATTTGAGATGTGGTGCTATAGACGAATGTTGAAAGTTAGGTGGACTGACAAGGTAAGGAATGAGGAGGTTCTACGCAGAATCGGAGAGGAAAGGAATATGTGGAAAACACTGATAAGGAGAAGGGACAGGATGATAGGACATATGCTAAGACATGAGGGAATGACTTCTTTGGTACTAGAGGGAGCTGTAGAGGGCAAAAACTGTAGAGGAAGACAGAGATTGGAATACGTCAAGCAAATAATTGAGGACGTAGGTTGCAAGTGCTACTCTGAGATGAAGAGGTATGCACAGGAAAGGAATTCGTGGCGGGCCGCATCATACCAGTCAGTAGACTGATGACCAAAAAAAAGAAAAAAAAACGATCTTGCTGGGCACATACTCATCTAACGCATGTTGTACGATGGTTTTGAACTTTGGCCACTGATCCTCAACACTATCTGAACTTGAGACAAATCTTTTGTGCTGAGCCGCCAGGCACTCTGTAATCTGCTTTTTGTCACTTTTGCTAAACAGATAAATCTTCCTACCTTTTTTAATATTTCTATTTACGGCTGAAATCATCGATGCAGTAACCGCTTTATGATTGCTGATTCCCTGTTCTGCGTGAACTGTTTCAAATAGTTCGGGGCTGTTTGTCACCAGAAGGTGTAATATGTTATAACACCACGAGTCGATTCGCTGTTTAACTGCTCAAGGTAGTTTTCAGATAAAGCACTTAAAAAAATTTCACTGGATTCTTTGTCCCTGCCACCCGTTATGAACGTTTGACTCTCCCAGTGTATATCCGGCAAATTAAAATCTCCATCCAGAACTATAACATGGTGGGGAGATCTACTCCAAATATTTTCCAAATTATCCTTCAGGTGCTCAGCCACAGCAGCTATTGAGCCAGGGGGCCTATAGAGACATCCAATTACCATCTCTGAGCCTGCTTCAACCGTGACCTTCACCCAAATTATTTCACATTTCGGATCTCCGTCAATTTCCTTCGATACTATTGCACTTCTTATCGCTATAAACATGCCTTCCCCTTTACTGTCCAGCCTGTCTCTGTGGTATACATTCCAATCTGAGTTTAGGATATCATTACGGTTTACGTCTGGTTTCAGCCAACTTTCGTCCCTAGTACTATATCGGCATTGTGACCGTTTATTAATGAGAGCAGTCCTGGGACCTTTCTATAGACGCTCCTGCAGTTTACTATTAGCACATTAATATTGTTATTCGGTGTTGCATTTTGCCTACTCCTACCTTGCCGCGTCTCAGGAGGCGTCTTGTCGGGCCTAGGGAGGGAATTCTCTAACCTAAAAAACCCACATGTGCACTCCACACGTACTCCGCTACTCTTGTAGCCGCGCCGGCCGGAGTGGCCGAGCGGTTCTAGGCGCTACAGTCTGGAACCGTGAGACCGCTACGGTCGCAGGTTCGAATCCTGCCTCGGGCATGGATGTGTGTCATGTCCTTAGGTTAGTTAGTTTTAAGTAGTTCTAAGTTCTAGGGGACTGATGACCTCAGAAGTTAAGTCCCATAGTGCTCAGAACCATTTGAATCAATTTTTTCTTGTAGCCGGTTTCGGCGTGTAGTGCACGCCTGACCTATTCAAGGGGACCCTACATTTCTCCACCCGACAGCGGAGGTCGAGAAATTTGCACCCCAGACGACCGCAGAATCCTCTGAGCCTCTGGTTTAAGCCTTCCACTCGGCTCCAAACCGGAGGACCACGATCGGTTCTGGGAACGATACTACAAATAGTTAGCTCAGATTACACACCGCGAGCGAGGCTTTCCGCCTTCAGCAATTCCGCCAACCGCATGTACGAACTGAGGATGACCTCTGAACCCAGACGGCAGGAGTCATTGGTGCCGACATGAGCAACAATTTGCAGTCGGCTGCACCTAGTGCTCTCTATCGCCGCCAGCAGGGCCTCCTCCACATCTCGGATGAGACCCCCCAGCAAGCGGACAGAGTGAACACTAGCCTTCTTCCCCGACCTTTCCGCTGTTTCCCTAAGGGGCTCCATCACCCGCCTAACGTTGGAGCTCCCAATATCTAATAACCCCCCCCCCCCCCGTGTGCCTGCTCGGACCTTGCTGAAGGAGCGGCCACATGTCCACTCACAGGCAGAGCGGGCGATGCCACATGGCCAGACTCCACATTGACCCTCCGCCTCGTGCGCCGCGAACGCCGCTGAACCCGTCACTCCCCTTGAGGAGAGGGTGGCCCAACCGCACCCGGTACCCGCGAAGATGTCTCGACAGCAGGGACCGTGGGTGAAGCATGTAACACATGGGGTGTACCATGCGAAGCACCAGACACCCCACTGCCGCTACACTCCGGGAGGGAGGAGGAGATTAGTGTTTAACGTCCCGTCGACAACGAGGTCATTAGAGACGGAGCGCAAGCTCGGGTGAGGGAAGGATGGGGAAGGAAATCGGCCGTGCCCTTTCAAAGGAACCATCCCGGCATTTGCCTGAAGCGATTTAGGGTAATCACGGAAAACCTAAATCAGGATGGCCGGAGACGGGATTGAACCGTCGTCCTCCCGAATGCGAGTCCAGTGTGCTAACCACTGCGACACCTCGCTCGGTGCTACACTCCGAGGCAGCAGCCTGAAGACGGCTGACCGCGGCCATCAACACGTTCAGCCGTTCGAGAACAGTGGCCAGCTCCTCCTGCGTCCGTACACAGCAGTCACACATCCTATCCATCCTAAGAAATAAATTTACTGCAGAGAGTTAATGAATTTTTAACTAGACTGCTAATTCACTAAAGGCGGCTGAGTGCTGACTAAACAGCCCGCATCTCGTGGTCGTGCGGTTGCGTTTTCGCTTCCCACGCCCGGGTTCCCGGGTTCGATTCCCGGCGGGGTCAGGGATTTTCTCTGCCTCGTGATGGCTGGGTGTTGTGTGATGTCCTTAGGTTAGTTAGGTTTAAGTAGTTCTAAGTTCTAGGGGACTGGTGACCACAGATGTTAAGTCCCATAGTGCTCAGAGCCATTTGAACCATTTTTTGTTGACTAAACTGTGGTTGCTAGACACTTCTTGTAGAAAACAATGAAAATGGCACTATCTGTCTCCGGACTGTATTGAAAACAAACACTAGCACTACTGGCACTATGGTGGACAAAGGGACTCTCTCTGACTGTATTGCCGGCCGCGGTGGTCTAGCGGTTCTGGGCGCTCAGTCCGGAACCGGGGGACTGCTACGGTCGCAAGTTCGAATCGTGCCTCGGGCATGGCTGTGTGTGATGTCCTTAGGTTAGGTTTAAGTAGTTCTAAGTTCTAGGGGACTGATGACCACAGATGTTAAGTCCCATAGTGCTCAGAGCCATTTGAACCATTTGACTGTATTCAAAACAAACACGAGAAAAAATCGCAAGACCAAGAAAGAGTTGCCTGACATACACGAAAGTCCGTAGGCACGTTTCTGCATATGAGAGATGTCTCTATTCAAATTGCGTGCCAGTCACATGAAAGTTGCGCTAGTAGCGCCACTATGAAGATGAAAATTAGGTTTGTTTTAAATACCCGCTCTAAAGGTCGTATGTGTTAGTTACCTTTGAGATTGGAGGTGATGAGCTGACGTTAGTCAAGAATGGCGTAAGTCGACAAAGACGCCTGAGCCGCGCCCGGCTCGCTGTCATGCCGTATATCGCTCGACATCTTGTTTTGGTGGTTCTGTCGCCTCGTTTTCTGTTATTCAATTTATTGGCGACACTAAGTTGCTGGTTTCCTTGCTCGTGAGTGGCAGCAGCAGCGCTTATCGATAAGTGCACTGTCGTACTATCTCTGGAGCAACCGCTAGTATTTCCGGGTCGTCGTCTGTCGGGAGCTGCGTCGGCACGCAGCAGGAGTGAAGTCGGGGTCGGAGCGCCAGTGAGCTTCGGACAGCCAGTGTTCGCCGACCGCTGGCGACACACATGAACTGTCCGACGGAAGGAGATTGGAGCGGGACGACCGTTGGTTGGTCGTTCGGTCGGTCGTCTCATCGGGCGACGTGTTTTTGGTCCTTTGACGGCTTCTGGGCCTTGTCAGTTGGTCATCTTGCCGGACGTGGATCGGTTCCTTCCTCGTACAGAGATGTCGTGGCCAATGCGCAAGAGTTACCTCTGCATGGTTGGGTCCGAGTCACTGTGCCAGGGTCGCCGTGTCTCCGAATTCCGAACGGACATCGAGTTGAGTCGGGTAGGAGCTGCAGTCAGCTTCGGATAGCCAAGACTCGCCCGACCGTTGCCGACACACGTAACTTCAGTGGGAACGACCTGAGTTGGTCGTTTGGTCGGTCGTCTCATCGGACGACGTGTATATGGTCGCCGACCGCTCGTGGAAACACTCTGTGTGTCGAACTCACTCGTCCTTGTTGCCCCACAGTGATTGCTTTTACGATTGTTCGAGTTCTTGTGCAAGTGTATTTACGTGGAACCGTATGTAGCTTCTGTGATTTACACTGAGCAGATGGATGCTGTCCGCGTACTGGAGTCGTCAGTCGGTCAGTTGAAATAGAGCAGCGAGTGTGTCGGATGGAAGGGAATTGATTCAGCTGCTTGTTGGTTCTTCAGCCGTCCCTGGGTCGTGTTGCCACCCGATTGTTTAGTGTTACGCTTGCCTGCCTGTCTCACGTAAACTGTTGTTAGAGTTTCCTCACCACTTCTGAACACCACGGTTTGTTGTTTGTGATTGTCATTTTATTTGGTCGCAGGTACTGTGCCTGGCCTTCAGTCGTGTATTAATATTGTCTGTCTTATGTGTAGTATATGGCCTTCAGCCGAACATTGTGTCAACTATTTTAAGATTAGGCCGTCAGCCGTGTTTTATTTTAAATTCTTGTTGCTCTGTATTTAGGCCTTCAGCCGCGTTTGTTTCAGAATCTGTGGGTTTAATATGTAAATCCTTTTCTGTAAGGTTTCTCTTTAATTATCTTGAATTCTTGAAATGGCCTTCAGCCGTGTTCAGTAAATGTTTATCTTAAGGTTGTCTTTAATTATTCTTGAGTAATTGTTTGGGCCTTCAGCCGACAAGATACTTAAAGTTTTCCTAAGATGTTTTTTTGCAATCTGTATCCTCATCTTGTGCCTTTCTCCAGTCCTCAGTATCTCGGCCTGTTGCTTCCAAAAGTGCTATTTTCCGACTTAGACAATCTGCATTCGTGTGTTTTTTGCCTGGTTTGTGGATAACTTCGAAATCCATTTCGGAAAGACATAGGGCCCAACGCGTGAGACGACTAGATGGATCCTTTAACCCAAGCAACCATTTTAAAGCTGCGTGGTCGGTAATAACCTTGAATTTCCTACCATACAAGTAGCATTTAAAGTATTTGATGCCATAAATAACACTTAACAATTCTTTCTCTGTTGTGGAATAATTTCTTTCTGCTGTTGTTAGTTGTCTCGAAGCGTAGGCTATGGGGTGTTCCGCGCCATTAATATTCTGACTCAAAACAACTCCTACTGAATGACCACTTGCGTCACAGGATAAAATAAATTCTTTGTTATAATCTGGGTAGGCTAATACTGGACTGTGTGTTAACTTATCTTTAAGGGTTTGAAATGCTGATTCACAATCTTCAGACCAATGAAATTTTGCACCCTTTTTCAATAATTGGGTTAAGGGTCGGGCAATTTCAGCAAAATTTTGAACATATTTTCGGTAATACGATGCGAGACCAATGAAACTTTGTACTTCCTTAACGCGTTGTGGTGTTGGGAAGTCCTTAACTGCCGAAATTAATCGAGGATCTGTTCTAATTCCTTTTTCACTAATGACATGCCCTAGGTATGTAACCTCTGTCAATGCAAAACTACATTTTTCCATATTTAATGTTAATTTAGCTTTTCTAAGTCTCTGAAAAACATTACGCAGACGCACAGCATGTTCATTAATGTCTTTGGAGAATACAATAATATCGTCTAGATATACACAACATTGCTGAGTTTTTAGTCCTCGCAATACTCCATCGAGTAGTCTTTGAAAAGTTGCTGGTGCATTTTTCAAACCGAAAGGCATTCTTTTAAATTGCCAGTGGCCTCCAGGGGTAGAAAATGCTGTTTTATGCCTATCTTCAGGTGCAACTTCCAATTGATGATATCCGCTACGTAAATCGATTGTTGAAAAGTATTTACTGTTACCTAAACTGTCAATGATATCTGTAATGTTTGGAAGAGGATAAACATCTGAGATAGTTTGTTTGTTAAGGTGTCTGTAGTCACAACAAAATCTATATCGTTTCGTACCGTCGGGAGACTTCTTTGGAATAATTACAATATTTGAATTATAAGGCGAATCAGAATATTCTATGATTCCATCTTTTAGATGCTGTTCTAAAAATTCATCCAGTACTGGCTGTAAGTGATGCGCAACTCTATAAGGCTTTCTATAAACTGGGGGGCTATGTCCTGTTGGGATCCTATGCTGTGTGATATCTGTTGCTGGAAGTGGACCTTCTGTATTAAATAAATCTTGAAACTCAACTAAAACTGCTTCTATCATGTCTCTATCCTTTCCTTTCAAATGCTCAATCTTCTGGCGCAATGCGGTTTTATAGGCGTCTGGTTTCTGACCATCATTAATATCTGACCAAATAAAATCTTCTTCTTCAAAAGTACTGACTGTAGCTATTAATATTCCCTTATGCAACTCTTTGTCCTCCACTCCGAAATTGTCAATATGTACCGGTACTTTTCTTTCTCCTTCAACGTCTTGAACCCGTACAACACTTCTACGTACAAAACAATGTGATACATCTAATTCCTCATTTTCCTCTAGTGGCTCTATTAGACATATTGTGTCTATAGGTACCTCGGGGTCAACGGTCATCCAGAGAAGTTTTCCTGAGCCAGATGGTATCTGATCCCGCGAATCAACCTTCAAGGACGTTGCACGCAGTATAGTTGATTTCGCCTTCCGGTTAGGGAAATCTTGCGGCAGAGGGCCCTTTGCAGCGGTGTCACCTAGCTGAAATACTATTCCGCTAAGTTCTACAGTTTGCTGTCTGAGGTCAATTTTAGCGTGATGTTTATTCAGGAAATCCAACCCTAGGATCGCGTCGTACCCGTCAGTTATCTTTGTTACCACTTCTACATCTTCTTGAAATTGTACACCGTGAATATAGAAAATCAATGATGTACATCCTAATGACTTCACTGTACCTCCTCCTACTCCACTCAATCTATACCTTGGAGGGTCATATTTCTTTTCTCCAATACATTCTTTACTCACTATTGATACGTTTGCGCCTGTATCCACCAGTATCCTTGCCTCTTTATCCCGTATGGTAGCAGATAACCAGCATTCCGCCTTCACATTCGCCTTAATGGCATGAAATTTTATTGGGAACGCCTGGCGGCGGTTCCGACATTCCCGTTTGAGTTTAACTGATTTCTATTTCCAAAAACTTTCTTAGACCTGCATTCCTTGAATGTGTGACCCATTCTTTGACAATTAGTGCATTGAGGTTGTCTGCAGTTTTTTGCTATATGGCCCTGTCGATCGCACCTAAAACATCGTACTCCTGCTGAAAATACATTTCGCTTCTCCTTGTATCTGGTGGCAATGTCAATTTCTTCAAAAGCTGTCGCCACAGATACAGCTTCTGCTAAATTCTTAGGAAACTCTGCCCTGACACGACGGGACGTTTCAGGAGGTAACCCACGTAAAAATGTATCGAGAGCTCTATCTTCTGCCTCTTGTAAAATAACTTTATTTGCTTCATCACTAGTTGTCAACTGATAGGTGTTAATATTAACTTTTCTAATCCTATCTACAAAGCTTTCTAATGACTCGTTTTGCTTCTGAGTGATAGTGTGTAATTTTTCTCTATAAAATCTACAGCTGTTCTGTTTTTGAAAACGTTTAACTAATCCTTTCTTCAATTCCTCAAATGTTGGAGCATTCCGTAATTCTTCATGGTATAATACGTGTGCTTTAGCCTCTCCTAGCAATCTTAACTTTGTCATTTGTAAGAGCTGTTCATCTGACCATGATCCTAACTTTGCAGCTGCTACTAAATCATCAAAAAAGGCTGTTATGTCTTCGCCAGGTTTACCTGAAAAAGGAGTTACCAAGGCTGCTGCTGAGGAATCTAGGGTAGGAGGGACTGAACTGGTTTGCCTAACCTCACACAACTGTTTGAATAATGCATTATTATCATTTTTAAGCTGTGCTATTTGATTAACTAAGCTCTGAATAGCTTCATCAGTAGAAACCCCTTGTGGTGCTGACTCTGACTTTGTACGATTTCGTGTCATCATTTTATAAACTGTTAGTTACACAATCTTACCACACTGAATTAAAAAGATGTTTAAAAATTTTCGACAAACTCTTAAAATCATGAGAGAATATACACTTCTAAAGAAAGAAAATATTACGACTGCTATGCAAACCTCTATCCTTTCACACATTAAACAATACTAACTGTGGATCTTTAGTGACTGTCATTCACACCTCATATTGAGCCAAGGGTTTTTTCTCTGACACCAAATGTAACAGTTGTGGTTACTAAATGTGACACTTCTGTCACTCAATGTAACTGGGTTTTCTCTTTTGATGCTGTCAATTGTCAGGATGAGCATTCTCAAGCATTCTGTCAGGGTGAAAATATTAAATAAATAAACTTTTCTCTCTTACAAAATGTGGGCAGGGTGGGTTCTTCCTTGGCTCGGGTATGAGGTCGAATGAAACATCATTTTTACATAAAATAACTTTTATTGAAAGTTTCGTACAACTGTTATCTTACTGGACGTTCTGGTTCGGAGAGCGGCAGCCGTGTCGTTTGCGTAGCCTTCTGCTGCGGCAGCGGCGGCGGCGGCGGCGGCGGCGGCGGCGTCTGATTACGCGTAGCGGTGTGTATCTCGTGTCGCCGTCTCGCCCAGCTGACCGGAGACGCGCAGCGCGAGGTGGTCCGTTTAATTATTGCGAGCGACGTCGTGCATCGGATGGTGATACCTTGAATGTGGCGTCCCAGTGTTTCTCTTCTCTAAGCGGCCGCGTGTGTTGTGCGTCGACCAGCGGAGCGGCGCGGCGGGGGAAGGCCAGTGTCCCGGACTCGAACCACGGACTCCCGCTTGCCAGTCTTCGGTTGTCAGGTCTTTATCCCAGCTCACAGGTGACTGCTGAAGTGAGGCCGTCTCCTTCCCGTCCTCACGAGTCACCCGGGTATGTAAAATCAGACTTCAAAATACCTTTTAACTTCTTCTTCTGGCACTGAGGCTGCTGCTTGCTATTCCATTACAGCGGCGGACTGGGTGCGCCTGTGCATGATGTAGTCTCTTCTTGCATGACGGTCTTCAGCACCGAAACTGACTTAAAACAACTGCTACGCTTCTTCTTCGTCTTCTTCGTCGCTCGTCTCCGTCTTTGTCTCCGTCTTCGCCTTCGTCTTCCTCTCGTCTTCATCTACATCTCTCGGGCCCACTGCGTCTCGCGTATTTATTCACTTCAGTTTACTGGAGGTGAACGACTTCACGGCCATTGCCTCTTCTGTCACGTTGAAAAGATTCTCGAAGATTCTTCTTAACGTCGGTCATTGGCTCTTGGAATGTAGGCGAGGGCCTTTGCTCACATACGACAACTGAGAAACACGTGAGCCGGTCATTGCCTCTTCTGTCACGTTGAAAAGCTTCTCGAAGAATCTTCTTAACGTCGGTCATTGGCTCTTGGGATGTAGGTGAGGGCCTTTGCTCACATGCGGCAACTGAGAAACACGTGAGCCGGTCGGGCGATGCCCTGACGGCTGAATCGACAGCGCCCGCTTATGTGGAACTTGCTGACTTCACGGTCATTGTCTCTGCTGTTCCGCTGTTCGGCTCGCTGAATGCCAGTGTGTAACTCTCTAACCTAAACCAAGTTTTTCATTTATATTCTAATTTCTACTTCACTTTGCTTTCACTAATTTATTTACCTAAGTACCACTCAACATATTGTCCTGTGTAAAAGCTTAGCTTAAAGCCTCTCTTTTGTTATGTAAACAAAAGTTTTTTATTGGGCTTTCAGCCGAAGAATTAACTTGAATTTTCCTTAATATGGCCTTCAGCCAGAATTTGTAAATGCTTAGCTTATAAAGAATTTCCTTAGCTGATCTGAAATAATATTTTGGCCTTTAGCCGAGTAGATATTGTAATTTTACTTTAGTAAGGTCTTCAGCCGTTACTCTAAATCCTGGTGTTTTAAAAGCAATCATTTAAACTTACACTGGAGAAGTTACTTGGGCCCTCAGCCGTGAATTGATCTTTGTTGTTTTAAAGAGAAAACTGTACATTGGTTTGAGGAATAACGGTGTGTGTGTTCTTGTATAACTAACAGTAATTGGCCTTGGCCCCTTTCCACAACCTGATCCTCTCTGTCCTGCGAAACCAGATTTCAACGCCATTGTCAACACCTCACTGAGTCTGAACGTGGTCGTGTAATAGAACTACGAGAGGCTGGATGTTCCTTCTGCGGTATTGCAGAAAGACTTGGCAAGAATGTAGCCACCGACATGATTCCTGGCAGCAGTGGTCAGAAGAATGCACTGTTGCAAGAATACTGGGCTTCAGACGGTCATGTGGCACTACCGAGAAAGAAGACAATTATGTTGCGCTTATGACTCTGGCGCATCGCGCATCTGCAGCAGCGGTCTCAGTAAGAGTTCGCACTGCAGTGACACGACGAGCTGCTATAAATCGGTGTTTTCAAGGACACCTCTGAGCCAGACGGCCTGTAGCGCGGATTCCACTGACCCCAATCTACCACAATGTGCGATTTCAGTGATGTAAGTGAGAGCTCGTTGGAGAACATAGTGGGAACCTGTTGTGTCTTACGAGAAAAGATAGTTCTGCCTATATGCCAACGATGGTCGTATGTTGGTTGGAAAAAGGTTAGTTGAGAGCCTGGATCCCACCTGCCTCCATCTGGAGTTATCGTCAGGGGTGCTATTTCGTATGACAGCACGAACACTTTCGTGGTTTTCCCACGCACCCCGACTGCAAATTTGTACGTCAGTATGGTGATTCGACCTCTTGCGCTGTCATTCACGAACAGCATTTCAGAGAGTATTTACGAACAGGATAACATTCGCTCACGTAAAGCTGTTCTAACCCAACATGCTCAACAGAGTGTCGACATGTTGCCTTGGCATGCTCGGTCACCAAATCTGTTTCCATTCGAGCACATTTTGGATATCATCGGACTAAAACTCCAGTGTCATTCAGAACCAGCCGACTAAGTGCAGCAGGCTTGGACTTCCATCTAACAACTGGCATCCGGCACCAGTACAACACAACGCATGCACATCTGCTTGTTTGCCTTCAACATTCTGTCGGTTACACCAGTTATTAATATACCATCATTTCACATTTGCAATGGCTTATCTAGCGCTTACTTTAACCTGCGATCTTGCAATGTTAATCACTTAGATTTGTTACCTTGACAATGTACTTCCGATATTTCCGTACTCTATATCAATTATTTTTGGCGCTGTCATTTTTTATCTATACTGCAATTTTATTTTCGATATGTGTACGTATAACTGTAAGTGGTGAAAGTACAGCACGTTTGATTTTATCACATCTTTTACATTGTTTCAGCATGGCGGGAGAGATAGCGAGGAGAGAGTAGCCACGAGACTCAGAATAGGGGTGTCAGCCGCGACCAGTGATGACTGAAAGAGCCTTTTTGCATCTATGTTGACGCAGTATTGTGAAATATGTACCTCATTACTGTATCACCTGCGCGAATCTCATGTACAACCGACAGCGGCTTGTCAAAAAACGGCTCATTCATTCTGACGAAGTTTCTAAATTCCTGTGCGTCTTTCGGCCTCAAGTCCGTGAGTAATGGGAGTATATGTCGTTTCCCTCACGCCTTCTTCACAGGCAGGGTAGAATCTAATGGCGTTACCCCGTCGTTCTGCCCTTCACCTAACGACTGAGGTGGACACTGCCACGGCAATTATTACGTCATCCATGTCTAAAATGCTGTGAAACGTAAACATAGATAATTATTCGCTTGCAACAACGTGAAATAAAACCAACACTTTAGTCCATAGTTTTGTATAATCATAACGTAGTTTCGTTTTGCCTGCATCAAATAACAATAACTGCTTAATAAACATGAAGCTAGACCTCTCAGAAGTTTCAGTGTGAGTAAAAACCAGATTTACAAAAATGTCTACCTTCACACTCAACAACGTAAACAAGCCAACAGTTCCGAATATGAATCCCTGGGTCGCTGGTCCAGAAAAAAAATTTAGAAATTTGTGGTAAGTCCTATGGGACCAAACTGCTAATGTCATCGGTCCCTAAGCTTACACACGACTCAATCTAACTTCACCTAACTTTCGCTCAAGACAACACACACACACACCAATGCCTGAGGGAAGACTCGAACCTCCGACAGGAGCAGCCGCGCGAACCTTGACTTGGCGCCTAGACCGCACGGTTACCCCGCGCCGCGCTGGTCCAGAAGCACACGTTATGTGTGCCATATAATAGGGTTAACAAGATAGTTTGCAGTTACAGACTAGTATGCTTTTGGTGCTGGTACATACTCATCTACTATTGGTGTGTCATGGAATAGCGGCTTAAGTCTGCCACCTGTTTTACCTACTGTTGGGCTTATGTATATTTACATAAGCTTATGTAAATATACCGTATAAGCACCGCTACAAATTACTACGTAACCAGATGATTGCATGAACTGACTGATTCCATATGTGACATATGACTCACTGTTATTGTAGCCGTGACGCAGGATGTTTCTCCATTTAGTGAAGTGCTACATTTTCGGAATTTCTGAACATTTAAAGCAAGCTATCAATGCTTATACCACTTCAAATCTTATCGAGATCTCACTCACAATTTGTGCAGCTTCTTTCAGACAATACTTCTTATACAGGCTGATTTTGCTAAATGTGGACATATCATGAAAAAGGGTCCTGAGAGGATAAGGAACAAACAATGTCATATAGATATACGGCTGGAAATGCGTTCCGAGGGTTTCCTGCAGTTTGCCGCATTTAGCTAAAATCACCCTGAAGATAACATCATCGCCTGCAAAGTGTAACGTTATTATTAATATGGTCTGCTGTTCTATTAACATACAACATTAGTAGCGAGGGTCCCAAAAGACTTCTCTCGGACACATATGGCATTTGTACATCTATTGATGACTCGACACCCAAGATAGAATACTACGTTGTCCTTACAAATAAATCTCAACCCAGTCTCAAATTTCCTTTACTATCCCAAATAATTGTGCTTTTCCTAATAAGCACAGTACTAAGTCCAATGCTTTCGGAAATCAAGAAATACAGCGTCCACTTGACAGCCTTGATCCACGACTTTTAGGATGTCCTCAGAGAAAAGTGCAAGTTGGATTTCAGTAGCAGCCTGATGGAGATGATTCCTATCATGCAGCAAACACCCAAATAATATTTACGAGCCGTTTGTAACGATTAGTCACTGGAGACTACTCCAACCATTGAACAATTTATGTGAACAACTCCGAAATGAACTTTATCGTTAACAATAATGCCCTCACTGTGGCTCTCTGCCATGAAAACGGCAAATACGTAAAAGATACACTAATACTTCATGATCTGCACCTGCTGTTATCTGGACCGGATGGATGTCGCCTAATCTAAATACCCCCTTGCATACAGGCTACAAACGGTAGCCCTGATGCGGAGTGCTCACCCATTTCGGAGGACCCTACAGGTTCCAGTCCTACAGAGAAAGTCTACGTCTCAGCCTATTTGATTTTCTTTTCATATATTTTTTTTATTTATCTATTTTTTTTACTCAATCAAAGAACATTGCATCAGATACACCTACATACATGATCACACGAACAAGACATTGCTATGTCTTCTCTATAAAACATAAAACACCATGTATTACATGTGATTTGAGACTTTCTCGGCGTATTCCATTCGTGAAATCTTCTCGGGTGATCAGCCGAGTAAAGGCGTCGTCTTCTCGCAACGTTTCGAAGGGTTTCGTACCCATCATCTTCAAGCGAAGTGTCGAGATGCTGTGTTGCGCGGTCCTATAAAGACTCCTGGACCAGTGACTGATCCCGGGCGCCGACCAATCAGGTACCTGCGGAATCGGCCGCCGCGCCAGTGGCGGGGGGTTCGCGGCGCGGACCGGGCGTCGAGTCCCTGCCGGTTCCTACTACGTCTTTGACCGCTACCGTCTTCGTGCCGGAGCGTTCTCTTCTAATTTTAGTTATTGCGGGATTCCAAGCTGTACTAAGTTGGAAACCAGTGTCTCGATTGATCAGGTTGCTGTTCAACCGAATTTCTACAGCCTCTTTGAAAACCGAATCCCAAAATCCTTTAGCGTCACACAGCTTCTTCGTACCCTCAAAGAGGAACGTGTGTCCTTCGTTAAGGCTATGTTCCGCAACCGCCGATTTTTCTGTCTGACTAAGGCGTACATGTCTAATGTGTTCCGAGCGCCTCTGCGTGATGCAGCGCTGCGTTTGTCCGATGTATTTCGTACCACATTCACATTCAATACTGTATACGCCCGGAGTCTGCAGTCCTAGGAGGTCTTTGACTGAGCCAAGTATGTCTTTAATTTTACTTGGGGCATGAAAAATTGTCTTGATGTTGTGTTTCTCCAGAATGCGGGCAATCTTGGCTGTTGGCGGTCCCGCGTATGGTAGAAATGCCAGGCATCTGGTCTCATCTTCTTCTTCCGGTGTGTCTACCTTCCTGCTCTTGTGTAGGGCGCGCGAGATTTGCGTCTCATTATAACCGTTGCTGCGGAAGGTCTTCCTTAGGTGTTGTAACTCTGCAGGTAGGCTGTCATCATCACAGATAGACTTGGCCCTGTGCACAAGTGTGTTAAGCACTGAGTTGCGTTGTGCCGGGTGGTGGCAACTCTGTGCATGAAGGTATAAATCCGTATGTGTCTTCTTCCTATACACAGCGTGACCCAAGGTGCCATCAGGGTGCTTCTTGATTAGAATGTCAAGGTAGGGCAAGCTTCCGTTTTCTTCCACCTCCATAGTGAATTGTATGTTGTTGTGTATGCGGAACATAGCCTTAACGAAGGACACACCTTCCTCTTTGAGGGTACGAAGAAGCTGTGTGACGCTAAAGGATTTTGGGATTCGGTTTTCAAAGAGGCTGTAGAAATTCGGTTGAACAGCAACCTGATCAATCGAGACACTGGTTTCCAACTTAGTACAGCTTGGAATCCCGCAATAACTAAAATTAGAAGAGAACGCTCCGGCACGAAGACGGTAGCGGTCAAAGACGTAGTAGGAACCGGCAGGGACTCGACGCCCGGTCCGCGCCGCGAACCCCCCACCACTGGCGCGGCGGCCGATTCCGCAGGTACCTGATTGGTCGGCGCCCGGGATCAGTCACTGGTCCAGGAGCCTTTATAGGACCGCACAACACAGCATCTCGACACTTCGCTTGAAGATGATGGGTACGAAACCCTTCGAAACGTTGCGAGAAGACGACGCCTTTACTCGGCTGATCACCCGAGAAGATTTCACGAATGGAATACGCCGAGAAAGTCTCAAATCACATTTAACATACCTCTACGGGGAGGATATCCATCGCAGCTACCAGATGCTACAGAAACTACGACTCAAGGCGGGCAAGCTGCTTAGCAGACTGGCCTTCTTACAACGGTGTCGAGACAAAGAAGTGTTGCCGAAATTTGCCAACTTGCGGCACCCTGTTAGCACGACAAGATCCAGACGCATACTACAACGAGCCGGTGCGGCCCTGGTGCGCGAACACATACGGGTCACCAGGCAGGAGTTAGATAAGAACGCAAGGATGCTGCTTACTCAACACCTTCGATTGGCCTCCTATCTCCCACCACACACATGGGAGTGGATCGACGCAAACACATATGCAAGCAGTGAGATCCACAAGAGAAAAGCCACGGAAAAACAATGTGGCAAGTTCACCAGACTGTCTGGAGCCCGGCAACATGCCGACCACACAACCAATGCCAAGACTGTCATAAATCTGTCAGGCAAAGAACTGGACGAGACCTCAATATCAGTTCTGTCGAGAGGACTTAACTTTGCTCCAGTACCCAGGACACTACCTAAGCGAGACATTATCAGCAGCATCGAGCAAGCCGTGCGCGGCCTCCCTACGGAGGCAGCTGAGGAAGTTAGGAGAGAAACGTGCAGTGTCCTGGAGAAGGCAAAAATGCCCAAGAACAACAAAACGTCTGCTGAAAGGAAGGCTCTTAAGGCCCTACGTGAGGATGAGGACACTGTCGTTCTAGCTGCTGACAAAGGCAATGCCACGGTGATACTGAGGAAAGAAGATTATTGGCAGAAGATAAACTCACTGCTACAAGATACTGCCTACAAGCAACTGGACAAGGACACGACAGCCTCCGTGACTCGCAAGACCATCGCCTTGCTAAATGACTCTGGACTGGAAAAGGACGTCATCAGGAAGCTGTACCCCAGAGCACCGGCACCACCACGGCTATATGGGCTCCCTAAGATCCACAAAGACGGAGTTCCATTGCGACCCATAGTGAGCACCATCAACTCACCGACATATGGTTTAGCCAAGTACCTAGCACAACTGCTCAAACCGATCGTGGGTCACTGTGAGCACCATGTCAAGAACTCGGCGGAGTTTGTGAAGGTACTACAAGGCTTTCGCCTGGATAAAGAAGATCTTCTTGTCAGCTTTGACGTCACCTCACTCTTCACACGAGTACCGCTGGAAGACTCCCTAGCGCTGCTCGAAACACGCTTTAGTGAGGACACAATAAAGCTGTTCCGGCATGTGTTAACAAACACCCACTTCAAATGTGGAGGCAAATTTTATGAACAAGTGGATGGTGTAGCCATGGGGTCCCCCTTAGCTCCAGGCATCGCTAATCTTTACATGGAGCACTTTGAAGACATAGCCTTGGACACCGCCCCACTGAAACCTAAAGCATTCCACAGATATGTGGATGACACCTTTGTCTTGTGGCCACATGGCAGAGAGAACCTGCAAGACTTCCTGCGACATCTGAACAGCATACACAACAACATACAATTCACTATGGAGGTGGAAGAAAACGGAAGCTTGCCCTTCCTTGACATTCTAATCAAGAAGCACCCTGATGGCACCTTGGGTCACGCTGTGTATAGGAAGAAGACACATACGGATTTATACCTTCATGCACAGAGTTGCCACCACCCGGCACAACGCAACTCAGTGCTTAACACACTTGTGCACAGGGCCAAGTCTATCTGTGATGATGACAGCCTACCTGCAGAGTTACAACACCTAAGGAAGACCTTCCGCAGCAACGGTTATAATGAGACGCAAATCTCGCGCGCCCTACACAAGAGCAGGAAGGTAGACACACCGGAAGAAGAAGATGAGACCAGATGCCTGGCATTTCTACCATACGCAGGACCGCCAACAGCCAAGATTGCCCGCATTCTGGAGAAACACAACATCAAGACAATTTTTCATGCCCCAAGTAAAATTAAAGACATACTTGGCTCAGTCAAAGACCACCTAGGACTGCAGACTCCGGGCGTATACAGTATTGAATGTGAATGTGGTACGAAATACATCGGACAAACGCAGCGCTGCATCACGCAGAGGCGCTCGGAACACATTAGACATGTACGCCTTGGTCAGACAGAAAAATCGGCGGTTGCGGAACATAGCCTTAACGAAGGACACACCTTCCTCTTTGAGGGTACGAAGAAGCTGTGTGACGCTAAAGGATTTTGGGATTCGGTTTTCAAAGAGGCTGTAGAAATTCGGTTGAACAGCAACCTGATCAATCGAGACACTGGTTTCCAACTTAGTACAACTTGGAATCCCGCAATAACTAAAATTAGAAGAGAACGCTCCGGCACGAAGGCGGTAGCGGTCAAAGACGTAGTGGGAACCGGCAGGGACTCGACGCCCGGTCCGCGCCGCGAACCCCCCACCACTGGCGCGGCGGCCGATTCCGCAGGTACGTGATTGGTCGGCGCCCGGGATCAGTCACTGGTCCAGGAGCCTTTATAGGACCGCGCAACACAGCATCTCGACACTTCGCTTGAAGATGATGGGTACGAAACCCTTCGAAACGTTGCGAGAAGACGACGCCTTTACTCGGCTGATCACCCAAGAAGATTTCACGGACCATGTATTACATAACCAAACTGTATACAAATAAGGAAAATTGTGTGAGATAAATAGTCTACAAAGCACACTAGTCTGACCGTACCTTTCAAATAAAAGCTTAGATTTTTATATACAATATAATGATACCTACAACCACAAGGAGAGAGCCACAAATTTCCCATTGCCCAATACGGATAAAATGCCAAATACATCAGGCAATATTCTTCATTTTTAAAATACTACACAGTGTAATTGTTCCTATACGACTATATCTACCATATTCTGTTGGTATTTGTGCGATGTCCTTCAACGAGGCAGGAATCACTGTTTCTTATTCATGCAACATGCTCGTCGTCTGATAATGGTAACAATTTCATTTATCGTCAAAACCGAATTGAGAAACCAAGAAGGCGTGCAATCTCTGGCTGAATCGTCCAATATCACATGCCTCCATCTCAGCCTAGCTTTTCCAGAAGCTTCAAAGGCCCTGGTTCAAGGTTTCCACTCTATTCGGAACGAGGCGCCCACCATCAGTTCTGGAGACATTGCTGCAGGTCTTTGAGCTTCGTCGCAATCCCGTGAGTGCGACTGAACTTCTCAACCTTCTTTGGTGACGTGATCCTATATGATGTCGGAACCCACACGTCTGGCGTTGTTCATTCCAATGCAGTACTCTTGTGGTGATGGTGGGCGAGGGGCGGGTGCAAGGGATCTATCATGTATTGGACGCCACTTAGAGAAGGGTGCCAAATGGTCTCCAAGACAAATAAGGTTTTCCAGAAAACTTCTGATATTTCAATTTCTGAAAACGTATTTTAAATTAATAAACATCGTAATAAAACTGATTATATCTCTTATTGATTAGCCTGATGGAATGTGTTATAAACAATGTTTCAGTAAATCAGTCAAGTACCTCCATACAATGAACGTCCTTCTTCACTACAAGAGCACTGAGACAGTAAAGTTCCATGTTGCTATCGCACCATCAGGATTTATAGGCTTCATTTCAAAATGTTACAGTGGTAGTTCTATATTTTATACAACTATATGAGTTTCTGGAGTGGGGGGAGGGGCCAATGAACCGTAGTGTCGTGCACGAGGCGCCAAGGAGAGGAGAAGAGGAGGGGGCCACCAGTAAACAATAAACGTTGCACTCCGGGCACTGATGGGGGAGGGGGGAGGGGAGAATTGTCGAGACGAGAAAGCCAGTTATGCTCACTATCCCATTGTTCCCATGTGTGAAAAAATTTGCAGTTGGTTGAATCCTGTTCAGACAAATGTTGCCAACACAACATATTCAGCATGATGAATAAGACCTCCAAGCACTCACAAAAAAGTGAACAAAATAGTTCATAATGTTCCTTGCTATTATTTCCCTAATGGATGCCATTATTAGCCAAACTTATTCATCAAACATACGAGCTGCTGACAATAACTGAAGTAGTGGAGCAACAGGGTTACAAGCGCATTTTGTTGGTGCAGGTTGCCTACATCAGAGGCTAGTATACATCCAGAGGTAATCCTATTGTTCTCTTTTGACTGACAGGTCCTCAAATTGTTGTTCTGCTAAGAGGATTATGGCCCCCTGGGGATAATCTATGCCTCTGAGGAATCTACCCTTCCCCTCGTTTCTAGGGGTTGGATTTCTCTCACTGCTCATTCTCTGCTGTCTGGGAAGATGCTGATCTTGTAAAGTACAACCAAAAGAAGTAATTAAATCGACTGCTTTTTTTATCCCAATTGCACAAGGAATGCCATCATGAAACACTCATCACACATAATTGACTGTTAAAAATCTTTTGATCGCAAAACATGCACCGTCCACCACCCACACAGAACGCCAGCGACACAGACTACAAGAAGTTGGTGTGCACCTGCAGCTCCCGTGAAGTGACATGTCTGTCAGCGGCTGTGCCATGTGCTGATGTCCAAGAGGCTGATGCTTGGGCCCCGTGACTGTCAGACTGGATGTCATGCTAATCCCTGAACAAAAGCACACGAGAAATTTCTGTTGGAACATGTACTCTTTCTCTGTTTCTCCTTCTGCAGTGTCCCACTGCAATCGCCATCGGTCATGGTCAGGCCAAACTGCAAACTAAGCATAGTTTACACAATAAACCCCTGCAGAATACCGATGCATATGAGGATTCCTTCCAAGGAATTCCTGTCTGAGAATGGATTCTGCCATGGGCTCTAAACTGCCCCAGCCCTCCTGGTGCCCTTTCTTGTGTTGCATTTCACGAACTGCTTCAGGAACTATTACATCTGGTGTTGCGGAATATTGTCAGACAATTAACTATATGTCACAGGAATTAAATGTATCACTGCAAAAAGCGAGAGCTTCGCTCCTGATGCGAGAATATTTAAACACTTTCAACGAATATCACCACCGCCATACTTGAACATGGACTATAAAAGGAAACATCGTGACACACTTGTGAAACCACCCCTAACACACTTCATACGCTTTTGTGGGAAATACCCTTGTCTTTGAGCAAGAGATGCTTCAGGGGTTACTAAATCCAACTGAAAATATCTCTAAGTGCACTTTGAAAAAGATCGTTGTACAGTAGTTTGCTCCAATTTTGCGATGTATACCGCCACTGACTCCAAAACAGATCTGGCACACTTGTGAACTTCTCGGTCTTCCTCCACTTATCCAGATTAATTGCTTGCATAAGCAAATTAAGTAAAGTGTTTAACGCCTCAATACATTTGCAAATGTTCCTTTAAACAAATTGTTTTCAAATACACTCATATACAAAACGCTTCTCTGTCTTCCCAGGAGCACCTGGAATGGAAATACATTGCGACAAAATAAACGCAAAAAGAAATACATCGCTAAAATAAATGACCGCAAGTACACCACCTCGAAACTCTGAAGACGATCCTGTATCACATAAAAAAATATTTCTAAATACACTATCACAGTAGTTTGCTACACGAGGCACGTTCGTAGCTGGGGATGGAGGGGACACAAAAAACGCAGGCGCGTCCAACAGCGGCCGCAGCTCTCCAATAAGTGATGTACAGACCGGAAGCAGTGTTTTACCGGCTGAACCCACGAACGTGCGAAAACCATAGCTGACCAGACGAGTCCCAACTTTTTATGCGAACTCAGACCATATTACGACGCGAAGTTCAAATAGAAGTCAATAATATATGCATACATATTCTTCATTTAATCATTTTGTGGGAGACAAGGTTCCCCCATTGGGTAGACATCATACTGAACCCCCACCCCACCCCACCCTTGCTCCCCATTAGGTAATAACTGTAATCACGAAGGAATGAATGACATGTAGTTAGTAGCCACCTTTTGGGGTCTCCCGCTTGTGTGTCTATAGTCAGGGCCCTGTCACGAAGGTAAAAACACCCTAATGTCGTAATTGCGTATCACGTTACTAAATAACACTGCCCACGGACTGCATATCAGCTACCTTTCGTCTACTGGCCCTCAAACAAAGCATCAGGTGGCGGCAATCTGTAGATCGACAAATTCGAGACTAGCTTGTCTGTATGAATAGTCTCCAAACACGAAAAAATGGGTTTTCATCTCTCCTCAGAATACTGCATTCCTAACAGCTGACGCTGAAGACAAAGGGAAAGCTGACACAGTTTCGAGATCAAACATATAGTGAAACAATCCATTTGCACTACCCTGTTAATTAATTGTTGAACACTTTACAAGAGTCAAATATAACACTTAAAACACTCTCTTCCACCTTACAATGATCCTTCTTCATAAAAAAAAATATATTTTCAACGTTTGAGTATCACATGCAAACATTATACAAATCCAGTAATGGAATATCCGTCACAAATAGAACGTAGCGCTAAATATATCAGACGTTTGTACACGCCCTCCTGTACCACAAAATTTCCACTAAACATATCTGATGAAAAAACACGCTGACGATCATACATACACGCGATCACGAAGCGCGCTGTCAGCCGAGTGCAGTGTAGCCCCAAGCACACTGGCTGGCAGAGAGAGACCCAAACCCATGAAGATCATGCCCTCTTGTAACGTACGCATTCGTGCAGGCAATACAATTATCGGAAACAATAAATTGATCAGTCTCGAATTTGAATTCGCAACTGGGTTTCTAAAGGTAGCATACGACTTTCTAAATTGGTTCTCTCCGCTACATTCAGAAGGAGGGAAGAAGGTTCGACTGTGTGATAGAACAGAGACAACAGCAAATACCACTGCAAGACAAAGTCCACTGTGATGTATTGAGAAGCACTAAACATGACATACTTAAAATACGATCCAGTCTGTAGAAGTAAATAGTCATGGCTAGATGTCGGAGACACCTGAAAACACTCGCACATCCCAAGCACACAGGTCCAGAGATCCACGTGCAGCCCGCCCGTCCCCATCATGCAACGCCAGCGCCGACGTAAAGAGGTCAGTGGATGTGCGCATAAGCGAGATAGCAGCACCCCTGGCCATGGAGGGCACCCAGGGATTAATGGAATTGTAGGAATTCAGACGTTGCCGACATGTACAATGCAAACAGCCATCATTTTGAATCTTCTGTCACGCAACACAGACACGTCCACTTCTACCGCGTTCACGCAGCACACTGGTCATTTCACCAGCCCTCACTGCCACGGGCAATATCAGACAGTTTGACACCATCCTTGTATATGTCACAGGCTGAGCTAATTCGTTATTTCCAATTGTCGGCTCTTCATGAGCGCTCTTGCAGGCAGCCGCGACGCACTCCGAAACAAGCAGCTGCAGCTTCAACGTAAACAGTAGTTCTAAACAGTTCTTCCCCAACGTAGAACGTCCACTTTAAAAAATCTACTTTACTCAATCCGAGGCAGCGATGTTATTGACGATAGACCTCGAATCTCTCACGCGAAATGTAGATTCTAGTTATTTTCGAAAATAGAAGAAATTGGACAGTAAATGCGTTTTCACGTCATTAAACTACCGCTACTTCGCGGCGGCGCGGTTCCTACCGTCCCTTTACGACGAACCTGCACCTACCTGTGAACATCGTCTCAGCACATCATCAGTAGGGAAGCCGAGCGAAACCTACTGTACTTCGACGTGAACCAGACTGCAATTAAAGACACTAATCTACGTTTCGGGAGAAAGTTTTCACACGAAATGAAAAGTTGGAAATTTTGTCCTTAATTAATATATTCTGAAACGTAGGTGAACAAATATCACTGACAAGCCCGTGCTAGTCTTAACACAGTCACTCACAATCCCTTTCACTCACGTTAGCAAGTTTATGGTGTTGCACTTCCCGATAACTTAATAGCTACAAAAATAAGGATTGTTTTTGATTGAGAATGCTCGCCAAAATATTAAGTCTGTCAGTACCTAATGCAGTCACAGTTTTTAGTCACCGACCTGCTCAATACGCCACGCGGAGTTTATGTCTTTTATCGCCACAAAATTCACTTAAAAATTATGAAATTTCTACACACCCATCGGAATAATTATGCGCGTCACTTTACAACACTTTTCATGTAGGAAACACTGCTAGATCCGGCAACTTATCATTTCCATCGGAACTACTACTACACACGTCCCAACTGTTTCATGGCTAGGCTCCGACTCCTCTCTGGAATACTAAGTCTTCTCTACCGGCAGAGAAAGGCGCGCGAAGAATATTGCTTTACCATTGGTCAGTTTACTCAACAGCCAATAGCAAAACAACATTCTCCCACGTCAGTCCGCGCTTTTCATCAATAACCAATCGCAAAATAGTAAACCCAAAGACTGTGCTTTTTACCGACGTAATTATCTAATATGCTAAAGTTTTGTTTATGCATAAAGTTATTTACTATTGTTATTTATACCTGAATTAACTTTCCCTTTACCATAAACTTACTTTATAAATCTATTCTACAAAAATCCCCTTTGTCCACATCCATACTTCTTCGAAATGTTCCCACACTAAATCCCACTACATAACTCGTTAAACAATTACCTTCATATTAACCTTAAACCACACTCACGCATCTATCATACTGCTAAAACACATTTATAACATTTTACCTACACAAAAAAACACAATAACACATTATGAAAATACTAGAACAGTTTATGAAAAACATTCTATTACTTTAGTGCACTCTAGTGGGCACAATCGAAACTAAATCAGTCCTCTATCCAATATTGTCCTCTATCGGCTGATACATAAACTAGGTGCGCGTCCAGTCTCACGTCACCATCTGTCACTATCCAGCTCTGAGACACATCTCCCACTTAACCGCCTCCGAGACCGGATCGGTATACGGCGTTACGCCTCAACTTGTTGTGAAAATCCTGTATATTACTATGGCATAGGCTATATTCCATCTAAATATTCTTGCATTAGGTAGAAAAATATCGTTCCTTATCTGTCTCGTCATGCATCACAGGACTAGAATATTAAGCTCATTTTTGGCAAAATCTACCACTGTCACATGACACCTCCTCACTTTCGAACTCTCTCAAGGCAAACAAAGTGGTCCTACTAGAACATTCATATTTCTTTACGTACTACACGAATATGTAATAAAAATGGGGGTTCCTATTTTAAAAAACGCAGTTGATATCCGTTTGACCTATGGCAGCGCCATCTAGCGGGCCAACCACAGAGTCATCTGGTTTCCCCCTTCAGGCTAGACAAGTTTCGTTCTTTGTAGTTTTTTCGTTTGACGCTTATTTCGTGAGATATTTGGTCCGGTGACGATCAATGGACCACCCTGTATATGAAAGAGTTGTCACGACGTAAGGATGGTTTTTATGCATGATGGAGCTCCAGACAGACAGAGTTTAAAGTGGTCAAGAAAGACGATGCCATCGCATTACCTCAGCTCATCCTGTTTCTCCATGGGGTGCTGATGGTGGTAGACATAGTGCTCTCTGACTTGTGTTCAGTTCCGACTTCGTTGAGCCAGCCTGTTGCCAAGTATAGCTTTATTAATGCTAGACCACGGTTTCGACAGTTTTCAAACTGTCTTCATCAGTAGGTATTCCAACTAATAACAAATACTATGACATTGTGTGTAAAACAGATGTGGAATCTTTACAATAAAAAAATATTACAGGAAATGTTTACAAATAATAGTGAATCATACTCATGTAGAGGCACATTATCTGTATCTGGTGTGGGAGATGTTAACTCAGTCTAGTACAGGTATGTGTCATCTACTTATTCACCATTTAAAATGCATGATTTACAAATATTCTCTCTGTACAGCTTTGTCTTCAAATTTATTAAAGTATCACTCATTTAATAAGGGAAGAGCTCGAAATTTTCAAATACTAGAGAAAAACAATGTCTGTCTGTCAATCAGATTCTACTTGCCAAGCGCACTTTTATGCAAGGCTTTAAGCCACTGCTTCCCGCAGAGAAGCCAAGTTTACTGTTCAGTGCTGGCCTACGTACAGAATTTGTTTTCCTTAGAATTCCATTCACCTTGGGTACATCTTTTATTATTTTATGATGTCATCATCCATAGTCAAACTGTCGTTCAACGTTATAGTGATGAACCAACTTAGAGTCTACCCCCCCCCCCCCCATTTTCTTTAATTTTAGTGTGCTTTATTCTGCCTATAACATCGTGATTTCTAGACATATGTGAACTGCTTAGTGGTCTTCGTTTATTCATTATTTCGCTGTGTATTTTATAACACCCCCACCCCCTTATAGTATATTTATTCATATAGCAAAATTTCTCAGTACGACCACTTCCTCTAGCATGTTGCTTACCAGGTGATTATCTACTACCCC
Organism: Schistocerca cancellata; assembly: GCF_023864275.1. Classification (NCBI taxonomy): domain Eukaryota; kingdom Metazoa; phylum Arthropoda; class Insecta; order Orthoptera; family Acrididae; genus Schistocerca; species Schistocerca cancellata. Next base: position 340,757,190 of record NC_064626.1, on the reverse strand, counting down.
TTCGCCCGCTGGCTTTGTTTTATAATATTTGCAGTTTCTCCGCTAAAGTATTCCTTCATTTCAGGGATCAACTTAATACGTCAATATGGGCACCCTATACATTGATAATATTTCCTTGAAGCCATTTTTGCTTTGACGCTCTTGCTTGTTCACGCACAAGTGATTCCCGTGCGTTTTCGTGACAATGAAATAATTTGCTATGTTTACCCTAACCTGCGGGACTATAATGACACGCTCTTTTACTGCACCCCTCTCCCCTTGGTATACTTTTCAGTTAATATGTTAATTCTAGTAACGAAAATGTATTTGTGATACCAAATGTGTGTGAATTCCTAAGCGACCCAACTGTTGAGGTCATCGGGCCTTAGACTTACGCACTACTTAAACAAACTTATACTAGCTTATGCTAAGAACAACACACACAACCATGCACGAGGGAGGACTCGAACCTCCGGCTAGAGGGGCCACGCAGTCCGTGACATGGCGCCTCCAACCACGCGGCCACTCCGCGCGGCGTGTATTTTAAATGGTAGTTTTTCTCTCCCATGAGCCATACACCTAGCCGTTGGTTAAAATGGCTCTGAGCACTATGGGACTTAACATCTATGGTCATCAGTCCCCTAGAACTTAGAACTACTTAAACCAAACTAACCTAAGGACATCACACAACACCCAGTCATCAAGAGGCAGAGAAAATCCCTGACCCCGCCGGGAATCGAACCCGGGAACCCGGGCGCGGGAAGCGAGAACGCTACCACACGACCACGAGCTGCGGACTTGTCGTTGGTAGGGAGGATTGCGTGGCTCAGCACCGTAGGTGCAACCATCATTGGGGGGTATCTGTTGAGAGGCCAGACAAATGTGTGGTTCCTGAAGACAGGCAGCAGCCTTTTAAGTAGTTGCAGGGCCAACAGTCTCGATGATTGACTGATCTGGCCTGGTAACATCAACGAAAACGGTCTTGTTGTGCTGGTACTGCGAACGGCTGAAAGCAAGGGGAATCTATAGCCATAATTTTTCCCGAGGGCATGCAGCTTTACTCTATGGTTACATGATGATGGCGTCCTTTCGGGTAAATTACGCCGGAGGTAAAATAGTCCCCCAATTGGACCTCTGGGTGGGGATTACTCAGGAGGACGTCGTCAGCAAGAGAAACAAAACTGGCGTCCTGCGGATCGGAGCGTGGAATAGCAGATCCCTTAATCGGGCAGGCAGGTTAGAACATTTAAAAAGTTTGACTTAGTGGGAATTAGTGAAGTTCAGTGGCAGCAGGAACTGGGATTCTGGTCTGGTGAATACAGGTTTATAAATACCAAATCAAATAACGCTTCAATAATGAATGAAAAAATAGAAACGTGGATAAGCTACTACGAACAGCATACTGAACGCATTATTGTAGCTAAGATAGACACAAAGCCCACGCCTACCACAGTAGTACAAGTTTATATGTCTACTAGCTCGGCAGATGATTAAGAGGTTTAAGAAATAAATGATGCGATAAAAGAAATTATTCAGATAGTTAAAGGAGACGAAAATTAGTCATGGGGGACTGGAATTCGATTGTAGGAAAAGGAAGAGAAGTAAAATTAGTTGGTGAATGTGGAATAGGGCGTAAGGAATGAAAGGGGAAGCCGCCTGGTAGAATTATGCACAGAGCATAAATTAATCATACCTAACATTTGGTTTAAGAATCATGAAAAAAGGTTGTATACATGGAAGAGGCCTGCAGATACTGGAAGATTTCAGATGGCTTACATAAGACAGAGATTTAGGAACCAGGTTTTAAACTGTAAGATATTTCCAGGGGCAGATGACTCTGACCACTATCTATTGGTTATGAACTGTAGATTGAAACTGAAGAAACTGCAAAAAAGTGGAAATTTAAGGAGATGGGACCTGGATAAACTGAAAGAACCAGAGGTTATAGAGAGTTTCAGAGAGAGTATTAGGGAACGATTGACAAGAAATACAGTAGAAGAAGAATGGGGAGCTTTAAGAGATGGAATAGTGAAGGTAGCAGAGAATCACACAGGTAAAAAGAAGAGGGCTAGTAAAAATCCTTGGGTAACAGAAGAGATAGTGAATCTAACTAATGAAAGGAGAAAATATAAAAATACAGTAAATGAAGCAGGCGAAAAGGACTACAAACTTCCCAAAAATGACATCGTCAGGAAGTGCAAAATGGCTAAGCAGATTGACTAATGTAAGGATGTAGAAGCATGTGTCCCTAGGGGTAATATAGATACTGCCTACAGAAAAATTAAAGAGACCTTTGGAGAAAAGAGAACCACGTCTATCAGTATCAAGAGCTGAAATGGAAAACCCGTCCTAAGCAAAGAAGGGAAAGCAGAAAGGTGGAAGAAGTATACAGGGTGTCCCATTTATCTTGACCACCCTAAATAACTGTTTGTCCAGATTCAAGTTACAAAATGTTTCAAGCAAAAGTTCTTTACCCGTCAGGGGGACATCAGTCAGCATGATTGCCTTCGTTGTAGCTTTGTTTTTTACAAAGATGTGAATAGCAGTATGACTCTTTTAAATGCCACCCACTCTTTTTTATTCGGTAATTCATTGGCCGGCCGAAGTGGCCGAGCGGTTCTAGGCGATACAGTCTGGAACCGCGCGAACGCTACGGTCGCAGGTTCGAATCCTGCCTCGGGCATGGATGTGTGTGATGTCCTTAGTCCCATAGTGCTCAGAGCCCTTTTTTTCAGTAATTCATTTCCTCTCCTAAAGAACTATTCAAAAAATGTATCACAGTGTACCATTCACTGAAACACAACGTTATTAATTACATAACACAACACTGACGTTGATGCTCCTTGCGCTCAGTGCAGGTACTCGGGGTCGAGGAACACATCCGCGTGATGACGTTGACAGAGAACCACTGTAAACATAAGTAGAATGCACACAAGTCATTCCGTCAACCATCGTCAGTTGAAGAGTTGTGTGAGTAGAATGTTCACCGACGAAGAGAAGGTAGAAATGCTACTCATCTATGGGGAATGTAAGTTAGCAGAACAGTATTTACAATTCTGTTTTCTTATGTACGGATACATTTAATACGGTAGTTTAGTCCTTTTAATTACTGTTGTTTAGAGTAGGCATACAGTAAAGGCTGTCCCTACAACCTGCAGAGACATAACGTTGCTTTTGCTGTTGTTGTTGTTGAAGATAGGCGAAATGCTATGCAGACAGCGGAACTGTACAGAGAGCGATATCCTGACAAGAACCCACCCCCCCGACGGATGTTGTCTCGTCTTGTTGCGACACGTCAGGAAAGGGGAAGTTTCAACCCACGACAACGCAGTCGTCGTAGCACTCGCACAGACGAAGCTGCCGATGTTACTGTTCTCGCTTCCGTTGCCATGAACCCACATACGAGCACAAGACAGCGCCAACACGAGATTGGCATTCCTAAAAGTAGTCTATATCGTATTCTTACACGTCACCGGTTTCATCCTTACCATATACACCTACATCAAGAATTGCAAGGGAATTATTTCCAGAATCGTGTACAGTTCTGTCAGTGGGCACAGCAGCAAATCCTCGCCAACCCGAACTTCTTCTCCAATGTTCTATTTACCGATGAACGTTCCTCCTCAAACAAAGGACAGGTAAATACAAGTAACATGCATTATTGGTCCAGCGATCAGAATGGCTTAGACAGATGGAACATCAGCGTCAGTGGAGAGTTAACGTCTGGTGTGGGATGCTTGGAACTACAACTATTGGCCCTTATTTCATCAGCGGTAGTCTAAACGGCACAGCGTATGCCAACTTCCTCAGGCGAATTCTTCCCCGTCTTCTGGATGAAGTGCCGCTAAGAATCAGAATGCTTATGTGGTATCAACATGATGGATGTCCAGCACATAATGCCTTGCGAGCAAGTCGTGTTCTGAACCGAAGTTATCCTGCCAGATGGACTGGTCGAGGAGGAACAGTTACTTGGCATGCTAGGTCTCCTGATTTAAACTGGTTTTCTAGGATGATTCCATGTATGCATGGCCTGTGGTGGGAATGATTCGCATTTTCTGTTAACGGTTGAAGCTGTCAGAAAGGAGAAGCCTGATGGAGTGTAGGAATGTAGATGAATTAACCATGCTATCCTCTAGACGACCGAATAGCGAACTAATACTTAGTATGTGTTGGACGGCTTTCATGATCAAGTGGAAATTTGAGAAGATTGAATATGGTCCCGGGTTCGATTCCCGGCGGGGTCAGGGATTTTCTCTGCCTCGTGATGACTGGGTGTTGTGTGATGTCCTTAGGTTAGTTAGGTTTAAGTAGTTCTAAGTTCTAGGGGACTGATGACCATAGATGTTAAGTCCCATAAGTGCTCAGAGCCATTTGAACCATTTGAATATGGAGGTGCATTTGCGCTGGACCATTATTCCCTCCCATGTACACTGTTTGGTTGACTGTTTCTTCACATTTCCCGTCTTTATTTACTTGAGAGAATATCGACTGTGGTGTGTGCATCTAGCATGTGGAAGACACGTTTGCCAGTTCTCTAGACATGAGAACCACCTGAGTTGACCTTGCAAATTATAGGGATGATTTGGAATCTGTTACATCACCAACATCAGTATTTGCGAGTTGAAATATCTATTTCCTCTATTTATTTCGAGTTCTCACGTAAAGGTCTTCGCAGACGGGATACGTTTCTGGTTACTCAGTGGTCTAGAGCACTCTCCATCTAGCTAAAGTTTTGGGTTTGTTGAGAAATAATTCCCGGTCTGCATCTTCGGAATTATGTTGCATGAGCAATTAGTAGGATACTTCTGTGTGTGAACCCTATGAAAATACACTCCTAGAAATTGAAATAAGAACACCGTGAATTCATTGTCCCAAGAAGAGGAAACTTTATTGACACATTCCTGGGGTCAGATACATCACCTGATCACACTGACGGAACCACAGGCACATAGACACAGGCAACAGAGCATGCACAATGTCGGCACTAGTACAGTGTATATCCACCTTTCGCAGCAATGCAGGCTACTATTCTCCCATGGAGACGATCGTAGGGATGCTGGATGTAGTCCTGTGGAACGGCTTGCGATGCCATTTCCACCTGGCGCCTCAGTTGGACCAGCGTTCGTGCTGGACGTACAGACCGCGTGAGACGACGCTTCATCCAGTCCCAAACATGCTCAATGGGGGACAGATCCGGAGATCTTGCTGGCCAGGGTAGTTGACTTACACCTTCTAGAGCACGTTGGGTGGCACGGGATACATGCGGACGTGCATTGTCCTGTTGGAACAGCAAGTTCCCTTGCCGGTCTAGGAATGGTAGAACGATGGGTTCGATGACGGTTTGGATGTACCGTGCACTATTCAGTGTCCCCTCGACGATCACCAGTGGTGTACGGCCAGTGTAGGAGATCGCTCCCCACACCATGATGTCGGGTGTTGGCCCTGTGTGCCTCGGTCGTATGCAGTCCTGATTGTGGCGCTCACCTGCACAGCGCCAAACACGCATACGACCATCATTGGCACCAAGGCAGAAGCGACTCTCATCGCTGAAGACGACACGTCTCCATTCGTCCCTCCATTCACGCCTGTCGCGACACCACTGGAGGCGGGCTGCACGATGTTGGGGCGTGAGCGGAAGACGGCCTAACGGTGTGCGGGACCGTAGCCCAGCTTCATGGAGACGGTTGCGAATGGTCCTCGCCGATACCCCAGGAGCAACAGTGTCCCTAATTTGCTGGGAAGTGGCGGTGCGGTCCCCTACGGCACTGCGTAGGATCCTACGGTCTTGGCGTGCATCCGTGCGTCGCTGCGGTCCGGTCCCGGGTCGACGGGCACGTGCACCTTCCGCCGACCACTGGCGACAACATCGATGTACTGTGGAGACCTCACGCCCCACGTGTTGAGCAATTCGGCGGTACGTCCACCCGGCCTCCCGCATGCCCACTATACGCCCTCGCTCAAAGTCCGTCAACTGCACATACGGCTCACGTCCACGCTGTCGCCGCATGCTACCAGTGTTAAAGACTGCGATGGAGCTCCGTATGCCACGGCAAACTGGCTGACACTGACGGCGGCGGTGCACAAATGCTGCGCAGCTAGCGCCATTCGACGGCCAACACCGCGGTTCCTTGTGTGTCCGCTGTGCCGTGCGTGTGATCATTGCTTGTACAGCCCTCTCGCAGTGTCCGGAGCAAGTATGGTGGGTCTGACACACCGGTGTCAATGTGTTCTTTTTTCCATTTCCAGGAGTGTATATTTGTTCTTGTAATCACAGAGTCTGGAGATGGGTATAGAAAAAAGCAAGCAGGGAAGCAAGTCGGGACCAGAAACTGTAATGCATTTGTGTCGAGGGGGAATGAGCCTTAATTTGTAGAACAGTTCTGAGAGTGTCTTCGGCCCACTGAGGGCGCACTGGTCACACGTCAGGAGTGGATGACTGCCGACCATGCAGAGAATTATCTTCGTGGTATATGTGCGAATGATGTAAAAGGGGAGATTTTTGTATGGTGTAGGATACGAATTACATGTTTACTACATCGACACGGTACACAGTGTCCTCAGTGGGAAGGCAGTGTAATTGAGTAAGAGTCTTTCCATATTTCACGATATGTAGGCCACATTGCGAGGTTTAGTTGTCAGTGCAAAATGGCGATCAGTGTGAAATAGTTTTTTGCCGCTCAAAGTCTCGTCTGCAGAAAAAAAAAGAAAAGGTGAACGGTGCCTCCACACTGACAGCATCAGTAATTCGGCGGGTACATTCAATAAGAGCCAATCATAGTCCCCCATTAATTCACAAGACATCCCTTCTGCAGGGATATAGGAGTCTGTACACAGCAGTGTGAACGTTTGTGTATGTTGAAAGAAGGAGGGGTAATACGTGATTGATGGGGTATCACGTTAGGACCGCTAGGAATACTGCATTCGAGGTTATTCTGCACTGTTTTCGTAAACAGGTTCTGTTACGGCAAGAATTTCCGTGCGTACAAGCTGAGACATCACGAAAACTCCTACAAAAGTGCACTTCAAGTATTTCTGGGACACTATGCAATTTACTAGAGTTCGACTCGGTTATTATTTTAGATAACCATGTGGCTTCAGTATAACATTTAGAATGTTGCTAGTTACGATTGCAATGGTATGTAGCTATGCATGGGAATGCGTCAGCCACACGTCACACAAGGTCCATTAGAATAGCAGGGGAGAAAGCAGCTTGTTCTATTCTGGAATGGATTTCTGCAGCGTCGCTCAGCAATTAGCTCTTCGCCGCACTGCAGGTAGAGGGAGTGTCCATGCCAGCAGCTGCGAACACACGCATGCGCGGCCCACCTTGGAGTGTCTGCGCTCTGTAAATATGTCTTCCCTCCTGTCCAGTCGCATGGCCAACAGCACCTAAGTAAACAAGTATTTCGAGAGGAATTTCTCAGGTAGCAAGTATGAAATGGATGTCGCCACCTCCTGCATTCGGGACCCAAATGGGCATCTGTGCATCACTTTGTGGGAGATGTCAGTGCATCCCGACTTCTGGGAGCATGTGCTGTAGCCTCCTGTGCTGTCCAATGGACAGGGCGCGGCGAGCGGGTGCCGTTGCCTGCGTACGTTGTTTGGGTCGGTAAATTAAGAGTTGTTTGTGTGTCTGCAGAGCGTTATTTATGAGTAGTTTACAGGTCTGTGGGCTGTGGGCGTAACCCCAAGCATGTGTTTTGTATCAGTGAGATCAATATACTCCATCTCTAAATAAACTGTTCCTAAACAAATAAAGTGCACTCCTTTCTTACTCTCTCCAGCAACCCGGTGCAAGCTGAGTCATTTTCGCACCATTTTCCCCCTCCATGCCACCCTCTTGGATTATGTCACAAAAGGGATGACAGCACCCTCTGGTGGCTGTACTCTGTACTAGGTCATTTGATGTCTAGATCTCGTGGTGGAGACACTTCCTGCAAAATAAAGACTTACGTCCAGTACAGGCAGAGTCGTTTTCCCTCCATTTTCCCCCACCCCAGACCACCATCTTGGTTTATGTCATGGAATGGATGACAGCACCCATTGGTGTATTAGGTTAGTTGGACTCCAGACCCCATGGCAACCCGTTTCCTGCTGTTTCCCCCCGCCATCTTGGATTGTGTCACTGAACAGACGACATTGCCCTCTGGTGGCAGTACTGTGTACTAGGATCAGACCTCATGGTGAACACACTGTATGCAGCCATCTTGGATAATGGCACTTGCGCCATCTGCTGACGTCATAGCTGCCATCTTGGATTACATCACAGAACAGACAACATTGCCCTCTGGTGGTGGTACTGTGCACTAGGTCATTTGGCCTCTGGACCTCGTGGTGAACAGACTTGAATGCGGTAGTGACTCTAATTGTTTAAATAAGATAGTGCATGCAAAATGATAAAGACTTATGTCAAGCACAGATCAAGTCCTCTCCCCACCAATTCCTAGGAAGAGGAGGGAGTTGGGTGACGTAGGTTATGGAGTTATCCCAACTGCCCTTTCTTTCCAGCCATTTTCTTAGGTTAGCAGAGATAGCCCTAGTGACCTTTCTTTACTGCCAAAATTCGAACTTGGCACCAGTTCCTAGGAGCAGGTGGAAGTCAAATGACCTAGTTTAGTGGGGATAGCCCAAGTGACCTATCTTCCTGCCATTTTCTTAGGTCAGTAGAGATAGCCTAAGTGACCTTTCTTTACCACCAAAATTCAAACTTGGCACCTGTTCCTAGGAAGAGGTGGCAGTTGGGTGAGTTAGGTTAGTGGAGTAGTTGAAGTGACCTATCTTCCCACCACTTTCTTATATTAGTAGAGATAACCATGGTGCAATGCATTATCCTCCTGGAAGTTGAACTTCCCGCCATTTTTCTGGGGGAGGGGAGGGGAGGGGGGGTTAGATTAGTCGAGGTTGCCAAGTTGACCTACCTTCCCGCCAAAATCCGCCGTCCTGGATAACGTTATGGCTGCCATCTTGGATGATGTCATGAGTTGTTGCCAAGTCTACAAGCCGCCGTCTTGGATAACATCATCACCGCCATCTTGGATACATCTGGTAACAATGCAGAGTGGCTCAGAAACAGCTTTGCCCCAATACTTATGTCATATCTATAAAATGAACGTCTAAGATGTGTTATAAACCGATTGTAGGACCCACCTCAAATGATAACATATGTAGAACATATGAAAGACGCCCATAAGGAAACTGTTCATGAAGCAAACATTCATATGTAAATGCATCATAAATTGTGTACTGTCATGAAACAATCACACACAGGGATACTAAGTAGCCTGCAAGGATGCACTGTATCAGAAACGATGACTCAACAATATATATATATATATATATATATATATATATATATATATATATATATATATATAATGTTGATCAAATAACCCGAAAAGCTTCTTGAGTAGCACATGTCAACATAGATCATTACTCGACATATCATCTAAAACAAGCTACAAACTACTTATTACGTATCGAACCCGAATGTAAACAGATAACCCATACCAGGTCCAGTAACTACTGTATCATGGCACAACAGACTACCAGTGAGAGTCAGCAAGAGGCACGTTCTTAGTCAATACTAAAACAGCTATGAAAAAACAGGAACCTGGCACGAAATATATAGTGGGTGAAAGGAGGGGTGAAGAAGGAGCAATATAAGAGTTATTGTAACAGTACAGGCACAAGATGGCTTCTAATAGACACCCAACAACCTACAGTTACAAATGGTGTACCGCTAACGTGAGAACAAGCAGAGACCTAAAGCATTACGACACTTACCAAACAGCTATACGCCAGTGTCGAAACGCCTTCCCTATTCATACGCCAAATATACACAAAAGCACCGAAAACACTGAAAAACTCACTTAATGTAATAACACAAGACGCTGTGTCTTTACAACGGGATAGTCAATGCACGAACATTGTAGACACCCTTGATACTGACATGATTCAACATCCCGATAGCAATATTTGTCCTAATACTGATCTTTTATTTTCTGAGAATAAATGTGGAAGATTCACTACCTTTGCCAAAATCAGACACCCAGTCTTTACGTAATTTTTCCGACAGAACTGTTACGCAACAATTTCAGTGACTACACACAGTATGAATTCCTCGCAGCAAGCTTAGCTCGATCGTTTGTTTCAGTTCTTAGCTGAAATGCTAAAACAGGTTACTGAACGTTATGGCGAACAATCCTCTCACTTTGACACTCGTTTTCACGAACTTAAAAACAGTAATGAGTCCCTTACAAAACCCTTTCCAAGAACTTAACGATAAATGTTCTAAAAATTATGAATCTCGCAGAACGTTTTGATGCACGGGCTATTCATTTGGAAGAGCTTAATCACATATTCGAAGAGCATAAAAATCTTTAGATACGTTCCGTGACAATCAGAAAGCACTCTCTAACGAATTAAAAGACAGTTAAAAACCTTTAAAAAATCACGTAAATGATATTACAACAGAGGTTACCAATGTCACATCTCGTTTAAGCGAACTAACTACAACCTTAATCAACGTGTGTCAGGCAGAGAAGTAGCCACTGATGAACAACTTAATACCAATTCTGAAACTCAGCGGCTAGACAAAGCCCTAGTTACTGCTATAATTAGAAAGTCGATACCCAGTGAAATTGTCGCTACTCTGCAAAAGCAAACGCGTAGTCATGCTGTACAGTTAAATTTCATTAAAGATGATACTACGAACATTCACTACAAATACGACACTCTGAAAGCCGAATATGATTAACTCGAAGATCCAGTACCACAATTAAATTTAAATCATGACAATCACTCTGAAGGTACACAACCGGTACATTTCTCTGACACTGAAGGATTTCAATCACTTGAAAGCGCTCGACACTGACAGATGCGCCGGCCGCTGTGACCGAGCGGTTCTAGGCGCATCAGTCCGGAACCGTGCTGCTGCTACGGTCGCGGGTTCGAATCCTGTCTCGGGCATGGATGTGCGTGATGTCCTTAGGTTTGTTAGGTTTAAGTAGTTTTAAGTCTAAAGGGACTGATGACCTTAGATGTCAAGTCCCATAGTGCCTAGAGCCATTTGGGCCAGTGACAGATGCAAATTAATCGTCCAATCAAACAGGAACTAATTAAATTTAATGCTCACTTGTCTGACAATTAGAACTATAGCATTTCTCAGGAATGCTCACAAAATTTTGCTACGCATTGTACAGATCATAACATAGGATATTTTTCGCAACCTCAGCTTTCTAAACCGGTCAGAGAAAGAGACTTTTTACAGCCACATGACAACTCTCGCACTTTTTTCAGCCGATAATTTGAGAATCGATCGTTTCGGCTACAAGCAATTTTTATGTTAGGAAACTCAAAGTATTTCGTAATCGTCCTAACTGTCTACATCCCTCGGAATGGATTCAGCAATTTACCTTTTCTTTGCCGCCAAACTGGCCTGTCCCTCATAAATTAGAATTGATTTGTAACGTTTTGGAAGGAAAACCGTCTACGAGAATGCGACCTATTGCACGCCAATGTTTTTCCTTTCAGCGTACTGGGCTGAGACGATACAGCATGCTGTAAAAAAATTTGATAAATTTACCGAATTTCAACAATTCAAATTCTGAAACGTTATCACTATACTTTGAATACATGGTACAACAAAACCAGCATTTGAATAGACCAGCCGGTCAGGTTTGATTCACCTCTGTATTTCAAAATTCTCAGGAAATCTGAAAAGTGCGTTACGGGCAGGTCAACAAACATCTAACATACATGCTTTTCGTTATGGTTTACAATTACTTGAAACTGATCAGTAATACCTTTCTAACAAAAATCGGAATTTTCACTACAAGTACAACGGTGGATATTCTGGTACGTTTTTTAAACACAATAAGGGTAATTGTTTTGGGAATGAAAGATGTAACAGTAATTGTGACAACAACCAGAGTTTTAATGATAATCAGCAAAGACATTTTCAGCTGAACCTAACTCTTCCTAATAATTGCCGACAGCAGAATCACAATTTTGAACAATCTGGTCAGCAACATGTAATTCCGGACAAGTTGCGAAACAAATAATCCTGGACAAATAGTGAGTGTTGTGGCAAATACATGGATTAGCGACCACAAGGCAGTTACTGCTAGACTGAATACCGTAACACCTACAACCATCAAAAAGAAAAGAATAGTACATCTATTTAAAAAAAAGCTTATAAAATGCTCTTAACGCCTTTTTAGGAGACAGTCTTCACTCCTTCCGATCTGATCATGTAAGTGTAGAAAAATTGTGGAATGTTTTCAAAGAGGTAGTATTAACAGCAATTGAGAGATATACAGGGTGAGTCACCTAACGTTACCGCTGGATATATTTCGTAAACCACATCAAATACTGATGAACCGATTCCACAGACCGAACGTGAGGAGAGGGGCTAGTGTAATTGTTTTATACAAACCATACAAAAATGCACGGAAGTATGTTTTTTAACACAAACCTACGTTTTTTAAAATGGAACCCCGTTAGTTTTGTTAGCACATCTGACCATATGAACAAATACGTAATCAGTGCCGTTTGTTGCATTGTAAAATGTTAATTACATTTAATTACATCCGGAGATATTGTAACCTAAAGTTGACGCTTGAGTACCACTCCTCCGCTGTTCGATCGTGTGTATCGGAGAGTACTGCAACATACATCGCGTTTCTACAGAATGATCTGCCAACGTTACTCGAAAATGTCCCACTGGAAACGCGTCGACGTATGTGGTATCAGCACCTGCACATTCCGCAATTAACACTAGGCTGACCCTTGACAGGATGTTCGACGGGCGTTTCATAGGACATGGAGGACGCATAAATTGGCCAGCCCGTTCTCCTGATCTTACACCTCTAGACTTCTTTCTGTGGGGTACGTTAAAGGAGAATGTGTACCGTGATGTGCCTACAACCCCAGAGGATATGAAACCACGTATCGTGGCAGCCTGCGGTGACATTACACCAGATGTACTGCGGCGTGTACAACATTCATTACGCCAGAGATTGCAATTGTGTGCAGCCAATGATGGCCACCACATTGAACATCTATTGGCCTGACATGTCGGGACACACTCTATTCCACTCCGTAATTGAAAACGGAAACCACGTGTGTACGTGTACCTCACCCCTCATGGTAATGTACATGTGCGTCAGTGAAAAAGACCAATAAAAAGGTGTTAGCATGTGGACGTAATGTGCTGTTCCAGTCTCTTCTGTACCTAAGGTCCATCACCGTTCTCTTTGGATCCCTTCGTAATTCGGTGCTCTCCGATACACACGATCAAACAGCGGAGGAGTGGTACTCAAGCGTCAACTTTAGGTTACAATATCTCCGGATGTAATTAACATTTTACAATGCAACTAACGGCACTGATTACGTATTTGTTTATATGGTCAGATGTGCTAACAAAACTAACGGGGTTCTATCTTAAAAAACGTAGGTTTAAATTAAAAAACATACTTCCGTGCATTTTTTTATGGTTTGTATTAAATAATTACACTAGCCCCTCTTCTCACGTTCGGTCTGTGGAATCGGTTCGTCAGTATTTGATGTGGTTTGCGAAATATATCCAGCGGTAACGTTAGGTGACTCACCCTGTATACCACACAAATTAATAAGTGATGGTACTGATCCGCCATGGTACACAAAACGGGTCAGATCGTTGTTGCAGAGGCAACGATAAAAGCATGCCAAATTTAAAGGAACGCAAAATCCCCAAGATTGGCAAAGTTTTGCAGAAGTTCGAAATATAGCGCGTACTTCAGTGCGAGATGCTTTTAATAATTTCCACGAAATCTGGCAGAAAACCCTAAGAGATTCTGGTCATACATAAAGCACACCAGTGGCAAGACGCAATCAATACCTTCACTGCGCGATAACAACGGTGAAGCCACTGATGACAGTGCCACTACAGCAGAGTCATTAAACACGGGTTTCCGAAACTCTTTCACCAATGAAGACGAAGTAAATATTCCTGAATTCCAATCAAGAACAACTGCCAAGATTAGAAACATAGAAGTAGATATCCTCGGTGTAACAAAGCAGCTTAAATCACTTAATAAAGGCCTCCGGTTCAAACTGTGTACCAGTCAGGTTCCTCTCAGAGTATGCTGATAAAATGCTTCATATATAGCAATTATATACAACCACTCGCTCACAGAAAGATCCGTACGCAAAGACTGGAAAATTGCTCAAGTTACACCAATAACGAAAAAGGGAAGTAGACGTAATCCGCTGAATTACAGGCCCATATCACTAACGTCGATTTGCAGAAGGGTTTTGGAACGTATACTGTGTTCGAACATTATGAATTACCTCGAAGAAAAAGATTTATTCAGAAAATATCGTTCTTGTGAAACACAACTAGCTCTTTATACTCATGAAGTAATACGTGTTTTCGACAGGGGATGTCAAATTCATTCCGAATTTTTAGAATTCTAGAAGGATTTCTACACCATTCCTCACTAGCGTCTTCTAGCGAAACTGCGTGCCTATGGAATATCGCCTCAGTTGTGCGACTGGATTCGTGATTTCCTGTCAGAAACGTCACAGTTCGTAGTAATGGACGGAAAGTCATCGAGTAAAACAGAAGCAATACCCGGCGGTCCCTAAGGAAGTGTTATAGGCCTCTATTATTCGTGATACATATTAACGTCATAGGAGACAATCTGAGTAGCTGTCTTAGATTGTTTGCAGAGGATGCTGTCATTTACTGTCTTGTAAACTCATCAGATGATGAAAACGACTTTCAAAATGATTTAGATAAGATATCTGTATGGTGCAGAAAGTGGCAATTGACCCTGAATAAAGAAAAGCCTGAAGTTACTCACATGAGTACTAAAAGAAATCAGCTAAATTTTGATTACGCGAAAAGTTACACAAATTTGAGGGCTGTAAATTCAGCTAAATACATAGAGATTACAATTACAAATAAACTAAGTTGGAACGATCAGATAGATAATATTGTGGGTAGAGCAAACCAAAGAGTGAGATTCACTGGCAGAACCCTTACAAGGTGCAACAGGTCTACCAAAGAGACTGCTTACTCTACGCTTCTCCACCCTATTCTGGAGTATTGCTGTGCGGTGTGGGATCCGCATCAGGTGGGACTGACGGATGACATCGAATAAACACAAAGAAGGATAGTTCGTTTGGTATTATCGCGAAATATGGGAGATAGTGTCACAGCATGATACGTGAATTGGAGTGGCAGTCATCAAAACAAAGGCGTTTTTCGTTGCGACGGGATCTTCTCGTGAAATTTCAATCACCAGTTTTCTCCTCCGATTCCGAAAACATTCTTTTGGCACCCACCTACATAGGGAGAGATGATCATCACGATAAAATAAAGAGAGCTCAGGGCCCCCACAGAAAAATTTAAGTGCTCGCTTTTCCCGCGTGCCGTTCGAGAGTGGAACGGTAGAGAGACAGCATGAAGGCGGTTCATTAAACCCCTGCCAGGCACTTTATTGTGAATAGAAATCACGTAGATGTAGATGTAGATTTAGACACAAATCAGCTTTTGGCGCAACAGCTGTCACAGCAGCAATCATTCTCGCAAAATAATTCTGGTAATAATTCTGTACACAGGAATACTTTCCCTAATCACAGACAACAACGATCGTACCAGCAAAATTGTTATGGCAAGGCCCAAAATTTTCAAGGTCACAATGGGAATATGCAGGGAAATAGAAATTTTAATCACTATTTCAGGAATAAAGGGTACTTTAATATCAACCAGTCTTTACGATTAAATGAACCAGATTCACATTTTCATCCGCGACAAGGTAATCAGAATCACTCAGAATCCCAGCGCACTGTTCAAGTCATTCAAGTTAAGCCACACTATACTTTTGTTGGACGACACTACATCATTCCTTTTGTTTATCGTCAGAAAGTTACAGAAGAAATGAATTCCATGCTTCAACAAGGTATTATTGAGTCGGCAGCCAGCAGTTATAAAGCCCGCTTCATATTGCGCGGAAGAAAGATGGTTTACTGAGGCTAGTTCTCTATTCGAGACAAGTTAACAGCATTATTGTTCCGGAAACCGATAGACCTCAAACCTTGGAAGAGATTTTTCAGAAATTTCATGGCGTCACAGCTTTCTCCTCTCTTGATTTAAAACCAGTTTTTGGCTGACTGAATTGCTTCCTGATTGCCGCAAATATACGGCCTTTCTCTGTTTTGGCATATGCTATCAGTTTTGTAAACTTTCGTTTGGATTAAACATTTCGTCTGCAGCATTCATCAGAGGTTTAAATTCTATTTTACCGGCTCATTTGAAAAATAAGATTACCACTTATGTCACTGATATTCTCATACCCGAAAAGACCTGACTGTTCTGCCTGGCTTGTCTGCATTCCCGAGCACCTAGTTGACAAACGTATCTTGTACATACACCTCAGTTACGGTCATTATGGAGCCCGCTAATGCTTCTTCATTCTTCGTCAAACATCTTATTTCTTTAATATGGAGAAACGCATTCGTCGTCTTCTTACGAAGCGCAAATTATGCCAGAAAGCCTAGACAACAACTTCTTCCTTTTATGCTCAGTTGTATCCTATCATTACTGTAAAATTACGTCATCTAGCAGCCGTTGACTTATACGGTCCTATTATTACCAGCAGACAAGGCTTCTCTTATATTTTCGTAGGTGTAGAGCTCAAGTTGAAATTTGTTTCATTCACATCTTTGCGTAAAGCTAGTGGCAAAATTGTGTCCGCCCCCTTTGTTAGGAATGTTTAAACAGAAGTTGGTCACGTTGACAAGGTTGTTTCAGACAACAGTACGCAGTTTAGGTAAGTCACTGGACTCGCACCCTCTCGAGCGGGAACCTCAAACCCATTTACATTTCCCGCTATCATGCTTTATGAAAGAGATAGGTAAACTATGCAGATTATATTGCCACAAGAAAAACAGAGATTGGGACAAATACATTTACACATTTCAGGATGTTATCATCTGTACCTTACTTTCTCTGCACCTTTTACTGAAAAACAACCTGCCTCCTGACAGAATCAGAGAACGTGTACCGATACCTAAGTCACGTTGCTTACGACACGACCAAATTGTGGAAACATCAAACAAGCTGCAGAAAAGAGGATTCTACGCCAGCAGCCTTCTGGAATCAAACGAACATTTCAGGTAGGCCAAAAAGTACTCGTCAAACCACACAGATTGTCTCATAAAGGAAAACGCTTTTTCATCAAATTCTTTCTTTGCTATAGAGGATGATACACAATTTTTTCCTTTCTGCTCCGAATGCTTTGGAAGTAGAAAGTTTGAGAACCAAACGTAGTATGGGTGTATGCGATATTACGAATGTCAAAGAATTTCACGAATAGGACACACCCACACAGCTTTACAGACAACATACCTACACTAAGAATTTGTTAACTATCGGACTGGTATGACCACAGCCTACTATGTTATTAATTGTTTTATAATGTTTGATTTTCCCTAAATTTTTGACTTGTTCAAAGAGTTCTACGAACAGCACACTCATAAACAGCTTTACAGACAACACGCTTACTCTGTGATCTGGGTTACTAGAAGACTGATATCACTACAGCCTATTTGTCTTTTCTTATCTTATAACTTTGGACTTGCACTGATTTTTGGATTTACCTTGCTGTTCTACAGGAGAATTTTCTACCATTTATCTGATGCTATCTACAGCCTGTTGCTGTATTACTCGTACATTTTTGTCTACTGTCAGAATGAATATTTGCTCAGAGCTACATTTTCTTTCTCTCAGGATCTATCGTCATTGCAAGTGTTTTGTGTACAACGTTGGATGTTTCATACTTATGGCAATTAGGTGTTTCTGGTGTGGCAATTGATGTAGACAGAACAGAGAATTTTATTTTGGTGTATTTCACGTGAGTTATGTTATGAAGTTTACTGCATATTTGTGTACTTGATGATGATGATTACTGATCATATTTAATGAGGTATATGATTGTGATTTTTGTGGCATACGTATATAATGTGTTATGCGAAGTTACTGACGAGATGACGATGATGATGATAATGAATAATAATGAGGCAATGGTGAAGGCTTAGGGGCCCTGGTTTTGTTGAAGTCGATTTTTATTTCATGTGATGATATTTCTGGTTTGTAAGCATAAAAGATGAGTCGGGATCAGTCATGACAAGTTGACAATAGTAACTATTCTACAGCTATTTGCTACTACGCTAAAGTTTCTTTTGTATGATATGCAGTTGTAATTTTTTTGAGATTTTTCTGCAATATACTAGTTTTTTTTCTTTACTCAACGAGAGCAACACAACAGGCTATAACCACACTACATCTTACAGCAATGTACATTTCTGGTCTAATTACTACTATATATTATGACATTTTTTTCCTTGCATAATAATAATTTACTGCATTAGCTTGACTATTTGTTCTGGAAGCTATGATTTTCTCATTCGTACTGAATGAATTAGGAATAACATCCATAGCTTGGCAGACAATATATTCACACAAATGATATTACCATACCTAATTTGTCTTATCGTTTTCCATACCCATGTTTCGTTATTTCAAGAATGTTGTATGCAGGTCATACAATGCTTTATTTCTTATATTTTGGATAGAGTGTAGAGTGATTTGCAATTAGTTTATTACGTATAGGCAGTTACATTACAGACTGTGCAATATATTTTCTTTGATGTATATGGTGAATCTCAGTCTTGAAGTTTTTTTTACCACTAGCACATTTTAATCCTATATACTTAACTGTTACAGTGACCCACCTTGTGCTTGTAAATGTTTTCTTTTTTGCCATCGTCTCACCGTAATTTTGTTAAAGAGTGTCAGATCTATATAAGATCTATATACTCAGCAGTGTAGTACAGTCAGCTTGGTACATGCAGAAGTAAATGGTAAGTGTTCAGATAATGGACATGTGGCACACACCTTAGCAGACCATGTATGGTGGTTTTCCACTAATGAATTTTCAAATTTTGTATTAATCCATATTTCAACAGGTCTTACCTGATTGAGAACAGTTCAGGGTCTGCCTTTGTTAGCAAATGGTATGGTGTTTATGATGTTCTATCCGTACTTCTAGTATTGCGATAAGTCTTCATGGTGCTTTTCTTTTGAAGATATATTAAGGAAAGACTTTTTGTAGATGATGATGATACGTTCTTGGGATTTCATGATAATATTTTTTTTTCTGGTATAGAAGGTGTGAGGTTGAGGTTACATTTAAGTCATTTGCTGCTTTGGTAGACTTGATTTCTTTTTCCTTATGGTGATTTGTGATTTGATACCAAAATTCTTGCCACCTGACGGTTACTCTTTTTGTACTATGTGATAACGTTTAACTTGTCTAGTTAGACACATATTAATTATTTTGGGCAAATTCTTCTTGTTGCTATGTTGGCTGACGCACGACGAATGACATTAAATTATCTCTTTCCACAGGTACAATAAACCTAGTGCACTACACAAACCTTCCTTTTTCTCTTCATGTCCTATTTGTTCCCGTAGTTACTCGTAGTTGAGCTCCTATTTTTTCACTTGTGTGTTTACTCTGCAGAGACAGTTAGCCTATATGTTAGTATAAATATTTTTATGTTAACATAGAGATGTTCTTGCAGTCATATGGAAAGTGCCTTGTCATAAAGCAACCATGTTTGCTTACTTCTCTTAATGTAAACAACAACTATTTTATACAACTGTGTTACTCATAATGCCGAATGTGATTGATCTTGATAATTATTTTTTTCACATGCCATCACAATAACTTTGTATGCAATTATTCTGGTCATACTGCAACTAAGTTTGCACATTGCACTGAATGAAACGAGGTGTTCCCATGCCATTTGGACGTACTGTGACATATTGGGCTTTGTTTATACTCTTTTCTTGCTGATATTGCTATCTTGATTATTTGCTTCGTTTCAAGCCATTACGTCAGTGTTAAGATGTGCTGTATTCTGGTGTTTTTTTGCTCTTTAATGTAATATCTTTCTTATTTTGTTTTTCGTTGTTATGTGTATACTCGTTCACCATTGTATTTCATTGCCTGGACTTAACCTCTAGTTTTATGTGAAGTATGTACTTCATTTGCTCTCTGCACAGATACTGAAATATTTTCATTGGGAGCAACTGTTAGCTCTCAGATTCATTTGATCAGAGACTGTAGACTCTTATATCCTGGCATGTGATTAGCCTGTATTGCACTGAAGGTTATACATACTGTGGATGTCTCTTGGAGACATGGTTGTAATGAGTTTTTAGGCTCTAGCTACAATGTGGATGGACTATTTTTTAGCACATTCAGAGCTTGCTACCACCTCATTACTGGCAATACCAAATTTTTCTGATGACTGTGCCAGTGGGACTGCAAGACTGTCTCATTGTGCTTTTTTAATCATATTTGTACTGGCATTGTCGGTGGGACTGAATTTCTATCAGAAATTGTTTTTGTAAAGTACATTTTTCCATTCTCAACAATGTCACTGACATCACCCAGCCTGTGAAATTTTGATCCGCTGGACCGCGAGATAATGATAGGTGTCATACATAATTTTGTTATCTGAATCGATTATGAGCGAGCAGCGATGTTGTAAAGCCGTATTGGAGAAGTTAGGTGAATATCTCTGATGGTCGCGAGGTCGCAGTGGTGCAGACAATGTTAAGCGGTGTACAGAGAGGAGGCAATGACAATGTTAAGCTGTGTTAGAGTGAGGAAGCAATGGCAATGTTATGTTTCAAATGTAAAGTCTCAATTTATCAAAGTGTTTTATCAACATGATTATATCGAGTTGTAACGGAAACTGATGGTTGAAGGAGGAAGTCTAATGGAATGTAAGAGGTAGATGTTGTAATGCTAGCTTTTTTTCACTATTGCTCCGCCATCGGACTAACTAGGTTATTGTACTGAGAGTTGCTAGATTTGAGAAATAGGAAAGTGTATTGTATGGATGTTAAGACGTTCATTAAATTTAAAATCTGCCATTTGCACTTTTCATTATTCAGGTAGTTTATACTGTTCAAAATTCATGCAGTCAGGTTGATAACGCTTACAGTATTTTCATTACAACAATTAATTATTATTACAGTGAAGCTTTGCTTTCACATTACGACAGTGCGAGTTTAATTATGACAGTTCATTTATTATTACAGCTCAGAGCTTGCAATCAGAAACAGTACTTCAGTCATTCTTTTTTAATTTATTTGGATATCTTTCACTGCAACACAAGGTAGTATAAAAGACAGTACTGGAACTGGGAGAAGGACGAGGATTTTGCTATCGCAGTGCGGTGCATCTCCAAACTACATACAGGTATTGCAGTCCAAAGCAGATCCGCATCCCTCTGGGCCCGTTCACGTCTATCAACGTTATTCTGACCATTCAATAGAGAAAAATTACGAACTATAAAAGCTCTTCTAACTTCATCCGATAAGATTTTTACCGTATCTCTTGAAAGACGTTCATATTGCCAGCGATGGGCGAGGCATGACAGAATCTCTGACCAGAGAGTAGTTTATCGTTAGCTGTTGCTAGTCTGCGCTTGACCGCGCGAGTCGACAGTTGTAGTAGCGAGTGGGTAGCAGTCCACAGTAGTCGTTAGTCCGTGCTAGTCCGTGCTACTCGGCGGGAGTCGGCATGCGTCGGCTGTGTGCTCTGGTCGCGACTCTGGTCAGGACTCTGGAGGATGAGTATTGTTGTAGAAGGTAAAGAAGCAGCCTTGCGCATATTTAATAATGTATGTTAATTGTAATTTAATTTGTTCAAAGAAATTCCCCAATAATAATTTTATAATATAAAGCAACTCTTTTAAAGAAAAGCATTCATTTCAATTTAAAGAATTTCCAATGCATTATCATTGCATTCAAGAATAAAAAAAAAATATGCCAGCATTGCACGAAGCTGTGTCAAAAAAATTGCAGTTTTATTTAGTTAAGAATTTTTTGCTTGTTTTATTCAGAATACAGGGCCGAAGGTCAGTGCTGCTGTCCTTATAAAATTTAACAGGTTACAGAAACTTTTTTATTATTTTTGGTGTTTAGGAATTTTTCTATTCCGTACTTGGCATTGGATGAGAAAAGAATTCTGTGGGAATATTAAGTGTGAATGCATTCTTTGCATAGAGACTATAAGTCGGAGCCAAGTTTTGTTCAGAGCTCAGAATAATTAAAAATTCATTTAATTATTATTATTATTTTTTGTGGCGAGGCTACATTTGGCTCACATTTCAATTTCCATTTAACGATATTTTGTGAGGAGGTTACACTTGGCTCCATTCACATTTTTATTTAATTAATAATTTCGTGCGAGGAGGTTACACTCTCTCTTCTGATATATCGAAAACAAACACCGTATGTGTGCCAGCATCGAGGATATGCGGCGAGCCGGCTGGAGTGGCCGAGTGGCCGAGCGGTTCTAGGCGCTACAGTCGGGAACTGCGCGACCGCTACGGTCGCAGGTTCGAATCCTGCCTCGGCCATGGATGTGTGTGATGTCCTTAGGTTACTTAGGTTTAAGTAGTTCTAAGTTCTAGGGGACTGATGACCTAATATGTTAAGTCCCATAGTGCTCAGAGTCCTGCAAAGAATCTAAGAGGGCTACTCAGATTGTATCCTACGCCGTTAATATATATCACGATCAATAGACGGCCTATAACACTTCCTTAGGGACCGCCGGATATTACTTCTGTTTTACTTGATGACTTTCCGTCTATTACTATGAACTGTGACCTTTCTGACAGGAAATCACAAATCCAGTCGCACAACTGAGGCGATATTCCATAGGCACGCAGTTTCATTAGAAGACACTTGTGAGGAATTGTGTCGAAAGCCTTCTGGAAGTCTAAAAATATGGAATCAATTTGACATCCCCTGTAGATAGCACTCATTACTTCATGTGTATAAAGAGCTTCTTGTGTTTCACAAGAACAATATTTTCTGAATAAATCTTTTTCTTCGAGATAATTCATAATGTTCGAACACAGTATATGTTCCAAAACCCAACTGCAAATCGACGTTAGTGATATGGGCCTGTAATTCAGCGGATTACTCCTATTTCCCTTTTTTGGTATTGGTGTGACTTGAGCAACTTTCCAGCCTTTAGGTTCGGAACTTTCTGTGAGCGAGCGGTTGTATATAATTGCTAAATATGAAGCTATTTTATCAGCATACTCTGAGAGGAACCTGGTTGGTATACAATCTGGACCGGGGGCCTTGTCTTTATTAAGTGATTTAAGCAGCTTCGCTAAACCGAGGATATCAACTATGTTTCTTATTTTGGCAGTTATTCTTGATTGGAATTCAGGAATATTTACTTCGTCTTCTTTGGTGAAGGAGAAAGTGGCACTGTCATCAGTGACTTCACTGTTGTAATCGCGCAGTGAAGGTACTGATTGCGTCTTGCCACTGGCGTGCTTTATGTATGACCAGAATCTCTTTGGGTTTTCTGCCAGATTCTGAGACAGAGTTTCGTTGTGGAAATTATTGAAAGCATCTCGCATTAAAGCAAGCGCTGTATTTCGAACTTCTGCAAAACTTTGCCAATCTTGTTGCTAAGAGGTCAAGTACGTCTTCGCAACCATTTACGCATCGAGTGGGCTCATGAACTAGTTGTTCAAAATAATCGTCAAGAATAATGGGATTAGAGCGCTATTACGATTGTTGCAGCGCATTGGGATGAATTCGTGGCCCGCCTCGGCAGGAGCTTTGTGCTGGTACCACAAAAATATAGGCGAGTTCGATTATTTCATGTCAAATTCTCCACATTTTAATGCTCGAACCGCTCTTGTAATTTTCGTCTATTTTTACGATATGAAGTTTCCTGCAGTCATCATCGATTTGTTGTAGATGATTATCGTCTTCTAAACAGATTATTCTTGTCAAATTTGATATACGAGGTTTAAGAGAGGGAGTTTTTTCTCTTTCTTTGTTTGAAAGAAACCTTTTAGGCAGCAAAACTGCAACCATCATCAAAGCTACATCTCTTTTTCAGTTCTGGGCGTCCCGTCTGCATAAAATCCTTATATCTGCGGTAAAAGTCCTTCACAGCATCTCGTTCATTGTATATTTCTGGTTTCTGAATTACCTTCAAAACTTCAGCTCCTAAATAAAATTGGCTGTAGGAAGAATTTAAACCTGTGGTTGGGATCAATATCAAGCAGTTTATTCATCACGACATGCTGCTGTGCCCAAGTAGCAAAGCAAATTTTCTTATACCCTTCTGCCATCTTTTCATGTTAGTCAAACATAACATCTTCACCACTCTAGACATACTTATTGAAATCCGTGAATTAAGGTAAAATATATGCCAAAAATAAATAAAATTATTCTTAAAAATTGGCACTGACGTATCGGTGAATTTCTTCTTCCGCAACCAGCCTCTCCTCTGGATATTTAGAATCGAAATAGAGAGGCAAAGCATTCCACTGTTCTAAAATTCTCACTACAACGGCTTGCAAAGGATATCGTCTTGTCTTCATGGATGCAACAACTTACTGATTTTGACATCGAAAAACTTTTGAAATTCATTTAGTTGTACCTGTCCCTTACCATTGGCTTTAAAATTGTTATGAATTTTCCTAGCTAGGTCTTCATAACGTCTGGGAAGACGTTTACGACCTCCACTGGCACATATGTTAAGCGAGTGACATGCATTTGAGAGTAATAGGCCAGGGCATTTTTTTTATTTTTTTTTATTTTATTTTTTTTTTTTTTTGTTAACTGAGTAGCAACAGAGTTTCTTGACTCCATCATAGAATTATAACCATCAGAAGAAAATCCTATAATATTGTTACGTTATAGTGTTAATTTTCAATTACAAAGAACAATATATCACAAAAACCAAGGAATACATAAATGCTAACACCATACAAAAACTAAACTCAGTTCCAACCACACGATTTTAGGAAAACCTGAAGCGAACACTGCGAAACATTGAACATGCACTCAAAGATAAATAGAAATACTACATAACACAGAAAAACCGACAAGCACGAACACACCACATCCAACAAAAGATACATAAAGATGGCACGCCAATGTGAGCCGTTATTAATTACAGGAAAGCACCAACATGCCACATTGCGAAACATCTACAAACGTTAACCGCAAAACATTATAAAACAGAAAACAACAGAATGTGATAAACACAGGAAACCCAACAGAACACATTCGGAACGTGCAGGTACCACACACAGCATCACTGATCTCATTCGAGATAGAAGACATCTATACCTACCTCGCACCGCTGGATGGACCGGCACGAAGCTGCTCGAAATCGTATTTGTGAAATAAATTGCCAAAAATTAAATAAACCATAAATATTAAAGCTATAAAAACATGAAAACTTAACAATAGTAAGCGTTTCAAAAGATCGTCGAATAAACGTGCTATCCGAAGGGTGGATTTATGTTCGTACACCATCTTACATCGTCATTACATGTACGATCCAGATCGTTCGGTTGGCAACACTGCGCCATCTGGACAACCGTCTGCTCCAAACAGGCTGCGTGCCACGGAAGCAGTGGATGGGGACAGTACTGTGTTATAAGGAACATTCACCTGTCCTTCTGTGGGACCTTTGGCAGTAATCAAAGACATTTGACACCTGTGGCCTACGTAAAGACTACTGCGGACCATCTGCATCCCTTCATGCTTGACTGTCTTCCCCGACATCAGTGACGTCTTTCAGCAAAACAACTGTCCGAAAGACAGGACCAGCGCCACTGTGGTTTCAGGAACCTGACAGTCAACTCTTGTAAGTCTCTTGGCCACCAGATTCGACTGATCTAAACCAAGTGGAACACATCTGGGCAAATTTTTTTGGTTAATTCTTTATATAAAAAATAAGCATTCCATATCGGAGAAATGTTTGAATAAATGTAGATTGTTAGTTTCTAGCATTTTATTAGCAACCTGTTACCATCTTCAGTAAGACGAAAGAATATTTCTGGTTCTGCTAACAAGTCCATTTGGTATTTGTAACGTACTGCATGAAGATCATATGCGATTGCTGGAATAGATGGCAGTGTCCTTAATATGAATGGCTGTTACTGATTTAGCATAATTATTTGTGAGGTATTGTTCCATGTGTTAGTAGTATCTCTTTTGAAAGTCTCCCTCAGTTTACCCCACATAGAAGTTTGCATATACTACACACTGATTTGTAAATGACTAATTATGTGTGTTTATTTGTGTGTGTGTGTGTGTGTGTGTGTGTGTGTGTGTGTGTGTGTGTGTGTGTGTGTAGCCGTTGATATATTATTCTTTTTCCTTTACTCTTACAAACAAAACAAAAATATGATTTAATCGCCGGCCGGTGTGGCCGTGCGGTTCTAGGCGCTTCAGTCTGGAACCGCGTGACCGCTACGGTCGCAGGTTCGAATCCTGCCTCGGGCATGGATGTGTGTGATGTCCTTAGGTTTAAGTAGTTCTAAGTTCTATGGGACTGATGACCTCAGAAGTTAAGTCCTATAGTGCTCAGGGCCATTTGAACCATTTTTTTCATTTAATCGTACAACTGACTTATGGTATAAGCTGAATTAAATAAATCTTTCTGTATAGGGGTAACCTTCGTTACATAACCACCGGCAGACACCGCAAGTAATTTTCACCAAGCTCCACATTGACGCACATGTAACTGCAGTGTATCTGATGATGGTAGCATGCTGATGAAACTTGTCGTGTAGTGCACACGTGTCATATCGTGTCGTGTGTCGTGTAAATAAGTATTAACAAAAAGTGACTGAAACACTAAAAATTATTTCGTAAATTTATAGAGTGTAACGAAACAGGTATGGTCCAACTTTCAGGAAACATTCCTCACCCGTAGAGGAAAAAAAAATATGTTGCCTGGACAAGGAATCGGAAACGTTTAGTTTCTATATTAGAGCTCAGTTCTACAACTCTTAACGTATTAATCATGGGATACACACAGGAAAAGGACGATCAGCATTGTAGAAAAACTTTCCAAAAACAAATGTTCGAAATTCCCTCCGTTAGCAGGTGTATAAGCATCAGCCTTCCGTCGCATTGAATCTCTGATGCACTGATGTATGCATGGAGAATTGCGTATTGTTTCACAGCCCTTCACAGTATCGACTTGAAGGCGCTGTGCATCTTGTACCGTCATTCTGTACACAAGAGTTTTCAAATGCTCCCAGAAATAAGTGTTGGGAGCTTGAATTCGGAGGCGTGGAGGTGAAGGAACTGGTCCACATCCACCTCTCCATTGTCACGGAATCTTATTTAGAAGAGTACGAACATTGGCACTTCTCCGTTGAGCCTGGTTGGAAGAACATGATGCCTTAACCAATAGTCGGCAACAGTGCCAGCCCAAACGTTGAAAGAAAATCTTTGTCGGTGTGATTGCACAATTTCATGAGTATTCTCGACAGCCTGTAATGAGGAAAAGAAGTGGATCCAAGACTGAACTTTGTAGGCCTCCCCTCGCGATTTCTGTCCTATCACTAAAATTTTCTCCTCTTTCCAGTATTGTTTGACTTAGTTAGCACATTTTGCGATGTGTTGGTTGAGTATGATCAAACCAATTATATCTCGCATGATCAATATGATTATGAAGACAAGCAGAGAAAACGGAAATATAGTAGAATGAGACTTTCATTCTGCAGCGGAGTGTGCGCTGATATGAAACTTCCTGGCAGATTAAAACTGTGTGTCGGACTGAGACGGGAAATCAGGACCTTTCCCTTTCGCGGGCAAGTGCTCTACCATCTGAGCTACTCAAGCACGAGTCACAGTCCGTCCTCACAGCTTTACTTCTGTCAGTACCTCGTCTCCTACCTTCCAAACTTTACAGAAGCTTTCCTGCGAACCTTGCAGAACTAGCACTCCTGAAAGAAAGGATATTGTGGAGACATGGCTTAGCCACAGCCTGGAGGATGCTTCCAGAATGTGATTTTCACTCTGCAGCGGAGTGTGTGGTGATATGAAACTTTCTGGCAGATTAAAACTGTGTGCCGGACCGAGATACGGAAATATAGTACATTTTATCCCTATATGCATGAGGAATGTTTCCTGAGAGTTTGATCACACTTTTTTTTAAAGCCTTATAGTGCAGTCGCTCACTTCAGCTAATTCCATATCTAACTGAGGTGACACCGTCATACCTCCTAATGTCCTGTTGGACCTCATTTCGCCCAGCGTAACGTAGCAATTCGATGTGGCAGAAATTCAACAAGTCGCTGGACGTTCCCTGCAGAAGTATTCAGCCATGTTGCCTATATAGCCAGTAATAATTGCAGAGGTGTTGCCGGTGTAGAATTTTGTGCACTAACTGACCTCTCCATTATGTCCCATAAATGTTCAATGGGGTACATGTCGCCCTATAAATATTCGATGGGATTCATGTCGGGTGACCTGGGTGGCTAGATCATTCGCTCGACTTGTCCAGGATGTTCTTCCAAACCTTTCGCGAACGATTGTAGCCCAGCGATGAGGTACATTGTCATTCTTAAAAATTCCATCGCTGTCTGGGAACATGAAGTCCATGAATGGCTAAAAATTGTCTCCAAGCAGTCGAACATAACCATTTCCACTCAATGACCGGTTCACACCACGCCTCGCCATTACGGAGCAACCAGCAGCTTTCATAGTGCCTTGTTGATAAGTTAGGTCCATGGCTTCGTGGGTCTAAGCCACACTTGAAACCTATCCCCAACTCTTACCAACTGAAATTGGTAATCATCGAACCAGATACAGTTTCCCAGTCGTCCAGGATTTAACTGGTATGATCACGAGCCCAGGAGAGGCGCTGCAGGCGATGTCGTGCTGTTAGCAAAGGCACTCACGTCGGTCGCCTCCTGGCGTAGCCCAGTGACCCACGTTCCAGCGCACTGTCCTAACGTATACGTCCGTCGTACGTCCTACATTGATTTCTGCGGTTGTTTCATGCAGTGTTGCTTGCCTGTTAACCCTGACAACTGTACACTAACGCCGCTGCCCTCGGTAGTAAGGTGAAGACCATCGCCCACTGCGTTGCCCATGGTGAGAGGTAGTGCCTAAAATTATATCAGGACACTTGTGGATCTCGTAATATTGATTGTATAACGATTTCTGAAATAGAATGTTCCATATATGTTGCTGCAAATGCCCTTCCTCGTTGAAAATCTATTAATTCCCGTCGTGTGTTCATAATCACGTCGGACACATTTCCCCAGGAATCACCTGAGAAGAAATGATAGCTCGTCCAGTACACTGCCCTTTGTAAGTAGGCTGTTTAGGTTTTCTTATTGGTAACGCCACGTAGCGCTCTGTATGAAAATCACTGGCTGTGCTGTGTGCAGTCTGTGGCTGGTTGGCATTGTTGTAATATTCGCTATTGTAGTGTTGGGCAGTTGGATGTGAACAGCGCGTAGCGTTGCGCAGTTGGAGGTAGAGATGGGCAAACTGAAACATAACTGTTTCGAAACAAATGAAACAGTACAATGTAATGTTTCGATACGCTGTTTCGAAACAGTGAAACAGTTTGTGTTTTGTAATCTAATAAACCTACACATTTTATCATATTGACTGTCTACTGTATAAGTATGTCCACATAAACACAAATGAGTTGCGAGAGCGCTAATCATATCGCAGAAAGTATGAAATTATCACTTAGGCGTCTTGGCAGTTTCGTATTTCTGCAGCAAATGCGTTGCTTTCGTATCGTGTGACTTTCATACTTTTCAATTGGCTGAGGACAGCCATAGCTGAAGACAGAAAGGCCACCACGAACGGAACTGGAGGTGGGAGCAAACTGCAGGAACAACGGATATGCTACTGGAATTCCCACATTCCGTTAGTATGGGTAATATACCCATCCTACTAATTTCCATGCACACAACGGGAATCATTTCGCATAATAGGCACAGTGACTATAAACTCACAAATAACGCCAAATAATTCGAATAAATAACAAAATATAACAGAAAAAAATTTTGTCTTTCAAGGTGTTTCGAACCGTTACTATAAATTCACCATGCTTCCTAGTCCTTCCCGTTCACCATTACACTATCAGTGATATGTCAAACAGATTGCTTGCAATTATACCTACATCAAATTTATGTATATGTCTAATAACTGTCACTCTACGCCTTTTTTTATTCAAAATGTTGTAGGCTTACTTACGTTTCTTAATATGGTTACTGAACATGAACAGAGAAGCGTACGTTATCAAAAAGTGTAATTTAACTGAATGATTTTCACATATTTATTATTTTGAATGTTAATAGTATGCGTTGTTTTATTGCTTGGTTAGTGTTTATAAAGCAGATGTTACGCCATTTCGGAATATGACAGTCAGCTAGAAACGAAGCTTTATTTTCGGATATCTTAAGCTTCATGCTATCGCTTGTCAAAAAGATTTTGACACTCTTGAAAGTGTTCCATGAAGTGGTATGTTAAATGTGTTTCAGTACCTGTGCCGAGCCCGAATCTCGTCCGGCACAAGAGGGGAATGAAACATCACTGTTTCGATACAATTAGTCCGCTCCAAGCACTGGTGGACTGAAACAGCCTTATTTTGAAACAATGATACAGTTTCTGTGTCTGGCTCGAGACCGAATCTGGTCCAGTTATCCGAGACAGGAGTGGAATGAAACACCACTGTTTCGAAACAGTGAACCGTAGCCGTTCCAAAACACTGAAACAGTTCCACGTATCGATACACTGTATCGAAAGATAGAAACAGTGGCCAAGTCTAGTTGGAGGTGAGCCGCCAGCAGTGGTGGATGTGGGGAGAGAGATGGCGGAGTTTAGAGAGCGGATGATCTGGACGTGTGTCCATCAGAGACAGTGATTTTGTAAGACTGGATATCATGAACTGATGTATATATTATGACTTTTAAATATTATTAAGGTAAGTACATTCTCTGTTCTCTATTAAAATCTTTCATTTGCTAACTATACCTATCAGTAGTTAGTGCCTTCAGTAGTTAGAATCTTTTATTTAGCTGGCAGTATTGGCGCTCGCTGTATTGCAGTAGTTCGAGTAACGAAGATTTTTGTGAGGTAAGTGATTCATGAAAGTTATAGGTTATTGTTAGTCAGGGCCATTCTTTTGTAGGGATTATTGAAAGTCAGATTGCGTTGCGCTAAAAATATTGTGTGTCAGCTTAGTGATGATCAGAATAAGTAAAGAGAGAAATGTCTGAGTACGTTCAGTTTCGCTCAGCTGCTTGAAAATCAAATAACGTAAGGGGTTTATCAGCACAATCATTCATTAATTTTTCTAAGGGGACGTTTCATATGTCGATCTTTAGCTGAGGATACCTCACTGGAATCTTCTGATTTTTTCTTGTAGTTTCTGTAATTAGTGTAGCTATTGTTTATTGCTAGAGCGTAATTGCAGAGAGAATTTCCTTTGTAGTTGTAGTTTTTCATTGTTGCACAGTAAAACAGTTGTGACATGCATGTAGATTTGCACCAAGTATTTCGCAGCTGCGCTTGCAATTAACTAGATATTATTTTCAGTGCTATGTTAATGTGTTTTCTTATTTTTGCTCTTCAAATTGCGCTTTTCTTGTTATCGTGTGAAATACGTGATAATTATGGCGTGTGAAAAACGTAACACTAGGCTCCAAAGTAAACTGCGAAATGATAGTGACAACCAACGTAGCTTGTCAGCATCACCGTGTAATGAATTAAAAGACATTCAAAGTAGTAATTTCGTAATTGTGCATAGGGAAATGGAGCGGGCGGCAAGTAATGGTGTAGACAGTGAAACAATTAGTGAACAGGGAAGCATTATCGATCAAATGGCTCAAATGGCTCTGAGCACTATGGGACTTAACAACTGTGGTCATCAGTCGCCTAGACTTAAAACTACTTAAACCTATCTAACGCCGGCCGCGGTGGTCTCGCGGTTCTAGGCGCGCAGTCCGGAACCGCGCGACTGCTACGGTCGCAGGTTCGAATCCTACCTCGGGCACCGATGTGTGTGATGTCCTTAGGTTAGTTAGGTTTAAGTAGTTCTACGTTCTAGGGGACTGATGAACTCAGAAGTTAAGTCCCATAGTGCTCAGAGGCATTTGAACCTATCTAACCTTGGGACATCACATACATCCATGCCCGAGGCAGGATTCGAACCTGCGACCGTAGCAGTCGCGCGGTTCCTGACTGGGCGCCTAGAACCGCTCGGCCACCGCGGCCGGCCATTATCGATCGATCGGTCGGCAACAGCTCCCCTCAGGATTCCGAAATGACAGGACAATCTTGCAAATACTGTAGATTCAGGTTTTGCGTCCTCACCGTTTTTTCAGATAAGTCAAGACACATTTTCTGCTTTTCAAAATGCGAATATTGCCGGTTTAAATGCACTGCCGAATAGCACTGAGGAACATGTTTCAGACACGAGTGCATTGTTATTACAGTTAATACAACAAATGGGACAAAGGCTACAAAAGTTAGACAGAACGCTTGAACAAAATCAGAAACAAATGGGACAAAATCTGCAAAAGTTAGACACAATGGAACAAAATCTTCGAAAGTTAGACACAATGGAACACAATCTTCAAAAGCTACACACAGTGGAACAACACCAGAGACAAACAAAGCACAGCCAGTGATTTTCATACAGAGCGCTACGTGGCGTTACCAATATAAAAAGCTAAACAGCCTACTTACACCTTTTATACCTTGTGTAGGCGATACTACCGACCACTGTGTACGTGCGTATCGCTATCCCATGACTCGTCAGCTCAGTGTATACTTTGAAATGAAAGAAGTAGACCGTTATTAGCTGCCAGAAAGCGCCGAAAAATACGTGCTCATTATTCAATAAACTACCACCGTTCAATGCTTTCACCTGGTCACACCGATACGTCTTGGTTAAAGATCCGATTAGCAGATTGGAACGACGACTGGTTCACGCTGCCTCCTGGAAGGGAAGTCGGTACCATTAGCGGATCACGCTGTTAAATTAGTAGTAAATGAGAAAAAAAGCCGGCTATCAGCAGGGTGAGTAAAAGTGGAGCGCGGAGCAGCGCCGGCGGCCATAGAGCAGTGCGGCAGTGGGTAGCGGGGTCAGAGGCTCGCGCGGCCGGCTCGGCTCGGCTCGGCTCGGCTGCGCCCGGCCACGCTCGGCTCTTACGCAAGGAGAAAGCCGGCCCGCCACTTTCACTCTCGCCGCTGCCGCTGCCGCTGCCGCCGCCGCCGCCATGAATGGCTTGCGTCACGTGCGGCCCGCATAGCCGCCCCAGGCTCAGCTGCGGCCACGGCGACGCCTCCGCACGCCCTCCGGGTCCCTACTGGCAGTGTCGCTGCTGATCCCTTCCCACTTTTAGCCCTGCCCGTACCGCAAGCGGGTGTTCTGTCTGTGCCGCCCTTCCCGAATACGCAGCGACTGGGAGGGTTTCGGGCGCCTCTGGAGGCAGCCTTTCTACACTTTCGCCGTTATGCAACGGCCGTTACGGAGCATGCAGCCGCGGCAGGCCTGCGACTTTCTTCGGTGCCCTCGTAACGGCCGAGTGGACTCGCTACCGTAGCACACTGCGACTGGCCGCACGTAGCAGAACCGTGCGAACGCTGAGTCTGTCCGCTCGTGTCGCAATGCACTGCGTTGCATCTCTGACCGACGTATCTCCGCAACCAAATTTGTGTTGCCTTTTAAATAAATATCACTGCCACGGTGGTAGACAGTGGGGACTTCAGTTGACGCACTGAGAACCGTAAGGGTCTAAAGCACAGATACAAACTTTCTAGACAAATTGATGTTTGTACAAATAAAATTTGTAGACAAACTACCAGACTCTGACTTGTTTTTTGACTACGTCTCAATATCCTACATTTTCTAGGAAAAAATAATTTACTCGCTTTATGGTTATGGAATGTTATTTAATATTTGGGATTCTACGTATTATTAACGTTAATTAGTATTAATTAGCAAACTTTCTATTTACGACATGAAGGGATTATCCAAAAGTGGCTGGAATCCTTAGACATGATGTACCTGTACAGACACAAAAAATCAATACAGTTTCAGAAAAATTGGATTATTTATTCGTGAGAATGAACTCCACAAATTCAGCAAGTCAGCCGGCCGCGGTGGCCATGTGGTTCTGGCGCTGCAGTCCGGAACCGCGGGACTGCTACGGTCGCAGGTTCGAATCCTGCCTCGGGCATGGGTGTGTGTGATGTCCTTAGGTTAATTAGGTTTAAGTAGTTCTAAGTTCCAGGGGACTTATGACCTAAGATGTTGAGTCCCATAGCACTCATAGCCATTTGAGCCATTCAGCAAGTCAATAAACAATGCATTGGTCTACCTCTGGCACTTCTGCAAGTAGTTACCAGGCATGCAATTGATTGATAGAGTTGTTGTATGTCCTCCTGAAGGATATAGTGTCGAATTGGCCCGTTATATAGTCAAAATCCCGGGATGGTTCAAAGGCGCTGCCCATAATGATCTAAACGTTCTCAGTTGGAGAGAGGGACACGGAGACTTTTTTAAAAAAATTGTGGTAAGACTTAATGGGACCAAACTACTGAGGTCATAGGTCGCTAAGCTTACACACTACTTAATCTGACTGAAACTAACTTACGCTATGGGCAACACACACGCCCATGCCCGAGGGAGGACTCGAAACTCTGACGGGGATAGCCGCGCGGACCGTGACAAGAACGGCGACGTTGCCGGCCAAGCAATGACCAGCCATGACGTGTCTGCAGACTTTCCGGACTGCGGTATGATACCAACCTGACTGACAGTCCGTCAACCAAGAGTGATGGTCTGGACAACCTCGGTAGTCACCCGCGGCACGCTTACAGCAAGCCACTATGTGGACGATATGCTACCCCCGAACCCCGAAGGGGATATCCCGGCGAATAAATACCATACGATCATTTCATTTCTACCCCCCGTTTTGTTGCCCTTCATGGCAAGCAATACTGGGCTTATATTTCAACAACACTATCCCTGCCCGTACACAGGGAGAGATTCTTCTGCTTTTCTTCGTACTTTGCAAAAACTTTCCTTGGTCGACAAGATCGCCGGTTCCCTCTCCAATACACACAGTTTCCAGCATTAAGGATAGGGCTCTCCATCTCGAGATTTTGAAGATATAAGGCGCCATTTGGTCAGAATTTTGCATTGTATCCCTCAGGAAGACATCCATCAATTCTCTCGATCAATAAGCAAGCCGAATAACTGCTTGCATTATTGCAACAGGAGGACCAACAAGTTATTGACTTGAATAGTTTGCCAAGCTATTACTCTCGAACAAGTCATTCAATTTTTCTGAAACTGTAATCATTTGTTTGTCTGTAAGTCAATATCACATCCACTGGTTTCTGACCCATTAGGATCATTCCTTCGTAGCGTGTCCTTCTTTATTCTTCTGTCTTGTTGTAAGGTTTGTAATTAATGAGAAACTAGAATTAGGACATAACGAACACATACTAAATGAGCGACACATGCAGTTATGAGCTCTTCCAACACTTCATTGGCCTCGTTGTCATCATTTTCATTACGCACAGTTTGCAGCTCTAGTTTCAGTTGCCGATATTCCTATTACGAAGTACTACTACTACGTTCATAATTTAGTCACAAAATTATGTTTCCAGCTTCAGATAACAAGTGGGCAGCACAGGACAACAGAATTATGCTTTGTGCTTTGAGCCGATATGCAAATAAATATTGGAGAAATCGGTGAGACAACTTTTCATTAATGTTCACATATAAAGTGTGGCCTTACAAATATGGATAGAGGTGGGTTAATCGTAAGATCAACAGATGTCACGAGCATGCCCACAAGCAAAAATTCCAAATTCCATGCCGGTTTGCCTTAGGCCGTTAGGGCTCTCAGCGCCTGTATTGTAATTTATCGTGTTTTGGACAACACATATTATTTTCATACTAGCTTTCTATTCAGCTGTATTTGTTGGTTGCTTTATTTACAGTCGATTTTCAAGCCTCTCTGTGGGACCAGAGCATAGTTATCGGAATGAACACGCCCGCAAGTAAATGTTGTTGCTGGAACTCGCCCAATGTCCTAAACTACTAAATCCACTTATTAGCCGGAACATTACGAAGAATACCGCCTGATGCTGACCCAGGAACATGACGCGGAAAAGGAAAATATATAAGCGGAACAGAGAATCATAGTAGTGATGATATGGCCCGCAAATGGTGAAATCCACTACCGTAATGGATTTGGACAGAGGACAGAATGATACGAACCGGCTCGGCGCCTAGAAACGAGCATCGTTTCCGAAGCTGGTCGGCTGTTAGCGAGCTATTGTCCATGAAAAGAACCTTTTGAACAGTGAAACTACGAAAACTGTTCACGCATACTCCAAGAACATGATCCCTCCGTAAAGCTTGATACATGGTAATCACTGGTTTATCTGAGAACGTAGTATAATACTGAAGGCGCAAGTGTTCCGGAACAAATAATCCCAACGTCTCTCCATGTCGACTCAACGGCTCGTCAGCTACAATTGCAGTGAGAAAAAGGTCATCGAGATTGGACCGTAGATAAACGTCGCCTGGTCGGATGAATCACGTTCCTTATTATACCAGGTCGATGATCGTGTCCGGATACGCCATCATCCAGACGAACAGTTGTTGTTGTTGTTGTTGTGGTCTTCAGTCCTGAGACTGGTTTGATGCAGCTCTCCATGCTACTCTATCCTGTGCAAGCTTCTTCATCTCCCAGTACCTACTGCAACCTACATCCTTCTGAATCTGCTTAGTGTATTCATCTCTTGGTCTCCCCCTACGATTTTTACCCTCCACGCTGCCCCCCCAATTCTAAATTGGTGATCCCTTGATGCCTCAGAACATGTCCTACCAACCGATCCCTTCTTCTGGTCAAGTTGTGCCACAAACTTCTCTTCTCCCCAATCCTATTCAATACTTCCTCATTAGTTATGTGATCTACCCATCTAATCTTCAGCATTCTTCTGTAGCACCACATTTCGAAAGCTTCTATTCTCTTCTTATCCAAACTATTTACCGTCCATGTTTCACTTCCATACAAGGCTACACTCCATACAAATACTTTCAGAAATGACTTCCTGACACTTAAATCTATACTCGATGTTAACAAATTTCTCTTCTTCAGAAATGCTTTCCTTGCCATTGCCAGTCTACATTTTATATCCTCTCTACTTCGACCATCATCAGTTATTTTGCTCCCCAAATAGCAAAACTCCTTTACTACTTTAAGTATCTCATTTCCTAATCTAATACCCTCAACATCATCCGACTTAATTCGACTACATTCCATTATCCTCGTTTTGCCTTTGTTGATATTCATCTCATATCCTCCCTTCAAGACACCATCCATTCCATTCAACTGCTCTTCCAAGTCCTTTGCTGTCTCTGACAGAATTACAATGTCATCGGCGAACCTCAAAGTTTTTATTTCTTCTCCATGGATTTTAATACCTACTCCGAATTTTTCTTTTGTTTTCTTTCCTGCTTATTCAATATACAGATTGAATGACATTTGGGAGAGGCTACAATCCTGTCTTACTCCCTTCCCAACCACTGCTTCCCTTTCATGTCAGACGAACAGCTGATTCGGAAAATGCATCGCGCCATGGGCGCAGGCCAGTGGAATCAGTGTTGTGCTGTGGTAGGCCATTCCACTGGGTTTCTATGGGACCTGTGGCTGCTATTTAAGGCGTTATGACAGCAGTGGACTACATGATCATTGTTGGCAGTCACCTGCGCTCCTACATGTTTGATATCTTTCCCTACGCAAAGGCGTCTTCCACCACGCCACAGAGCCAGAGTCGTTCAGCAGTGGCGCGAGGAGCGTGATGTAAAACTCTCGTTGATGTCTTCATCACCAGCTTCGCCGGATATGAACCCAATGGAGCACAAATGGGGCTATCGAGCGCCAGCTCTGCGCTCACAAGTCACCGACGTGGAGTTTACGGGTACTGAGTGACTTCTACGTAGACATCTGATAGCACATACCACCGAAAACCTGCTGTTGACTTGTTGAATCCATGCCACACAGAATAGGTAATGTGACACGTTCCTAATGTCTGCCAGCACGCTATAAAGCATATGATGATAAGTTCTGAACTACCAGTTCCGTAAGTCATGGTTACAAAATACTAACACGAATTCATTACAGAACGCCGGCCGGTGTGGCCGAGCGCTTCTAGGCGCTTCAGTCCAGAACCGCGCTGCTGGTACGGTCGCAGGTTCGAATCCTGCCTCGGGCAATGCTGTGTGTGATGTCCTTAGGTTAGTTAGGTTTAAGTAGTTCTAAGTCTAGGGGAGTGGTGACCTCAGATGTTAAGTCCCATTGTGCTTAGAGCCATTTGAACTAGAATCAGTTCACAAAATGGTCATGGAGGAATGACGACTGAAAATGCGTGAAATTGCTCACGCTTGCCAGATGTCTTCTGAAAGAGTATATCACATTTTAACTGAAGAATTAGAAATGAAAAATATTACCTGCAAGATGGGTGCCGCGACTCTTGACGCTGGATCAAAAACATGTGTCGTCGCCATGGCAAAATACACGAACTAAGGTATGAATTGTAGCCGCACCCACCTCATTCACCTGATATGACTCCGTCAGACTTCCATCTCTTCCCTAAACTGAAAGCCGGCTGCTGTGGCCGAGCGGTTCTAGGCACTTCAGTCTGAAACCGTGCTGCTGCTACGGTCGCATGTTCGAATCCTGAATCGGGCGTGGATGTGTGTGATCTCCTTAGGTTAGTTAGGTTTAAGTTGTTCTAAGTCTAGGGGACTGATGACCTCAGACGTTAAGTCCCATAGTGCTTAGAGCCATTTGAACCATTTTGAACCTAAACTGAAAATTTTTCTTAGTGGACTTCAAATGAAGAATTGATAGCTTGTGTTGGCAACTGTTTTGCTGTCCAGGAGGAAACTCAGATTAGAGATGTGATCAACGCACTGGAACATCGTTGGAACAAGTGCATTCCTCTACAAGGAGACTACGTTGGAAAGTAAAAAAGTTTCAGAGATGTAAGTAATTTTCCTCTATTCCGTTCCGAGAACTTCTCAAACCAGCCTCGTAGTTACCTTTGGAGAAGCTACATACAGTTCTCCATGAGTAAGGAAGGGATTTGGCCAGCACTATTCTGCCCTTTGAAGTGTTGGTTCCTGCGATTTGTTTATAGCGATTGCAAATTCCACTTTAATAGATGATGGTTCAGATGGCTCTGAGCACTATGGTACTTAACTTCTGAGGTCATCAGTCCCCTAGAACTTAGAACTACTTAAACCTAACTAACCTAAGGACATCACACACATCCAAGCCCGAGGCAGGAATCGAACCTGCGACGGTAGTTGTCGCGCTGTTCCAGACTGTAGCGCCTAGAACCGCTCGGCCACTCCGGCCGGCAGCCACTTTAAGAGGTAACGGTCTTCTTTTAACAGAAAAGGTATACTAGGATAATATGGTGTTAAGTTTATCTGTGGTATTACAACAGTTTTCCGGTTTCCGTCAGCTGAGCATTAGATATAAAGTCATCGAGTTTTATTACATCCATTCGTACTCCATTGATTAAGCTGTGTTTGGCGTTCAGATTTGTTATCAATACGACAGTAGTGGCTTTCTTTACTATACGTTTATGTGGTGGTATTTATGACGGATCTAATGAATGTCGGAATTCTACTGGATGCAATTTGTTCCCAGTCCAGTTGTCTTCGTTTATTTACTGCAATATTTATTTAGCTAAACATTTCTAACGATACCTCCTTTAATGCTGTACGATTTGTATTTGTTGAGAAAAATCAATGATGGCTTGAGAAATAATAAATGGTTCAAATGGCTCTGAGCACTATGGGACTCAACTGCTGTGGTCATAAGTCCCCTAGAACTTAGAACTACTTAAACCTAACTAACCTAAGGACATCACACACATCCATGCCCGAGGCAGGATTCGAACCTGCGACCGTAGCGGTCGTGCGGTTCCAGACTGTAGCGCCTTTAACCGCTCGGCCACTTCGGCCGGCGAGAAATAATACATGTGGTAGACAGTTTATGCAGCCAAAGGTGCCTATGATGTCCTTAAAAGGTTTAATTGATATTTACGACCCTGTCTTCCCCAAATGTCAGTTAGGATGCCTCGGCGCGCTCTTCTTCAACCACTGAATTTAACCCATTGAAAGCAGCGAGTAATTAAACTTGTCTCGCTGGCACTCGTTGCGATTCACGAGGCGGTGGCCACGTGTAGGGGTGGGAGTGTTGCAGGGAAAGGGGGGAGGGGGAGGGGGCAACAACGCCTGCGTTCTGCTTGGGGAACGGACCGCGCAACAGAGACAGTCTCGTCCCGGGTGGGAAACGAGGCGAAACTTTCACCGGCTCGTTACGTAAAGCTCTGTTGTGGAGTGCCGTACTGGGAAGGAGGCGAGCGACGAGTCGCTGCGGCCGGCGCTGCTGACCGCGCTTAGCGCCTCACGACCTGCAGCCGGCGGGCCCGAGCTACTTTCAGCAGCGTGCCGATAGTAGTCTGTATACTCCCCACGCACTACACAACCGGCCTGTTTCTGCGAAGAGGCGAAAACTTTCTTTGTAGTTTACTTTAATGGCGCATCGCTTTACGTCCAGGAGAAAATTGCCGAAACGGGTTGACTATGGGCTCGGTATACAGGGATGAAATTGTCACCCTCGATAAGCTGGTGCACATAAAATGGTTGAAATCCGGGTACGAGCATTCTAACTAAATAGTCTTTCCTCCAGGGACTCCCTTTTGGGAGCACGAAGTATCTCGTAATTCTCGAGTGTTGATCGAACCCACAACCCACCGGTAGCAAATGTAGCAGAACGCCTTTGAATTGGTGCGTTACTCTGCTTTAAATCACCATGGAGGGGCTCTCAGGCACTCCTGCAGTAAAGAATGGGTCACATGGCTGATTTGTATGCGGCCTTGCCGGCTGGAGTGGCCGAGCGGTTCTAGACCCTACAGTTTGGAACCGCGAGACCGCTTCGGTCGCAGGTTCGAATCCATCCTCGGGGATGGATGTATGTGATGTCCTTAGGTTAGTCAGGCTTAAGTAGTTCTAAGTTCAAGGGACTGATGACCTCAGCAGTTAAGTCCCATAGTGCACAGACCCATTTGAACCATTTCTTTGTATGAGGCCTTACTTATTGATGTGCTACCTTCCTTAGAATTCTCTCAATAAATCAGTCAAAAACTGGCCCTCGCTTCATTCAAACTTACGTTTTAGTTCCATTTCATGTCGCTTTGCAACTTACTCCTAGATATTTAAAAATCACGAATGAATCAAGCAGCACGTCAGAAATACTATATTCGAACATTATAGAATTGCTTTTTGAACTCACCTCCATTAACTTTCATTTCTATACATTTAAAGCAAGCTATCATTCATAATGTCAGATATAAATTCTGTCCAAGCCACGCTGTGTCCTTTTACAGCTACTCAAATATGATAGTTTCCCCTACCCTACGTCGTCATCAGAAAACAGCCGAATATTACTGCTCACCCGGTCCGGCAGGTCGTTTATGTATGTAGAGCAAAATAGGTACTGCATCACACTTCCCCGGGGCACTCCTGACAATAACCCTTTCCCCAATGAACATCTGGCGTCCAGGACAACGTACTGAATTCAGTCAGTAAAACTTCTTAGACACAGTCACATATCTGAGACTGTGTACCGCACACTCGGGCTCCTGATAACAGTCTGGCGTGTGGCAGTGTGTTGGACGATTTCCTGTCGTCTAGGAATATGGAAGATGTCTGATGCTGTTGTTTCATGGTTCGCACGATATCGTGCAAGAAAAGGCCAAGTTGAGTTTTTACTGTTATCTAAGACACAGTGGAATCATCCGCTTTCCTTTGATCAGCCCTTCCCCGAATTGATTCCGTACTCTGTCTGCATATACTCACCGTCAACGAAAAATTAAACCATAAGCACAAATTCAAAAAACAAAAACACGCTATACTTTTCTTCGAAATCTGTAAATTACATGGATGGGCTGAGCAGCTGATACCAACTGCGACAGCGCGTCTTGTCGGGAATTAAGTGGGTTTCCTAGCAAAAATTCTCGCTGCCTGTGACACTGTTCCAAATGTGTGAACTTGGTCGACAGAACTTTGGGTGACGTGTGACCATGTGACGCATGCATAATAAACAGAGACGCCACTTATAACTGCTGTTGTGAACGCAGCTCCTTGTTCAGATTCTTGTTGTTTCGGTCATCCAACCTGTGGCTGATGAAGCGGTTCTCCATTCCTGTCGCCTGCCTGCTGCTCTCATCCTACCAAGGTAATTTTTGCATCACACATCAGCGACGAACTGCTTCACACACTCATACCTAGGTCTGGCTCCGCGATGCTTTCCTTCCAGCATCCGTTCGACTACAGCCTTCAGTATTACCTCAATCAAACTGCTGAATAAATGACAATATTACAAAACCCTGTATATTTATACGTAAAGTCGACATGACCCCGTTTTTGTTGCAACTCGGGATTCAGTCGTTTCTATCTTAAACTGATACATTTGCCCTTCTACGTTAACCAACGAAGTCTCTGTCACCAAGGATGCATTTATTCGATCCATCTTTTATCCAAAAAATAATCTGTCCCAAAGGAGGTGCGGAAGAAGAAACGCAGTAACTGTGCTGCCTTTTTGCATCTTGTAGATTGCAGAAAGAGAATACGCTGCGCAGACCTCCAAATGAAATCTGCACTGGGTCGCTCCCTCGTTTGTTTATGGTGAGACAACTGAGAAAAGCATTATTAGGGGAAGGGTTCCTTGTGGGTGTCTCACATGCTACTATGATTCGTGTTTTAGGCACTTTTAAATATAGTCAGAATAATTTATCGCTTACATGACCCTAGTCAGCTACGAAGTAAAAAGAAAAAGATGATGTTCTCCGTCAGTTTCGCTGGTCTGGGGACCAATATACCTTAATATAAGCAAGCTGCAATCTCTAAATGCTTTCATCGGAGATACTTCGAGAAGATTTCACCGAAGCATTAAATCCACCTGCATTTTGACCAGTCAATTAAAAACGAAAACTTTTATTTCTAAGATAGTGGCTGTAATGCCCACGTACGCAGGCAACACAACCACATTTGAAAACAACAAGCGTGCCGCGCACCATATTTCATTATCTTCATTCCATCATTCCATGAAAGCAAATCCCTAAAGCAGCTAAAATGAAAAGGCCTTTATCTTTCCAGGCCCTGGAGGACAGCAAAAACTATTTCCTTGACTTCTAGTGCAGCACAACAGAACTTTCCCTACTCCGCAAAACCAGTATTTATTTGTGGAAAACTGCACTGTAAAGTGACTGCATACACGTTTTTAAGTGTGTTGCTATCAGCTCTCAGGGAACAGTCAGCCATTTTTTTGAGGGCAACTTTCTCCTACGCATCCTCCACGCCGCCGTCAGATTACACTCCACAGTTTATCGCCAGGATGCAGTAACGCGGCATTGTGCATGGATTTAAGAACAATTAGGCAGCCTGGTGCTGTCGTCGTCATCAGGCCGAAGATGAGATGTAGTGTAACGACGCGTATGACTCATGATTTTTGTTTGAAATATGACCATGTTCAGACTTCGTCACCTACGTCGTTTACAAAACACTTCAAAAAAAAAATTATTTAAA
This sequence comes from Schistocerca cancellata, assembly GCF_023864275.1. NCBI lineage: Eukaryota > Metazoa > Arthropoda > Insecta > Orthoptera > Acrididae > Schistocerca > Schistocerca cancellata. Next base: position 340,713,640 of record NC_064626.1, on the reverse strand, counting down.
TTCTTTTAAAGTTCTCTATAAAAGATTCTTGAACGAAACTGTAATTAAAACACCTTCAGTTGAGTCGTTTGTGCAAAATTACGTCACTAAGTCCATCTGGTTTGCACAAACTTTTGAAATTTAGATGTCGTTTGTTTCTTCTTAAAAATTGTATTCTTGCAAGTTATCTTATTTTTCCCATATTAAAATCAGACTGTAAAACCTTTAAGATTCAAAAATCGAAATCAGACTCTTCTGAAAATTAATAACCTGGAAAAATTCAGTAATAATTCTTCCTCAATATAATTCTTCATAAACAATTCTCGAACACGTATTTAAGCTTTAGAGCATACACTGTTTTATTGTCTTCGTATATACTACATACAGATGTGAACATCAGACTCGACAAAACAGAACTGAACAAAAATTACAACATGAACTAAACATTCTGTGACGTCATTACAATGGAAAATAACAAATTTTTATTTATTTGAATGTCGGAGGTTGGACGCAACAACCTGGTCACAGGATCTTCTGCTGCTCTTTGGCCGTTGACCCGCGACGTCTAGTGGCCAGCAATTTTCTTCTGGTTCCGGCAGTGAAGATGCTGTTTCCGCGAGTTGCTCTGCTCTCTCCAAACATGAAACATACAAAACAAAAATTCAAAACTTTAAACATTTTACAAACATAACAAAATATTACAAATACATAAACAAAACACTAAATTAAACTTATATTTACCTGCAAACTGAGCTGATCCTTGTGGATGGGTGACGCTTTAATTTCGCGTCCCATTACATACCCCACCCACAAGCTTAGTTTGGCAGCAATTAACCGAAAATAAAACTTCTCGTATATGCAATATTAACTGTTAAGGTAATAAAAGTTTGAAACATTTGTCTTCCATTTTACGTAGTCCAAGGTCTTTGCTTTTAGATAGATTTATCCTTTTATGACTTTAAAGAAATAATATCATGAATGTTTGTGACTATTTGTCATTTACTTTTTAGTCGTTGTTATTGTTGTTATTCGTAGCTGAATATACGGAGATTACTCCTTTCCACTTAATAGTTGCTAGTAAATAATGACTTAGCGCGTTCCTTAACGTTATTACATTGGGATAGAGCGTTCAAATTGTTGTAGGTTCGTCACCAATATATGATTTTAAATCTTTCATTAGTGGTTATCTTTTCAAATATCTGATTTTCCAGAGGACTGATAAAAATGTTTGCTACTGCTCCTGATATTGGAGATCTCAGTAAATGTTATATAGGTTAAACAGCATCACATTCAACAAGAGAAACTATGAAAAAGACATGAGTACAGTCATACAAATAGTTAGGAACAATGGGTATGACACAAATGTAGTACACAGATTCAATCAAAAAATAAAAAGACAAATATAAAACAAACATATGTCCAGAATACAAGATAACTTGCATACTGCAAACTCACAATTACACTCAACACCCACAGGCAATGATAACATCACACAGAAAAGAAGCTGGTGGTGCACTATGACTTACACAAAATGGCAAAGATACTGAAGAGGGAGAGCTTATAAAAGCACGTAAAACTGTGAAAACCCTCCAATCAAACTTAAGCCAACCAATAACAAAGGGGGATAAAATCCAAGAATCAGGAATATATAAACTTGAATGACAAAGTTGTCATGCTGTATACATATGCATGACATGGAGAAATTTTAAAACGTGGTACAAAGAATACATCAGGTGTTCGAAGTACGAAACAAACCATTCCCCATTTTGAGATCACTTAAAACACCATAACCAACACCCTATAAACATGGAACAAAATATGAAAATAATGAGGATAAACAACCACGACAAATACCTTACACAAAGGCAACAAAACTCCAATATCCATAAAGTCATTGCTGAGAACGAACATGTGATAAATGAGCAAACACACATCAGCACAGACTCCCTACTACACTTCATAAATAAAAAAAAACCACCTTCTTGTCACATTTAAACAAATACATATCTTCCTCTTTCTCTTTCTATCCCTTTTAACTTCTGGACACCCATACACAAAGGGTCACACACACACACACACACACACACACACACACACACACACAAACGCAAACACTTACCAAACAGAACACAGAGATACCTCAAATATTACCCTCCAAAGTTTGCAATAACATTCGATCTTTGGCAATAACATCCGACAGTCGGCAACACAAGCCAAATCGTTGCATCAAACCAAGTTTTCAGTTCCTACTGCTGTGAAGTGTGGAAAACTAAAGACGCAAATGGCAATCATTAGAAGAACAGCGTCAAAAGTCCATGGAACCTGTAAATAGAATCTGAAATAATACTAATCCATAGAAAAGCCAACCACCAGAACTGTTTATGACCCACATATATATTTCCCCAAAATGTAAATTTAATAGCAAAAATATGTAAATATTGCGGGCCATTGAAGATGCCTTGCACAGAATAAAAGCAAAACGCGTATGGCACAAATACTGTGTTTCATTTAGTTGTAGTTAGACAGTCCAAAAGTAAAAATTATCAATATAGCGTAACATTTTTATTGGTATAAAAGAAACGATTAAAGCTGGGGTGACGGCAGGGATCTTCAGCTAGCTTAATAACATGAAACAACTGCAGCCGTCGTTTTGATGTTTTCTTATAATATTGCATCCAATTTCGGTGACTCAATACACCATCTACAGGCCTTAACTGTCGCTGAGGGGTTGAACTCTAACGTATCTACGATCCCTTCAGTGGCCAACACCTCTGAACTGGTTTCCTTAGAATACTGTAACACCAATGTTGCAGACACAACAATGCTGTTACTGTATTCTGTGGAAGCCAGTTCATAGATGCTGGCCACTGATGGGTTCGAGTATAGGATGGGAGTTCCCCCACTCAACGTCAGTTAACACCTGAAGATGGGGTACTAAGTAAGCAAAACTGGTTGCAATATAATAAAAAACATCAAAACGACGGCTGCAGGTGTTTCATTACATTATTTAAGTGAACGGCCAAAGTATTGCTGACTATCAGTATGGACAAATAAAAAATTTAACCAACTTGTTGCCTGTCTGACCCCCCCCCCCCCCCCCACTCCTCCCCGCCACCTTTTTGAATCAGACTGAAGCTGGTCACGGAATTGTAAAATCGTGCGACCTCGAGGATGCGCTACTTGTTTGCCGTGCGGGGGTGTTCTGCCTGCCCCCCCCCCCTCCTCCGCATGTGGGTGAATAACACGAGCAGTGGGCGGCATTGTCGGGCACTACCTGCGCCCGGCGGACGGGCTCGGTCGGCTCCCCTATTCTCTGGCCAAGGTTACCGCCGCGTGGGGGAGGTACTGACAGAAAAAGCTTTCTATTTTTTCGAAAGCGAGTTGCGCTCGTTTGTGAAAGGAGGAGGGTCACAGGGAGGCGTGTGGGAGTGCTGGGAGAAGGACGGACCGGCCGGCAAGGACAGCCGTCCTGCGGGACAAAAACCGCGGCTGAAAAGAGCCGCGACGAGACCAGGGCACGCCGATGTTCCGCGGGAGTGCAGCGCGTCCGCCACGTGGTCCACGCACTATTGTCGAGGACGACGTCGAAAGTAGTTCCCTAGAACCGGCTGCGATGGCCTTTCCCAGGGTGAACGAGGCCTTTTTGTGTCGACTTTGCATTTTGTATAGCTCAAAATGATACGCAGCTGATGCCCATTCGTAGTTCTCAGTCGGGCCACCTCCAGCTGCGTAACTAGGGTACGGCAGCAGGGAGCGAGTCCCCTCTGCACCGTTTTCCACGAAGTCGCATCTTTGTGACAAATGAAAAAAAATTGACGAATGGAAAAAGAAAAGGGGAAAAGGCATGGTGAATTAAGAGGAGGGAAAAGCTGAAAAAACAGAACAAGAAAATTTAGAGAATAATAAAACGGAAATGGGGTACAGATGTATTGCAGCCCCTCAAATATCGATAGTTTTCCTTACATAAAAGCATCACTTAATCAGTAATAATTGAAGATAAGTACTTGTCTAAGTTATATCTTCAGATTCTTTGAAACTTTAAAGTCGAACTTTGTCTCAATTACGTTGGATCAATCAAGGTGAGCTATCAGTAATACCCTCGGTATCACTGTACCCAATGTTTCAAAGTTATGTCGTTAGTTGTTTAATTAAAATGTACAAAATAACGGAGAATGAAAAGCAGCCATTGCGCTGTTTGGGTGCGGCTACTTCGTTAAAAGTTCCCCTCCACCAGCCACAACGGAATGCAGTTCTAAAGGTTCCTGCCGGGTCCAGAGCGTATCTATGGTCGTTGATCCCGTGTCGCTACAGTGTTCGTAACATGCAGACTTTGGCAGTCTCCAGTTTTGCGAAAACCGAGCTAATGAAGCTGTGAGCGCTCCTCGTCTCACTATTTCCTTGTGCCAGCACTTCGTTCGAATCTTGGTGTAGATGATTCGTTCTATACAGTACAAAGAAGATGGACCGTTATAACAAGAGGCATTAACAAAGACAGTCAATTTCGGTCTGTTTTCCTTCACAAACTGATACGCATTTGTATCAAGTGATGGCGACTCGAGGAAATCAAGTATTCCACTTCGCGTCAAGCCATGTTTTACAGAATATTAGTTTCATCAACAGCGTCGCAGTGTTGTTAGTAATTCACCACAGGCGTAGCTCCTGCAACGCCAGATGATGTCACTTACTCCCAAGAGCTCTCAGCCAAGACGTGCTAAACAATCTAGGTCGGGATTTGAGTTCTCTTCTCATCCTTCCTACGCCTCCTTTGCTCCTTCCAACTACTTATCAATACTTCTGTCCTGGGCATTAGTCGTACAGTATGTTCAAGCGTGCTCTTCATATCAGTAGTAGGCTAGGATCATTTCCAATGATTAGTGTACTGAATACTTTGCTTTCGACAGTGGCAGACCCTGTTTTAAATTTATTTTTTTATTTTTTTATTTTTAATTAAAATTTCCGTTAACGATTCCCACGAATCATGTTTTGTACAGTGAACATCACTGGACTTTGCCAATGATTCCCTTTCTGCATCCATCTTACCGTTTTCTGAATTGTTTGCATGTCTGTACATAAGTGTACTGCTTTATTTACGGGTAGTTGGCTGGTCTGTAAACTGTTTATTGTGGCCGCAAGCACATCAGAGCGAGTGTTTTGTATCAGTGTAATACGACTTTGTTGTTTCCCGCATGTCTGGCTTATTATTGCGTTAGGTCGTTAAATCCGCTGTCCTGGTTCTCCCTTATTTTCTGATGTGCAATTTTTTGAGTCACAGTCATATTCTGTAAGTGATGGATCCGACCTCCATTGCCAGCACTTTTAGCAAATAACTACAGTCGCTAGCCGTCTTTGCGCACAAGTGATAATAACATCAATGAGTCAAGCAATGCCAGTTCAACAGTATGAAAGAAAATCATGAGTGGATTCGGGATTGGACTCTGTTCAGCAATCGTTTCATAATACTTACCTCTCCCTGGCACACAGACGCTTGTGCCTTGTGTCTTGTCTCTTGTTTCCGGCTAGTAGGCAGAGCCATTCATTTTACGCCAAGTGAGTCAACACATGGAGAGCATATCTTGCATTTGTTGTTTCGTTTCTTACGGCTTTGCATTGGTCGGCAGTGTAGCATTCAGAAAGTAATCGCTTGATTGCTACAAGCAATAAGATTCATGACTCTCTTTTTCCATGTGCTTAAAATCATGTCATATAAAACAGAATTATTTAAATTTTTTACTTATTTTAAAGTCGTGTTGATCTCCATACATGAATCAACAGGCTGAGCAGTGGTGAGTATTAAGCAAAATGAAGAGCTTTTGACAAAGGGATACGAAGCTTATCCTGTGTGCCAGTTACCTATTTGCGCCATTTGCCACCTTGCAAAGATTTTACAACATACTTATACAACAATATTCAAATTTAGAGGTGTAGCACTGAATGATAAGCAGCGATGTTACAATTACAACTCAAGAGATGATCCCCACTCAAAGTTTTAGAAAAAGTTTTCATTCACTCTGATACCAAGAATTTACTAACTACTGCACGCCTAACTCGGTGCAGCAGGTTGCAGGTTGTCTACCTTACGGCAACCGGGGGCAACAAAAATTTGATTTTCAGAAGTTCATACAACTATTTGTCTAATATAAAAATTTAAATGTTGTCGCACTCTGCTCCTTGAAAGGTTTAATCTTGTGTTACAGGTTTAATACAGTTATACTAATATTACGGATGGGAAATGTGTATACGTATGTATTGAGGGCGCGAATTACATGGAATTCATTCATCCAGAGTCAGAGAATGAGAGCACTTAGTGACTTCCAACAAACCTGAAACATAATTTCAAACCTTCGCCAAACTACTTCTCTCTTACGTGCTCAATGTAGCTTATTTAACACGTCAACTCATTTGCAAAGTTAATCCGACGTTTGAAGAAAGTTTATACATGGGAGTTTCGTTCTTTAAAGAATAGGGATGAGGCACTAAGTAATTTATAAGAAGACTGAAAGCAAACATTAACCAGAAAACTACACTGCTCACCACAACGGTTTACTAAGCCTGCTAGAGCAGTTCTGCCCTTGATATCCTTACCCGGCCATTTAAAGTGGTAGCAACAGCTTAACGTGGCATCCCGACCGAGCTACGTGTTTTCCCACATTTTATTTTTCAGTTATCAGACTGGTATGATGCTGCCCTCTAACTTTTTCCTATCTCGTGCTAATCATTCAACATCTAGGTAACTACTACAACCCAACATCTCCTATAATCTGTTTTGCATATTCTGATCTTAGCCTGACCAAACGTTTTTCATTCTCCACCGCTCCTTTCAACGTTTATGGATACTGTAGCAGTGACCAAACAACATATAAACTAGACATTAGCTGACTAGACGTCTACGGAGCGAACCTGCCTAGTTTTGCCCAGTTTCGAATGATGCAAGTCGTCAAATGAACCGACACGCCGATGGAGGTTCGTCCTACAGTGTATGGAGGGCGTAGTATTTTATTTTGCTAGAATCTCACCTTCATACAGCTTGACAAAACGCCTAACTTCTTTTATTTATTATTTATATACTTTCCATTCTATTTAACCCAGTTTTAATATGACGATCTCTCATGGTTACCCTACAAGTCTATCTTTTTTGTTTCTTAAATTTGACTAGATTTGAGAAACATATGAGTAACGATATTGGGACCGATGTGCTTCGGACACCTTCGGGTCGCTTTGGTGATGATGATGTTTGGTTTGTGGGGCGCTCAACTGCGTGGTTATCAGCGCCCGTACAATTACCCAATCTTTGCTCAGTCCAATTTCTCCACTTTCCTTGATGATGATGAAATGATGAGGACAACACAAACACCCAGTCATCTCGAGGCAGGTGAAAATCCCTGACCCCGCCGGGAATCGAACCCGGGACCCCGTGCTCGGGAAGCGAGAACGCTACCGCGAGACCACGAGCGGCGGACTCGGGTCGCTTTGGCGCTCCTGGGAGACGAAGTACTTCGGCTGCTCTAGTCACTCTGTTACGGGCGTCCTTCAGAGCCGGACATATATTTCTGCTTCGGGCGTTCTAGATGGACGGACATGTCGCACTCCATGTCGGAAGTGGATGGAAAAGTTACCGTACAATTAAGAAAGCTGTGTCGAATGTTGTGAAAGACAGTGTTAAAATGGGTGAATATTTAAATAATAACCAAACAGGAGACATTAATGAGAACTGTCGCCTACCATAATTGTCAGTACTACAGATCTAGCGCTCTGTAGATAGAGAGACTAACGTGGGCAAGTGGCATGCCACGAAAAGCATATTCACAGGATCGAGATGACAGCATAGCAGCCTCCGCCGAAGAAGATCCCACGACCGACGATGTCTTCTGCGCTGGGGACACAACTTTAGAAGACTACAGGTTGGTAGAAAGAACGGTTAGAGACGACTCTTATTCAATCCCTCCAGATCTCTCCAGCTTCCAGATCTGACTTCCAAAGGTTACATAATATATACATGCCATCCCTTGTGGCGAAACGTGTTTTTAAAGAAGATGTTACTATCCGTTAACGAGAACTGTGAACTGGGTGAGACGTGAAAATCATAATAAGAACAGTGGACTATAATGATTATCATAAAACGACCAATCAGCAATGTATGAACAGTGAAAAAGATAAAAAGCCACACTGTGTGAACTGTGAAATTATATTCTGCTAGAACTTTTGTAAGTTTTTTTGAACTGTTAGGCAACAAAGATAAATGCCGCTAATCAATCCGCGACGCGTAGTTGAAAGTGAAAACGCGAAAACGCAAATTGAAGTGTAAAGTTACAAGTGTGTGCGCGGTCCAGAGGGTTTACGTTTTATTTCACCAATACGAAAACAACGCTTCATGGATCAGTTAGCAGAGTATCGTACAACAGGCGAGGCGGATGACATGGAAGCAACACCTGTCGCCTCCACCAGCTGCAGTCCAACGTCAGCAAGCGGCGAAAGGCAGAGATAGGCGTCTGTGGTTGACTACGGCAGCCGAAGACACCAAACACGACAAAAACAACGTGGCGAGCAGCAGCATCGCCCTGGAGAAATATACGCCAATCACTTTACAGCTAGCGAGAGGAAACTAGTATTAACAATAGGGTTTTTAAGAACATTGTTAAATTGTTTCGTAATCATTCCTTTAATAACAAAAGGTCGGGGAAAAGCGAAACGCGGTACAATATTAGAAGTAGACAGGCAGTGCAGCCTCAGGGTAATGAAACTGAAGAGGCGAGCCAAATTACAGAGCATGCCAGATGAAATTAGTAATATAAGTAAAGAGGAAAGTATACAAAACCAAATGGATGATAGCTATTTCTCAGAATCACATGATATACACTCCTGGAAATGGAAAAAAGAACACATTGACACCGGTGTGTCAGACCCACCATACTTGCTCCGGACACTGCGAGAGGGCTGTACAAGCAATGATCACACGCACGGCACAACGGACACACCAGGAACCGCGGTGTTGGCCGTCGAATGGCGCTAGCTGCGCAGCATTTGTGCACCGCCGCCGTCAGTGTCAGCCAGTTTGCCGTGGCATACAGAGCTCCATCGCAGTCTTTAACACTGGTAGCATGCCGCGACAGCGTGGACGTGAACCGTATGTGCAGTTGACGGACTTTGAGCGAGGGCGTATAGTGGGCATGCGGGAGGCCGGGTGGACGTACCGCCGAATTGCTCAACACGTGGGGCGTGAGGTCTCCACAGTACATCGATGTTGTCGCCAGTGGTCGGCGGAAGGTGCACGTGCCCGTCGACCTGGGACCGGACCGCAGCGACGCACGGATGCACGCCAAGACCGTAGGATCGTACGCAGTGCCGTAGGGGACCGCACCGCCACTTCCCAGCAAATTAGGGACACTGTTGCTCCTGGGGTATCGGCGAGGACCATTCGCAACCGTCTCCATGAAGCTGGGCTACGGTCCCGCACACCGTTAGACCGTCTTCCGCTCACGCCCCAACATCGTGCAGCCCGCCTCCAGTGGTGTCGCGACAGGCGTGAATGGAGGGACGAATGGAGACGTGTCGTCTTCAGCGATGAGAGTCGCTTCTGCCTTGGTGCCAATGATGGTCGTATGCGTGTTTGGCGCCGTGCAGGTGAGCGCCACAATCAGGACTGCATACGACCGAGGCACACAGGGCCAACACCCGGCATCATGGTGTGGGGAGCGATCTCCTACACTGGCCGTACACCACTGGTGATCGTCGAGGGGACACTGCATAGTGCACGGTACATCCAAACCGTCATCGAACCCATCGTTCTACCTTTCCTAGACCGGCAAGGGAACTTGCTGTTCCAACAGGACAATGCACGTCCGCATGTATCCCGTGCCACCCAACGTGCTCTAGAAGGTGTAAGTCAACTACTCCGGCCAGCAAGATCTCCGGATCTGTCCCCCATTGAGCATGTTTGGGACTGGATGAAGCGTCGTCTCACGCGGTCTGCACGTCCAGCACGAACGCTGGTCCAACTGAGGCGCCAGGTGGAAATGGCATGGCAAGCCGTTCCACAGGACTACATCCAGCATCTCTACGATCGTCTCCATGGGAGAATAGCAGCCTGCATTGCTGCGAAAGGTGGATATACACTGTACTAGTTCCGACATTGTGCATGCTCTGTTGCCTGTGTCTATGTGCCTGTGGTTCTGTCAGTGTGATCATGTGATGTACCTGACCCCAGGAATGTGTCAATAAAGTTTCCCCTTCCTGGGACAATGAATTCACGGTGTTCTTATTTCAATTTCCAGGAGTGTAGAAACTAAAGTTTTCCAAGAAACATAACTTCAAATAGTAGCAATAACGAGTTTGGAGAGGTGCATTCTGATGTAGGTGACATGAATACTAATGATAAGTTAAATAAGGTGAATGGTGATGTCGACGTGATGATTAGCACCGCCATTACTAATCACTCAAGAAGTGGAACAAGTAGATTTCGCCATGGAACAGCATCAGCTGATACATTGCCTACACAAGACAATAATAAAAGTATGGTTGAAATATTAATGGAGTTAGTAACTGGGCAAAAGTAGTTAAAAGTAAGGCTAGAAAAAAAGATAGAACAAGGTCAAAAAGAATTAAACAAAGGGCAAAACTTACTTGCTGATAAAATAGAAGTAACAAAGGAGGAGATAGCAAAAATTAATCGTAAGCTTAAGCACATAGAGACCAGGGTTGATTCTCATGAAAGTAGAATAGAGGCTTGTGAGAAAAGAATTGAACATGAAGTAAAGAATGGGGTCAAAAATTGGATGAGTGTAAGCAAGACGTTAATCATAAGATTGATGATGAAGTAGCGAAAATAAATTATCTCATGCAAGCTCAAGGTACTTTTGTATTGTCAGTTAGGGATGAAGTCATTAAATTAAGTAATGATCAGAGTAAAATAAACAAAACTTGCAAAGACACCCATGAAAAGCAAAACAAACGAGTCGTAGACTTGAAGGATGAAAATGCAGTCCTTAGTCATAAAGTATCACAAACAGAAGCTGTTTGTAATGATAATACAAATACGGTTCAGGGTTGTTTAAGAGAAATAGAATGTGGAAAACATACCTCAACTAAATAAGGTGAGTAAAAATATAGATAAAATGGAAGTTGCGTTAAAACGAACTTCAAACATGGGTTGAACGGGAAAAACGTAAGGGTGTTGTTCATGTTAATGAAGTAGTCAGTAATGCCAATGCTTACAAATTTCATAACCTTCTAGTAAAGCTAGTATACATCCAGTTGCTTTCGTTCGTTAGCTTGAGGGCATCACACTTAACAACATGACAGAACAGCAGAAAATCAAATTTGTAGCCAGTCGTTTTAATGACACATGTAAAACATACCAACAATTTTTTAGAGCATTCTTAAACCAGTAATGGTCAGCAAGTACACAAAGCAGTATAAAAACAGAAATATTTGAAGCAAGGAGCCTTGAAACAGTGGCTGCGATAGTTAAAGGAGTTCTTTCAGCACTACTGCGAAAAGGACTAGTATTTAACTGATCCTTTAGAAATAATAGTTCTTAAGTTCCCAGTGCCTGTTCAGGAGGAACTAATTCATGTCAACAACAGTGAGGTAAACAACCTCCTGTGTATATTAAAGCAGCTGGACACACTTTCGGGCAACAGACAAGTGTTGGAAGGCTGGCATAAAAACAGGTGGCGTGCAAACTGCCGCAACAATAACCTCAGGGGGCTAAGCACTGTGCATTGCTAGGTTGCTCACACTTACCAGGTACCCGAGTTAACTAACAGTTTACTTCCTGTCTCTTCACGCTGTTAGTTCTTCCTTCTTCATCATTCTGAACTAAAATCTGTCATCTATTCTTCTTCTCTATTCAAGATAAAAAGGGGTCAATTGAAACAAAGGACATACTAATTTAATAGTTACGCAGCTGGTCCTAGACTATACTTACGTATTACAAAAGGTAACATGTAGCATAATGTTTGCAAAACAAGGACAGAACCTAGGCTGTAAGACCTAAAATAATCAATCATACAGGCAGGAGAATACCCTATAAACTACGTACAGAAACTTTTTATGTATGTTATGAAACACAAAGAAATCACATATGCATGTATATAGAGAAAACAATCTTCTATATCTCTTTATTTAGCTAGCTTGCAGCTTATGGAGAGGAGGAAAAGGACGCCGAAGCAAGTAAGTGGACACAATTAGGACAAACAATACACAATGGCTCTGAGACGATTAGATTAAAATTTGTTAGCAGCACTTGGTAGATGGTCAGCGAGTGATTACAAGCAGTGATGAGGTTTCCGCTGCAATACATACATATTTAGGCTAGGATGAGTCAAGCCACAGTTACAATGATGTTTAGGATTGACCAGAGAAGTCAACCACTCGTATGCAAATGAATAGGAAGGTAATAGGCGACGTGAGAGACGGCCACACATATAAGGATCAGTAGGCGAAGTATTTCCGCCGAAGCATTCTATTATGTCTGGTAGCCGTTATTATTCTACACCCTATAAAGTAACACTTTAACTGTATCCATTATGAATAAAATAGATGCACTCACGCTGCTGTCAGCATCCGATTGTGAATCGCTTTCTTTAACACTGTTCGAACTGTCATTGCTACCTTTAAAATGAAAGTTTTTTGAGCAATACGAGAAGTATAGAAAGTGTCGAATGTTACTTTTTCCTACAATAGTCATGTGTATAACTACGAGAGGCGTCTGTCAGGAAATCTCCCAAAGCTGTCACGTGCTCCTTCCCTGCCTTCCCAATGGATCTGCAGTTTGACTGTGCCAGTCGTGTCACAGTCTACACCCAGGAACGCTTTCCTTCCCCTGTTTCACTTCATGTGTCGCATTTGCATCACACGTTGCACTCGACATAGTCTGAGATAAAATAGCCAAAATTTCCGCTGTAAAAGATCTCTGAAACTGAGATATTGCTCGGAACAACACGTACACAATACGACCGTCTTCTTGCACTGTGATATTGCTTTCAGTTTTCAATTGCAATCTCCGAGCTTTCTATTGCCCACAAGACACCGGTGAAAAGCAACCGACGAGAACATACTAGAATCAGTGAGTAAGTCTGCTGTGTTAGCTGTAAACGTCTGAAGTGATTTAATGTGAAAAGAAAAGATGTTCAGCAAATGGCAACAACTCAGAATACAACACTGCTGTCCTAACCAGGAGCCTAGTGGACATAAGAGTTTGGTGCATCCTTTTTTCGATGTCATCAAATTTGAAGACCATGTTTATATCGCATGGTTTGTTGCTGACTTTTCCTACATGTTAGGGAGTTCAAATTATATAACTGCCTACGATGACCGTTCGTAGAGTTTAGTCATTTATTTTGTTGTTACTATGAATTGAAAGGAAAGGAGATGATTGTTTCCTGTATTAAAGTTACTAATCTCGAATCGGTCCCTATAGAGGCGACCTTCCGTCAGGGGAAGCGGCGGATGAGAGAAGGGGCAGAGCTTAACTTCCCGATCCGTCGTCATCAGTTCACACCAGTATGCTCTCATTCCATTAGACCCTGCGTTGAGATTTGGATAATGATACAAGGAACTAGTTCTAGTTTTTATTATACTGAAATTTCCTCCACATCATTTCTTCTTATCGGACGGTGATACGAATTACTTCCAACACCAGAATTCACGAGGGCTACCTACTGTCCGATCACCACAGTACTATCGTGTGATATTTCTAGATGCGTGTACATGATGAAATGACTCATATATTTAAATATGAGGAAAATAATGTCATACTCTTTCAAAGAATAGTAAGAAGGTAAACTAATCCACGTAGATGACTCGTTACAGAACTCTCGCTCGACTGATTCTTCGTTGTTAACAGTCACTTCGGATCCTGTAACAAGATTTATTACTGTAGATAGGATTAAATTTCAAACAACAGCAGTATAACATTTTTCAGATTTGTTCAGGTGCCACATAAAAGCCCGGCAATCTCCAGTCGCTACAGGGAAGACGTAGTTCACCACGCAAAAACGCAGTGTTAAATTTCGTAAGCATAACTACAGTGACGACTCAAGAAACTCACTATTTGCTCTTTCATACTACTCGTATAATACTTTTGACAGTAATAACGTAGGCGTAAAATGATATTCGTCGAGTACTCTCTGCCACTGTGTTGTGGCTTGCGGGGTAGAATGTAAATAAAACATTTTACATATATCTACATCATTATGTTCGACCAATTCCAAGGTCGTGTGGTAACGCTCAGGCGCTCAGGAACAACAGTGGAAACAATCGCCCCCGTCACCGGTTTGTAACTAAGTCGTTTGCAACTAAGTACCTCTAACACTGTAAGTCTAAGCTCTTTTTGTGAGAGTTTGTATCGAAACAGTTCCATTGGATTTACGTATAACACAGGACGAAAATACTCCATATATGTTAGCCAATTATCGGTTTTACATCAGGCGCATATATGGACTCAGGGGAAAACCTATTGTTCTCCTTTGAGTGACAGGTACTTAACCTATTGTTCTCCTTTGATTGACAGGTACTTAAGCTATTGTTCTCCTTTTATTGGCAGGTCCTTAACCTGTGGTTCTGCAGAAAGAATCCTTCCTTTTGATTGACAGGTCCTTAACCTATTGTCCCCCCACCCCCTCCCACTCCCCTCCCCCTCGCTGCTACAGGTGCACTTTAGATATCACTTTGATTAACTAAACCTAACCTCCTCCCCTCCCTGCCTCAAGAAAATGGTGGGAAGTTTAAATTTTGGCGGGAAAAAAGGTCACTTGGGTTACCTCCACTAAGCTAAGAAAATGGTGGGAAAATAGGTCACTTGTGCTACCTCCACTATCCGAAGTCATCCGACCGCCACCTCTTCCTAGGAATTGGTGTATAAACCACACGGACTGTGCTGGGCTGCTGGATAGGATGGATTTAAGTCTTTATTTTGCATGCAGTATTTATTTAAGTAATTTGAGGCGGTAGCTCTATCCAGTGTGTCCACCATGAGGTCCAGAGTCCAACTGACCTAGTACAAAGTACCGCCATCACAGGGCGCCATTGGCCCTCCCGTGACATAACCCAAGATAGCGGTCTGGAGGAAAATGTCGGGAAAAGGACTTAGCCTGTGCTGGGCTGCTGGACAGAGAAACGAGTCTACTTTTTTTTTACTTTTGAACACTTTATTTAGAGACAGATTTGATATAGCTCCTTTATTACATTGATACAAAACACTCGTTCTGATGTGCTTGCGGTCACAATAAACAGTTTGCAGACCAGCAGACTACTCGTAAATAATGCAGCACACTGACGTGCAGAAATGCAAACAACTCGTAAATTACCGAAATAATGCAGTACACAGCTTACATACATGTAAACTACACGTAAATTATCGAAACAATGCAGTACACAGCATACAGACCTGCAAACTACTCGCAAATCACCGAAATAATGCAGTACACTGATGTAAAGACAAGCAAACAACTCTTAAATTACGGAAATAATGCAGTACACAGCATACAGACAAGCAAGTAACTCGTAAATTATCAAAAAATGATGGATTTGTAACACTATACAAACACACTCACAACACTTAGGCTCGTTTCACACTGGGACACTTGTGACGGTCACTGATAGAGATACATTCGTTTGAATTGGAGCATTCACACCGGGACACTGCACCGAGTCACGGTGACCCAGCAGTGACTCACCCTCCCCACATGTGACGGACACCGACACTGTGTTCGCTGCGGTCACCGCCGGACAAGCATTATCTTGTATTGGAGTGTTCACACTGGGACACCGATCACATACACAGCAGTGCAGAGTCGCCAACAGACAGGCAGCCGTTGCTGAGCCCAGTGGTTGTCCACACAGTGCAGCCATGAGTTTAGAGTTCATCAACACAGAAGATTTTATAAGTGAAGTGGAAAGTCGTCCCGTTATTTGGGATATGAAAAGCGATGACTACAGTAACAAAGTCATGAAAATGAAAGCGTGGCAAGAAATTATTACGAAGTTTGTGCCTGATTTCCATGAAAAGAGCATAGATGAAAGAAACAAAATTGGTAAGTTATATTTTTTTTTTTCACTTTAATACCGTATTTTTCGGACCACAAGAATAGCGAAATATATTTTCTACCCCTGTACGAGGCTAGGAGGTTAATAACCTACAAGGAGAATGCTATCCCTCACCCCTTTTCTTTTGCATTACCAATAGCAAGTGTACTGTTATGCAGTCTCAATGCGAGAAGAATGGACAAAATGGATGAGCGCAGAAACCATGTACTCACCCCTACAGGGCGAATGAAAGTAAAATAAAATAAATAGTTTTATTTCAACATTTTCATAACAAAATTAAGGGTACGTCTTTTCGTAGTCTAATAAGGTCCGAAAAATACAGTTAAAATATTATTCAAAACAACAATAATTTATGCATATGTTGTTACTATAATAATGAAATTTATTTATTTTCCATAATACTATTGACTTACAAGTTTTGACACCCGAATGAGAACAGTCCTCGTGCTTGGGTTCTGTTCAATTAGGTACACACAAATGTAATACAAAAAAGTGCATTGTAATTATAATTTTAATTGCAAGTTTTAATCAGTTCAGTGAACGCAACAGTATGGTTTGTTACAGTTAACATGGTAATAATTGAACACTGCACATTTCAAACACAATTCCAATGAACATTTAGGCCTAACGACATTAATGTTCACATAACATTTCTAACACTTAGATTTTTTGCAGCTGCCATGGCACTTCGCCTTCAGGGTTGATGAAGTAGTTTGAGAAATCTTCTCTGATTCCGTTCGCAATATTTCCTCCACAGACCAAGCAAGGTGACATGTCCTGCAATCCCTGAATCGTTAACGTATCCTCAAACTGTGTTCCGTCATGATCACGCACAAAGTTATGGAGGAGGCAACCTGCCTTTACATTAGACTCTGCCAAATCTAATTTAACATCCAGTGGTCGATAGAAAATGCGCCACTTGTTTGCAAGAATTCCAAAAGTACACTCGATGTACCTTCTAGCTCTGCACAGTCTATGGTTGAACACACGATTTTTAATGTCTAAATACTTTCCACCATAAGGGCGCAAAATGAATTTTGACAATCCGAAACCTTCATACCCTACTAAAATGAATGGCATAGGTCTTTCAAACGATAATGACAGTTGTTTTGGTGCAGGTAAATCTAGCGTACCATCTTGTAGTTTATTATTTAACACTGTATTACAAAACACAGTTGAGTCGGACGATTTCCCATATGCTCCAACGTCTATAAATAAGAATTTGTACGTCAAATCACAAACCGCTAACAACAGAATGGAAAAATAGTTCTTATAATTATAGTAGAGTGAACCACTGGAAGTGGGTTTTACAATTCTGATGTGCTTCCCGTCCACTGCACCCACAGAATGAGGAAAGTTGGCCCTCTTATGGAATCCTTCAGCTGAGGCAAGCCATAGATCTTTCGAGAGGTAGGGAAAACATTTTGACTTCATTTTACGCCATATGGCAGAGCAAACGTCTCGTATAATATACGAGATACTTGATACTCCAATTCTGTACTGAAAATGTAAGTCCATCATGGATGATCCGACCCCCAAGTACCTGTAAAAAAAAGATAAAGCATATGGAGCAAAACAATAAAATTATGCAGGTTACACACAAGCATACACACGCACGCACACTTAGACATTATAGATAACCAGCTGAAACACCCGGCAACTATAATTTTAATAAATGTTAATAATTGTACTATGCCTATAACTTTCGCGCAAGTGACAAAGTTTCATCGCAATCGGATGAACGGTACGGCTGCGCATAAAATACGAACAAAACCAAAGAAACATTCATTTTTATATATTAGATATTACAATACTATGGTGGTTTTTGTTTGTTGCAGGGACAATCCTTCAAAGGAAATGGAAGAGCTTAAGGGCCAGTTATACCAGAGAGTTATTAAGGCAAAAAACAGAAAAGAGTGGTTCTGCAGCAACTGGTAGGAAGAAGTATATCTACTTCGATCAGCTGCGATTTTTAACAACTGACTGTAAGAACACTACTTCTAGTATTGACAATGATGATGATGAAGACAGAAATGAGTTTGATGAAGGAGAAAATTTAGAGCAGGAGGCACGTGAAAAAACTGCTGAGCGACGGCAAAAAAGGCCACGTGAAAAGAAGAGTCTTGAAGAAGAAGATATCCTATATAACATTTTGAAGGAAAAGTACGCCAGAAAAGACAATTCATCACAGGAAGCCGACGAAGATAGCTTGTTTATGCAGTCTTTAGTACCTGAATTAAAAAAATTACCCAGTCATGCAAGATTGAAAGTGAAATCAGATTTGATGAATGTCATTATTAATGCCCAACAATATTACAGCGCTTCTGCTTCCTCTTCGTCCCAAATAGGATTTGCGCCGGTACCAAATTACGCTACGGGGGATCCGCATCACGACCGTGCGTATCATGGAACAGTTCAAGGCTACACTGGAGGACAGTCGAGGTTGTCCGATCAGTTACCAGCTGTGTGCTCGCCAGCGGCCTCCGAGTACAGTGACGAGTCCGTAATATACTTTTCAAAAGCACAGGCAGAGAAACAATGAACTTAAAACTATCAGTGAAAGTTTTACAATATTTTTAATTTATATTAATACCAGTTAAAATCTGTAAAATGTGCTTTCAATAAAATAAAATAATACTACAGTACCTACCTTAATGTCAGAGCAAGTTTTTCCTCTGGTGGGATAACCTTCCTTAGTATAGTGTCTTTTCCTGTGATTGCTTCTTTCACATTTTCTAGTAGTTCATCAAATGAAGTTTTTGACATTCGAAAATACTGAAAAAACATCTCCTCAGATTGTCTCAGATCGTCATAAAGAGTGTAATACAATCCTATCTCCAGCCGATCACGTAGCAGTGGATGTATGTGTAATGAACGTTTTGTCTTCATTCTCCTCCTCCTCCTCCATCATTACAAGTAAGAACAACAGTTCCTCCTCGCTCGAGTCCATTTCACCAACTAATCAGTTGGCAACAGCTGCAGTGTGGAACACCAGTGACCCAGGAGTGTTCGCCACAGTCACCGGTGACCGTCACAAGTGTCCCAGTGTGAAACGAGCCTAAAACAGCCAAAAATAATCCAGTGCACAAACACTCATTGCACATAAGAAACAGTTTCGAACTATCATCAACCGCGATGTAACCTATCAGAGACTCCAACATGCGCATGCATCTACGTTGCCGTGAGTCACCACTGCTGCTGATGGCAGACAGCAGATAAAAGTCTCATCTGCAGTTAGAGTTCTTTGAGTGTTATACTGATGTCAAAGAACTCCAACACACACATGCACTGCCCACCGTACCCCATCCACTGGATTGCACAGGACGCTACTGCAAACGCTTCCAGAAGTCAGGATGCAATGGTGGCTCCCACGAAGTAATGACGTGGCCGTCAGCTGCCAAGTCACACACTGGTGTGCGTTTGGGTCCTGCAAGCATGAGGCGGTGGCATCCCTTTCACACTAGACACCTAAGAAATCCCTGATGGAATACATGTTCACATAGGCACCGTTTCTGGCATAATGACACATAGCTGTGGTGTGGGCCCAGTGTTGTGAGATGCTTGTATAGCAGCTAAGAGTTTCTCAGTGTTATACTGATGTCACATATCTATGTAAATAAAAGCCACATCCTCCCCCCCCTCCTCTGAACGTGCAATAGAAATCTGTTGTTGAATAACATCGACTGCTTTCTCCCTAGCTATCCTAATGGGACAGCCCGTTCATCACTGAATTTACCCATCCAACTGCTGCTGGTGTGGGACCACCGTCCGCCATTGTTTTCTGCAGACAAGACTTTCAGTGGCAAAAATCTATTTTGTACAGCTCGCCATTTGGCACTGACAGTTAAACCATGCAAAAGTGCCCTACATATCTTCAAATACGGAAAGATTCCTACTCTATTACACTGCTCTGCCACCAAGGATGATAACTTGAATATTAGAGCATGAAACCGATATCCAACCTGGCAATATATCACTGTGTACTGAGTCGATGTAGTAAACATACAATTCGTATCCTGCACTATACAAATCGTCCCTTTTGCTATCGACTGCCTGATACTTGTACATATACCATGAAGACAGACAGCACCGAATATACTCCTCACAGCACTAGATATTTTCCTGCAGCCGACAGTCACCAGTCATCCACTTCCGATGCATGACTAGAGCACCCTCGGTGGACCGAAGTCACTCTCCAAACTGTTGTACAAAGACGATCTCGTTTCTACACTAATCTCCAGACTCTTTGGATTACAAGAACACATGTACTTTCACATATGTTTTGCCAGAATATTCTACCATTTACCTGATACTTCTCGATATCAAGCACATGGCAATATCGTTTGGATAGCAGTACTGCTCAACAACATAATTCTGAAAATATCGACTGGAAATTCTTTCTCTAGTAACCCAATACTTTAGCTAGGTGTAGCACGCTGTAAACCATTGAGTAACTAGAAACTTGTCATGTTTGCAAACACCTTTATGTGAAAACTCGAAAAAAATAGAGGAAACTGATATTTCCACTCACGAATACCGATTTCGGTGATGTAACAAATTCCAAATCATCCTTATAATTTACAAAGTCAACTAAGGTGTTTCTCATGTCTAGAGAACGAGTAAACGTGTCTTCCACCTGTCTTTCACCTGCTAGACGCGCAAACCACAGTCGATGTTCTCTCAACTAAATAAAGGCGCGAAATGTACAACCACACGTCCATATTGAATATTCTCGAATTTCCATGCGATCAGGAAAGCTGTCCAACACACAAACTAAGTGTCAGTTCGATATTCGGCCGTCTAGAGACGACATGGTTAAGTCAGCTACATTCCTGCACCCCCAACAGGTCTCTCTCCATTCGGACAGCTCCTATCGTTAGCCAGAAACGTGAATCATTCCAGCTACAGGCCACTGGCACTGCGTGCCACGCACCCCTAGTCACAGAATCTTTCTAGGAAACCGACTGCATACATATATTATCACTGTACTTACAATAAAGTATTACGATCATGGTCTCAGTTGAACGACATTCGACAATGAGCGAAGTATCAGAAATACACCCTGCTGATGGGTGTGGCTCTGGAAATAGAAATATCTGTACCATTCTTATGACTTGACATACTCTTCCCTTTGCAATCACAGTATTCCACATCAAATCCACACCTTTCTTAGGACTGGACATAGTCATTTCCTTTGCACATTCGAGAACACAGCGCATACTTTATAAGCCTGATGATCAAGGGTACCCCATCACACATCCCCTACTACTAAGTGTAATACTTCACCAAAAGCTGATTGCTGGCGATACGAAGTAATACTGACCGAAAATTGACGATGGGTGGACATGACTCGTAAGTTTTTCTTGCGAGTGGTACAACTTTGTATTAGAAAGAGAGACCTAATCGTCTTACAAACAGCCAGATATTAAAAACTACGACCATATTACTATCACAAGCGGTCATGGCTCTACAGGTGCACACAAGTATCCATGTCAAAAGCTATGCTGGCTATATAAATAGAGGTATGGCATTACCTCAGAATGAATTGGTTTTTCCAGACAAATACCATGACACTGAATATAGACAGTGATCATAGAAATGTATATTATCAGACAAGCAGTACGGTTACATGTAGCCCATGATGCAACCTCATGATAAAATCGCTGAATTTTAAAATTGATTTGGCTAAGGAACGTGGTATGATACCATTATTTGCAACTCTCTCATGCCGCCGCTAGGTATTTCTGTAGTATTTGTAACGTTCTGTCTTGATACCATGTCAGATGTTCCGCAATATATCCACTGGATTATAGGTGATGGTTGATTGAGAAGGATCACAAACAGTAGATGGTGTGCTGATTGAGGTCATAAGAAATGTACACAGGTTTCTCAGGTCTCTAGTGTTATGCTATATGCTAGAAATGATGTCTATGAATTGGAATCAAGTCTGTCCATTCAACCACATACCTGCTTTGGAGAAGCTCTTTAATGATTACAGCCACTGGTAAATCATATTTCTGGAACGCTCATACCTTGAAACGAGTCACCTTTTTTGAACCTGTCCGCTACAATAAAATTCCAATGTGGTTTCCAGTAGTCCCTACAAATCTTGTAACTGCCACCATTTCTGTAGCTTTGTGCATGTGATCATTCCAATTTAGGTCGGAACTGAGCGGAAGTCAGAGAGAGCCATATCCACCGCCTTCTGAAACCCATGTACAAACAGAGTGACCTGAGTTAGGTCCGTGTTTTGACCATTCAGTGGAAAGCAAACTGTCATACCTCTTCCACAAGTGTATGACATGTAAGGTCGGTGCCAAACAAAGCCTGTTCCTGCAGCACTAGATGGTACAAAAGACAGTATGGGAACTAGGAGGAGGACGAAGATTTTGCTACTGCATTGTAGTGCATCCCCAAACTACATGCAGATACTACAGTCCGAAGCAGATTCGCACCCCTCAGGGCCCATTCACGTCTATCAGCCCAACATGGTCTCTTCATTATTCTGAACCATCCAACAGAGAAAAATTACAAACTATAAAAGCTCCACTAACTTCATCCCATAGAGAACTTGATAAGATTTTTATCACATCTCTCTCCTCCCATATATCGAAAACAAATACCATCTGCATGCCAGCATCGAGCATATCTGATGATCCTATTAAATTACAGGCATTGATCCACTGCACAGATCAGTTAAACGTTTCATCACATGTACTGTAGGAGGATGACCGTATTCCACAAATTATACTATAAGTCAAAGAGACCTTCACTGTCACTGTATTTTTGTTTGAAACTTTTTTTTTTTCGCTGTAACACGTTTTGTACACTGCCATACATTTTTTTTCCGCCACGACTCAAGGTCTGTGTCAGGTTCTAAACTGACACTGACACATTATGATCCATTCTTCCTCACAGAAAACTAGATGTAGCATGGTGTAAATCATGTTGTTACTGCTGTTACCATAACACACTACACACACTGGATGATTTTAAATAAAAGACAGTTACAACTTAAGGAAACTGGAAGGGTTTGTGGCATTGTGAAGAGTTTCCAAACTGCATTCCAAAGGTGACTGATTTAAACTAATCTATCATACTGACGAAATAGCTGATGGCTCTGCGTTCTGTTTCAACTGATTCCACATATTGCAGTCATGTACGCGATCACTATTTCGGTGCTAGCCATCCCCAGGAGGTGTTGACCCTCCACCAAAACACTTTCTCCAACTCAAACAAGTGATGTCAGTCAATCATTATGTGGTAACCAACAGCGTACCAGTGGACAGATGGGATGGGAAAGACACCATCGATGAACTGTAATAATAAGCATCACAGTTGATAGCGTGAACGATTTTAGCAATTTTACAGTAATTTCAATAGCAACCAATGATGCGACAGCATGTGGCCCAAATTTCAGTATCGTAGCATCGTTGTGAGTATCATTGCGAATGTAGATAGATGACTGTGCAGTATGTCCATTCATTGTTAATTCTCGAACATATACATAATCAAGTATACAAGACAGCACTCTACGTATTTCTAACAGCTCGAGCATAGTGCATAATTTACGATCCATCTCTATGCGGATGGGAGTCACAGAGCATTCTCACAGAATAAAATTAGAGACTGAAAGACTCCCTCACACTGTCTTTAACCAGCCTGTCATGCAGCACCGTTACTGATTTAATCTGCAGCTGACCAGAAGTAGAGCTCTACATTCCACGTATCGTGAATGAATGGAGCTCGCCAAGTTCTCGCCCACCCAAGTTCACAAGATTTCTCCAGATGTGCCCATGTCTTGGAGGTTGTCACACCTTATCGATGTGTAGTAACAGATTAGAAAGTGTTGTGACGTAGTAGCAGACGGTTAAGAAGGACAAGAAATAGACTTTTATGCATGATGTAGCTCCAGACAGATGGAGTTCAAAGCATTTTACGTAAATCAACTACACTATCAATTCTAAAGTATTGTTCTTGTGTCTGGGACCAGTACCAGGAGGATATTCGTAATCCCCAGAGTCTGGAGATTAGTGTAGAAACAAGCCCACCTTTGTACAATAGTTAGGAGAGTGACCTTGGTCCGCCGAGGACGCTCTGGTCATGCACCAGAAGCAGGTGACTTGTGACCATCAGCTGCGGGAAAATATCTAGTGCTGTGAGGAGTATATACGGCGCTGTCTGTCTTCGCGGTATATATACGAATGCCTGGTGGCCGACAACTACATGAATGGTGCAAAAGGAGAGATTTTGTATCGTGCAGGATACGAATTGTATGTTTACTACATTGACACAGTACGCGGTGATATATTGCCATGTTGGAGATCGGTTTCAGAGCAGTGTAATTGAGTAAGAGTATTTCTGTATTTGACGATACGCATGGCACATTTGCAGGGTTTAACCGTCAGTGCAGTATGGCGAGTTGTGCAAAATAGTTTTTGCTTCTTAAAGTCTCATCTGCAGAAAACAATGGTGGTCGGTGGTCCAACACTGGGAGCAGTTTAATGGGTAAATTCGGTAATGAACGGACGGTCCGGTTAGGATTGCTAGGGAGAAAGCAGTCGATGCTACTCTGCAACAACTTTCTATAGTGCGCCCAGTGGGGGAAGGGGGGGTGATGGGACTTGGCTGTTATTTACATAGATATGTGACATCGGTATGGCAATGAGAACCTTTTAGGGATGCCACCAGCTCATGCTTGCGGTACCCGAACTCCGAACTGGGACCTGTGTGTGGCTTGGCAGCTGGCGGCTTTGTCGTCACTTTGTGGGAGGGGCCAGTGCAGCCCGACTCCTGGGTGCAGGTGCAGTAGCATTCTGTGCGGTCCAGTGGACGGGGGTACGGCAGGTAGTGCTTGCGCTCGTTGGAGTTCTTCGATGTCAGTATAACACTCAAAGAACTCTAACTGTAGACGCGACTTTCACATGCTTGTTGCCATTGGCAGTTCTGGTGGCTCACGGTGGCATCAACGTGTGTGCATGTTGGAGCCTCTGAAACGCCGCAGTTGATGATAGTTCGATAGCGTTTTTTGTGTGCAATGTGTTTGTGCACTGCATTTTTTTCGGCTGTATAAGCATAGTGAATGTGCTCGTATAGCGGTACACATGCATTACTTCCTGAAAATTTGCGAGTTGTTTGTATGCCTGTATGCTGTGTACTGCATTATTTCAGCAATTTACGAGTTGTTTGCTTGTATTTATACCAGTGTACTGTATTATTTCGGTGATTTTCGAGTACTTTGCAGGTTAAGTACCTTTCAGTCAAAGGGGAACAATAGGTTTACCCCTGAGCGCATACCTGCCCCTGATGTAGGCAACCCACAGTAAAAAAATATGCCAAAACGAACTTTCTTCTACCACAACCCCCTACAAAATAATTTAGAAACACTTCTGATATAGACTGAAATACTGTAGCACAAAGAAACACATAACAGACAAAAGAATACAACACAGACCACTTGTCATTACAACACCGATCACGTGACTGTATGAACTCAACTACACACCAGATCATTTCACTTCATAAACGGGAATGTGTGAGGAAGAAATGTATTCACCAATACAATTCCATTGTTAAATGCAGAGGAGAGAGCAGATAGGTGGAAAGAATACATTGAAAGTCTCTATGAGGGTGAAGATTTGTCTGATGTGATAGAAGAAGAAACAGGAGTCGATTAAGAAGAGATAGGGGATCCAGTATTAGAATCGGAATTTAAAAGAACTTTGGAGGACTTACGGTCAAATAAGGCAGAAGGGATAGGTAACATTCCGTCAGAATTTCTAAAATTATTGGGGGAAGTGGCAACAAAACGACTATTCACGTTGGTGTGTAGAATATATGAGTCTGGCGATATACCATCTGACTTTCGGAAAAGCATCATCCACACAATTCCGAAGACGGCAAGAGCTGACAAGTGCGAGAATTATCGCACAATCAGCTTAACAGCTCATGCATCGAAGCTGCTTACAAGAATAATATACAGAAGAATGGAAAAGAAAATTGATAATGCGCTAGGTGACGATCAGTTTGGCTTTGGGAAAAGTAAAGGGACGAGAGAGGCAATTCTGACGTTACGGCTAATAATGGAAGCAAGGCTAAAGAAAAATCAAGACACTTTCATAGGATTTGTCGACCTGGAAAAAGCGTTCGACAATATAAAATGGTGCAAGCTGTTCGAGATTCTGAAAAAAGTAGGGGTAAGCTATAGGGAGAGACGGGTCATATACAATAGGTACAACAACCAAGAGGGAATAATAAGAGTGGACGATCAAGAACGAAGTGCTCGTAGTAAGAAGGGTGTAAGACAAGGCTGTAGCCTTTCGCCCCTACTCTTCAATCTGTACATCGAGGAAGCAATGATGGAAATAAAAGAAAGGTTCAGGAGTGGAATTAAAATACAAGGTGAAAGGATATCAATGATACGATTCGCTGACGACATTGCTATCCTGAGTGAAAGTGAAGAAGAATTAAATGATCTGCTGAACGGAATGAACAGTCTAATGAGTACACAGTATGGTTTGAGAGTAAATCGGAGAAAGACGAAGGTAATGAGTAGTAGAAATGAGAACAGCGAGAAACTTATCATCAGGATTGATGGTCACGAAGTCAATGAAGTTAGGCACTAAAATAACCAATGACGGACGGAGCAAGGAGGACATCAAAAGCAGACTCGCTATGGCAAAAAAGGCATTTCTGGCCAAGAGAAGCCTACTAATATCAAATACCGGCCTTAATTTGAGGAAGAAATTTCTGAGGATGTACGTCTGGAGTACAGCATTGTATGGTAGTGAAACATGGACTGTGGGAAAACCGGAACAGAAGAGAATCGAAGCATTTGAGATGTGGTGCTATAGACGAATGTTGAAAGTTAGGTGGACTGATAAGGTAAGGAATGAGGAGGTTCTGCGCAGAATCGGAGAGGAAAGGAATATGTGGAAAACACTGATAAGGAGAAGGGACCGGATGATAGGACATCTGCTAAGACATGAGTGAATGACTTCCATGGTACTAGAGGGAGCTGTAGAGGGCCAAAACTGTAGAGGAAGACAGAGATTGGAATACGTCAAGCAAATAATTGAGGACGTAGGTTGCAAGTGCTACGCTGAGATGAAGAGGTTAGAACAGGAAAGGAATTCGTGGCGGGCCGCATCAAACCAGTCAGTAGACTGATGACCAAAAAAAAAAATACAATACCATCAACACTATAGCACTGTGTACAGGAAGCCAACACAACATAGTAACAGTAATTACAACTGACAAATAATGGGGCATTAGCTGCACTGGTGAAAAATGGATGTTCAGTATAAATAAGCTGCTCAACATAATGCAGGAAAAAAACTTTAAGATAACAACAAAGCTCTGGAGAAATGAATGTGATAGTTAGTAAATCAAACTTCGCGTTATTATTATTGTTGATGCTAATTTCTACTACTGAGCACAAAAATATTTTTTTGGATCGGTACCAAATGAACATGAGCACAACAATTTTGTTTAGATTCATGCATTACACATATTGGGAGAGATTTGAATTTAAAGAGTGTTAAGTTCCAAATGGGGCTAGGCTCTAGCTAACTCAGAAACAAATGGCCAAAGCGTTACATTCTGCAGATGTGGTGATGCAGCTGCAGTGATCACGCCTACAGTTCCGTAAATAAGAAAGACTACATTCATGTACACTATGCGGGCACACTTTTTTGATGATTTCGAAATCCTTCATAAACGGTTGAGCTTTTTACACATGGCCATTAAAAATTACAAACTTCGCTGCGTATGTACGACCCGATAAGGGCTGATTTGGGACTGTCTTTGAAGCATCCATAGCACCAGCTACCTAGCTCCTCAACAAACAGAAATGTAAGATAATGACAGTAGTAGGGTACGGGGGCTCCTGGTGCTATTTTGATATCAAATTGACACGCAAATTAATTAAATTTATCAACTAGTTACACCCATCACGCTCCCCACCCCCATCCCCAGATGACATCATGTGCTTTCATCAACCAGCAAGTGATTCCCCGCCTCTGCACTCCTGGAACCTCCGCCTCCCCCATCTATACTATTGGCGGGAAACCCAAATTTCGCCGAAAATTTCGAATTTTGGTGGAAATTTCTTTGTCCCATTGCTGTGCTGAAGTCCCACCCCACCATCCCACGTGGAAATTGGAGGGAAATGGCAGTGCTCTTTCTGGGACTGGAACTCTGGTGAACGCCCTTTCCTTCCTCCCCCGCCCCCCCCCCACTACATATTGAAACAGTCAAGATGTAGGATAGGAAGGTTAGTGTACTTTATTTGTTTTCATTTGGAAGCTGAAGTAATGATCAGTCCTAATTATGTAATTAATCACAAAGATAGGTTATAATTCTACAATTATAAGCATCACACTAGACACGGACTTCCTAAAATCTCAATAAATTCATAAATTGGCGATGCCATGGAACTTATAATATCCTGCTGGGATAATATTTCACAATACCACGGAAAAATAGTGGCAGATGCACTCAAGCACTACCTTTCACATACAAAGTGGCGAGAAAAAAAGGTGGTGTGGGAAATACATTCAACTGTCCAGAGGCTTGTGTTGGACAGTAAGCAGTTTAATAAGTGTATTACCTGTCAACATATAGCTGACAACTGTATATATCGCTAGAACGAGATTTTTCACTCTGTAGCGGAGTATGTGCTGATGTGAAGCTTCCTGGCAGACTAAAACTGTGTGCTGGACCAAAATCTATCGCTGTTTGACGTCACAGTTCGCTAAACACGCCTGCTCGATAATCACCCTGCAGCCCCAGTAATCGACGCCAGTACGTGCTACCACAACTGATGGAAAATGCTTCACTGCTATAATTACACATCAAAATTGTTGTGGAAAAAAAACACCACTCGTAACCAAGGGTCATAATGCAGCACATGTACTGGGGAAAACAGCCGCCCCAGAAATTGCAGAGGGGGTGGTAGTTGGCCTTGTGTTTCCCTCAACGTATCATCGCAATCAGCCGAAATCAGGAGCCCTCTTACCTCCCTTCATCCCTTCCCCTCCCTCCTTCCCTACACTTACAGTGGGTACACAGGCATTTTCAAACAGTTAACTGCTACCGAGTACCTCACAGTTTTTCTGAGACCTACCACACTCCCGCTGGATGACGAGTGGCACCCAGGCCACCATGAGGCAACGGTCCTTCATCAACACAAAAGCATGTAAAGCGAACTAAACAATAAGATACAAATGAATGGCTACCCCAAAATTTATCAGCGCAGCTCTGCCCCACATACTGTGCCCTGGTTGTGGCACAGTTACCTAGCATGACCACACACACACACACACACACACACACACACACACACACACACACACACACAAACACTCACTGGACACTGACCACACACCACCCCCACAAGAGCTCGCCATTCTGAATGTGGAAACACTGCACCATAACAACTGTATTTAACGTCAATGCACCTCCCATAATCGAGAATATATTCCATGAAAATAGGTGCAGTCTATTTTCTTTTAGTTTTATGAGTAGAATTACGTTAGTTTTGGCATTTGACTGCAGAATACAATTCGCACCTCATTATTTTTCGACATCTATCAAACTGCACGACCATAGATCATAGATGAGCAAAATTCGAACATTAGGCTATACACCTGCTACATACACAAAATAGCGTAACTGAGATGAGTATGTGCCTTCATCATGGATCTTCAACAGTGTAAAAGGAGGTGTGTTAGGTGCAGTGGAATGCCTTGGTTTGTTGTTATTACTGCAGAATCTAGACAACATTGTTACGAAATATCGGTAATATAACTTGCATTAAAGATGTTATGCTCTTTAGCAATATGAATTTAAACGTGTTTACATCCCCTATAGAATCGTTTTGCAAAGAGTTTTTCGTTAGTTGTGGGGCTGTAGCAATGTCGAAAACAACATATAACCAGTTGAAATCGAGACTTTTCGATTGTTAATATGCATGCATAGCCTCTGTATGTATGTGTGTGTAGAGCTGTCAGCGATGGATAGTTGCGATTTGAGTGCGTAACATGCTAACTGTTCATCTATAAATTACATTGCCAGGGGTGCGTACTCTGCAGGTATGGGGAGGAGAATCTGTCGCATTCCAGGATTCTAAGTGCAGTCAACAGACTGCCAACTAACGAATAACTTATTTCTAGGAAAAAAATAATACCTAAAATCTACAGTTTGTGGATGTTCAGGAAAGGTTGTGGCACGAATCAGAGTTGAAAGGTGTAAATAAAACGAACAAAGCGCATCTTGTAAGCAATAAGAGCACATACTTATGGGAAAAAAATATCAGAGCAGCAGTCAATCTGTACACATGCCAACTTCCTGTTGCAGATCCCTCCATGGTAGAGTGGAATTCAGGTGAACATGTAGAAATGTGCCAGACTGAGTTTCCATCACATATATCGCTACATGAGCCTGCAGACTATCCCTCTGATGTGTCGTAGACTACTCGTTCCCGATCAGCACCACTCATTGAGTCTCATCTAAGTACGAGGCGAGTGTTACTATACTTTTCATGATCTTGCAATCCAAAATGCATGCATGTGGATCACTGGGAAGAGGGAAATTCTTAGGATATTTTAGTAGGCTGGTGTTTATAACATACAAATGCCCTCATATAAATTCAAACAATATGCGGGTATGCCAGCAATATGACCATACATATACGGACAAATATCAAAAATGCGTCAAAAAATAGCATAAGATCTGTAAAAATCGAGGCAAAGCTGGTACAATTACGCAAAATTGTTGGGAAGGACATAAAATTGAGAGAAATACGTCGAAAATGTAAAATCGCAAAAAAACTTGGAACATTACGTAAATTGATTGAGAATACATAAAATTAGAGAAATATTACCACGAAATGCAGGAAATTGAGATGGGCTGGAGGTACCCGGACACTGAAGACCGAGAAAAGCGTAAAAATTATGCTCTGGCTGCACTTACTTTTAACCTTCCCCCTCCCTCTGTAAACTACGTGGGTTTTGCTAACACATACTGCAACAAAGGTGACATATCTATTATTCAGAGACGCCATATTAAATCAGGCAAAACATCTGTGTCCCAAACCATAACTGTGTTCTCAGACATGCAGTCGAACATAGATATTATGGAATTACAGTTGGTTCTTACAAACAATGGTTGGTTGGTTGGTTTGGGGAAGGAGACCAGACAGCGTGGTCATCGGTCTCATCGGATTAGGGAAGGATTTGGAAGGAAGTCGGCCGTGCCCTTTCAGTGGAACCATCCCGGCATTTGCCTGGAGTTATTTAGAGAAATCACGGAAAACCTAAATCAGGATGGCCGCATGCGGGATTGAACCGTCGTCCTCCCGAATGCGAGTCCAGTGTCTAACCACTGCGCTACAAACAATGTTATTTCTTAAGTATTAAGGAGAAGAATCAATACATTTAACAGACTTAAGCCATTCCCTAGAGTGTTCTGTTGGAGAGTAGACCGATGTCACATATATCACCTTTAATAGTGTGATAAGGATGCACTAAATAGATGTAATGTTAGGACGAAATCGCTATATCATGCTAAACTACCTAACATCAGACCAGGACTACTTTGTGCGAGAAGAATGCTACCAGGCCGGTAGGGATGCTACTGTAAACAGAATAAGACTATTACATCTCCTTTGGCTACTGATTGTAATGCTAACTCCCTTGTATGAAGCTGCTGCTTCTTTGGGTGCATTTTCGTGCACCAGGGCGTGGGTTGTACCTCAATGCATCAGATGTTATAAATATTCATATTGGTTTTTCCTCACTCTATTTCCTAGTGAGACTTACCCACATCGATCAAAACTGATACTACTACTGCTAATGATAAACATAACTGACTTGTGAAGTGTACGTACGTTCCCGACTTAAAGAGACTTACAAAGTCCATTAATTTCCTAAAAGACAGAACAGCAGTCTCCAGACCTCGTTCTAGTTGATTTAGAAGCAGCTCGAGCAGTGAATATATAATGATAATACCTTATCTGACAGTCGGCAGATGATGGTTGAAGTGATCACTGTATCCAGCAGAAGTCTACTGATACCAGTATTTGAATGTTGCAATGACTTCCACATTTTTTTCAATGATAAACATCGTCTCTGTGTTTTATTTCTACCAACCTGTGCGTTGTGGGAGTTGCATAGTTTACACCGTGCGACATTCAGCTTTCTATGAGAGCCAATGGATCAAAATGTGTTGATGTCGATTTAGCACCTGACACAGACCTCGAAGTCAACGCACAAAAACGAAGAGTGTGGCAGTATATAAATCTGTAGTCATACACTGCTTAGATGTGTTACAGCCGAAAAAACAATGTATTAATCTGCTTATGAAGGAGCAACATAAGAATCCTCTCTTGCGATTAATGGTCGGTTGAATGTGGTCTTTTTCCAGTACAGGCAACAAAACTTTATGCAGATCTATGCAAGCGACTTTGAGCACTAGAAACATGCTCCAATGGGGTAATATGTGTATATGCAATATGCTCGATGTCAACATGCAGATAGTATCTGTTTTTCGACGTATTGGATGAGAGAGATGCAGTTAAATCTTATAGGAGATTCTATTATTAAAGTTTGGATGCAGATGGTTCTCTCATAACTACACCAATATTGCTCATAAAATTAATTGAACTCGGTTGCATCTATTCTTGTGGAATCATGCCTCTTGTGTTATTATCGTCACAATTACATGTCTAAAACTAGGTGTTGCTGCAAGTCCTTTGTTATTTCATACTTCTTAACCTCTAATTATAAAGTACTAGCTCATTGTTTGAACCTAGAAATGATTGCGTTTTTCCCGACAAGAGAATAGATTGCATGCACTAGCTGTGATTATCAAATTGCTTACAAAACTAGAACGCAAGCATCTGCTGTATGATAGAAACTTTACAGAAATATAGATAGAGGGGAGTTATGGATCACGCAGATGGTATTTGTTCTCAATGTAATGGAAGAGAGAAAGACACGGCAAAATCTTTCTATTACGAGACAGCCACTCACAATTTGTTTCATAAACAAAGGCGTCATATAGCTCCGCACTGATAAAGCAGGACTTGCCATAGTGTACAAAACAGCAACGTCCTCTTAAATTATAGCTCCTTGTTGTCGAACGTAAAATGATTGTGTTTTTTCCGATATGTGACTTAATGATATGGAAGATTTTATTCTCTAACGTTATTTCACGTGCCTGAAATGTTTGTAATACACACATGCAAGACGATTTATTTACAGACGCTGGTTTGAAAGCAAGAGGTGCTCTCAGGTTATGTAATTTGTCTATCAAGCTGAAAGAAATTGTAAAACATAGAAATTTTTTCTTCACAGTTTAAATTCTCGATTTTTCGTTACGCTGATGACGGTTTCGCAATAATGAGGATATTCTGTGGTGATTGGTAGTTTTCACAGCAAAATAGCGGATATTTTTCCTGATTTTACACAGGGTAGACATGCATAGGGGGTCTACAGCCCAACCTCTGAATTTTGGCATCTGTTATGATGACTGGGTGTTGTTGTGTCGTCTTCATCATCAACTTTCATCCCCATTACGGTCGGAGGAAGGCAATGGCAAACCACCTCCACTAGGACCTTGCCTAGTAAGGCGGTGCGGGTCTCCCGCGTCGCTCCCCTACGCTCTGTAAAGAAGTATGGGACTCATCATCATCATCAATCAGCAGCAGTGCACTTCTTGGATGTTGCAAAATAATGAGGTGCAAATTGTATCCAGCAGTTGAACGTGAAAACTATACCGATTTTGCTCATAAAACCAAAAGAAAATGTACTGTGCCCGTTTTTGTGGAAAAAGAACATTTATTATCATCACAACCATGTTTTCCTTTTCAATAGATGCTCGATTATAGGAGGTGTTTTGACATTAAGTACAATTGCTACAGTGGAGCGTTTCCACATTCAGAACAGCGAGCACTTGTGTGTGTGGTGTGATCGGTATCCAGTGTGTGCGTGCGTGTGTATGTGTGTGTCTGAGAAGGGTGGGAGGGTCACCCTAGGCAATTGTGCCCTAACCTCAGCGTGATGTGTGGGGCGGGGCTGTGATGATAAATTTTAGACAAACAAATACGAGGATTGGAACTTTAATAGTGGCAATATTTATTTACAGCTCGTACAAAATAGGTATGTGTTTCAAAGTTTTACTGACCTTCAAAGTAGTCACCAGCATTGTGTATAAGTCGTTGCCAGCGAAGTGGAAGTCGTAGGATACTCTTAGCAGCGCCAGTTGTGCTGACAGTTCGGCCGGCCGAAGTGGCCGCGCGGTTCCGGCGCTGCAGTCTGGAACCGCGAGACCGCTACGGTCGCAGGTTCGAATCCTGCCTCGGGCATGGATGTGTGTGATGTCCTTAGGTTAGTTAGGTTTAACTAGTTCTAAGTTCTAGGGGACTAATGACCTCAGCAGTTGAGTCCCATAGTGCTCAGAGCCATTTGAACCATTTGAACCTGACAGTTCGCGTGGCGCGGTCTATTGCCCGAGGAATTCGTAGTAGTTCTGAAGTGAATGCCGTGAAGCGTTTCCTTCAGTTTAGAAATCGGGTTGAACTCACGAGGGCTTAAATCAGGGAGTGCAGTAGGTGGTATAGCGCTTATCAGCCTCATCAGTCAAACAAATCAGTAACAGCTTGCACTTAATCTGTTCTGAACCTTATTAATTTATTTTGTTCTAAAACTGTCTACTGCCTTCACCATTATTTATGAGTTCGTTTTGTGCATTATGCAAAACTCAGGGTAATTAGGAGAAGAAAAATACTATACATTGTTTGTATACCGGGTGGTTATAATTAAAGTATAGCTACTCACAATGGTCATTTTCAGCTGCGTTAATGAGGAACTGATTTCAGCTGCAAATAAGTGGGTTAGAACGGGACATAGGCAGAAAAGGTCAAACAAGTGAGAACGGAATAATGTTGATTTTATTATCAATTGCCACGTTCAGAATTTATTGAATATGAGCACCGGAGACGTCGACGGGATGCTGTACAGCGCCAGATGTGTGCCTGGTGGACAAAACTGGAAGTAATTTTTCCAGCATAAATCGGTTCCCCACTAACGTATTAGCATACCTATCAAGTTTCGCTGCCATACGCTAATTACAGCCCACACCGGACCTCCGTGAGCAGTTTCACTTTAATTAAAGCCAGCCGGCACTTGAGGAACGTGGTAGGCCGGTACAGTGCTGGTTTAGTTCCTCATGACCATGTGCGTCATATCGTAAGTGTAGTGGAGGGGCACTAGCTGTGTCCAGTGAGTGTGTAGCGGCAGCAGTTCGGAAATGGACCAGGTGGTTTACAAAACAGCAGTGCTAGTCGAAGCCTTGGGCAAACTGTTTTCTTTCAACGGTGTCAAGCAGAAGTCTCCCTGATTTCTTTCTTATTCTGACTGGCTAATTTCTGCCATTAATTCAACTACATCTACATATACGTGGATACTCGGCAAATCACATTTAAGTGCCTGGCAGAGGATTCATCAAACCACCTTCACCTTTCCGTGCGAACTCTGATTTCCCTTGTTTTATCGTGGAGATCGTTCCTCCCTATGTAGGTCGGTGTCAAAAAAATATTTTCGCGTTCGGAGGAGAAATTTGATGATTGAAATTTCGTGAGAAGATTCCGTCGCAACGAAAAACGCCTTTCTTTTAATGATGTCCAACCAAAATCCTGTTTCATATCTGTGACACTCTCTCCCATATTTGGCGATAATACAAAACGTGCTGCCTTTCTTTGAACTTTTTCGATGTACTCCGTCAGTCCTATCTGGTAAGGATCCCAAGTGTAGGCAGTCTCCTTAGTAGGTCTGTTACATTTTCTAAGTGTCCTAAACTAATCCAAACATTTGAAACCATAAGTCGCTACTATAGGTGATGTTCAGTAATAACAATAAAGTTCTGTTTATAAAATTTCTCTAAATGTATCTATCAGCGACATTCCACTGTATTTCCCATGTTTTCATCCTCTGAGTCATAACTTTGCTGCTACAACCAAAGGGATATTTCTGAAATGAAAATGGTTAATGAATGTCAACCATATGGTCGCATGTAATCAATAATTCACAACATAACTACGCCTATAACTCACTTACCCTTCGCTAATTTTTTTATTAGGAGAAATTTGATGATTGAAATTTCGTGAGAAGATTCCGTCGCAACGAAAAACGCCTTTCTTTTAATGATGTCCAGCCAAAATCCTGTTTCATTTCTTTGACACTTTCTCCCATATTTGGCGATAATACAAAACGTGCTGCCTTTCTTTGAACTTTTTCGATGTACTCCGTCATTAACATTGGCTTAACATTGGCTTCCCGATAGTAAAGCAGTTCGATCAGATTAGTCATTTCTCGGTCGCCGTCACTGTCCAGTTAACTCAAATTGATTCATTGACTGCTGATGAACCAAGTTTGTCTTGATATCCTCTCTTCTTCCAAATTACTGTGCAAGCCCCAAACGCGGTAAGCCACATCTGACGGCAGAGTTTTCCGTTTTCTCTCTTTAATTTATAAAGACCAGAGCAGGTTCTCGTTCCATTGGGTCCTCTTTTAAGTCCTTGTGGTGTGAAGAAGATCGTCCAGTGCCACGATATCGTATTTCACTGAACCAGTGCACACAGCTTCCTTGACCGGAGTGTATACTTCTTCATTTCCCTTTATCCAGTTGTGCGCTCTCACTTAGAATATAGTGGTTTATTTAGGAGGAAAAGCTTCTGAAATGTTCTACAACGTGATACATACACAGTTTTTTAAATTAGTAACATTGTAGCGTTTCAAAAACATCGAAAATGAGGGTAAATCTGATAAAATAATGATTCCTCCTTCTGGAATTCCCATTGCGCATGTAAGTCCCTCGACAACAGATGTAAGTAATGCACTGAGTATGGACGCTACTTCTTGGAGCTTGAATTTACCTCCCTCGATTACTCTTAGCATCTACAAATGCAGTTCTTGTTCTCTATTTGGTTCAGATACAGCTACGTAAATTTGTCTTGAGGATGGTCATGCTACTACATTGTCAGCTAAAATTTTGCGTTTAGGGTAACTTGGATGTATATTCCTACTAGAACTTAATCAAAAATATTTACGGTCCCACACCTGCGGTAGCGTTAAGCGCTTTACTTGGCTTAAAATAACTTTGTGATTGACATTTGAGCGAGCAGAGTGGTAGGGCCCAACCGCGGGGCCAGTTGTCGCTCTGTCGGCAGCGGCACGTCCTCTCTGTGTTGTCAGCTTTGATGTAGGTCTACTGAAAACTGCACTCACTGAAACTTGAGCCCAGTGACATTTGCGCCCAGTGAAATTTGCGCCCACAAAGAGTCGGCAGGTATCTAGGTGGCCGTGCGGTTCTAGGCGCTACAGTCAGGAACCGTGCGACCGCTACGGTCGCAGGTTCGAATCCTGCCTCGGGCATGGATGTGTGATGTCCTTAGGTTAGTTAGGTTTAAGTAGTTCTAAGTTCTAGGGGACTGATGACCACAGAAGTTATGTCCTATAGTGCTCAGAGCCATTTGAACCGGCATAGGAGAGCTGAGGGACACTACCGAGAAGTTTCAGAGCTCACATTTTCAAGCCGTACTATACAACACTGAGAAGATCAACGTCAAGATTGATCGACAGCTTTCTACAAGAAATCGATACATCTTGCAAAATCATGAAAAGTATATCGGATGCTGTTTCAGACCTTAGTCATTTGATTAAAATTTCAGAAACGAAACTTTCCGAGATTATACAAAAATTTGTTGACAATTATTTCCGATATCCGTTCTCAACTTTATTCTGGCGCGAAGATTTATCTTAACTTTGTGTGTTTCGATAGCTATATGTAAGAGAATTATTTTTTTCAAAATTCAAATTAATTAAGAACGATCTTGGGCCCACTATGAGTCAAGCACGGCTTTCTAATTGAGCACTTAGTCAATAAAAGTAGGGTAGCTAAAGATATCGATACTGATGAGGCAATTTCAAAATTTACAGCCGAAAGAGAAGGAAGAAATTCTGAGATACGTTCTACTCACCTGTCACTAAAGAAACTCCGATTACATGTTCGGTTTCCTTAATAATCAGTTAAACTGTGGTTTGTTTTAATGCGTTTTACTTATCCGTTTTCATTCACAAAAGACTGTTTGCGAAGTAGTTAACATTATACTTGAAACTTTCTGGCAGATTAAAACTGTGTGCCGGATCGAGACTCGAACTCGGGACCTCTGCCTTTCGCGGGCAAGTGCTCTACCAACTGAGCTACCCAAGCACGAATCACGCCCCGTCCTCACAGCTTTACTTCTGCCAGTACCTCGTCTCCTACCTTCCAAACCTTACAGAAGCTCTCCTGCGAACCATAGCGGTCGCTCGGTTCCAGACTGAAGCGCCTAGAACCGCTCAGCCACACCGGCCGGATCTATAAAATGAATGATAAGTTCACACACAGAAACAAAGTTTACATTCCCCTGATATTTTGAATTTCGCCTCATTATGTCTTCATTCACCGTCAAAAAACTTAGCGAAAACAAATTTTGCGCTCGATGTTTTGCGTCGCATCGACTGTTATTATCCTTATAGATTTTCACTGATCAGGCAAAACATTATGCTCAACAGCCTAACAGCCGGTTTGTCCACCTTTGGTACAGACAACAGCGGCGACTCGTCGTGGTATGGAAGCAATGGGACCTTGGTAGGTCTTGGTAGGACGCAAATCACTTAAATCTCGTCTATTCTGGGGAGGAGGGCGATGAGCTTTGATGTCACGTTCAATCACGTCCCAGATATGTTCGATAGGATTCATATTCTGTTTCGGGTTGGGGGGCCAACAAATAAATTGTAACTCGCCACTACGTTTCTTGAACCACTCCATCACACTCCCAGCCTTGTGACATGTCGCATTACTTTGCTGCAAAATGCCAAAGCTCTTGGGAAACAAGAGTGTCGTGAAGCCCCGTACGTCGTCTGCAACCAACGTACAACACTCCTTGGCTGTCATAGTGCCTTGCACGAGCTCCACTGGGCCCATGGATACCTATGTGAAGCATCCCCAGAGCATCATGGAGTCGTTGTCAGCTTGTGTCCATCCCGCAGTGCAGGTGTCACAGTGCTGTTCCCCTGGAAGATGACGGATTCGTGCCCTCTGACCGGCAAGATGAAGAAGGTATCGGGATTCATCAGGCCATGCAACGCTCTGCATTGCATCAACCTCCAGAGCAGATGGTCACGTATCCTTCTCAGTCGTAGTTGCCAATGTCACAGTGTCAACAGTGGCACATGCGTGAGTCGCTGGCTGCAGAGGCCCACCGTTAGGAGTGTTTGGTGCACTGTCTGTTCAGACACACTTATACTCTGCTCAGCATTGGAGTCTGGTGTTAGTTCTGCCACAGTTCGCCAACTGTCCTGTTTTACCAGTCTATGATGTACAACTTCTGTAATGAGGGGAGGTCGCCCAATCTCCCTGATGTCTAAACATGGTTTCACCTTGTGTGCACTACGTGTTGAAGACATTCATCTCAGTATTCCTCGATCGCCAGACAAGTTGTGCACTTCCTGAAATGCTCATGCTGAACCTTCCAGCCATCACAATCTGCCCTCGGTCAATATCTTTTGGTTAAATGGTAGCATCAATAGTAAAGATTGATATCCTTGATTTTTCAGATCGATTTCGGTCATTGTGAGACCATCTTCAGTGCAAACTATTCCAACCTTGTAGGCCCATATCATGATAAAACTATGATGCTTACTGGCATCAGATATCTTGACTTTTACTGCGTACAATAACTTTGAAATTACAGAAAATCCTGTCTTGTGACCTGAGCAGTTGCCGATCCAACATACTGCATGTTAGAGCAAAAGCAAGATGGGCTCTTCTATAATTTCAAAATTACTGTATGCAGTAAAAGTGAATATATCTGTTGCAATTAATCATCACAGCAGATGTTCCACCTCATAGAAAATGTGTTATTATGATACGGGCCTACAAGGTTCGAATTGAAGAATTTTAGTCTTCACGACCGATGCTGCCATTTACACAAAAAAGAAACTGACAATAATACGACAGTAGTGCATACGTTTCCCAGTAGAATTAGACATAAAAAAGCACAGATAGATCGCGTGCCTTCCCCATTCTACACGCGCACAACACGCTCACTGATACTACATGCACCATCCGTGTTATGACTACAGTAATTCCTCGCTAAGTGACGCTGCTATTGCCTGGACGGGTTTGCATCGATAATAGGTCGGTGGTCATAATGTTCCTGCTGATCAGTGTAGCTTTCGTTTGGATTTGTTCTACAGGAGGGCGAGGAAGGAAACCATACAAGCGTTTGCCTGGAATTACCTGAGAACTACAGAAAACAAAATTCCACACGACCAGACATACAATCAGCCCAGTTTTTTCCAAAATAATCTGATTTCCATCACACTTTATTCAGGCTTAAGCTGGTTAAAATCAGCTTATAAGCTTCATCATTGTATCTTTTTTTAATTTTTTTTATAAGTTGCTGTTTACATTTTGTACATTATTCTGGTTGTATCTGTCTCCTGATACGTTTAGTTAAATTTTTGTAGGTAGGAGACAGCTTTCAAGGAAGCCCTCGTCTCACCATACTCTCTGTACTTTTCCACTATTTTTTCCAGCCTATCATCACGATTTATACAGACTGTTTTTTTTTTTCATACTCAGCTCTGCCCTCGTTAGGACGCACGCTAAATTTTCTGCTTCTCTGTTCATACACCTGATTAAGTCATTGATTTTAAGATTTCGTTTAGCAAAGATGTTATTAATTTTGCGGTGTCAGCCTTCTACAGCGTTGGTCGTTCGAAGGCGCCGTTTGTAGCAACTCGAAGGGTTGACAGGGTTTTCTTCACCTTCCAACCATTTATCTACAAAGCAGTAAAAATCTCAGAAAGCCTGGGGATATCCTGTGCCCGTAACTCCATCTCGAGCCAGCCATCACATATACTTTCAGGCCGTAGAAACGCCAGCGCAGCACACATGCGAATTTGTTATCCCACTTCATCTTGTTTGTATTCATGAGTTAGACCTTGATCTTGCACTTTTCTCGAGAGACACTTTCTCATTTGATACTAACATCCATGTTCTTCGGCTGTCGGTAGTACACCTTCAGTCCCAGAGATCGCTTCTGATACGGTCACGTTTGCAATTTTCCATTCTGGAATATTTTCCACCAATTTTCGGAAAAGACGAATGTATGTCTCTTTTCTTTTGCTCGGCGATAACGCAAAGGCAAATGGATAGATGTTTGTCTCATTATTGGCACCCCCAAAGTCGGCGTGAATGGTGTATATTTGCTACAGCACTTGAACGTACCGTCAATAACCCTTTCTCCTAATTTGTTGTCGCTTAATAGAAGACTTCTGCCATCATTCATAGCCTGTAATTCTGCTTTGAGGTCAATTTCGTCTCTTGTCTGCGGATATCTCTCATTTTCCTGTGATATTGCCGGCTGATAATAGAAAATTCTCCTCGTTGCTTGCTGTTCTGGTATTTCACTGGCAATTACGCAGGCAACCAAGTTCCTCTGAATATATTTTGGAAATAGAAATCTCTCTCGTGTTTTTTTGTTCGCCTGTTTCAAAGCTTTCCTTACTTCCAACCGACCGTCATCCGGAGTTCCACATTGAGGTTCGAGTGGAAAAAGCATATTCGAATCCTTGGTTTCAGGCGTTCCTTGGCAATGGCTTGCTTTCTGTCTTGACCAGCACCACGACACATTTCCGTCTTTTTTCGTTCTCTTCACTATGTAAGAATAACCTTCGTAATGCCAACATGGCGTACCGCGATTGGTCGTTGAAAGTTCCGTATCGGAACTATTGTGATAGAAATACACAAGTCGCTCGACGTTAACTCTACGACAGCTA
Source organism: Schistocerca cancellata (assembly GCF_023864275.1). Lineage (NCBI taxonomy): Eukaryota > Metazoa > Arthropoda > Insecta > Orthoptera > Acrididae > Schistocerca > Schistocerca cancellata. Next base: position 340,671,728 of record NC_064626.1, on the reverse strand, counting down.
AGATTGTTTGTTCAGAGGTCGGGTACTGTGGTAGAGAAGGTCTGCCGGGGCGCAGTTCGGTCGTGTCTGGGGAGCAACTAGCTCAGAGTAATTACGGTGGTCCGGGCGCTGGAAAGCCGTGACACAAAAGGAGGAGGAATTGGCACAGATTTCACATATTTCTGGCTGAGCGCAAATTTCACTGTGCGCAGTTTTAATTGATCCGTCTATTTTCTGGTACTAGGTAGAAGCAGAACATTGTCGACAGCGGCTAGCAACCCTGTCCCCGCCACTGGAATCTGCATTCACAAAGTTGATAGGAGATACAGTAAAAAATTGGCGGCCCAGAAGAAATGGTCAAGAACGTGAAACGGTATTAAATGTTCAAAATTCTCAAAAAATATGTTTAAGCTATAAGATAATACAATTAGAATAGAAATATATACAAAAAGTCTAATGGAAGAGGAACAACGGTGTGCTCGGATTAAATAAGAGGGTATCACAAGGCTGGAGCAATAAAAGAAAACTTCGTAAAATAGTCCCTCAAGACGCATGCTCAGCTGTCTGCTAGCAAGTTCTTGCAACAGGAAGCCACTACAATGACTTGACGCCGTTAACCTACGGTATTAATCCCACCGTGGGAAGGGGACTTAACTGTCTGAAGAGGAATCCGAACCACGTGTCGTTCCTGGCATATCTTTACTTCTCTGAGCGGTGAAGGCTAGCGTAGATGCAGACTGCAAAATTACAGTGTCTGACCAATCAAATGGTTCAAATGGCTCTAAGCACTATGGGACTTAACATCTGAGGTCATCAGTCCCCTAGACTTAGAACTACTTAAACCTAACCGAAGGACATCACACACATCCACGCCCGCGGCAGGATTCGAACCTGCGACCGTAGCAGCAGCGCGGTTCCGGACTGAAGCACCTAGAACCGCTCGGTAACAGCGGCCGGCCTCTGACCAATCCTGCGATTTTACGGTCTCTAGGCTTCACGAGTAGACCACCAAGCCCGGGATTGTGGGATTGAAATTCAGAGCGACAGGCTATAAGGGATAAAATTCGTGGACGACTTTTCTATCCTCAAGGAAAGTGAAGAAGAATTACAGGACTTACTGAATGGGATCAACAGTTTGATGAGCACACAGTGTGGATCGACTGTAAACCGAGGAAAGACGAAACTAATTATCATCATCATCATCATTTAAGACTGATTATGCCTTTCAGCGTTCAGTCTGTAGCATAGCCCCCTTATAAAATTCCTCCATGATCCCCTATTCAGTGCTAACATTGGTGCCTCTTCTGATGTTAAACCTATTACTTCAAAATCATTCTTAACCGAATCCAGGTACCTTCTCCTCGATCTGCCCCGACTCCTCCTACCCTTTACTGCTGAACCCATGAGTCTCTTGGGTAACCTTGCTTCTCCCATGCGTGTAACATGACCCCACCATCTAAGCCTGTTCGCCCTGACGGCTACATCTATAGAGTTCATTCCCAGTTTTCTTTGATTTCCTCATTGTGGACACCCTCCTGCCATTGTTCCCATCTACGAGTACCTGCAATCATCCTAGCTACTTTCATATCCGTAACCTCAACCTTGTTGATAAGGTAACCTGAACCACCCAGCTTTCGCTCCCATACAACGAAGTTGGTCGAAAGATTGAACGGTGCACAGATAACTTAGTCTTGGTACTGACTTCCTTCTTGCAGAAGAGAGTAGATCGTAGCTGAGCACTCACTGCATTAGCTTTGCTACACCTCGCTTCCAGTTCTTTCACTATGTTGCCATCCTGTGAGAATATGCATCCTAAGTACTTGAAACCGTCCACCTGTTCTAACTTTGTTCCTCCTATTTGGCACTCAATCCGTTTATATTTCTTTCCCACTGACATTACTTTCGTTTTGGAGATGCTAATCTTCATACCATAGTCCTTACATTTCTGATCTAGCTCTGAAATATTACTTTAAGTAGCAGAAATGAGATCAGCAATAAAGTTATTATCAAAATTGGTGAGTACGTAATAGATGGAGTGAAGGAATTCCGCTGCCCTGGAAAAAAATAAAACATGATGAACGAAGCAAAGAGGGCATAAAAAGCTGGCTACCAAAACAAGACAGCATTCCTGGCCAAAAGAACTCTAGTAGTATCAAATATAGGGCTCGCTTACAGGAACAAGTTTTGAGAACAGCATAGTACCGAAGTAAATCATGGACTGAGCGAAAACGGTAAAAGAAGGGGAAAGGAGGGTTAGAGATATGGCGCAATAGGGGGACCAATAATAAATGTCCAGATTCTGTGCAGAATCGTCGAGGAGAGGAACGTGTGGAAAGCATTAGCAAGAGTAAGGGACAGGATGATACGACGTTTAAGACATGAGGGACTAACTTCATCCTACCAGAGAGAGCTGTACACGTTAAAAACTTTAGCGAAAGACGGGCTCCAACATATCCAACAAATAATATAGGACGTTGGGTGCGAAAGCTGCTCTGAGATGTAGAGTCTGGCGCAGGATAGGAAGTAATTACGGGTCGCATAAACCACTCACAAGACTGATGACATAAAAAAAAAACGAAAAAAAAGATAGTGAAGCGCCACCGTTCTCGTAGCATCGACAAGCGACCTTTGTCTTGCATACTACACTTCCCCCGAGAGCAGAAGTACTTTCTCTGTCTGTCTCCAATGCAGCCAAAATCGTGAGCACAAAAGATGACTCCATTGAATGAACCGGACTTTGTTCGACTGCAGGTGCTGACAATGGGAGGCGTTCTGCGTGGGGTCGCGGTTTATTGTTGACCGGAGCGCCGCGAGCTGTGGGAAAGCGGCCGGCTGGGGGTCCGCCGAAGTTTCTCCCGCTGTGGCTGCTGCTGCCGCCCCCGACTGGAGTGGCGGCGGAGAGACGGTGGGGGGGGGGCGCCCTGGCCCGCCGGCTGGCTGGCCGCTGCTTTCCCCGGCCAGACGCAATCCCCGCACATTCGGCATGGTCGCGGGCCACCGGCTGACTCAGCGCCGCCGCCGCCCCAGGCGGAAACCGGGTCGCATCTGCATCCGTGGGGGAAAGCGGACCGCAGCGACAGCTACCAGAACAAAGGCTCAACGCGCGCCCTCGCCGTCCCCTCCCACTCCAAGAACGATGCGTCCCGGCATTAAGTGCATTGTTCTCCAACACATCTTCCACACCCAGTCCGGACATCGAGTTCCTTTGTGCGTCTTCCTGAACCTTCACCCGAGTGCAATCGTACCGATTTCTGTCCTTTACCTTATTATATAGTGGAAGAAAATTAATACTACTAACGACCTTTTGTACACTCCTGGAAATGGAAAAAAGAACACATTGACACCAGTGTGTCAGACCCACCATACTTGCTCCGGACACTGCGAGAGGGCTGTACAAGCAATTATCACACGCACGGCACAGCGGACACACCAGGAACCGCGGTGTTGGCCGTCGAATGGCGCTAGCTGCGCAGCATTTGTGCACCGCCGCCGTCAGTATCAGCCAGTTTGCCGTGGCATACGGAGCTCCATCGCAGTCTTTAACACTGGTAGCATGCCGCGACAGCGTGGACGTGAACCGTATGTGCAGTTGACGGACTTTGAGCGAGGGCGTATAGTGGGCATGCGGGAGGCCGGGTGGACGTACCGCCGAATTGCTCAACACGTGGGGCGTGAGGTCTCCACAGTACATCGATGTTGTCGCCAGTGGTCGGCGGAAGGTGCACGTGCCCGTCGACCTGGGACCGGACCGCAGCGACGCACGGATGCACGCCAAGACCGTAGGATCCTACGCAGTGCCGTAGGGGACCGCACCGCCACTTCCCAGCAAATTAGGGACACTGTTGCTCCTGGGGTATCGGCGAGGACCATTCGCAACCGTCTCCATGAAGCTGGGCTACGGTCCCACACACCGTTAGGCCGTCTTCCGCTCACGCCCCAACATCGTGCAGCCCGCCTCCAGTGGTGTCGCGACAGGCGTGAATGGAGGGACAAATGGAGACGTGTCGTCTTCAGCGATGAGAGTCGCTTCTGCCTTGGTGCCAATGATGGTCGTATGCGTGTTTGGCGCCGTGCAGGTGAGCGCCACAATCAGGACTGCATACGACCGAGGCACACAGGGCCAACACCCGGCATCATGGTGTGGGGAGCGATCTCCTACACTGGCCGTACACCACTGGTGATCGTCGAGGGGACACTGAATAGTGCACGGTACATCCAAACCGTCATCGAACCCATCGTTCTACCATTCCTAGACCGGCAAGGGAACTTGCTGTTCCAACAGGACAATGCACGTCCGCATGTATCCCGTGCCACCCAACGTGCTCTAGAAGGTGTAAGTCAACTACCCTGGCCAGCAAGATCTCCGGATCTGTCCCCCATTGAGCATGTTTGGGACTTGATGAAGCGTCGTCTCACGCGGTCTGCACGTCCAGCACGAACGCTGGTCCAACTGAGGCGCCAGGTGGAAATGGCATGGCAAGCCGTTCCACAGGACTACATCCAGCATCTCTACGATCGTCTCCATGGGAGAATAGCAGCCTGCATTGCTGCGAAAGGTGGATATACACTGTACTAGTGCCGACATTGTGCATGCTCTGTTGCCTGTGTCTATGTGCCTGTGGTTCTGTCAGTGTGATCATGTGATGTATCTTACCCCAGGAATGTGTCAATAAAGTTTCCCCTTCCTGGGACAATGAATTCACGGTGTTCTTATTTCAATTTCCAGGAGTGTATTTCTATATCCTCCTCAGACCTGATCTTATATTATATGAATGAAAACGGTTATATTGCTGGTCAGTGCATTATTCTGGGACAAAATAAGATTTCAGCACCAATTTTGAAAAAAATTAGTGTGATTCACGAAAATTTTAGAACATCTTCAAAGTCAGAAAATAACTGAAATATGAACAGCACTCAAAAATTCATCATGAAACAATCAAAAATGTGGAAAACTGTGTCCCTGGAACGTGGAAGTATGGGTCGTTGCCGAGTGGAACTCTAGTCCTGCATAAAAAAAGAAGAGATATTGCTGTATTGTTGTGATGAATTAAACAATGAATTATTCCAACGTGCACACTATGTTCTAAGATCATTTTAGTTCAGAATCGCTAAAAAATTAAAAAATAAAGCAGAATTTACGTTATTTCTCGAAGACATGCTGACGCTGTGATAAAAAAGCTTTCTTGAAACAGATGCTGCGACCTACTGAGAACATACAAAAGCGAAAACAAGTAATGCAGTGAAAGCACATGGTGGAAGGAGTATGGTATAATCACGCACAGCGAGTTCAGTTCCTTCCCAAAGCTAGCAAAAAAATGAAAGTCGCATACATGCTACATAAAGACCGAACAGGTTAACCAAACAGCTGTATTTAATGTGTCGGCCTAGTCTTCACCGAAGTAGTAATTACGAATGAGTTTTTCCGCTTTAAAGCCGGCTCCTAAAACAAAATTTACATAATATTTCGGCGTTTCAACTGGCCTCAACTTCAGGTGTGCATCTGAAACTGACGAGAAGAAGCAGCGTTGGGGCCCTATACGGTAGAAGTTCGATAAGGTACTGTGCCCCTGTGACTTCTGACATCTTACAGATGATTACAAAAAATATTAGGGGATTTGTGTGTAGCGTTACAGTTTGTGTAGTCTTTAAATGTGTGTCAGTCCCTAACGAATCTTATGACGCTAGTTCAAAATGGTTCAAATGGCTCTGACCACTATGGGACTTAACTGCTGAGGTCATCAGTCAAATTCAAATGGCTCTGAGCACTATGGGACTTAACATCTGAGGTCATCAGTCCCCTAGAACTTAGAACTACTTAAACCTAACTAACCTAAGGACATTACACACATCCATGCCCGAGGCAGGATTCGAAACTGCGACCGTAGCGGTCACGCGGTTCCAGACTGTAGCGCCTAGAACCGCTCGGCCACTTCGGCCGCCTTATGACGCTCGTCTTTGGCCTGCTGTGACGGTAATTTAGTCTAACGAATTTATGAGATTTAAGGGCTAAAAATTTGCTTTCATATGAAATTTAATGGATTTTCTCTTAATCATTTGGTTGATCGACAGTTGCCCTAAGTGGAGCCTACTGTGTGTGTTCAGGAACCAGCGCGTGTTTGTAAGGATTTGCAGCGGTTTGAGATGAAACTGCTGAGGTCATCGGTCCCTAGGCTTACACACTACTTAGACTAACTTACGCTAAGGCGCTAAGGGCAACGCACACCCCCCTCCCCAAGGGAGGACTCGAACCTCCTACGGGGGGAGCCGTGCGAACCATGGCAAGGGGTCCCAGACCGCAAGGCTACCCCGTGCGGTGCAGCAGCCACTGAAAACACTTCCGAACCATACTACGTAGTCTGCTGGCACTACGGCGGCGCGTCGTTTCGTCAGTTTTGTATCGTCTAATAGTCCCCCTTCTTAACGAGCGGCTCCAGTTGATGAAACAGGTTGCAACCCTTGCTGACCGCACTGGTTAAGTACCCAAGACAATCTCTGGTCTTTAATTAGTCAAACGATTTCACTTCGTCACATCAAGTCACGCCCTTGTCACCAATTGTGAGTCGATGGTTTGGGCGCTTAAGTTCGGCAGCTGACATGGAAAGCCATCGCCGCTACATACGCCACAGAACGGTCACGACGTGTGTGCCGAAACCCGTCAGCGTTGCCAGTCAGCAAAGTGAACACGCAGCGCTGTAGCAACATCGGTGGTGAATGTTGGGAGTGTGACATAACAACATCACGACAGTCACCATTAAATCCGCTACCTACCGCATCAAAGACATTGTAACCGTTAAAACGGTGTACCACGTCTTGCCTAAATGAAGCCCATTGCCTCGATTAATATTAGCTGTCAGTCTATCATCATCATAGAAAGAGTGTTCCGATACAAATATCCGCCAGCCACTATGTGTGTTTCCTCATACTTCAGCCACCGCCCCTCCCTTCAACAGAACTCGGCCATTGGGGATTTATCCAGTTGCTGAAGTCTTGCGAGGCGACGATTTTCTACGTATCGCTGTCCGACAATATGAATTATGTTATCTATGTAAGCCTTGCTATAAGAACAGTGAATTTTAAACGCGCCTTAGTCTCAAACTGTTATTAACAAATGTAAGAAGGGCTCTAATCTTCTCTGGTGGATGCAACAAAGTGCTGTAATCAAGTGCAACAGAGACCTTTCCAAGCTCGAACATTTATTATGTATGTGTGTAGACTGAAGCAACGAATGAAAATTTGTACAAGACCGGGATTCGAATCCAGGCCTCCTACTCACATACTATGTGGCTTTACTCGTCTGCACAGACTACACGAGCAAACCTCTTTCCTCAATCCAAATTCTCATTCGCACTTCAGTCCACTGATGTTAATCGCTTTTTAACACGTGCTGCCAGCGTAAGGAAGGAAAGCAACTGTTTTACATTCATCTTCCGTTGCTACTGGCAATGTTCCTAAGTCCAAGTTGGCGTAAATCTCCTGCCCAGAGTACCATTCCTCTTGAAAACAGGCTTTAGGTGTTTAGTTCCTTCTGGCAATCTATCAGTGCTGGTGACGGTGTGTGCTCTTTACGGTAGCGTCCTAAGGATACCTACTCCGCTGATGTCTCCTCATCAGGTGCAAAAACACTTCAGTTGATGAGTAAAACTACCAATAGAAAAAAATTGAATAAAGTAGACTATAAGATCGACTCCGACATTTTGTACCTAAAGATGTCATCCACAGCATCGATGAAGTAATTACCTTCTGGTAAGTACGCTTATCGGACAACATAAACCGGAGCTAGAAGGTGTGAAGACTGAGAAAAATAAGAATAATCTGTAGGGAGAGGCAAATATTACATAATATGTACAAGACCCAAGAAGGAACAACAAGAATGGAAAGCCAATAACGAAGTGCTCAGGTGGAAATGGTTGTAAGAAATGGTTGCAGTCTTTCGTGCCTACTGTTCCATTTATATGAGCCGTCCATCCATGAGAAATGATACGTGCTACTCATTAAACATTCTCTGTTTTTCGTATCACAGAGTCGTGTTCATCGGCGCTCCTCAAGAGGCAGTGTCGCCATATACCCAGCGGATTTAACCACAGACGCTCTCTCCACGGACAGAATGTGCTTGCTATTCCGCATGGTAACTAGGGTTGCTCGTCAAAGACTGATATCTGGCTCATTGTATTATGGATGGCGATCCTTACATGTGAAGAGTGTGCCTGCTGCATATGAAGAACTGTAGCTTCCTTCTGTTTTCGTGGTCATAGTTGACAGTATTTACTGTACGAGAAAGGTTGGTTGATTTGGGGGGAGAGGACCAAACAGCCAGGTCATCGGTCCCGTTACGAACCGCGCAGCGTTTGTAAAAGGTGACTAAAATATTGAAATCTTGTATTAGTGGGGATTCACAGCCTCCAGATCTTTAATAAAAGTAAACAGGTTCCATAGTGGGCTGTAACGCGATTTTTATTTAATCGTGCGATTAGCTAATTTCTATTAAGCGTCATTAAAAAGCACATTTGTAACATGACATGAAGTACAGTTGTTACAATTGCGCTTGACAATGTCGCGTAGTCGAAATTAGCTAATAGTACGATTAAATAAAAATCACACTACAGCCTATTACGGACCATGCTTAAGTTTATGAAAGTATTGTTTATAATGCGTTAAACGCCTTATTCATTTGGTTTCTCGCACGTACTGCTGTCTAGCTTTGGTTACTGACCTACATGTTGGTCTTAGTCACCAACGTGGATCAGCATTCCGAAGCTACCAGAACATACCTGAACTTTTTTAGGCAAACCTGTAAAGCTCAGTACCTTCTGAAGCTGAAGTTCTTTTTTAATAGATGCAATCTTGGCCGAGCTTTAAAGTTTAACCCTCTTTAAGTCGTGTGTCCCCTTTTAAAACTGTTATAACAGTTATGATAGTTTCATTTTTGAAGGTGTTTGTTCTTTTTAAGAACTCGTGTGTTACATTGCCACAATTATTTTCAAGATTACCTATCCTAAGTATGTAAATCTTCAAAACCCGTATTCTTCACAGTTAAAGCACTCTGGGCCTCGTGAGAACTTCTGACGTGTGATTTGTATCCATTTCTCTTTTTAACTTGTGGCTCTGCGGTTTTAAATTGTTTTAAAATACCTAGTTTGAGCCGAATGTTGGGCTAAGCTCAAGCTGGCCGCCTTATGCCAACGCGTCATTTGCCATCAGATATATCCGGTTTTAGCTCCTAGCTGGCCACCTTATGCCAACACCTCATTAGTAATCAGATGTATCCGGTTTTAGCTCCTCAACTTCGGTTTACTGCTGTTCTTATTTTCATTGCTTAAATTCTGTTAACATCCATTCTCTCATTGTTAATAAGTAAAAAAATATATGGGAAAAATTCAAAATTTTCTTTAAATCTTCAAAGGAGTAACTTGAAGTGTCATTTTCATTGTATGATTTACTAATAACTTTATTGAAGCGCCTATAACGCCTGTTTCGGATTATTCATTTTTATCAATACTATTTAAATGCCACTGAGTGAAAAAATGGTTGAAAAAATCTTTCTTCTTTGTAGATAGTTGAGTCCAGGACCTTACCACTCCCAGCTCCATCCTGTTTCCCATCTCACTACGTATCGAAGAAGCAATATCGGTATAAAAAATATCGGCATAAAAATTTAGCGCCAAAGAATTACAATGATAAGATTCGTAGATAGCATTGTTATCCTTACTGAAAGTGAAGAAGAAATACATTAATTGTTGACTGGAATGGATAGTTTAAATTCCATTATGTGATCAATAGAGTGAGTAGTTTAATGGGTACAGAATTTGAATTGAGAGAAAGCCAAAGAAAGACGAATTGTGGTATCCAACAATCAAATTGGGATATTCTTTTCAGGATTCTGTGGAGGAAGTTAGCCTTCCATTTATGGCAGCTTGAGGGACTGGGATTACCGGAAGTGGTACATGTTGGAGGATTTTTAAAGTTAGGAAAAGCTTAGTGGAGCTGATAGCTCTTGCAGTGAGAACAGGCGGGTGGGATTTTACATTTGTGATGACCACTGGACTGGAGTAAGTGGAATACATCGTCATCTTAAGGCATGGCTTTGAAAGGTTTAATTTAAGGTGTTGGACGTAAATGAGAATGGACGGAGATGTGTTGGGAAGTCGAGATGAATAGATTAGAAGGGAATAGATGACAGGATAAGGTTTTCATTGGTGAAGACTTTTAAGTATTTTTGGGAGGTTGGAGATGGTTGGAGAGACTGTGAGTATTACTTTATTTGTATGGACTTCTATTTGAATGAGTCGGGATTTGTGAGACAGAAGGTGACAGCAGGTGAGTGTAGATGGAACGGTACTAGGAGCTTGTGAAGGTAGCAATTTCCGTGGAATGGTGTCGTGTGTGGCTGGAGGTGGTGGCGGAGGCGATAGTGCTGATGATGGTGCTGTAGGCAGTGCTGGAGATCAGGCTGTGGAAGTCTTGCCAATGAGGCTCATGAAGACGTTAGCATGGGTGGTTACAATAGTGATTGTGATGCTGATGGGATATATCCAGTCTGGGATGAAGCTGGTGTGACAGGAGTTGCTTATGGTGAAGCTGATATAGCTGACGCTGCTGATGGTGAAGATGATGCTGAGGGTAGAGCTTTTGTTTCGGCTGGGAATGATGGTGACAGTGCCGTGACATAGCATAATGTAATGTAGATGTAACACAGGTGGGAGTAGATTATAGCTCAAATAGAAACAAACAAACACCGTCCAAACAAGCCATGAAGGCCCAACGGTATCGACCCGCCGCCATGCCATCGTCAGCCCTTAGGCGCCGCCGGATGTGGATCGGAGGGGCACATGCTCAGCACGCCGCTCACCCTGCCATTGTCAATTTCGTGATCGTTGCCGCTAGTTCTCGGTCAAGTAGTTCCTCAGTTGGCCTCACAAGGGCTGAGTGCAGCCCGCTGGCCAATAGCACTTGTCAGTCCGAGTCGGTGACCCATCCAAGTGTTAACCTAATCCGACAGCGTTTAACTGCGGTGATCTGACGAGAACCAATGTTACCGCTGCGGCAAGGGCGTTGGCTTTACAGCCCAAACGATGTCTGAAAAAAGGAGAGTTGATGCCAGTATTAGCCATGGGAAGGAGGGAAAGGAAATAGGGGACACCTTTGTGGTGGGAAAAGTGGAAATGTTGCGAAGAACAAGCTGGGATGATAAGGGGATGACAGGTGGTGGTTTTGTCGCAAGGAGATCTTCTGACGAACTTTCAATCAGCATCTTTATCTTCTGAACGCGAAAACATTTTGTTGTTTCCCATCTATATATCGAGGAATGATCATGTTAACGAAATACGAGAAATCAAAGCTCGCTCGGATTTTGTGTCTACTTTTCCCACATACTGTTGGAGAGTGGAACTGTAGAGAAATAGTCTTAAAGACATCCGATGGGCCTTCTTCCGAGTACATAAGTAAGAATCGCAGGATAGTATGCAGATGTGTATGTAGATGTAAGGTAATGTAACATAGGCGAGTGTAGATTACAGCTTAAGTGGTGCTTGCTGGAATATCCGTACTGATCAAGGGAGAGGGAAAACCAAACAACAGATACTTAGAGACATAACACTGTGGTGGCAACGAAACACTACGAGATCACAATAAATGAGTCTCTGAAAAAAATAGGTGCTAAAAAAGGCGGTTTCAAGAATGATAACAAACACAGTGGCGGCATGAAGACCGACAAGATAGAAGAGATGAGGCCGTGAGGCCTCAAATATTTTGAAGACGATAGGCGATGATGGCGAGGACACGACAACAAAGGCCACATCAGGTGACGACTGCACAACGAGTGGGGAGTAAAAATGGCGGCTTCGGGAGAACGCGAAGATAATGGAGATGGCGAGGAAATTTGTCTTGGTCGTGACGCAGTGGAAACCTTAAGCCTTTTGTAAGCAGAACATATCGCACCCCGACAAGAAAACTCAAAAAACCGGAATTTTTAATTGATGTCATTGAAAAATATGCGTGAAGTGCCCTAAAAGTGCACGGAAACCTCAAATCTCTATTTCGCAATTTTTCCACTTCAAGGCACTTGTGCCAGTATTGTTATAGGCTCCCTCGTGATTCACCACGGCAAGAACAGTCCGGCCGGGTTCAGCATTGTTGCTGCCAGGTGTGCATGGTCCAGTCACGTAGAACGGCACATCACTTTTCGTTTATAAGGTAAGTCGAGTATAATTTCCATTATTGTTGATTATTACAATGTCTGTGTTTATACAGTGTCTGTACCTTACATTACAATGTCTTTCAGAAATGAATACATGTCTGAAAAAATAAAGTTTAGACGATTACAGCTGTAAATATTCGTGAGCTGCAGCATGCAAGGAAAAAAAAAATTCTGCTATAAAGGAAGTTCACATTGAATCCCTTTTCTCGGTGAACAGTATTACTACTTCACACATAAGGCGATTTATGATTCTGTTTTCCTAACTTGTTTTCCTTAAATTGTACTTAATTCGTGTTCCTTATTAATTTTTTCTATTCGAATAACACTTTTGGAGCGTACGATAAATCAACTATCTTTTTACTTCTTTGTGTTTCATCGTGTCGTTAATTTTTTTCGTGTATTCACGTTCTTCCTTTTGCAGATCTCTTTCTTTCCTGAAATCCTGCATTTGTGTTGCTTTCCTGAAAAGTATTCTGTTATCTATAATGTCCATTCTCATTCCTGCATTATTCCTGTCTTTGTCAATTTCGGTAAACAATGTAGGATTTCATTTGTAGCTATTGAATAACTTAAAGATCGGTTTGGTTAGTCTACTTTTATCCATTCTTTATACGTGGCCATGAAACTGTAGTCTTCTTTTCTTCATTACCCTTTCCATTTTCACACAATTCTCTGTTTGATCTTGATTTACATTCAACATTACTGTTACTTCTAGATCTCAGTATTTTCCTTAGAATTCTTCTTTCAACTTTTTACAGCTTTTCAAGATACTTTTATCTTGTTAGTTTAAGTGTTCCTGCCGCATACAGTGTTTCAGGCCTTATCTTTGTTTGATATTGTCTTAGTTTTATGTTCCAGGAAAAATATTTTTTTATATGTGCTTTTTGACATTTGGAATGACCTTTCCATTTTTAGTACGCTATTTTCTATGGCTCTCTTGTTTTTCATATTGTTTGTTGTCCATTGACTTAAGTATTTGAAAGAATTAGCTTTATACTTGGCGTTGTTACGAATTTTAAGATCTGGAGGGGCATCATTGATATTTGTTATGAAATTTTTTTTCTAATTATATTTTTAGTCCCGTTTTGTCTGCTTGTTTCTGTAGTTCTGTAATTTGTTCCTTAACACTATCCAGTGAATCCATAATTAATGCAATGTCATCTGCAAAGGCTACACAATCTAGGGTGTATTTAATTGGGTTTCTTCCTCACTGAACACCATTAGTATTAACAGATTCTTTAACATGTTGATTAGTCTTCACTCTGCGCAAGACCTTCCTGCTTCATATTCTCGTAACTGCACGTCGATTATTCCTTCAGCTCTCTTTAGAAGTGCCATGGAAACGATCTTATATGTCACTGGTAAGAGAGATCCCTGTATAATTGTTAGGATCAGTTTTCTTTTCTTTTTTATGCAGCGGATTTATTAATGCTGATGCCCGTTCTGATGGGAAGCTGTTTGTTGTACAAATTTCATCAGTGATTGCTATTAGACGTAGAATAATATTGTCACTCGAGTGTTTCATAATTCAGCAACCATATTGCCTTCTGCTAATGCTTTGTTATTTTTAAGGGTTTTTTTTACGATTTCTCCGATTTCTTCTATTGTTGGTGGCTTTGGGACAGGTTGTATTTGTATGACTTTATCAAAACCAAATTCTTCTTTTGGTGGATAGCACTTCTGTCGGTCTTTGAAATACTGTGCGAGCATTCTGCAGTTCTCCATGTTATTATATGCAGTGTTTTGTGTCTTTGAATCTATAGAATGTAAACTTGTTGGTATGTACTTCTTTAAACTATTGTTGAATGGTTGATAAAATCTCTTTGTGTTGTTCTGTTTAATATTTGACTCAGTTGACGTTAGTTGGTCTTTTATATGTTCCTCTCTGATTTGCGTTCCAGATATTCCATTTCTTTTTGTGGGGAATATTTTATTCTGCAACTTTAATCATTTCCTTTGACGCTGTTCCCAACATCTTGGTATTCTGTTTTCCTAATACATTGCGTAATCATTTTTTCTAGATAACTTCTGTATGTCAAATTTTCTGGGCTGGTGTTGGTTCTTTTTTATGTGTTGGTCTAACCTTGAATTTAATGATAGATGGGTAGTGGTCTGAGTCTAAACCGTTGCTCTTGGCCACTTTTACTTTGAGTACCTCGAGTATCTGCTTATAGCAACATGACTGAGTTGTTTTTAACCACAAATCCGATTTTCTGATACCCATGTAGTTTGTTTTCTTGGAAGTTTTTTGAAGAATGTGAAGACTTTAGTACTATATTACGCTGACTGCATAGGCTTAAGAATCTTTCTCCATTTATGATGGTTCTCTTATATGCAGGGAACTGACGGTCTTTGCCAACTTGTCTAATAAAGTCTTCAAGTAGTAATACAGCGTTCTTCGATGGAATATGACCTGGAGTATTTGACACATTTTGTCAAAATTTTTCTGTTTACTCTTTCTGTGTTCTGGTTTTCCCATATGTTGATCCATTTGTGTTTAAAGTACTGTAAACTTTATTTGATGACTTGAATGTTAGTGTGGAAAGTCTTTAAATTCTATTGAGTTTAAAATATTTTTGTTTACAATTAAACCTGTGCCCAATTGGTATACGGTTTTCATAACTCTTTTCCTGGTTTTCGGTTAAATATCCTGAATCCTTCTGCTCTCCTCAGATCATATCCCCATCGTTTTCTCCACCGCAGGACAGCTTATCTGAACGGCCAGCCACTTTAGCACTGCCAAGACTGAATGATGCGACTATAATCGCATTCTACCTCGCACTCTCTCAACAGATCCGTTGGCAGTGGATGCTGATGTTGAGAAGGACGCTACCTATATCACAACAGCTATCACAGAAGCCGTAACTCAGTCCACGCCTCAGCCACCCAACATGGACGCAGTTCGCCATCCTGCAGAACTCCCACAGGAGATCCTTTTTCTTATACGTGAATTAAACCGCTTGAAAAAAGAGTGGCGTTTCATCAAACAACGTAACGTTAAAGGTACAGGTCAGTCTTCTTTAGCACTCACCTACTATGGAAATAAACGGTGGGCAGACAAGTTGGAGTCTGTCCCGCCAACCAATGGCCTATGGAACCTAGTCCGAAGTTTCACAAACAGGCGTTCCAAGATACCTCCACTAGTGACTCTCATCAGGCACGCCCACACATAACATGACAAAATTAATTCCATCGCTGGTGTGTTCGAGCGCAACTTCAAGAATGTGGAAGAGTCAATAAATGAGAACATCCAGATGGTTGAAGTCAGACTTCACCTCTGTGTCGCAGCTGACCCTGAGGGGGCAGAAGTCCAAGACCAGGAAGCTATCAGTGAAGAAGAAGTTCGGCAGATACTTCCGTGTCTTCCCCCGCGGAAGGCGCCCAGACTCCATCTCTTCGCTGCTCCAATGCCTTGAGAATTTCCACCGACACCTATCGTGGAAATCACCCGCCTGTTTAATGCAATGCTGACCCAGAAAAAGTGTTCTGAGATTTGGAAGAAACCCATAGTCACTGCTGTGCTCAAACCGTGAACGAATCGAGCAGAACCAACAAGCTATCGGCCTATCAGTCTTCTCTCCACCCTGCTCTAGAGAGTTCTGTAAGAATTTTTAGAAGATATTTTGTGTTCCGTCCGCCTAAGATCTGGAAGAAATCCATAGTCGTTGCTGCCCCCAAACCGGTAAAGACTCGTGCAGAACCATCCAGCTGTAGACCTGTCAGTCTCCTCTTCACCCTGTTTGAGAGAGTTCTAGAAACATTTTAAGGAGATATTGTGTGTTCTGCCCACCTGCCAAAGTGACAGTACTACTCGGGTTTATAAAGAATGATTTTGGAATTAGGAAACCTCACTATTAAAGCAGTGTTGTCAGATGTACAATTTGGATTTCGTGAAGGCCATTCCACTCCACTCCAGCTCTTACAGGGGTCGAGAACGTCATTCAGGCTTGCAACAATAGCGCGATCTGCAGTATGATTCTCATCGATGTATGGTACCAAGGGCTGATTTAAAGCGTTTCTTGTACGGCTTGTCGAGCCCCTACCTACTCGCTAGTTATATGGAGCTAAGGACCTTCTTTGTGAGAGTTGCAGACGCCACCTCTATAAGTCGCTTTGTCCTTGCTGGATTCCCAAGGGTCTCAATGCTGGGCCCTGTCCTGTACAGTGTTAGCTACCTACCCTCGAGCTGAAATAAGTATATTTGCTGAAGAAACTGCACTAATCTGTCGCCACCGAAGTCTGGAAGCGATTCATCGTCATCTCCAAGCTGTCTACCGTGACATGGAGAAACGGGCGTGGATTCAGTTTCATGGGGCTAAGAGCCAGGCACTACTATTTATGAGACGACGACGTATATTGATGGACAACATCACGTTAAGTGACACTGTCATTCCTTGGGCACCGAAAGCCAAATACCTGGGAGTCACAAGTGACCAACAGTTGACCTGGAAGCAGCATGTCAGTGACATCTGGAAGAAGGCGTCAATTGTGCTCGGTGTTCTCTATCCCCTGTTGAACTAACGATCCACATTGTCAGTGCAGTGTCGCCTTCGACTATACAGAACATCTATCCGGTCATAGACTATGCCTGACCGATTTCGGGACATCTGCTAACATATTTACAGCGAAATTGCAGCGCCTGCAGAATAAAGCGCTTGGGCGCATTTTCCACGAACCGCGTAATTCCCCAGCCTCTTACCATCAAGAGGCACCGAGAGAACTAGCTGTAGTCATGCGATTTCAGGAACATGCTGCAAATCTGTATCATAAGGTACGATCAGCTCTAAATGCTTTCGTACGAAGATGGCTCTGAGCACTATGGGACTTAACTAATGAGGTCATCAGTCCCCTAGAACTTAGACCTACTTAAACCTAACTAACCTAAGGACATCACACACATCCATGCCCGAGGCAGGATTCGAACCTGCGACCGTAGCGGTCACGGGGTTCCAAACTGACGCGCTTAGAACCGGTCGGCCACACCGGCCGGCTCGTACGAAGATTAAGACGGAGTAATGAAACGGCTGATAGCTTTAAGCGGCCCGTGACCCGACTTAGGCAGTAGGCCCATGAAGGTTTATTATTACTATTAATATCTTTTTAAGGTACCCGCGAAGAAAACCAACATCCCTCGAAGTCCATCATAGATCAGATACGGCAGACAATACCTGCACTCAAATGACTAACAGGCGCAACCATCCAGAAAAAAATTTCGGCCCTTGGCATCTGTTTTCAGCTGGACTCAGCAGCGATGTTTCTCCTGATAATGCAGACTAATGGATCGCTGAAATACCAAGTCAAGTCGGTTATAGCATCCGACAGCTAACCCAAGTAGACTACCATGAATTATCATATCAGGAAACCATATACAGTCACAAATGGGAAGTTACAAATCATCAACACCAAAAATAAGAAAGAATACTCACCATTTCAGTAATGGCAGAGTGAATCGTAATACAAAAATATATTTTTTCAGTCTCCCCTATGCCATGAGATTCCACAGTCCGAATAATGCAGGGATTTTCTTATGAATGCATATGATCACAGCTATCAGAGAGAACAAAACAGCGGCAATAATTTTAACAAACGTCCCCTAGCTTTACTAATCATTCTGACACCAAGAATTATAAATGCAGAGACCTTCTCATAATGAAGCCTTCTGGATTCTTTTTGATGACATATTTGTCACTTGAGTACCTTTGCCTCTGTCTGCTAACGTCTGTTTTCATAGCAGCTTTTCACATTGTTTCAGGAGGTATATGGCAGCAGGTGTCCGCGCACAGGCCACGCAATGCGCGAAATTACGGGCTGGTGATTTGTGGGCGCGGAGCGGGCTCCCAGTACCGTCCCAGGTGTGTTCCATAGGTTCCAAGGCAGGCGAATTTCGTGGCAAAAACATCAACGTGAGTTGTACTGTTCTGGTCTTCTAATTGGGACGGCATCAAGCATGAAGAGATGCAGGTGGATTGCAATAATGTTCACGTTTTCCACAGCTCAGATCAATGTCCACGATAGCATGCATGTGTTGTGCGGTGTATGTTAAGAACACCCGTTGGAGCCTGTTTGAAGGCGACCATCGACCTGGTGTGTACCATTCGTCCGACCAGGCGGCACGTTTCCATTGATCCACGGTCCAATTTCCACGATGCCGTGTCCAATGCTATCTTAATTATGATCTCATTGGATTGACAAGGTAAACATATAAAGGTGGTTTGCTGCTGAGGTTCATGTTCAGCAGTGTACGCTGAATGGAGTACTCCAAAACACTTGTGCCTGTATCAGCATGTAGTCTGTTATCAGTTGCCACCTCTCCAGCTTCATATATCGGGTAATCCCTTGACCTCCACTTTCCGTAATGAGACTTGGACGCCCAACACCTGGTGGCCCACTTGCAACTTCATCGTCCTTCAACCATCTACCATGTTCACGACAGCAGCTTTCGAGCAGCCGACCAGCTTTGCCGTTTCCGAGATGCCCCATCCCAGGCGCCTTACCATAACAATCTGTCAAACCCTCTAATTCGAGTAGAATTTCCTGTTTTCGACCCGTACCATCGATAGCATGATTCCTCACAAGTTTCTGTTATGCTTGTATATCTTCCTTACCGAGTCATGTCACATCATGCCATTTTCCTCATCAAACATATACAAGTATGCAGATTTTACCCTTGGGGAGAAGAGGAGTTTGTTGCACAACTTGCCTAGAAGAAGGGATCGGTTGGTAGGACATGTTCTGGGGCATCAAGGTATCACCAATTTAGTATTGGAGGGCAGCGTGGAGGGTAAAAATCGTAGAGGGTGACCGAGAGATGAATACACTAAGCACATTCAGAAGGATGTAGGCTGAAATACGTTCTGGGAGATGAAGCAGCTTCCACAGGATAGAGAAGCATGGAGAGCTGCATCAAACGAGTCTCAGGACTGAAGACCACAACAACAACAACAACCCTTTTCGTCTCAACAATACCAACAAAAAAATTAAATTTTTCGTAAAATTAATCTTTCTCTTCATAGGCAGCAAGGAATCCAAGAAGGAAGCGGAAAAAGTAAACTATTAATTGTTTGAAAGTTGTGGTTTCACTTTGAAACCACTAGGTCATATGATTTCAAATAGCCATTGTATCATGCGATGTATTTGAAAAGAATTTAGCGTTTTTCCTAGACGTTATCCCACATTTAAAAATTTACGTGAACTCATAATGCCTAAAGCAAATTATAGTCTTATATCAAAAGTCCATAACACCCCAGTAATTTAATTTCGAAACCACACATAATAACAGGATACAAACTCAAATTTACAATAACTCTAGCTATACTTAATTTCACTACCAATGATCTCGTCAGTACGATCACTATAAAAAAAACATATAATTTCCTACAATCTCGTAGCACATCTCCACGCTGATTGTTGCGTTGATGCTGTAAGTGACTGCTACAATGAACTACGCTGGTAGAAGTACCTCACTGTACCACAAGATGTCTCTGTCTTGCAGTGACATCAGTGGTTTCACTCGAAAGGCATTACCATGTAAAATAATTAATAAAATTGTGGTTTCAAATAGTAATAACAATGATTATACAGTTGTTACGTCTTCTGCACTTTTGAGTACAAACGGCCCCACACAGTAGGTGCCTGGTCTATCCATCGCCCCGTGAAACATTGCGCACGGCACAGTCGTTCCACAGATGGCTTTCCCGATATGAGCTCTCGACAGTGTATCTTCCGGGTAGATACTTGTAGCGAGGCGTGGTGATAGGGAGGTGTCCGCAAACGTAGGGTCATGGGTTCAAATCGTGCCTCCTGAAGGGGTATTGCGCTGGCGCTGCGAGATAAACTGCCTCATCGATTCTAAGGGCAAAAGTCAAGCATGTTAGGAGTCGTATCACACGCCTGAAACTGGTACTTAAGCTAAACATCCAACGCCAGTCTTCATATCATAATATCACAGTTGTGAGGAATTTATTGTTATCAAGTCGTTAGTATGTATTTTCAGAAAATCCCTCTCAGATTACGGGGAACTTTACACTAAACAACATAAATGTGTAGCGTGCACAGCGAAAGAGAGATGCTATACGTATACCTTAAAAGGCCTCATAACTTTTCATCTGCCGATTAGATCTCTAAAGAAATTAAAGGAGATCTGGACAAACCATTTCTACATTTTTAAAACGAGCGCTCCAGAACAGTGTCCCTAATGGTTAATTGCATTCCATGAAGATAAATGCAATATTTTCCTCACGGCGAAATATACATGCCAAGAAGACGGCTTTTCATTTGGAATACATTCAAACACAGAAAAACGACGCACCACGAGAGAGTTAAGCCAATTGGTCACAAATTGATATTTATACAGGTATCGACGGAAAATGCAAACTTGTAAACTATGGCGGCCGATGGATGACTGTGTGACGCTGGAGCGCAATTTCACCCCGCGGCTGACAAGGACAATAAACAGTTGACATGTCAATACTAGGGCATCAAGTCTTCAAATGGCTCTGAGCACTGTGGAACTTAACATCTGAGGTCATCAGTCACCTTAAACTTAGAACTAGTTAAACCTAACCAACCTAAGGACATCACATACATCCATGCCCGAGGCAGGATTCGAACCTGCGACCGTAGCAGTCGCGCGGTTCCAGACTGAAGCGCCTAGAATCGCTCGGCCACAGTGGCCGGCCGGCATCAAGTCTTTCCGAATTTCATTCCATGTACTCAGTTCGACAGTAACTATGCATCGCAGACAGGGGCGTGATCAATATACGCAGATGTCCGCATTTGAGACAGGACGTGTAGTTGTGCTCAAACAAGCTGGTCGGAGTAATCAGGGGATCGCTCGACATTTGAATAGGAGTGATGCCACTATTGGACGACATAGGCAGTAGTGGGTGAACCATGGCCCAACACAGCGTCAAGAAGGAAGCGGTCGAGGTAGAGAGACGACAGAACGTGAGGACCAGGTAATTGTCAGCGAGGCATTCAGAGCCCCGGATTCATCAGTGCGATCGATCCGACGTGCAACTGGAGCTTCAGTAACCACAAGGGCCATTAATAGGCGGTTCACAGAAAGGAAGTTGAGCTCATAGCGTTCCTTGCGCCAATTACCGTTGACCTCTGTACACTAACAAGCCCATTTTTCAGTGTTGTCAGGAACATTACGCCTGAAATCTCACTGACTGGGGTTGAATTGTCTCCGGAGATGAGCCCCGCTTCTAACTGAACCACCACGACCAGAGAGGTCGCGTCCGGAGACGCTGCGGACACTGGTGGAATACCAATATGAATGTCGCCCGCATCCAGGAGTGGTTGGTCTGGTGTGCGATTTCATTTCATAGCAGGATCCCTTTGGTTTCATCCGCAGCACATTTATATCACAGCGGTATGTCGATTATATTCAACGCCCCTTTTTGTTACCCTTAATGTCAAGGCATACTCGACTTACATTTCAGCAAAATAATGCTCGCTCGCACACGGCGAGAGTCTTTTATGCTCGTCATGCTAGCCAAACCCTACTTTGGCCAAGAAAGTCGTGGGATTTCTCCGTAGTGAGAACGTCTGGAGCATAATGACAGGCCTCTCCAACCAGTTCGGGATTTTGACGATGTAAAGCGCCGATTGGACAGAATTTGGCATGATATCCCTCTTCAGGACATCTAACGGCTCTGTCAGTTAATACCAGGCCAAAAAAAGACTTGCATACAGGCTAGAGGTGGACCAACGCGATGCTTTTTCTCTTCAGTAAGTCATCGAATCTTTCTGAAATTGTACTAATTTGTTTGTCTGCACATGTACACCACATCTATGGAATACCGCCCAGTTGGGAAGACTCTTTCATGGTGTATCGTTTTTATTTTTGTGTTACAGTGTATATTGCGATACGACCACAACTGATGCAATGGATGTATCTGTATTAAATCAACAAATTAGACGTGTTAATCAATTTTGAACTTGAAGGTCTTTTTGTCTACAGTTATTTCATAATCTACTACAGCTACGCCGGCCGGAGTGGCTAAGCGGTTAAAGGCGCTACAGTCTGGAACCGCACGACCGCTACGGTCGCAGGTTCGAATCCTGCCTCGGGCATGGATGTGTGTGATGTCCTTAGGTTAGTTAGGTTTAAGTAGTTCTAAGTTCTAGGGGACTTATGACCACAGTAGTTGAGTCCCATAGTGCTCAGAGCCATTTTACTACAGCTACAACAATCTATCCCTCAGTGTTTTCCCGCCATACATTAATTTCTGTACAAACAGATCACAGTGGAAAGAGAGTAACTCGTAAGAAATAATGTTGCATGGAGTTTTCGTCGCTGCTTCTAAATATAAAAAAATATTTTGTGTTTCATTCAACATGCATTGTAATTTTCCTCTAACTAATCGAAAAAGTGTATTTGTATCGTTCATCATCTCTAAATTACACTCCTGGAAATGGAAAAAAGAACACATTGACACCGGTGTGTCAGACCCACCATACTTGCTCCGGACACAGCGAGAGGGCTGTACAAGCAATGATCACACGCACGGCACAGCGGACACACCAGGAACCGCGGTGTTGGCCGTCGAATGGCGCTAGCTGCGCAGCATTTGTGCACCGCCGCCGTCAGTGTCAGCCAGTTTGCCGTGGCATACGGAGCTCCATCGTTGTCTTTAACACTGGTAGCATGCCGCGACAGCGTGGACGTGAACCGTATGTGCAGTTGACGGACTTTGAGCGAGGGCGTATAGTGGGCATGCGGGAGGCCGGGTGGACGTACCGCCGAATTGCTCAACACGTGGGGCGTGAGGTCTCCACAGTACATCGATGTTGTCGCCAGTGGTCGGCGGTGCACGTGCCCGTCGACCTGGGACCGGACCGCAGCGACGCACGGATGCACGCCAAGACCGTAGGATCCTACGCAGTGCCGTAGGGGACCGCACCGCCACTTCCCAGCAAATTAGGGACACTGTTGCTCCTGGGGTATCGGCGAGGACCATTCGCAACCGTCTCCATGAAGCTGGGCTACGGTCCCGCTCACCGTTAGGCCGTCTTCCGCTCACGCCCCAACATCGTGCAGCCCGCCTCCAGTGGTGTCGCGACAGGCGTGAATGGAGGGACGAATGGAGACGTGTCGTCTTCAGCGATGAGAGTCGCTTCTGCCTTGGTGCCAATGATGGTCGTATGCGTGTTTGGCGCCGTGCAGGTGAGCGCCACAATCAGGACTGCATACGACCGAGGCACACAGGGCCAACACCCGGCATCATGGTGTGGGGAGTGATCTCCTACACTGGCCGTACACCACTGGTGATCGTCGAGGGGACACTGAATAGTGCACGGTACATCCAAACCGTCATCGAACCCATCGTTCTACCATTCCTAGACCGGCAAGGGAACTTGCTGTTCCAACAGGACAATGCACGTCCGCATGTATCCCGTGCCACCCAACGTGCTCTAGAAGGTGTAAGTCAACTACCCTGGCCAGCAAGATCTCCGGATCTGTCCCCCATTGAGAATGTTTGGGACTGGATGAAGCGTCGTCTCACGCGGTCTGCACGTCCAGCACGAACGCTAGTCCAACTGAGGCGCCAGGTGGAAATGGCATGGCAAGCCGTTCCACAGGACTACATCCAGCATCTCTACGATCGTCTCCATGGGAGAATAGCAGCCTGCATTGCTGCGAAAGGTGGATATACACTGTACTAGTGCCGACATTGTGCATGCTCTGTTGCCTGTGTCTATGTGCCTGTGGTTCTGTCAGTGTGATCATGTGATGTATCTGACCCCAGGAATGTGTCAATAAAGTTTCCCCTTCCTGGGACAATGAATTCACGGTGTTCTTATTTCAATTTCCAGGAGTGTATATAACACCGAAAATGCTTAAAAAATATGAGACCGTCCGCTTGTAGCAAAACACATTGCTGACATTACCTCATCATCGTAATTTCTAAAAACGCCATCACTGTGCCTGAATTGATGTCTGCTGACATGGATTTTCAGTTTTGCACTGTCGAAGTATTTCCAAAAGAAAAAGGGCAGTGAAAATACAAATGTCCTTCACCCCTTCAAAATGTTGCGAAACATATAGTAAATATCACTGTCTTTCACACATATGGGTCAGTCATCCGACAACTAAGGCTAAGTAGGGCATAGTTACGAAGAACATGGTACAACGACGTGCGGAACTTCCATCGCAGGTTCCTGCCCTCAACATTATGAAGAAAATCGGATCTTAGGTTGCAACAACCTGCTTAAAATACCTAATGCTAACATCACAGTCTACACGTATGGAAGGCTTCTGCTTCCTTCTTCCCAGGTTTCCCGCTACCATCCTCTCACTTCCTCATAAGGCTGGGCTCTAGACAGATTTGAAGTACTGTTCCCCAATCTTTGTCATAACTACAGACAATTTTAGAGCATTAGTGGAAGAAGAACTAAGTCTTTACCATTTTCTTTTCATCACTGTTTTGCTGCGATCATCTTGAGTAACCTTGTTTCCAAAATAAATATCCTTGCTTTAATTACCTTCACCCTCCGGATGGTCCGTTTATTGTTTTCACAAGGTCTAGTGATTTGCTGTTGGCATCTATCTTCAGCCCTACAGTGAATTTCCACGAAAGAAGTCAGGGAAAACTAGATTTCATCAACCTCAAACTAATTACATGTATTTCTAATATTGCAAATAGATCCAACTGTTTTGTTGATAATCCACTGACCATCTCCTGCTGAAAAATTGCCGAAATCACTTCGTGAAATCAGACAAGAGCTGCAATCATCACAGACCTAGTGATGCAACATTACTTGATCAGCTGGTCCATCTGTTCACTGGGACCCTTTTCGAGGAAGGTTCCATTCCTCTACTCTTGCTATGAGCTGCTCCTCTTAACGATTTCCTGAATCTGACAGTTCATTTAATTATCAAAATGGACAGACTCAAGATCATGAAATTGTTATGTAGACTACATTGGTGAGCAAAAAATCTTTTTTTCGGTTACTAGAACAGTATACACCGTTTCTGAATCCAGATCTAATTTCAGAATTTCTGCGCCGCCGTCAGTTTTCATCCTTTCGTGGTTTTTTGTAAATGTTTATGGTGGCCTATGTTTTATATGCGTCTATCAAAATGATACGCTCTTGTAACAAGACTTCCAAATGTAAACAGTCAGTGCACTAAGGAATCAAAGAAATAAGTAACATAAGAGTAAAGTAAAGTAGTCATACCTAAAAATATTTCCTTCTCCATTTCCTCTGATATACTACATGAGAAACATCACTTCGTGAGGATCGACCGTAGCCGGACTACACTGCTGTTGTGAATTTGCCTTGATAATGCTTTTTTTTGTGAGAAATGTCCTCCTGGAACATATCTCCATTTTCCTCACTAAGTGCATCATGGTTTTTCGGGGAGAAGACGAACTGTAGAAGAACTGTAGTTGAGGAAACATATTACATCGCACAAGGTATTTTGTCAGCAGTTATTGTATAAAACAGTGATTGCCCTCTGCGTTATAGTTGCCTAAAACGTTCTAACGCAACCCAATTTATTGTGCAGCACTGGTAGAAACACAATTTTAGCGTCCACAAGAGAAGTAAGAAAAGACCAAAGGTCTCAAGTTCGAGTCTCTGTCTGGCATACAGTTTTATTCTGTCACAAAGTTTCGTATCGGTGCATATTCCGCTGCAGAGTGAAGATTTCATTCTAGAATCAAGAGGAGTTTTCACCATTTTCTTCCGTCGAGGTAGTAGTTCATTCAGGGAAGGCTATTTTTTTTTACCGAACAGCTGTTTTTTCCTGTCTTTGTTGTTCCACTCACACAAAGAGCAACAGTGCTTTGTGTACCCGAACTACATGGCAGGAAGAATTATAATTACCGTGAGAATTCCACATATACGCCGCTTGTGTTAATCATACTGGAGAAATGTGTCACTGAGTAATATACAGTTCAGTTAGTTGTCAGGTAAGAGACGAGACGACGTCACAATTGTTCTACGCAGAATGTATCTTACGTGAATTTTTCATATAACAGGAAGAATTACCGCTGATAATGCACTTATGCCTATAAAGCGTAGAATAATGATTTCACAATTGCCTGAGTAAAAGGCAGGAATCAGTGATTGATAGGGAAAATAAATTCCAAAAATGTCGTGAAACTTAGACTGTTCTTATTCAGTATTTTCCCGGTCAATAAGAGTACATACTACAAATAATGATTTTAACCATCATGATATCAGTTATGGCACACGGCCATGATTATGAAAAGGAAATATGACCAACGTATGAGAGCTCTATTACTAATTAAACAGTCCAATCGCCGAAAATTTATTTAAATTTTGATAACACTTTACTATCAGGGAGCTGACGTGTAGAGGTTGTTACAACAAGTCATTTGACCGTGTATCGCTAACGTAAGTAATGATAGTCGGTAGTACGGAATCACCATTACATGGTGGGTGGATGTGGAGATACAACAGAATGGCAAAAAGATGTTAGTATGTTTGTACGGACTGAGAACCATACCGTCAATGTGGTACCTGATTTGTTGGTGATTAAACGCGAATATTCCACCATGTCTGCAATGAATGGCGTACCATCCGCGTTCGTGAAACACAGTGTACGTAAAAAGGCCCTATCCGACAGGGACTGGAGCTGAGTGTCACACTATCTCAATGATAGTCTAAAATCCAACAAGAACTGCTGTTGTCAGTGAATGCAGCGCCGTCGCAACTACTTACCGTACGAACTTCGAGAAGGGAAATACAAGGAGTGGGAATTGGGCGTCGTGTATCTGGCAAAAGGACGTTGCTCGCAGCGGCACTTGAAGCTCCACGTCTTCATTCGGCCAAATAACACGGGAACTGGAAGCTAGGTGACAGGAGACGTGTAATGTAATTCGACGAGTCATCTTTTTGCCACTTTTTAAATGACCCAAGGCGTCGAGTGCACCGATGGCCCAAAGAGGCGTTTAACTCTCAATATATGTACAGTTCAGGCCTAGGCGGTTCATAATTTTGTGCGGGTGGTTTTCGTATAGTGGCTTGAACCCATTTATGTATGTTACCGTGAACATAAACCATGATTTTATTTTAACGCTCTCAGAGACCACGTGTTGCCCTTTCTTCTACGCCTTCACGGTATGTATTCTCTGTACAATACAACACTAACAACAGCTGTGTTCAGAAGTCTGCACGCATACGTTCCCGGTCAGACGAACAGTCACACATCCTACCACATTGCCACCGGTCTGCTAAATCGCTTGTCTTAATCACACAGAAAACTTCTCGCACTGCTTAAAAGAGCGGGGGGAACGTAGTAATCAACACGCCTACAATTTGATGGCTCTGCGGGGTCTGATAAACACTGAGTGGCTTCGGCTAGACACGGTACACCTGAAGAAACTGAAGAAACTGGTGCACTCTCTCTCTCGCCGAACTGAGGCCGTTTTCAAGGGAAGAGGCGATGTTACAGTGTACGAAAGTGATGTCTGCTGGGGTAGCTACGAAGAGTATACAATAAATAATGTAACACATTTTTTTCTGAAGGCAGGTTGCTTTTATTCAGGATTTCAGTACACCATATTATTCCCTATTCTTTCGTCTACAAAATCATATTTTTTAAGATAATCTTCGTTCAATGCTACGGCCTTAAGCCACTTTACTGGGAAGGCCTTTATGCTCGCATATTACCAATCTAAAGGCCGGCGCCAGAGGCAACGTCTTGTTGCATCAATACAGAATAATCTTTTCAGAGTCCCAGAGGGCCGTCCCCATGACTGTACTAGCTGAGGGTGCGGCTTTGAACTTTTCCTTCGGAGAAGAGAAAGGATGGCGAAACTGCCGTTTGGTTTCCGGTTCGAAGTGACGAACTCCTCTGTGACGATGTTCGACAGTAAATTTTCTCGCAATGGGCAAGCAATTCCGCGCTGATGGCCCTTCTTCGGTTAGGCGGTGTGGAACGCAGCGGGCACATCACATACCTTTGACTACACAAACTGGGAGGCAACGCCCTTGCCGCAGTGGATACACCGGTTCCCGTGAGATTACCGAAGTTAAGCGCTGTCGGGCGTGGTCGACACTTGGATGGGTGACCATCCTAGCCGCCATATTCTGCTGCCATTTTTCGGGGTGCACTTAGCCTCGTGATGCCAATTGAGGAGCTACTCGACCGAATAGTAGCGGCTTCGGTCAAGAATACCATCATAACGACTGGGAGAGCGGTGTGCTGATCCCACGCCCCTCTTATCCGCATCCTCCACTGAGGATGACACGGCGGTCGGATGGCCCCGGTACGCCACTCCTGGCCTGAAGACGGAGTGCTGCTTTTTTTTTTTTTTTTTTTTTAACCCCAACTGGAGGACGAGTGTCAGCACTATCAACTGAGCGCTGCTCGAATGTTATGCCTCGGTCATCCCGAATGATAGTGTACGCATGTTCGAACACTGCAAAAGTCACAGCGCTGTGCGGCAGGCCAGCACATGTTTGCTCGGCTTTTTGTGATGGTGACAGGCGCCTGTCATAACTACTCACCGCGCTTTTATTCACTGCCAAGTCTCTGTAGACATTCTGCAAACGCGTATGAATATTTGCGATGCTCTGGTTTTCCGCCAAAAGAAAAAAATGCACCTCCGTCACAGACGCCATTTTGAAGACCACATGTAGCGCCACCACGCGCCGGAACTCCATGAAACTCTAAAGGCTGAAGCGGGAATGCTGCAGTATGTCGCATAACAGATCCCGCATTTTTTTTTTCAAGCAAATTTGGCTGAGGAAAAAAAAGTGTTACATTACTTAGTGTTGCATTGAGTAAAGATATATTTCTGTACATCGCACTGTTTTTGTTTCTCCCTTTATACGAACTTGTTATTAAAGCGAAAGCGAAATTAGAATTATATTAATACTTTCAGCTGCTGACGGGCTTTGATATACACTCCTGGAAATGGAAAAAAGAACACATTGACACCGGTGTGTCAGACCCACCATACTTGCTCCGGACACTGCGAGAGGGCTGTACAAGCAATGATCACACGCACGGCACAGCGGACACACCAGGAACCGCGGTGTTGGCCGTCGAATGGCGCTAGCTGCGCAGCATTTGTGCACCGCCGCCGTCAGTGTCAGCCAGTTTGCCGTGGCATACGGAGCTCCATCGCAGTCTTTAACACTGGTAGCATGCCGCGACAGCGTGGACGTGAACCGTATGTGCAGTTGACGGACTTTGAGCGAGGGCGTATAGTGGGCATGCGGGAGGCCGGGTGGACGTACCACCGAATTGCTCAACACGTGGGGCGTGAGGTCTCCACAGTACATCGATGTTGTCGCCAGTGGTCGGCGGAAGGTGCACGTGCCCGTCGACCTGGGACCGGACCGCAGCGACGCACGGATGCACGCCAAGACCGTAGGATCCTACGCAGTGCCGTAGGGGACCGCACCGCCACTTCCCAGCAAATTAGGGACACTGTTGCTCCTGGGGTATCGGCGAGGACCATTCGCAACCGTCTCCATGAAGCTGGGCTACGGTCCCGCACACCGTTAGGCCGTCTTCCGCTCACGCCCCAACATCGTGCAGCCCGCCTCCAGTGGTGTCGCGACAGGCGTGAAGGGAGGGACGAATGGAGACGTGTCGTCTTCAGCGATGAGAGTCGCTTCTGCCTTGGTGCCAATGATGGTCGTATACGTGTTTGGCGCCGTGCAGGTGAGCGCCACAATCAGGACTGCATACGACCGAGGCACACAGGGCCAACACCCGGCATCATGGTGTGGGGAGCGATCTCCTACACTGGCCGTACACCACTGGTGATCGTCGAGGGGACACTGAATAGTGCACGGTACATCCAAACCGTCATCGAACCCATCGTTCTACCATTCCTAGACCGGCAAGGGAACGTGCTGTTCCAACAGGACAATGCACGTCCGCATGTATCCCGTGCCACCCAACGTGCTCTAGAAGGTGTAAGTCAATTACCCTGGCCAGCAAGATCTCCGGATCTGTCCCCCATTGAGCATGTTTGGGACTGGATGAAGCGTCGTCTCACGCGGTCTGCACGTCCAGCACGAACGCTGGTCCAACTGAGGCGCCAGGTGGAAATGGCATGGCAAGCCGTTCCACAGGACTACATCCAGCATCTCTACGATCGTCTCCATGGGAGAATAGCAGCCTGCATTGCTGCGAAAGGTGGATATACACTGTACTAGTGCCGACATTGTGCATGCTCTGTTGCCTGTGTCTATGTGCCTGTGGTTCTGTCAGTGTGATCATGTGATGTATCTGACCCCAGGAATGTGTCAATAAAGTTTCCCCTTCCTGGGACAATGAATTCACGGTGTTCTTATTTCTATTTCCAGGAGTGTAATACATCAATGGCGACAGGTGAAAATGTGTGTGCCTGGACCGGGGCTCGAACCCGGGATCTCCTGCTTACATGGCAGACGCTCTATCCTTTTTTTTTTTTTTTAATCTCACTTTGTTCGCTTTCGTTCTTTGCAACTGCGCGGGGCGGACGTCGTAAGACACCCGTTTAAGTTCGTTGTTGATCGGTTAACTCACTTTTTTATTACAGAGGACAGCTAACCCTCTGACAGAACACGCTGAGCAACCATGCGGGCCTCCATCAAAGCCACCGAGGGCACGACTGCAGGGACTATCGCTCGTACGCCTTCCGCGAGACCCACATTGTGACCTTGTTCAAAAATGGTTCAAATTGCTCTGAGCACTAAGGGACTTAACACCTGAGGTCATCAGTCCCCTAGAACATAGAACTGCTTAAACCTAACTAACCTAACGACATCACACACATCCATGCCCGAGGCAGGATTCGAACCTGCGACCGTAGCAGTCGCACGGTTCCAGACTGAAGCGCCTAGAATCGCTCGGCCATACCGGCCGGCCTCTCACCTTTTATGTCCACACACTACATTCGGAGTGTCCCACCCCAACACTCTCATTACTCGCGGAAGACAAGTGCCGTAAGAGTTCGGGGAATATGTGTGCATCCGCAGTAGAGAAAAAAGTCATGGCCGGTATTGCCAGAACTATATACTTCTATGGATATGCTGTCTGTTCTTTCGGACATGTCCGAAAGAACAGATACCATATCCATATAAATGTATGTTATTAAAGCTGTTACATTCTGTAATCCACTGAATAAATTGCGCACATCCAGTCTTCTGTTACATAGATAAAATGTATTTAAACACTGTCCTCAAGTGACTGCAGTCGTACAGAGCGGATTCGGCATGAACGCCTTTTGGAGAGTGAATGGTGCTGCGCAATGGGGGCAGCGAGTGACGTAGCCGCAGCTGACTGCTGCCGCAGCACGTGTCTGCCGGGCCGGCGGCAAGGCTGCGGATGAGCCGCGCCGCTGGCCGCTGCGGGTTATGCAACGCTGCGCAGGCTGCCGGCGGACACGAGCGCAGGCGCACCGCGCTGCCCCGGGCTGGCCTTTCACTCGCCGCCCGCTTTCAGCTTTCAGCTGGACTCGCCACGAGCGCCGCCACCCCACCCTGCCGGCTCTCCGACCTCTTTAACACCTGCCGCTAGCCGGGTCATGTCTCTTTGTAGTTCCTGACCTATGATGCTGTACAAACTCCTCAGTCACCAAGGTCACGGAATACTGAATGACACATGGTTAATGCTATGTGGGCGATCAAAGTGAATCCGTTCGCAGGCCATACTGCCCAGAATCTGTAGCACTCAAGCAATCATCCCACCGACGCACCAAGTTGAAGATACCTGCTTCGCAAAACACTGTGTCTTCTTGCGTAAAGATGCAAGGTTCTGCTCTTTCAGTTGCAATCACGGGTTTAATAAAAATGGCAAAGGTAATGCTAATCACAACACTGGGATAAGTTGTGGTCTAAATGACAGTAGATTTATTCATTCTTAACATCACAAAACAAAAAAATGGCTAAAGAAACGGCACACAAACATTTTTTATTGGACAGACGCTTTCAATGATATGCGGTCTATGATGAACAAAGTGATCAGCTGGGGATCAACACACGACGCTAACCACAACTAATCTCTTTTCCTGACTTCATACATGTGAATCCGTGATACGGCGCAAAAACTACGCTACTATCAAGCATCTGTACTCTACCATCCCATAAAGAAAAATATGGTTCCTAAGGACAGGGTGCTGAGAAGGATATACTGGAGCCCTACGCCATAGCAGTGAATTACTCTACCCTTCTGCAGGTCAGGGCGGCACACCACGATGCGCTCGACGACTGCAGTCATGGACAGCGACAATCTGTTATTAACGTCGCGCGCCCGAAGAAAAATGCAAGTACGCAGTCTCACGTTCGGCTGATTCGGAACGCTGATGCTTCCCTATGATCCTCTGATACCCCGGTGGATTCCAGTGTGCAGGTGGGCCCGTTTGCTGGTCTACCAAACCAAATTTACTCCGGACTACGACTAATCGTGATGGAATATGTTTAGACGGCCGACTCAAAACAAGTAAATACACCCACGCATCACTCGTAGCATGAGTGATGGTAGAAGCAGTACCATCCGACGGTTCACATGGTGACTGGCACGCACTTAAGTGGCACACGAGCAAAGGACACAAATCTCATCATTTAGGTAAAGACCTGCAGTTCTTTACTAGTGAAGTGCTAGTACGGGCGGTAGCAACACATTTACATCTTAGACTACTCCCACTTCAGCACAAGCCAATCACGAGCTGGAGCGCCGCATTCAAACCTGGGAGACAGCCCCTTGGTGTGCATACACAGATTTGACCAACGAGCGTGTCTAAAATTAATTGGGAGAAAAGGAAGAAAGATTCAGTTTTGCGGCCTCTTTCCCACGTCTTTGCTAAGAGCATGAAATGGACCGAACCACAATCCTCCATAAAAATATCATTATCTCCCCTGCCGCGTCCATTTCGAACTTTCCAAAGAACGGCCATAAACTCGCTAAAAGCCTCCTGGCTTCACAAATATGTTTTTGTAGCGCAGTTTCGACGCCTGACTGCCACTGACCTGTCCCATGGAAATTCGCAGAAACTCACAGTCGTCTCGTTGGCTTCCTGCCTAACAAGGGCCCATCCTATGCGTTATTGCCGGCCATCAATGCTCTGCCCATAGCAGCAGCGACTCCTCGGCGCTCGTCAGCCTACCTGGACGCGGCCGTCGACCGACAGCGCCATCCAACGTGTCTGCACAATGAGACCGAGGAACTGGGCAGTCCGCAAACGTTTTCACCCAGGTTCCGCAGAAAAAACGCTCTCCTCGGTCCTCAGCCGCAGTTAGCTTTTACTACAGTCGTTTAATCCAGCACCCTCTTCCTTTGAACGCAGATAAAGCTTACCACTATTCCTGCACTAGAGCACACAAGCAAGAGCGTTAACTACTGCCAACCATTTCATCATATACATGAAGTCAGATCGTATCCAGGCATAGCAACCAAGTAATAAAGATCATCATCTTCCCTAAGAACATTATGCAGCATAGCACCGTATCGGAAGTGAGAGTGTCCTGCAATCCACAACTGCCTGCTGCACGTCCTTGTCCGAGAGGAATCGTCAACCCTTCAAAGCCGTTTCTGAGGGACTGAAGGCATGATAATCGGGAAGACACAAATGCCACACTGTAGTCCAATCCATGACTCATGGTGGACTGCACAGGTCGAGAAACAGATCAGGATAGCACTGTTACCGTTTCAAAGCGACAGTTGCGGTATGCTCAAACACGTGATTTGCTTTCGATGAAAGCATGTATGGTATATCCTGCAAATTATGCCTCGTACTTGCTTGTGTGGAATTTGTCTCTTCCACCACCATCAGATGTGAGAGTTCGCAACAAATAGATTAAGAATTTACTAAATAACTCGCTACAATCACGTACAATGCTCGCGTTAGGTACGACATTCATAGCAGAGCGTTCAGAACACTATTCAACGCTCATTGGCTCTCGGAGAATGCGGGGCGTATATGTGCAGAATGAGGCTAAAATCGACCGCCATCGTAAGTCCACCTATAATCCCTTGCCTATATGTCGATACTTAGGTACTATAAACCCGCAATGGAATCGCGCTAGGCTACGTAAACGCTGTAGCAAAGCCCTAAAACAGAAACTTTTTGATCGCCCCTCATTCTTTCACCCGTAACGGTCCGTATCACTATGAGACAGATTACATTGGATCGTAACATCGGCTTCACTCTTCCAGATACAAACAGGTGCCCACATACACATTAGGGTTACGTATTCTTTTAGTCGGACAGTAGTGCCCGATTTCCCGAGTGCTTTTGGTTTCACACGTGCGGTTTCATTGAAAGTTTTTGGGATTTTTTACCCTTAACCGTTAGGCAAATACTGGAAATAGTGATCGGTTCGCAAATATTACAAATCGAGAACATCTTTGTGCACTTTACATGTACGTTTTTCTTTTATCACAGACAAGTTCGGTTGTGTCGAACGTTGCGTCTAAGGAATCTTCGAGCAGGTTATTCAAAAGTAACTCTGGAGCATCAGAGTAATACATATAGAAAAGTGACACGTATTAGTAGACAGAGCACCTACCTCTCTCACACAGAGTTCGTAACAGGCACCGTGGCGTAGCTGCAGAACACCCCACTAGCAGGCAGGTGCGTCAGCATACGGCGTGCAGTAGAGCGTTTGTGTCCTTGAATTCGGCAAATAGGAGTTAACTATGATGATTCAGCGACGATATCTATCCAATAGCAAGTAAAATCTCCAGCAGACAAGAAACAATTCTTGGTGATGTAACACATTCCATGACACTAGGTGCTTGGGTACGGAAAAGCACCCAGGCCTTGTGTTACAACTATAGCACGGCAGTTGAAACTTCAACAAGACAGTGCTCCTCTACACTTTCTTTCAGACGTTCTTTATTACCTCAATGCCAACACGCTGAGTCTTGGATTAGATGTTCTTCCCAACATATTTTTCATCCTCCTTGGTTTCCTCAGTCACCTTACTAAATTCCATGTCATTTCTTCTTACGGGATTGTGTCAAAGACTGTGCTCTCCTGCCTCCATTGCCACATAATCTGAAAGAGTATTGAGGAAGAATAATTAATGCAGCCACTGATATCGATCTTGCCTGTTGAGATGTGTACGGCAAGGCTTCGACTCCCATACTGACTTTTCCGCATCACAAATGGTGCCCATGTTAAGCACCTGTCCGCTGCGTTAAAAACTTAGACGGATGCTCTGTCAACAGCTATGTGTTATTTTCTGTGCCTCTTGTTTTGTGCAGTCGTCCGCCGCAAACCCCGAAGTACTTTTCTATGACTAATCCTTTCATGATTCCCATCAGGAGATGATTGATGTGGTTTTAGGTTGCTGCAGTCCGTTAGGTACAAGGAGACAGACATAGCATATAACTTTGAGATAATTTTAATACTACGTTTTATTGCATGTCCGTCTTCCGCAGTGGCTGTTAAAATCAGTTATTATTAGTTTTCCTTCTTGAACTTACTGCAGTACAGTTAAAGAGAATTATTCCAGACGCGTTGCGCTTTTATTTATAAAGCATCTTACGTGGTTATTCTGCAAACTGGATACACACGTTTGTACATTTTTTGTTGTTTTAGGTTAAAACAGCGTTTGGTTTATGAAGTTGGTGTGCAAGTTACATACGGTGTTGCTTTACATATTCTCCAAACCACCGGATCTTCTCTCCTTGCTAGCAGCGGTCGACGTCGAAAGACTTCGATTCACACATGCACCTGGCAGTTTTTGCCATTCTGCAGTATTTCTAGCGCTGTACTACTTACCCTTCACTTTTGTAAATTGAGCTGAAGTTACGTGTGTTTTTCACTTTGTGCAGTAAGTGTTTATGTCCGTTCGTTCGTTTTCGTTCACGTTGTCAGTGTCGCCAACCCGTGAAATTATACTTTTTTAAATTCATTTGTGTGTGTGTGTTTGTGTGTATTTGTGTACGTGTGTGTGTGAGTTAGTGTAAATTGGTGAAAATGTCACGTGTGTTAGGCAGAGATGTGAAAGGAGATCAGGGGCTGGGATTTTTTTTTTTTTTCGTTGGCGCTGATGGGACTAGATGGTGATTATAGGACAGAATCTGAGAGGAGATGTGGAAATCATAATGATAAACAACAGAAAACACCACCCCACCTTACAAGAAAACTGCCATATTCAAAAAACCATAACACAAAAGAAACAACTCATGAACCATCAGACCAACTTTACAAACCACACTATCATTAAACTGACTGATCACTTAATATAACATTAAATGTACAAATATAACCGCAGCATCCATTTACCACTACCATTTCCTCCCAGATTCTGTCGTACAATCACCATCCAGGCCCAACCCTGCCCCCAAAACCCACAAAAAAGAGAAAAAACATGCAAATGGCCTCCACCCCTAATCTCCTTTCGCATCTCTGCTTAGCACACAAGACATTTTCACTAATTTACACCAACTCACACACACGTACACAGACATACAGACACACACACACACACACACACACACACACACACACACGCTTGCACACCTACTTTATAAACAAAACGCTGTTTTTAACCTAAAACAACCAAAAATATACAAACTTACGTATGCAATGTGCAGAATATCCACGAAAGATGTTTTATACATAAAAGTGAAACACATCTCTTGTAATTCTCTGTAATTCAATTGCAGTAAGCTCAAGACGGAAAACCAATAATAACCAGTTTTAATACAACTGAGTGTGGAAGAAAACAGGAGAGTAAAAAGTATTAATTTTTCCTCGCTCATTTTCTATGATCTGACATCGTCGCCGTTACCATGGAAGCAGTAAGAAACTCTAGACCCTATACCCAGCGCATTGGACATTGGCTGAGAAGATCTGAAGTTGCCTGGCTTTTAAAACAGTATGCACTTTCTACTTACACAGTCAAAGAAACGAAAAATAAACAAATACAGATAAACTGTAGTGGTTCTTTCTGAAAACATGGTACAGCAACGATAGCAAAGGGATGTTATTTAGAGACGATTTTACAACATACTTTTTCCATCATTTCCTTAAAATTGATCGTATTTTGGATCTCCCATTTCCACATACAACCCACCTGTGCACTCCCCTTTTTTACTTTCTCTGGCAACGTTCTAAATTTAAGTATTCTTTTCCTTCTAATTTTTCACTTTCTTTACTACCGGTCTTGTAACTTGTTCACCTTTCCTGGAATTGTGCATTGATTTGGACACGTCAGATAAAAATTACAATACACACGATGTCTATACCAAATGGGGGCTGATTGAGCTACAAGTGGGTATAATCACAGCAAACTCACCTGGTTCGTTAGGTGGGTCGGCACGTTCTGCAGTACTGCCGCCTGCAAAACTCTTCTATCTTATCTTTCCTTCACAAGTTCTGTTGTTGTGCTCCTGTTGGTGGCACACTCTTTGCTCTTTGAATGAAATAATAGGCCACGTAATAGGTTGGTTGACCAACAAATAAGTATCAAAACGCGTCTGGTAAAAGCAGACTATATTGTTGAGGCGCTGTGTCCTCTACGTAAGTTGTCATTCATACTTAACAATAGTCAGAATCAAAGAGATACATGCATCACACCAGAATTCAAGGAACCTTCACGGGTGCCACTAATTCTGATTAAACGCCCTCCTACCATACTCTCTACAGACTAGCGACGCCAGTGGGAGATTACCTAGCATGCAGCCATTATGCTCACGCATTCATTTAATGATGCATTAGGAAATGTTCTGCCATATGGGACGTTGTACAATAAATGCCATGATCCTGAAATATAGATTGGCACTGTTCACAGGAAACTCTCCACTACTGTTACGTTTACCCATTCAGTCACGATGATAGGACTGTCTTCGATAACCCACAATAACACTAAGAATATACGCAGCAAAATAGTGAGAGTCGCTCTACCCACAAGTGCAGTGGACCGGCATACATCAACATCTACATCAACATCGATTCTATAAGAATCACACGTAAGTGCCTGGCGGAGGGTTCATCGAATCACATTCACAATAATTCTCTATTATTCCTCTCCTCAACAGCGTGCAGGAAAAAGGAACACCTATATCTTTCTGTGCAAGCTCTGATTTCCCTTATTTTATGGTGATGATCGTTTCTTCCTGTGTAGGTTGGTGTCAACAGCATATTTTTGCCTTCAGAGGAGAAAGTTGATGACTGAAATTTTTGGTGAAGATTCCTCCACAACGAAAAACGACTTTTTCGCTATAATACAAAACTTGCTAATCTTCTTTGAACTTTCTCAATGTACTCCATTAAATCTATCTAGTAAGGATCCCAGACTGCGCGGCAGTACCGCAAAAGAGGGTAGACAAACATAGTGTAGGCCGTCTCTTTTTAGTAGCTCTGTTACGTTTTCTAAGTGTTCTGACTACGGTATTTAGTTGAATTTACGGCCTTTAAATGACACTGATTTATCATGAAGTGAAGTTTAACGGATTCATTTTTGCACTCGTGTGGATTGTGCTGGCGATAGCTGTCGCCAGCACGCCATGCGACATAGAGGTCACAAGAAGATCGATCGAGGCTAACGACAGACTCGCTGGAGACGAGCCGCCAACCCCCTCTCAGCCGCCAGTATTTAGATAGCCGCCGCGGACCAGCAGGCCAGTTAGTTTGAGTCTGTACACCGTGTGAGTTCCTGCGTGTCACTGAGACGGAGCCGCAGTCACAGCCCCTAGCTTAGAACCAGGCAGCACACAGCGACCGTAGTAGTGTTCAGAGCGGACTTTGTACTTCAACAGCAGTGAGGGTAAAGTGGATTGCATAGCAGAAGTAGCACCACAGCACGTGCAAGCTTCAGTTAAGTAGCTCTTTGTTTATTTTAATAAACAAACCAGTTAATAATTGCGTGCAGTTTGTGTTATAGAATGAGGATACTGGCCACCAATCAACATCCTCTCCTTGCTTCCCATGGTACAGCTCTACAGAGACAACGAGACGACGTGATCTGGTATCGAGGATATAACTAGGATGACCTACAGTTTTCATTATTTAGGATCAATTGCCAATTTTCGCACCATTTGGATATCTTTTGAATCGTTTTGCAATTTGTTTTGATTTTCTCATGAGTTTACTAGACAATAAACGACAGCGTCATCTGCAAATAACCTAAGGCGGCTGCTCATATTGTCTCCTAGCTAACGAAAACAGTGGAGGTCCTATAATACTTCTTTGGGGAACGCCATAAATCACTTCTGTTTTACTCGACGACTTTCCGTGAGTTACTACGAACTGTGACCTCTCTGATAGGAAATAATGAATCCAGTCACATAACTGAGATGATGTTCGATAGACACGCAATTTCACTACAAGCCGCTTGTGTGGTACAGTGCCAAAAGCCTTCCGGAAATACGGAATCAATTTGAAATCCCTTGTCGATAGCACTCAACACTTCGTGCGAGTATAGAGCTAGTATGTGTTGCAAGAATTTCATGAAGTGTATTTTTAAGCAAAACAGTAGTTTCACTGACGGACTCTTTAGTGTCCCACAAACGGCAGGGCGCGAACAAGTCCACTCTGGTGGGACCAAGCATTGTGTTTCCTCTGGAGGTGAGTCTTACTTTTTAGTTTCGCTGGAAGTGTTCCTACGTCAACCATCTAGAACATTCGAAACGTTACTTTTGCCCCTCTCCATGATACGGCATCTGCCTACTTCGGTGGCTTCGCTTCTCACTTGGGCGTTCCTCGTCTCCTTGCGTAACAATGGCCGCACATGGCTGCCCTGCAACTCTCTGACTTCTGAAATTGTTCTGCTCGACTGAAAATTCCATAGCATATTTGTCAAAGATTTTCATAGTTGTTTTACAAATTTTAAATCTCTAGAACATCATGCTGTTCTCTTTAAATAATAAAAAAAACACCAGTCTCAAATCGAAATTGCAGAACTTGTCAAGACAAAGTTAAATCAATCTAGCCTATATATTAATGTAAGTAAGCGTTTGACTCATAGAAAGAGATGAAACCAAAGTTTTAGCAGTTTCTGTCTTGAGGAGTTTACGTTTAGGGAGTAAGCTTGGGTCACTATCCTTTACAATCGACCGTCGCCCCTCCAATTACCAGTGTGGGTATAGTGAAGCCGTGTCGGCCCAACCAAGTATCGAGATGTAGAGGGAAGCACTCACTGCAGGGGAATGGATCGCGAGCCACCCCTGTTCGAGGGAGTGAGCCGAAACGAACGTTCATGTTGTAGCCTGGAATTGCCGACGGATTCTTTCTATCATCACTGTCCTCGTCTTCAATTTTTCCAGTAATTCCTCACGCTTTTTGTTGAGTTTTGTCTACAGCTCTTTTGCCCCTTCGCGAGGTACCCTGTTTCTTTTCCCGTTTCTCCAGTGGTGTCTGTCTAGTACTATTGTTATTTCTCTCTTTTGGTAACCTTCACAGAATTACCAGAATTGTGTGCTACTGTTGGGACTGCATTATCATTTCCCTTTGGTTGCGTTTTGGGTGATACGTTTATCTTAATAGTTTTTTTGATTGCAGAGGAATACATATTTCATTCTGCTGGTAGGACGTCACATGATCTGCAATTTCTATGTCGTCTAAAGTTAGTCGAAGTGCGTTGTCGTGGTTTATAGAACTAGGGAGCATTTGAGTGTGCAAATAAACTGCAGTTTCGACATCCGTGGCTTCAGTGAATGTTAGCGCCTGCACCGCCTGCGGCAAATTGACTTCCGATCTGCCGGTCACTGTGCGAGAGCACGATAGTGGCAGAGTACCGCCGCCGCCGGCTGTACTTACATCAACGGCAGGCAGCTGCTACACTGGCCGCCTACGGCTACATTCTGCACGGAAGTGGCTTGGCGTGCTGCGAGTACCACACGTTCTTGGTTGCCCTTCATACACAAATCAAAAAAAGTTTTGCATCACCCCGGTTCCCAGAACTCCTGAAGATAGACGTTGACTGTGGATATTGCATCATGACACAGTACCTTTGACTGTTCAGAGATGTCACAAAACCCACCCAAAAATGTAAAAAAATCATGCATGAGCGGCGTCTATTAGACGGAGGGGGTCCGACAGGCGATCATTTCTAGTCATTCGACCAGGAACGAGGTACACAGCTCACGTAGTCTGTAGTTCAACCATGCATAGACGATCAATACCCCTGTTCGATCACGTCATCATTGCTACTTTGTCCCAGGAAGGCCTCTCAACAAGGGAAGTGTCCAGGCGTCTCGAAGTGAACCAAACCGATGGTTTTCGGACATGGAAGATATACAGAGGGACAAGAACTGTCGATGACATGCCTCGCTCAGGCCGCCCAAGGGCTACTACTGCAGTGGATGACCGCTATCTACGGATTATGGCTCGGAGGAACCCTGACAGCAACGCCACCATGTTGAATAATGCTTTTATTGCAGCCACTCAAACTGGGCGCAATAGGCTGCATGACGCGGAACTTCACTTCCGACGTCTATGGCGAGGTCCATCCTTGCAACCCCGACACAATGCAGCGCGGTACACATGGGCCCAACAACATGCCGAATGGACCGCTCAGGATTGGTGTCACGTTCTCTTCACCGATGAGTGGCCGGCCGTGGTGGTCAAGCGGTTCTAGGCGCTTCAGTCCGGAACTGCTCTGCTGCTACGGTCGCAGGCTCGAATCCTGCCTCGGGCATGGATGTGTGTGATGTACTTAGGTTAGTTAGGTTGAAGTAGTTCTATGTCTAGGGGACTGATGACCTCAGATGTTAAGTCCCATAATGCTTAGAGCCATTTGATTTTGAATCACTGATGAGTCTCGCATAGACACACTGTCCAGCGAGTTCAGCAAAGTGGAGGTCCCTTGCTGTTTTAGGGTGACATTATGTGGGGACGAAAAACACCGGTGGTGGTCATGGAAGGCGCCGTAACGGATGTACGATACGTGACTGCCATCCTCTGACCATATCGGCAGTATTCTGGCAAGGCATTCGTCTTCATGGACGACAATTCGCGCCCCCGTCGTGCACATCTTCTGAATGATTTCCTTCAGGATAACGACATCTCTTGACTAGATTGGCCAGCATGTTCTCCAGACATGAACCCTATCGAACAGGCCTGGGATAGATTGAAAAAGCTGTTTATGGACGACGTGACCCACCAACCACTCTGAGGGATCTACACAGAATTGCCATTGAAGAGTGGGACAATCTGGACCAATAGTGATTGATGAACTTTTGGATAATATGCCTCGACGAATACAGACATGCATCAATGCAGGAGGACGTGCCACTGGGTATTAGAGGTAACGGTGTCTACAACAATCTGGACCACATCCTCTGAAGGTCTCGCTTGTGGTGCTACAACACGCAATGTGTTTTTTCATGAGCAATACAAAGGGCAGAAATGATGTTTATGTTGATGACAGGTTCCGGAACTCTCTGAACCGAGGTGATGTAAAACTTTTTTTGATGTGTGTATGACTATGGCCGCGCGGGGTACCGTGCGGTCAAGGGTGCCTTGCCACGGTTCGTGCAGCTGCCTCCGTCGGAGGTTTGAGTCCTCCTCAGGGCATGGTGTATGTGGTGTCCTTAGCGTAAGTTAGATTAAGTAGTGTGTAAGCCTAGGGACCGATGACCTTAGCAGTTTGGTCCCATATGAACTCACCACAAATTTCCCATATGACCGTAGCATCGATTGGCTTCACGGAAATAAGCGAAGACACGAGACTCTGAGGATCAGTCTGAGTAGAGATGCGCTATAGCAAGCTATGGTTCTGCAGTTTTGTTTCTTTTAAACTTAATTAGAACAGCACATCACTCATTGTTAGTCCAGTGTATGTTTTACATGTTTACAAAATATGAATTGCAATTCAGGTGATAAAAATTTGTTAATCACGTAACTTCTGCGCTCTTATGTAAGCAAAACAATTACTTTCGATGAATTGTACATATGCAGCAATATAAAAAAAATGTTACATAATTTTTAATGTTAGTATGTACTCAATAGAACATCCTTCATCATGACAAAAGGCAAGAGTTTCCTGTTATTATTCATAAGTGTAGAAGTTATTTTTGAACAACAGAAACATGTTTTACGTAAGCTAGACGAAGTATTGAAGCGGTATATTTCTTTTTCCTTTTTTCTTTTAAGCTTACCAGGAAATTTTATAGCGATGTATGATAAAGCTGAACTGTTTTTATTCTTACTGCAACAGCCCTCTGTTTCACGTTGTAAATCAACAATTTTCCAATAAAAACTGAATTAAACATTGAGAGTTTGAGCTCTGCTATAAATACTGTTTATTATTAAGTGATATACAGAAGGATAACTATGCTAAGTAGCTCTTTATATAACCCCACTCATTTTCTAGATGTTACACTGCTTCACGTTTCTAGGGATATCTAGTAAGACACTGATCGCTTTCGCAAACAAAGCTATTTAAATGAGATAACGCCCAATAGCTACGCAACGCAATGTACAGGTAAAGCGGTTTCAATCTTACTTGACAAATGCTGCTAGGAAAACTAGCGCAGTTTACGCTTATTTATAGTAGTCTACGATAGCATCGTTAGTTTTACAAATATACTCCTGACATTTATAATACCTTATAAACTTTAAAAGTCTTGTTTACTGATCATTGCGCTCCTGGAACGCTATCAACAGTTATAACTTTCGAAAGGAATTGTCTTGGAACTGTGTTCTCAATCTCGAACGACAAGAAGTGAAGCTTCACACTCCGCAGACCCAAACCAACATTAGAGATAATAACAGTACTCACATCTTCATCACCGCTGTTATTTTTTACATTTCAAATGGCTCTAAGCACTATGCAACTTAACTTCTGAGGTCATCAGTCGCCTAGAACTTAGAACTAATTAAACCTAACTAACCTAAGGACATCACACACATCCATGCCCGAGGCAGGATTCGAACCTGCGGCCGTAGCGGTCGCTCAGCTCCAGACTGTAGCGCCTAGAAACGCACGGCCACTCCAGCCGGCTTTTACATTTCTCTTCGTGGAAATAAATCATCCTGTTGCATAACTCTTCACTCTGGGATCTAACGTGAAACGCGTTCCTCACAAAACCATAGTGGAAACCACAAATATTGCCGTCACAAAAACCCGTAGTTCCAACGGATCACATTTCGATTTTTAGAACTTTCGATGGTAAAACACCAAATATGAAACAAAAAATCGAATTTGAGTTCTATATTGTCTATTTCATTTTAATTTTGTGAAAATCAAGTTGAAAATGCTGAAAGACGAATCAGCCTCTATGCACGTCCTGCTGCCGTGACGATAGTGCAGAGAGAGTGCTCCACACCAGTTCGCCTTACAACGAACTCAACACTCAAAATAATCACAATGGTCAACATGCACTTTTGGAAAAATTTATCAAGGCGTTAGAAAACCAGCGTCTTTTAGAATCGGTCGTATATTGATGCCAGACAACTTTGGATATTTGCAGACGGCTATGCACTACGATCGTAATGGTTGCGTACACTAGTCGTGATTAAACTGCTAGCAAAAAGACTCACCTCCTGTGAAGATGGTTTACAGAAAAGATGGATCATGTCAGTGATATCGCCAGCACGTTCCAACGTACACGTAGTGAGGTAATGGAGACTATTGTGAGAGATAAATTTTCAAAAACCTTTATTGACCAACACAGCTACCGGATGATTTCAAGCCAGCAGCCATAATATTTAGAACGAATGATGA
This sequence comes from Schistocerca cancellata, assembly GCF_023864275.1. Lineage (NCBI taxonomy): Eukaryota > Metazoa > Arthropoda > Insecta > Orthoptera > Acrididae > Schistocerca > Schistocerca cancellata. The sequence goes on along the minus strand of NC_064626.1, from coordinate 340,626,955 downwards.
AGAATATGAGTGGTAAATGTTATCGAGGTAATCTTTGCATAGTGGAAATCGACAGTAGAATGAGTTTTTCCACTGATGGTTCAAATGGCTCTGAGCACTACGCGACTTGACTTCTGAGGTCATCAGTCGCCTAGAACTTAGAACTAATTAAACCTAACTAACCTATGGACATCACACACATCCATGCCCGAGGCAGGATTCGAACCTGCGACCGTAGCGGTCGCTCGGTTCCAGACTGTTGCGCCCAGAACCGCACGGCCACTCCGGCCGGCTTTTCCACTGATTTGTAGTATAACTTTCTTATTACAATTTTGCAGCAGAATGATATTGTCGAGAGAGACATTCTTCTGAATACCTGGGTTTGGTTTAAAAACTTCTTTCCTTTGTCATTTAGGAAAATGTCTGCAAGGATTCCTGCTAGTTGTCCTGAAAGCTAGACCGTTTCCGATGAAAAATTCTTTCGTTAAAAAAATAATGGTTCAAAAGGCTCTGAGCACTATGGCACTTAAATTGTGAGGTCATCAGTCTCCTAGAACTTAGAACTATTTAAACCTAACTAACCTAAGGTCATCACACACATCAATGCTCGAGACAGGATTCGAACCTGCGTCCGTAGAGGTCGCGCGGTTCCAGACTGTAGCGCCTAGAACCGCTCGACCACTCCGGCCGCCCTTTCGTTAAAATTAGAATAGTTACAAAAAGTTATTTCGACCAGTTCAGTTGCTTCTTCTTGACTAATTTGCCACATGTTAGGAGGCACTTTATATAAGATGATGCCTCTGTAAGTATAGCAATATCCTTCATTTCTGTATGAAATTTGGAACAATTCCATATGTTATATGTTCGCATGTATACGTAGTTTTTCAGTTTTTCTGTTCACAGGTGGCCGAACACAGCTTTCCTTCCTTACGCAGATTTACTTGTGAGCGAAGTTTGAGAAGCTGCGGATTCAACATTTTCACTCTATGTTTTTCTTCTTCTGTGAACAAAAGAAACTATTATCTGTTATTTTTCCCCCCTAAGACTGAAATTCACGACGTGGGCCACCTTTTGTTTCCACAGTATTACATTCTGCGATACAGTTCTGCTTTTTGGTTGTAATCTTTGTCGTATATTTCATGATTGAAAATGGACAGCTAGATGACAACTCTCGAAAGGCGTTGCTGTGTGTTTTTATTGTTTTAACGTGCTTGAATACTGAACAAATGCATAATGTTCGGAAATTCCCCTTAAAACTTCTAGAATCTAGGACTTGTAGGAGGAGGTGATTACATAATATGTTCAGTGGGAACCTACCGTTTCCGTTCTACGACGGTTTCAGTTCAGATGCTTAATTCATCCGCTTCCGCTCGAGGAACTGAATCAGGCGTGACGCAGTACAGTTATTAGGTAATAACTGAAAAGGAAACATAACGAAAACATCCATTTATCACTTAAGTACTTTTGTTTGTAAAAATACCTAAACTTTATGTGTTCATATTATTCCAAAACAAAAAAACCCAACGTACTGTATGTGCAGAGCGTACTAATGCATTACAACAGCGGATCGACGTGGCGACCACCAAAGTCCTTGCAGAAATTGTACCTACAAAGCATGTTCTGGCACACTCTCTCCGTCCCACCTGGTACTCTTCAATTTCTAGTCAGCGACCAAAACTTGTCCCAACAATTCTTCCTCTGTTTCTTCTGGAGTCTCGTAAATAGAACTTTACATAAACGGACACGGAATTTAGCGGCAGTTAGTAGCGAGCCAGTGGGTGTGTTGGACCTTCCATCGAGCTACTGACCCCCTTGAAGATGTCTCCCGCAGTCGGAGACGAAACGTTGGGAATTGACACAGAATTCATCAACCGACTCCGGCATAACAGCCCGGATAATTATAATGGACATGATATTTCCGGCCGTGAAAGTCTATATTTCAGTATTTATATAAACTTTGAAAAATTGATGTTTCAGTATGTTTCATTTCGAAATGTTACCTGATAACTGCACTGCATCACGCCTAATTCAAAAATGGTTGAAATGGCTCTAAGCACTATGGGACTTAACATCTGAGGTCATCAGTCCCCTAGACTTAGAACTACGTAAACTTTACTAACCTAAGGGCATTACACACATCGATGCCCGAAGGAGGATTGGAAGCGGCGACCGTAGCAGCAGCGCGGTTCCGAACTGAAGCGCCTAGAACCGCTCTGGCACAGCGGCCGGCGCCTAATTCAGTTCCTCAAGCAGAAGTAGGCTAGTTAAACAATTGAACTGAAACAGTCACAGAACGAAAACGGTACGTTTCCAGGTTTGGATTCCTATTCAAAATATTATGTGCTTAGTCCCCTCTACAAGTCCTAAAAATCTGTAACGGGAATTTCCGAACATCCTGTGTAACGATTGACTTGACAATCGCTACCTTTAAACCATCGGGTATCAAAGTATTTCCCTGCTGTGAAAATGAGTGCACAGGATCTGAAGCACGAATCCTGCAACGCCGTTCTGGGCGAGGTCCGATTGGAGTCGGTCTGCCATTGCATTCCTCCGACATGTTCTCAAGTGTATAGCACGTATCTGCTACGTATGGATGACTCTCATGAGTGCTTGTACGATGTAGCGTTGGGTTTGTGTTACTGTGTCTGAGGGGAAGATAGAGGGTGAAACCCAGTGCCAGCGCTTACCGTACTGCTGTCGAATACCAACGAAGGGGGGGTGTCAAATGTAACGTCGGCAATGCAGCGAAATTTGGAAACTAATGCAGCACATCGTCGCACAGACTTGGGATGAGGAGCTTTACACCCCTGTCGGTCCTCCAGCACCCCACAAGCGTGTGTTAGAGACCTCGGCTAAAGAGCCGCGTCTCTAATCCATTTAGTGGACAACATTAAAAGAATTCGCTAGCAACTATCAAACAGTGGATATTACCTACGTAGAAGGCATGAGACAGTCCAAAAGGGCTGTATGGTTTTGTGTCACGGTGGGTGGCGAGGACGCGCGCCGGCAGCCTGTCCCGACAAGTGCCGTCCCTCACAGCCACTAACACTCCCACTCCCACTCACACCCCCGCAGCTGTTCCGCCGGCCTCGCCGCCCGAGGCCTGGGCCGCGGCTGCCGCGCTCGCTGGAGGCCCCCGTCATTAGCGGAAGGCGGCCTCCGGTGTCCTCGCGCTCGCCTTGGCCATTTTCACAGCTGTCACGTGGCCACGTCGCTTGTCACGCTATCGCTCAGCGCTCGCTAGATCAGCTGTTCCATCTGTCACTCCGCGGGAACCGGTGCCACCGAAACATGGTAGATGCGCTGCACCGCAACAAGTAACGAACAACCCACTGTTATTTACAACTGCCCCGTATTGTACCTTGACCGCTTATCAACTTCGTGCGCAAATCCCTCTCACTAGATATGTACGCTCTACCGACGATTCTGAGTGTTCCTACCTAACTCTAATACACTACCCAACCGTAATACCCATTATTTTACAAGGAACCAGAAAAACGATTCTCTAACTACAGCCGACACGTATTACGGTATGTTGATAATTTTTACTTTTGGGCCGTCTCTCTCTCTCTCTCTCTCTCTCTCTCTTGCTCTCTGATCACACACATACGCACACAAAATTATAAGAATAAAATAAATAAAAAAATCATACCAACACAAGTACCATTTCACACACAAACACACACACACACACACGCACACAAACACACACACACACACACACACACACACACACACACATACACAGATCGTAGATATCTCAAAATTACACTCAACAGTTGGCAATAACATTCGGTCTTTGGCAATAACATTCGACATTTGGCAACACCAACCAAAATGTGCTCAAGTGGTAAATGGATGTTCCTTTATATTTTCTTTCGAATTCAAAAATGGCTCTGAGCACTATGGGACTTAATTTCTGAGGTCATCAGTCCCCTACAACTTAGAACTACTTAAACCTAACTAACCTAAGGACATCACACACATCCATGTCTAAATGGTTCAAATGGCTCTGAGCACTATGGGACTCAACATCATAGGTCATAAGTCCCCTAGAACTTAGAACTACTTAAACCTAACTAACCTAAGGACATCACACACACCCATGCCCTAGGCAGGATTCGAACCTGCGACCGTAGCAGTCCCGCGGTTCCGGACTGCAGCACCAGAACCGCTAGACCACCGCGGCCGCCACATCCATGTCCGAGGCAGGATTCAAACCTGCGACCGTAGCGGTCGCGCGGTTCCAGACTGTAGCGTCTAGAACCGCTCGGCCACTCCGGCCGGCTTTTTCGAATTATTACGTAATAACTGTTGTGCATCACGCCTAATTTAATTACCCAAGCAGAAGTGGGCGAGTTAAACATCTGAATCGAATTGAAATAGTGCTGTGAAATCTGGGAAACAAAAATTCAGTTGGCCATTATAAGAAGAATAATAGGGCTAAAAATGGAACAAAAACACTAGATATAGAGCTACATCCACGGAACCTGTAAGTAGAATTTCAAATCATTACTACGCCATAGAAAAGTCAACCAACAAAGTGTTTCTTACCTATTTATACTTTGTCCTAAAAGGTAAATTAAATATTATAAACAAAAATATGTACACATTCCAGGCTACTGAAGATGCCTTACAAAGAATAAAGGCGAAGCGCGTATGGCACGAAAATTGTGTTTCACTCAGTTGCAATTAGACGGTCCGAAAGTAGACATTATCAACATACCGTAATGTTACACACAACTGAGGACGACCGGACCAAAAAACTTGAAGATGTTACTGGGAAACTGCCAATGACACATAGACGTCTTCTGTTCTATACAGAACCTCAGCAACTAATACACTATACCTAAAATATCTACATCCACATGTACATACATACTCCGCAAGCCACCGCATAGTCCATGTGGAAGGTACCTTGTACCACTACTAGTAATTTTCTTTTCTGTTCTACTCGCAAATAGAGCGAGGAAAAAACAACTTTTATATGCCTCTGAACTAGCCCTAATCTCTCTAATCTTACCTTCTTGGTCCTTACGTGAAATGCAAGTTGGCAGCAGTAAAATCGTTCTGCAGTCACCCTCAATTTCAGTCCTCTACATTTCGTCAGTAGTGCTCCTCGAAAAGAATGTAGCCTTTCCTCCAGTGATCCCTATTTGAGTTGTTGAAGCATCTCCGTAATACTTGCGTGTTGTTCGAACCTACTGGTAACAAATCTAGCAGCTCGCCTGTGAAATACTTCGATGTCTTCTTTTAATCCAACCTAGTGATGATACCAAACATTCCAACAGTACTCAACAATGGGTGTCCTATCTCCGGTTTCCTTTATACATGAACTGCATTTTGCTAAAATTGTTCCAATAAACCGGTGCCGACCAGTCGACTTCCCTACTAGAGTCCTTACTTGCTCATTCCACTTGCAACGTTGTTGCTTTACAACGTTACGCCTAGATATTTAATCGGCGTGACTTCGTGAAACAGCAAACTACCAATGTTGTACTCGACGATCTGCGTTAACTTGTATTTTCTCACATTTAGAGCTACACTATGCGATCAAAAGTATCCGGACAACTGGCTGAAAATGACTTACAAGTTCGTGGTGCCCTCCATGGATAAAGTTGAAATTTAATATGATGTTTTCCCACCCTTAGCCTTGATGACAGCTTCCACTCTCGCAGGCATGCGTTCAATCAGGTACTGGAACATTTCTTGGGGAATGGCAGCCCATTCTTCACGTAGTGCTGCGCTGAGGAGAAGAATGTATGTCGGTCGGTGAGGCCTGGCACGAAGCCGGAGTTCCAAAACATCCCAAAGGTGTTACTGCCGTGTAACCACTCCGCCACAGGCAGTGCATTATGAACAGGTGCTCGATCGTTTTCAAAGATGCAATCGCCATCCCCGAATTGCTCTTCAACAGTGGGAAACAAAAAGGTGCTTAAAACATCAATGTAGGCCTGTGCTGTGATAGTGCTACGCAAAATAACAAGGGGTACAAGCCCCCTCCATGAAAAACACGATCATACCGTAACACCACCGCCTCCGAAATTTACTGTTGGCACTACACACGCTGTCAGATGACATTCACCGGGCATTCACCGTACCCGTACCCTGACATCGGATCGCCACATTGTGTATCGTGATTCGTGACTTCACACAGTATTTTTCCACTGTTCAGTCGTCCAATGTTTACGCTTCTTACACCAGCGAGGCGTCGTTTGGCATTTACCGGTGTATTGCGTAGCTTATGAACAGCCACTCGACCATGAAATCCAATTTTTCTCACCTCCTGCCTAACTGTCATTGTACTTGCAGTGGATCCTGATGCAGTTTGGAATTCCTGTGTGATTGTCTGGATAGGTGTCTGCCTATTGCACATAACGAACATCTTCAGCTGTCGCCGGTCTCTGGCAGTCAACAGACGAGGTCGCCCTCTACGCCTTTGTGTTGTACATGTCCCTTCACGTTGCCACTTCACTATCACATCGGAAACAGTGGACCTAGGGATGTTGAGGAGTGTGGTAATCTCGCGAACAGATGTGTGACACAAGTGACACACAATCACCTGACCAAGTTCGAAGTCCGTGAGTTCCGCGGAGCGTCCCGTTCCGCTCTTTCACGGTGTCTAATGACTCCTGAGGTGGTTGATATGGAGTACCTAGCAGTAGGTGGCAGCACAATGAAAAACGTATGTTTTTGGAGGGGATACTTTTGATCATATAGTGTAGCTGCCACTCATTACACTAACTAGAAATTTTGTCTAAGTCATCTTGTATCCTCCTACACTCACTCAACTTCGACACCTTCGTATACACCACAGCAAACAGATCAGCAAACAGCTGCAGAGCGCTGTTTACCCCTTCCGCTAAATAAGTTACATATATAGAAGCCGGCCGCGGTGGTCTAGCGGTTCTAGGCGCTCAGTCCGGAACCGCGCGACTGCTACGGTCGCAGGTTCGAATCCTGCCTCGGGCATGGATGTGTGTGAGGTCCTTAGGTTGGTTAGGTTTAAGTTGTTCTAAGTTCTAGGGGACTGATGACCACAGATGTTAAGTCCCATAGTGCTCAGAGCCATTTGAACCATTTGAACATATATAGAAAATAATAGCGGTCCTATTAAACTTCCCTGGGGAACTCCTGACGATAATACTGGGTTATGTTACTCTCGAAGTGTTCGAGCCACGCACGTATGTGGGAACTTATTCCACATGCTTGTACCTTCGTTAACAGTCGGCAGTGTGTCACCGCGTCAAATGCTTTACGGAACTCTAGGAATATGGAATCCGTCTGTTGCCATTTATTCATTGTTCGCAGGACCTCATGTGTGAGAAGAGCAAGGTGAGCTTCGCACGGGAGATGCTTTCTAAAACAGTGCTGATCTGTGGACAGAAGCTTTTCCCTTTCAAGGAAATTTATTATATTCGATCTGAGAACATGTTCAAGGATTCTGCACCTAACCGATTTTAAAGATATTGGTCGGCAATTCTGCGGATCCTTTCCCGTACCCCTCATATATGCACGGCTCACAGCCTGTTTTTCTCGGTCGCTTGGGACTTTGCACTGGGTGAGTGATTCGAGATATATGCGAGCTAAATAAGGGGGCACTGCTGTGGAGTGCTCTTTGTAAAACCGGACTGGGATGCCATCTGGGCCTGGTGACATATTTGCTTTCACGTCTTTCTACACCAGCGACGCTTATTACTATGTCCTTCTTAGCGGAGAATGTGCGAGGTCAGACGACGGTAAGTTTGCACGATTCACCTGCGTGAACGTTTCTTAAATGCGAAGTTTACTTTTGCCATCTTCTATAGCGAAACCATGCTGGTCAACGACTGACAGGATAGAACCAGTTACGGAATTTCTCGGGTGCTTGGCAAAGTCTATTGCTAAAGTATGACGGAAGTAGTCGTTGCAAGCTTCTCGCATCTGTCTTACGGACTGACGAATGTCTATTAACTATCGCCTGTCGTCATTTGCGCGTTCTCTTTTGAACCCACAGTGCAACAGCCTTTGGCTCCTCAGCATTTTTCGAATTTCGTTGTCAAACCACGGTGGGTCATTTCCGTCCTCAATCCACTTACTAGGCACGTCCTTTTCAGAATATGATTTACAGCCTGTCTAAACTTTGCCCATAATTTCTCTACGTCTACCACACTAGAACTAAATAATCTCAAACTGTTTTCTAAGTGGGGCGCTAGCAACTGTCTATCTGCTCTTTCTAAAAGAAATAGTCTCCTAACCTTTTTGATTGCTTTAAATATATCCAGAACAAAAAAATATACCGAGTTGCGATTTTCAGTGCACTGTAGTGGATGATGTGGCGAATTTTATGAGGTATACAAGCAATTTTTAAAGCTTCAAGCTGCTGAATTTCATTACCTCTTTGTTCCCTTTTTCACACTGAATTATATACTTTTTCTGTGGCAACCGAAATTTCCTTCGAAAAGGACTCCACTGAGATCACATGTGTGAAACTTGATCGAATAAGATAACAGGGCCGCAAGCCGTTGCTCTGGCGTCAGTCTACCAAACGTAACGAGACATGTGACTCAGGAACGTTTCGTAAGTTCACTGCGCTAAAAGCCAAGCAGGCTGTGCCCTGCTGCTGTACCAATCAGACAATCTGCTAGCGAAAGTGAAACAAAATGTATGCGAGAGTCGAAATCAGGGATGCCAATGTCGTTGTTAATTAATGCTTCTAAACTGTTAGAGCAGCGGTGCAGTTGTTTACTGAAGGGTATCGTGATCCTGCGAAGCCCTCGCGATCTGTCTTTCCAAACGTTACTAAAAATAAATAAATGAAACAATATACGTACTACTATGATACAGCTTGAATGTCCGAGTGAGATCAACCATAAGAGTGTCCGACGAACATTATATTTCAGCACATTTCTTACTTTCCTCTCTCGCTCCATCAGCAGCTTCTGACTGTCACTTCTTCTATAGGTTACAGTCCTCCGAATGGTGACTACGAAAATCGCAAAGAAATGCGACGTTTCTACGCAGTATTACGTTTACGGACGAACCACCGATTACAAACCATGTCCAATCAGTCTTCTCAAAATGCAGAAAGACAAGTCGGAAATACAAGTCTTCTCAAAATGCATTATTGGTCAGCTGAAAATCGACGCTGGTCAGGAGGAGTGGATTCACACTTACTTTGATTTGGCAGGTTGTTCTGCGTGCTTTTCAATAATGCGTAATTCGTCCCTGTCCCTGACAATATCTAACATACTGCTGCGGACACTGGCAGACATGCCAGAACTTCTAACCATAAAATCAGGAGGTCGTTGGATATGTCCTCTGCGAAACACAAAATCGTCTGAGTGATAACCAGATGTAGCATCTCTAGATTTTTATCTGTGGGAAAAATGGCAACAAAATCTCTTCAAGGAAACCCCGACGTCTCCTGCAGACATGAAACGTAGTACAGAAGAAGTCCGTGCTGCGATACGTCCAGATGAAATTCAACGAGCACTTTATACAACGTATCAGTGGCCAAAGTCAAATTTGGAGCACTTGACATGACAATCATAATAATAAACCGTATCATATCATATGCTTTTGCTCACAATTCGTACAGTAGCGGAGAAATATCTACGACTTTTTCTCCTTACAGGTTACTGATTTACCACGCTGTTAACATGTTGGAAGTTGTTTTGGAAGTTGTTGTAGGAGCGAGATTCGAATCTCATTCCGAACACTACAAGCAATACTTTACAAATTACAGCAGGTGAAGATGATTACTACAAAGATACCTCGTCGAGTTTTCTCCCCTATTCTTTTCCATATCAACAGCAGGCCAATCTCTAACAATTACGTTAACGATGGCGCGTTTTTCGAGAACTTTCCATCGTTCCTAGACCACATTACAGTCCTGACATATAGTATTTACCTCAGCAGTATTTTACCTATGTTGTCTTTCTCCTAGCCAAACCATATTCTTTAAAAAGTTTAATATAATGTTCGAAGCAGTTCTACATGGAGATCGATTTAGTGACTACTTCAGCTCTGTGAAAAGGGGACATAAGGGAACATCCAGAGGCAACGGACATGATATCTTTCAAGAATTTATCATAATATTTCCGCACATGTCAATCTCATTCACCATTCTCATAAGGCAATTTCCTAAGAAGAAATACCAAAATTTCGATTACAAGTGTGACAGTGGTTGTAGAATTTATCTATGTAAAGTCTGCGCTAGACTCGGCAAACAGAGCGGAAGACAGCAAATGAATCCTTTATTGTATAATGTAAACTTTTTACGGCCACAAATGTTAGTCTTGGTAAAATACACTCCTGGAAATGGAAAAAAGAACACATTGACACCGGTATGTCAGACCCACCATACTTGCTCCGGACACTGCGAGAGGGCTGTACAAGCAATGATCACACGCACGGCACAGCGGACACACCAGGAACCGCGGTGTTGGCCGTCGAATGGCGCTAGCTGCGCAGCATTTGTGCACCGCCGCCGTCAGTGTCAGCCAGTTTGCAGTGGCATACGGAGCTCCATCGCAGTCTTTAACTCTGGTAGCATGCCGCGACAGCGTGGACGTGAACCGTATGTGCATTTGACGGACTTTGAGCGAGGGCGTATAGTGGGCATGCGGGAGGCCGGGTGGACGTACCGCCGAATTGCTCAACACGTGGGACGTGAGGTCTCCACAGTACATCGATGTTGTCGCCAGTGGTCGGCGGAAGGTGCACGTGCCCGTCGACCTGGGACCGGACCGCAGCAACGCACGGATGCACGCCAAGACCGTAGGATCCTACGCAATGCCGTAGGGGACCGCACCGCCACTTCCCAGCAAATTAGGGACACTGTTGCTCCTGGGGTATCGGCGAAGACCATTCGCAACCGCCTCCATGAAGCTGGGCTACGGTCCCGCACACCGTTAGGCCGTCTTCCGCTCACGCCCCAACATCGTGCAGCCCGCCTCCAGTGGTGTCGCGACAGGCGTGAATGGAGGGACGAATGGAGACGTGTCGTCTTCAGCGATGAGAGTCGCTTCTGCCTTGGTGCCAATGATGGTCGTATGCGTGTTTGGCGCCGTGCAGGTGAGCGCCACAATCAGGACTGCATACGACCGAGGCACACAGGGCCAACACCCGGCATCATGGTGTGGGGAGCGATCTCCTACACTGGCCGTACACCACTGGTGATCGTCGAGGGGACACTGAATAGTGCACGGTACATCCAAACCGTCATCGAACCCATCGTTCTACCATTCCTAGACCGGCAAGGGAACTTGCTGTTCCAACAGGACACTGCACGTCCGCATGTATCCCGTGCCAACCAACGTGCTCTAGAAGGTGTAAGTCAACTACCCTGGCCAGCAAGATCTCCGGATCTGTCCCCCATTGAGCATGTTTGGGACTGGATGAAGCGTCGTCTCACGCGGTCTGCACGTCCAGCACGAACGCTGGTCCAACTGAGGCGCCAGGTGGAAATGGCATGGCAAGCCGTTCCACAGGACTACATCCAGCATCTCTACGATCGTCTCCATGGGAGAATAGCAGCCTGCATTGCTGCGAAAGGTGGATATACACTGTACTAGTGCCGACATTGTGTATGCTCTGTTGCCTGTGTCTATGTGCCTGTGGTTCTGTCAGTGTGATCATGTGATGTATCTGACCCCAGGAATGTGTCAATAAAGTTTCCCCTTCCTGGGACAATGAATTCACGGTGTTCTTATTTCAATTTCCAGGAGTGTATTTACATTTGTTATGCCCCGTATTCGGATGAATGTCATGTCGAAACCTAACTTTTCGTCTCCTTTCGAGGAGTAAACCTTCGACGGGCGGAGGGGGGTTCTAACTTTTTCGATGGTGCGATTCGTACCCAGGCTCGCTACTAACTGAAGAATCTTTTACTGTTGGTGAAAAGAACGACGCCACTGTACAGTGTATTATTGAAAACGAGGCATTTGGAGTGATAAATTTCGTTATGCCATGCCTCGCTATCGGATAGAAGGGTCTGGGTTTGAAGAATACCAGGAAAACTTTACCTGCCATCACGTATACTGCCAACAGTGAAGTACGAGCAGGTGGAGTTAGGGTATGGGGGTGTTTCTGTGGTACAGTTATTACGCTGAACAACGTAATGAACACATTTTTGCAGCATTCTGTACTGCGCACTCTGAAGGAGCAGTTCGGAGATGATGATTTTTTGTATTGGCATGACAATGTATACCGTCATAAGGCAGCATCTGTGAGGAAATGGTTTGTGGACATTAACATACCTGAAACGAACTGCCGGCCGGAGTGGCCGAACGGTTAAAGGCGCTACAGTCTGGAACCGCACGACCGCTACAGTCGCAGGTTCGAATCCTGCCTCGGGCATGGATGTGTGTGATGTCATTAGGTTAGTTAGGTTTAAGTAGTTCTAAGTTCTAGGGGACTTACGACCACAGCAGTTGAATCCCATAGTGCTCAGAGCCATTTGAACCATTTTTTTTTTTTAAAAACGAACTGACCTGCCCGGTGTCCCGACCTGAACACAATGGAACGCCTTTGGGATAACAACATCGATTTCGCTCCAGACCATAGTGTCCAACATGACTACCTTCTCTGGTTTCTGCTCTTGAGAATGAATGGGCTGCCATTCCTCCATAGACATTCAATGTCCCCAGCAGAGTTCAAGTCACGAAGGCGAAGGGTGGAGGCATGCCACGTTAATCTGCTCTTTTAGGTGTCCAGATACTTTTGGTCACATAGTGCACTTCCCTCTCACTCTCGGCCTTGTTTTCTCTTCCTCAACCCTCAGTGGTCACGTGAAACAGTACTATTTCACTTCAGTTTGAAAGGTGGCACACGGGAAGGCTCTTGATTTGTTGTCGTCTAGAGGAATACAGAAATGAGCAAACGAGAGAACCATGAATGTCATACAGGCCGCTGGTCAGAGCTATGGAACACATAAAAAGTACCCAGAGACGCAATTTGAAACAAGAAATTCTCACTGCTACCGTCATTGTAGAAGAAGATCTGCAGCAATGAGCTATAATTATATACACGTAGGACTTCGTAATTTTTTTCACGTTCTTACACCTGGGTTGTGATGTGCGTGTGAAAGCAACAAGGTAACTGACGAACTGACGTTTTTGTTACTGTCTTTGTAAACATTACTTTTTACATCCCATAATTATGAGGTAGATATATCGCATTTATGAATTTCATAATACTCTTTCCGTACCGATGAACAAAAGTAACACAGTAACATAAACATTTGAGTGTTATTTCAGTCTGATGCTTTCCTCGAGTCCTTACACCAAGGCGTTCCAAACTGGCGTTGAAACTGATATACCGACTTTGTTATTGGTATTGGTCTCAGGAGCTGTTTTTGAAAAATATATTCAAAATCCTGTTTCAAGATGCTGGAAAAGTTATATATTCAGTTATGTATTACTGAAGCAGTTCGCTCACATAATTATAACACATCCACAGAGCCTGATTTATCTTTCTCTTCCTAATTTTTTCCTTGTGGATTGCAAATGTTGGAGACTCGCACACACTAACTCGCTTTCGTCATTTCCACGACCATACTGTGATCCGTGTGAACACGTCTGGCGCGAAAATACATTGTTGCCGAACATGTCACTGCACTGCTACCTACAACACTGCCTGGCTTCGCAGCCGTTGGCCCGTGTGAAGGTACCTTTAAAACTGCTCGCAAATCGGGAGCTGCCGGCGCAATTGTAAGCGCTGTGCTGTTGTCTCGCGGCCTTGGCAGCAGTGGGAGGTTTCGCAACAGACTGACGACGGCCCATGACGGCCGCAACTCAAGAAGAGGCACTCTCACATGGCAGCGTAACGGGCGAGGGCCCATCGTCCAAAATGACTCGTGTGACATTTCGGCAACTTCACACGCATTCCGTTGTCCCACTCGGGCTCCGAACGATATGGCGCTTTAGTTAACACGCTATAAGGCTCAATTTCTCTTTCATGTTTTTTTTTCATACATCTTTTACATTAATGGCATTTATGTTCCCTGACATACGTAAATATTATACGTGCGAAACTATTGTACATGTGTATTTTGTAACATTTGAGTATATCAGGTGAATTAACGTTGAGATAAAATCAGAGAGATGAAGATACTTACACAGTTGATTCGAGAGAGGAGTAATAGTATTAGTTGGACTGCTTGGACACACTGTCTGAGACGAACAAAAATTATTCTACACGTCACTAAGAATTAATAGCCGGTGTGAAATGTGCTGTAAAGTGAGCTCAGACAGTCGGATGTCAAGTACTGATGTTTAAAATGTTCTGGCCCAGAGCGTGTGATTAGTGTAGTACACTAATTCAGAGAAAGAACGCTGTGACTTGGAAGGTCTTTTACGTAATAGTGGTGTGGCAGGAAGAATGTATCAGTAATGACAGTTGAGGATGTACTACATCACATTTTCTGTTATTAATAATCACTAAATGATAGCCAGTTTGGTCAAATATAAACTCATCTTCGGACAAAACATAACACCTTGAGTAACTTGACAATGAGTCACAACGCTGCACCAGTCATTTCACCACATCCCACACATCTGCGATTGACGGCAAGTCTGGTGATCGAACGGACCAGGGCAAAAGGCTGACATCTTGTGACATCAAGGAGGCACGTGTACATGAAGCAACATGTGGTAGTGCACTCTCTTGCTGATAAATGGCGGCTTAGGTGTTGTGCAGAAAGGGTATGGTTACGGGTCGCAGGGTGTCATTTACTAAGGGCACACTGGTCACACTGCCCTGGACTCGCAGCATCTGTGATTTGTGGTTGTATCCAACAGCACACCACACCACAAGGCCGTGAAGCCGCTCCCTGTCTGCTGCAAACCCAAAAGCGGCCGTAATTTTCAAACAAACAATACCTGGATTCTTCCGACAACACTATCCGATGCCATTCCTGTCGTTCCATACACATTACCATATACCGTGTTTCTGCACATTCGTCAAAGGTAGACACAGAAGTGGATGTTGCACATGTAACCCATGCCATCCAACATGTGTGAGACTGGTTATGATCTATCTTCATACCATAGTTGCGCAAGGACGCTCTGTGAGTATTCAGGAATTTGGTGTGGAACCTAAGGCCTGAAAAGTAGGAAGATACCATCTCACACATGCAGAGTTTAGAAGAATGAAGCAGTAAGGGCAGTGACGTAATCAGACAATGATGTCAATGTCGGTTGAACTATACGCCCTGTAAAGGAAACGTTATCGCTAACAAATGGTTCAAATGCCTCTAAGTACTATGGGACTTAACATCTGAGGTCATCAGTCCCCTAGACTTGGAACTACCTAAACCTAACTAACTTAAGGACATCACACACATCCATGCCCGAGGCAGGATGCGAACCTGCGACTGTAGCAGCAGCGCGGTTCCGGACTGAAGCGCCTAGAACTGCTCGGCCACAGCAGCCGGCTAATCGCTAACAGAAATTAGTATACGGGTTCAGGCGTAACTACACTACTGGCCATTAAAATAGCTACACCACGAAGATGACGTGCTACAGACGCGAAATTTAACCGACAGGAAGAACATGCTGTGATATGCAAATGATTAGTTTTTCAGAGCATTCACACAAGGTTGGCGCCAGTGGCGACACCTACAAAGTGCTGACATGAGGAAAGTACACAAACAGCAGTTGACCGGCGTTTCCTGGTGAAACGTTGTTGTGATGCCTCGTGTAAGGAGGAGAAATGCGTACCATGACGTGTCCGACTTTGATAAAGGTCGGATTGTAGGCTATCGCGATTGCGGTTTATCGTATAGCGACATTGCTGCTCGCGTTCGTCGAGATCCAGTGACTGTTAGCAGAATATGGAATCGGTGGGTTCAGGAGGGTAATACGGAACTCCGTGCTGGATCCTAACGGCCCCGTATCACTAGCGGGCGAGATGACAGGCATCTTATCCGCATGGCTGTAACGGATCGTGCAGCCACGTCTCGATCCCTAAGTCAACAGATGGGGACGTTTGCAAGACAACAACCATCTGCACGAACAGTTCGACGACGTTTGCAGCAGCATGGACTATCAGCTCGGAGACCATGGCTGCGGTTACCCTTGACGCTACGAGGTGCATTCAAGTTCTAAGGCCTCTGATTTTTTTTCTCCGGACTGGGAAGAGATAGAAACATGCGCATTGTTTTAAAATGAGGCCGCGTTCATTGTCAATACGTCCCAGAGATGGCAGCACCGTACGGCAGATGGAATTTTACAGCCAGCGGCGAGAATGAGAACTGTTTTAAATACTTAAAATGGCGACGTTTTCCTTACTTGAACAGCGTGCAATCATTCGTTTTCTGAATTTGCGTGGTGTGAAACCAATTGAAATTCATCGATAGTTGAAGGAGACATGCGGTGATGGAGTTATGGATGTGTCGAAAGTGCGTTCGTGGGTGAGACAGTTTAATGAAGGCAGAACATCGTGTGACAACAAACCGAAACAACCTCGGGTTTGCACAAGCCGGTCTGACGACATGATCGAGAAAGTGGAGAGAATTGTTTTGGGGGATCGCCGAATGACTGTTGAACAGATCGCCTCCAGAGTTGGCATTTCTGTGGGTTCTGTGCACACAATCTTGCATGACGACCTGATAATGCGAAAAGTGTCATCCAGGTGGGTGCCACGAATGCTGACGGACGACCACATGGCTGCCCGTGTGGTATGTTGCCAAGCAATGTTGACGAGCAACGACAGCTTGAATTGGACTTTCTTTTCGTCGGTTGTGACAATGGATGAGACGTGGATGCCATTTTTCAAGTCAGAAACAAAGCGCCAGTCAGCTCAATGGAAGCACACAGATTCACCGCCACTAAAAAAATTTCGGGTAACCGACAGTGCTGAAAAAATGATGGTGTCCATGTTCTGGGACAGCGAGGGCGTAATCCTTACCCATTGCGTTCCAGAAGGCACTACGGTAACAGGTGCATCCTACGAAAATGTTTTGAAGAACAAATTCCAAAGGGCACTATGGTAACAGGTGCATCCTACGAAAATGTTTTGAAGAACAAATTCCTTCCTGCATTGCAACAAAAACGTCCGGGTAGGGCTGCGCGTATGCTGCTTCACCAAGACAATGCACACGCACATCGAGCTAAAGTTACGCAACAGTTTCTTCGTGATAACAACTTTGAAGTGATTCCTCATGCTCCCTACTCACCTGACCTGGCTCCAAGTGACTTTTGGCTTTTTCCAACAATGAAAGACACTCTCCGTGGCCGCACATTCACCAGCCTTGCTGCTATTGCTTCAGCGATTTTCCAGTGGTCAAAACAGACTCCTAAAGAAGCCTTCGCCGCTGCCATGGTATCATGGCGTCAGCGTTGTGAAAAATGTGTACGTCTGCAGGGCGATTACGTCGAGAAGTAATGCCGATTTCATCGATTTCGGGTGAGTAGTTAATTAGAAAAAAAATCGGAGGCCTTAGAACTTGAATGCTCCTGGTACAGCACAGACACGAGCGCCTGCGATGGTGTACTCAACGACGAACTGGGTGCACGAATGGCAAAACGTCATTTTTTTTTCAGATGAATCCAGGTTCTGTTTACAGCAACATGATGGTTGCATCCGTGTTTGCGGACATCGCGGTGAACGCACACGTCTCGGTCACCTCTTGTTCGCATTGACGGCACTTTGAACAGTGACGTTACATTTCAGATTGGTTAAGACCCGTGGCTCTACCCTTCACTCGATCTCTGCGAAATCCTACATTTCAGCAGGATAATGCACGACCGCATGTTGCAGGTCCTCTACGGACCTTTCTGGATACAGAAAATGTTCGACTGCTGCCCTGGCCAGCACATTCTCCAGATCTCTCACCAGTTGAAAACATCTGGTCAATGGTGGCCGAGCAACAGGCTCGTCACATACGCCAGTCACTACTCTTGATGAACTGTGGTATCGTGTTGAAGCTGCATGGGCAGCTGTACCTGTACACGCCATCCAAGCTCTGTTTGCCTTAATGCCCAGGCGTATCAAGGCCGTTATTACGGCCAGAGGTGGTTGTTCTGGGTACTGATTTCTCAGGATCTATGCACCCAAATTGCGTGAAAATGTAATCATATGTCAGTTCTAGTATAATATATGTGTCCAATGAATACCCGGTTTATCATCTGCATTTGTTCTTGATGTAGCAATTTTAATGGCCATTAGTGTATATGTTAGCAAAAATTGAAAATCTTAGATTTTCGTTAATAAGATTTATTTTTACTCTAAGTATGACTTCTTGACATAGCAGTGTTAGCAAATTTACATACAGGATGGTAAAATATTGATACAAGCTTTTCACAACTGTGAAGCGAAGTTCCTAAAATTTACTTTTACTCTAGGTATGACTTCTTGACATAGCAATGTTAGCATAATTACATACAGGATGGTAAAATATTGATACAGGGTTTTCACAACCGTGAAGCGAAATTCCTAACTATTATAAGGTTCTTTAATGGTAATATGATTGATGACCACACCTGGGGATCGATAAAAATACAAACAAATTAAATACAGTAGGGGCCAGAAACATCAATTACGCAATAAATGCACAATGAAAATACCCAAAATTGAATGGGGGGTGGTAAAGACCAATCAAAAAGAAGTATACACTTAAAACAATTCATAACTCTACAGTGGCTGATCAGTCCTTTTCGTTAGATCGGACATCTCACGTTTTTGCTTCACTTAGGCCACACAATCGATAATATGTTTCGTCACAGGTCATGGTTGAATGTACAAATATAACAGGAGGGATGGAGTTGACCGTAGTTCTGAGTGTCAATTGAGTATCACTTGCTGGCGTGACGCAAGCATGCGTGTGCCTACCTTGCGGAGACAGTGGCGGCTGCCAGCATGAGCTGTGAACCTAAGAATCTGTTCTAAATCTCTCTTGATTGTTAAACACCAATTTGATACATTTCCTACGTCTTTGGTCAAGCCGGTAGTCCTACCTATACCCTAGCTAAGTGGCACGGTACATGCTATGTAGCTGAAACAGTGTGTAAGTCATTGCCATCAAATCGCTCTCAAGCATTAATGGTCAGTGCTCGGTGCGATTCTCAGTACTAGGAGATTTTGCAGTTTAACTCTTTACAAGTTATGGCGAGCCTGTGAAAAACTGTTCGCATTCGACTCTTGCAGTCGTCTCAGCCCAGCGGGAGCCACCTTGCTCAAACACTCGAACGAGTTAATTTCAGTCTTGACGTTGCCACAGGGAGTACTGGAAGTGGATGGTTTACCCTCGCTATCGTCCGATGTGAGAATGCTTCTCTACCTGGATTGGAATAATTCGCCGACCGAGATGTCATCGCTTATAAGACCTGGCATTGTGGAATACATGCTAAGACCCAATCTAGACCCAGACTCTGACTGTAATTTGCCTATATCGAAGCTGGTGGCCACACATCTTCTTTCTGGCCAATCAGGCTATTCGTACTTGTTTTAACTCCACCCACTAGAATTTTGTAGGCTATCACAAGTGTCATTTCTTTCGTAGGGCAGAGTTTAACTTCTGCTGCGTAATACTGAGAAAAACAACTTTTCCCTTCATGCAAGTTTTAACACAGGGGGCTAGAATGAGTCGCTAATTTTTTGAGTTGGGTTTCTCCAAATATTTTATCTGGGATCTCCCGCCGTGTTCCAGTAGAAAGGCCTTTCGAAGGATCGTCGTTAAAATCAGGGATAAGGGCTGCTTTTTGCCAGCGGTGTACACAGTGGCGGTGGTGTCTCGTTGTGTCCACTATGTATTCTGAGGCGAGAGTTTTTAAGCCACATCGAATGGCATGTCATCGTAAAAGACTACTTTCCCTCAGAGCTGCATGTCGTAGGTCGGATTGGGGAAATTACTCGCATGCAATTACTAATGTTAGTGTTAGTGGTTCATATTCATGAGATGTTGGCTTAGTTATTATATCTCCATATTAATAAACTTCGTTCAATTTCATGTAACTATGTCATGTGACATATCGAGTTAACCAGGATTGTTTCAGAAATTCATTGAAAGGTGCGTTATTTGTTTGACACCTTACATATCACCACCCTTCTGCAATAATTGTTGTACTGAAGTTAGACAATGGTTGAGGCGTTGTCTAAGTCAGTCAAAAGTTATACTTTTTCTTAAGCATTGAATATTGGTCAACCACTTGGTCTAGTTCTTATTCAGTTTAATATTATTGGTTTCTATATTTTAATTTCTAACATGAGTAACTTAGTTATTAATCTCATTCTCTCTTAATTCAAGACTATAAATTTTTATAATGACATCAATTTCTTATTTTTTTCAAATGATTTCTGTGTATTTTAGAATTGATACTGAAGATGAGAAGCCTCTCATATCGATCTTTTAATACTATTTTCTCAATCACTTACTATTTAAATCAAGAATTTATCGTACATTAAACAGGGTGGTCCATTGATAGTGCCTGGGCCAAATATCTCACGAAATTTGCATCAAACGAAAAAATAAGAAGAACAAATTTGTTCAAGAGTGATGAGGGAAAGTAGATTGCCTTATGGATGTCCCACTAGATGGCACTGCCAAAGGTCAGATTGATAGAAACTAAATTTTTCAAAATAGGTACCCCCATTTTTATTACATATTTGTATAGTACGTAAATAAATATGAATATTGGATTTGGAACATTTGTATTGCTTTGTGATGGATGGTACTGTAATATTCTCACAAATGCAGCAATTCACCTGATAGCACTGTGTGTGAGTCATTATTTAAAGTAGGTATGATAATACATTTGTCCACATCTCCGGCGGTAATCCCTTCGATTGGCCTTTCGGTTCTAATCGAAGTGTTCGGTATATTGCAGGTGCCAGCCACCCAGCAGCGGTCCAGCCAGCAGCCAGCAGCCAGCAGCGTCCAGCAGCAGCAGCAGCAGCAGCAGCAGCAGCGTCCCCACCGGCCGGCCAGCCAGGTCGCCTCCCGCACCAGCAGCAGCAGAGTGGGGCTTCGGCCCCAGTCTCCTTCATAGTTTCTCCGTCCCTTTTACTCTGTGTTTCTCGTCGCCTTGTCCGTCCCTCGTTTGCTTCTTTGTCCTGTCCTGTGCTTTTCCCCTTCTCGTAATGTCGACCCCCACCACCACCACTACTGCCACCACCACTGCCATCATATACACATCCCCCTCCGCCGCCACCACCACTATCACGTGGTGTGCCGCATCACTCTCCCCTCAGTCCATCCCCCCACTCCTCACTCTCCCATCTCCCTCACTATTTGTCGCCCCATCCCCAGTTCCTCCCTCCCGCGCCTCCTCTGATCCCTTCCCTCCACTCCCTCCCTCTGCTCCTTCCGTTTCTGCGGCCCCCGCTACGGTGGTCGCCCGGAGGGCTACGGCCCACGCTCAACTCTCTCCTTCGCCTTCATTATCATCGTCTTCACCGTAACCTTCGCCATCGCCCTCACCATCTCCGGCTCCGACTCCAGCACCAGTACCTGCCACTCCCCGCCACATTCCAGTCTCTCCCATCCCCCACACCTCCTCCGCAGCCGTCAAGCGCCCCAGTGGCACCCCTGCCTCCTCTACTCCCAAAAAGGCTCCGCATCATCCCCCTTCCCCAGCCCGTGATGCCATGGATGTCTCCCCGCCTGTCCCTGCCCCCTCCTCCTCCTCCTCCACCCCCTTCTCCTACTGCTACATCTTCTTCCATCCTGATCCCTCCCTTCTTGAGGCCCGGAACCTCACCCTCTTCCCACAACCCTGCACACAGATCTCCTCTCCCGCATCCCTGTCACCCGCTTTGGCCCTAATGCCTCCCTCACCCCTGCTCCTTCCCCGCCTCCCTCTCGCCAACTCCAACCCCCGCGTCGCCCGCCGACCCTCACCACCATGATCACTCAGCTTAGTCCGGCGATCACGGAGGAGGAGGTGTTGGCGGAGCTCAAGGCGCAGCTCCATCTGGAGGTGCTTGCGGTCCGCCGCATCCACAACTCAGCCGGCCCTACCCGACTTATGCGGGTCTTCTCCGAACACGCCCCCTCCATAGACCATCTCCTGAAGGAGGGTGTCCTTCTTTTTCACCAACGCTACCCAGTTGACCCTTCCCGTTCTCCTCCCCAATCCCACTGCTGCCAGAGGTGCTTGCAGTATAATGCACACACGACATCTGAGTGCCACGAGGCCCCCAACTGCCCGCACTGTAGACAAGCCCACTTCTTACGGCAGTGCCCCAATCTCCAGTCCACCCCTCCTGTAATACCTGTAACCTACCTCATCCTACTTACTCCCAGAAATGTAAGGCCCGACCCCTCCTACCACTCCTGAACTCACCGTTCCTGTCCACCTCTGGATGCCCCCGCCCCTCCTGGCAATCCCCTTCGCCCACCCCCTACCGCTGAGGATATCATCAGATTCCTCACCATCGTCCTTCAGAGAGTTCATCCTATTCAGCGCCCCCACAACCTCCAACAGATATCCCTCGCCACCCGCTCCATTTTCCACCTAAAAATGTACGCCACCCACTCCAACAACCAGGCCCATTTCACCTTCTCCTGTTTTGACACCCTTGTCTAAATCCCTGTCTTGGCGCGACAGCATTGTATCCTTTTCAACAACATCTGCTCCCTTCCTGCCAACAAAAACCTCTTCCTGCACACCCTTGCCACCCACCACGTAGATGCCTTTCTCCTCAATGAAACCTTCCTCCAACCCCACCACACCATCCACATTTCGCCCTACCTCCTTCACCGCTCCGATAATCCCCTCCCGATTGCGCGTGGTGGAGTTGCCATTGGTCACCACTGCCAGATCCCCGTTCGGCTCCAACCTCTCCTTCCCGACCCCACCGAACACCTGATCCTTAGTCTCTTCTTCCCCGGCTTTACTGTCACCTGTGCCACCATCTACGTCCGCCCTAACGCCCCTATTCCCTTCGACTTCCTCTCCCACATTGACCGTACCATGTCCTCCTACATGATTGCCACCGATCTCAACATCCATAGTCGTTCCGCCGCCCAGTTACGGCGGTGGCATCAGTTCCTCTCCTCCCTTCAAAGCGACCTCATCCCCATCCCCCAGCACACCCGTCCTGAATCCAACTCCACTCCCGATGTTATCCTTTCCTCCCCGAACCTCCTTGGCCGCATAACGGTGGATGCCCTGGAGAATATTGGTAACGACCATCTCCATGTCCTCCTCACCGTTTCAGACGGTCGTCGCCCCCGCCCTGACCCTCGTAATGACCGTCCCCCTATGTGCGTCCATGACTATTCCCGTGCCAAATGGAATGCCTACCGGGATACCCTCTCCACCTAGCCAACCCTTCACCTACCACCACCGTGGCAATGTAACCCATGCCGCCTCCTTTCTCCAGCAGACCTTGTCTGAGGCTGTGGAGGCCCACGTCCCCGCTGTCGCCATCGACCCCCACTGTCCTACCTTACCCCCACAGGCCGTCCTCCTCCTGCGTGAATCCCGTTGTCTCTACCGTGCCTTTCTCCACACGCGTGACCCGGACGCATTACAATGCCACCGGCAACTCCAGCGACACATTCGTAATTTGCTCGCGGCTAAGAAACGCCGGGACTGGCGACAGACATGCACCTGTTTAAATGCTACCCTACCTATCAACTCGTCCAAGTTCTGGTCAGCCTTCCATCGCCTTACCGGAACTAAACCCTCCCCCTACTATCCTCTTCTCCATGATGATCCCCCCTTCCCTGACGCCCTTAATAAGGCCAATCACTTTGCCTCCTAAAACGTCTCCAATGTGTTTTCCATCCCCGATGATCCCCAGTTCAATTACTCCCTCTTCCCGGATGTCCGCGATCGAACTGACACCTCTGTCCCTCCCCTCGCACCTAGTTTCCAGTACTTGGATCACATTGCACTCACGGAACTCAGTGCCCCTATCACTACACAGGATCTCATTGCCACACTCTGCAAAAAACGCAACACCGCTCCTGGTCACTCTCATGAAGCTCCTGTCTCATTCCCACCACTCTGGCCAGGCTCTACAATGTAGTCCTGTCCACCGGTTACCACCCTGACCTGTGGAAAACCTCCCGTATCCTGATGTTCCTTAAACCTGGCAAACCACTGTCCGCCGTCTCCTCCTGCCATCCCATCAGCCTTACCTCGGTCTTCAGCAAGGTCCTGGAATCTATCCTCACCCGACGCATCCACCAGCATCTCCACCAGCACCGCCTCCTTCCCGTTACCCAGTGTGGGTTTCGGCCGTCCTTCTCTTCTGACGACCTTCTCCTTTACCTCACTCATCTCCTTTCCGACCAGCTAAATTCCCGCCGCTCCGCAATCTTCCTCTCCCTGGACCTCGAACGTGCTTATGACCGCGTATGAGACCAGAATGGTTGGTTGGTTCATCCCTTTAATCCCACAAACCAACCAACAAACCATTCCGGTCTCCTCTTCAAGCTCCAAACCTTCGCCCTTCCCATTAACTACGTCCGTCTGATCAGCTCCTTTCTCTCCCACAGTCCTTCCTACATCACCATCCATAACTCAGATTCCTACACCTTTTTCCCCTCCACCGGTGTGCCCCAAGGCTCCGTCCTCTCCCCCCTTCTGTACCTTTTGTATACAGCGGACATGCCGCCGCCGTCGCCCCCCCCCCCCGGCCACCTTCTCCAGTTTGCCGATGACACCGCCTTTCTTGCCTTGCCCCCACCCTGCAGCGCTCCCAACACCTTCTCCAATCCCATCTTGACCGGTTCACCGCTTCGTGCAACCAATCCCTCCAAAACCCAGGCGATCATTGTAGGCAAAACCACCCCTTCCTTCCACCTCCTTGATTTCTATCTCACCATCTATGGCCGTCCTATCACCCTCACTCCCACCCTTAAGTACCTTGGCGTCACCCTCAACCGTCGCCTCTCCTGGACTCCCCATCTCCGGACAATCGAAACCAAGGCACGCTACCGACTCCATCACCTCAAGCTCCTTTCCGGCCGTATGTGGGGTCTGGACCCCTCCACCATATTCCACACCTATAAATTCGTCATCTGCCCTATCCTTTGTTACGCCCATCCAGCCTGGATCTCCGCCCCCCCTACCTTTTATAAATCCCTCCAAATCCTTGAACGCCATGCTCTCCGCCTCTCCTATCGCATCCGTCTCCCCTTCCCCACGCGGATCCTGTACGATCTGATCCCCTTCCCCCACCTCCTCCTTTTCCTTGAAAGGATACGGATCCTGTATACTTCCCGCAAACTCGATCCTCCTCACCCGCTTGTCTCACCCATCCTCTCCCACCCCCGCCCGCTGCCACGCTTGTATTCCCACGTCCCACCCGGTCTCCATCTCTCCACCCTCCTTACCCTCTTCGAAGGTGGCTTCCGCCAGCTCCCCCTTCCTGATGATGTCCTTCTCCTCTCCATTTACCCCTCCTATCAACTTTGATGCTCCCCCACTTCCTGTGTCCTTTCCTTTAGTTACCCTCCCTCCCTTCTATTTCCTTTTCCCCCATCCCCCTTCCTTCGCCCCTCTTCCCCCGGACTTCCCCTCCCCCTTCCTCCCTCCCCCTATCTCCCCTGCCTTTGGCATCTCTGGTCTCCCCTCTCCCTCTCCCACTCCCCCTCCTCCTCCTCCTCTCTTGTCAGGTCCCCGGACTCGCACACGCTCCGTGAACATTCGCGCGCCGGAGATCATCGCCATCAGTGTGTCGTGTGTGTGCCTTCGTTTGTGTTTAGTGTCCTTTCGCCGTCACGCCACCACTGTTCACGTGTGCCGTCTCCGTCATCCATGTTATGTGCGCCGTGTCAACTAGTGTTAGCGATATTTCTCGTCCAGCGTGAACGGCTCCATGCTTTTTGTTTTTAGTGTCTCCAGTTTTTGCCCGTCGTTTTGATTGTATTCTCTGTGCCACCTATATGTAATACTTATTGTACCACTCAAGGCTGAATAGCGGCATAATATGCTGCTGCCAGCCCGCCTGTGTTTAAGGTGATCAAAATCACAATAAAGAGAAAAAAAAACATTTGTCCAGTGAACCCTCCTTCTCTGCTGATGACCAACTCCTACGCCCCACTCATCTCCTCTCCCTCCACCTTAACTCTCGTCACTCCGCCATTTTTGTTTCCCACGACCTCGAAAAGGCCTATCACCGTGTCTGGCATCCCAGTCTCCTGTTTAAACTCCAGACCCACGCCCTTCCTATCAACTATGTCCATCTGATTGCCTCCTTCCTCTCCAGATGCCGCTCCTACCTTACCATCCATAACGCAAATTCCTGCACCTTCTATCTCTCTGCAGGTGTGCCCCTGGGCTCTGTCCTCTCCTCTACCTCCTGTACACGGCAGATATGCCCCAACCCCCCTCTCCAGTACACGTCCTGCAGTGTACCAATGACACCACATTCCTTTCCCTCGCTCCTACTTTCCAATGGTTCAAACGCCTTCTCCAGAATCACCTTGATCTTTTTTCCGCAATCATCGTAGATCGTACCACTCGCTCCTTCCGGCTCCTAGATGCCTCCCTTACCATCTGTGCCCATCCTGTCCGCATCTCCCACAGCCTCATCTACCTTGGCCTCACCTTTGACTGTCACCTCACCTGGATCCCTCGTCTCCTGTCTATCCAATCCAAAGCCCGCAACCGCGTCCGACTCCTCAAACTCCTCTCTTTGCTTGACGTATTCCAATCTCTGTCTTCCTCTACAGTTTTTGCCCTCTACAGCTCCCTCTAGTATGGTACTAGAGGGAGCTGTAGAGGGCAAAAACTGTAGAGGAAGACAGAGACCCTTCATGTCTTAGCAGATGTCCTATTATCCTTTCCCTTCTCCTTATCAGTGTTTTCCACATATTCCTTTCCTCTCCGATTCTGCGTAGAACCTCCTCATTCTTTACCTTATCAGTCCACCTAATTTTCAACATTCGTCTATAGCACCACATCTCAAATGCTTCGATTCTCTTCTGTTCCGGTTTTCCCACAGTCCATGTTTCACTACCATACAATGCTGTACTCCAGACGTGCATCCTCAGAAATTTCTTCCTCAAATTAATTTGATATTAGTAGACTTCTCTCGGCCAGAAATGCCTTTTTTGCCATAGCGAGTCTGCTTTTGGTGTCCTCCTTGCTCCGTCCGTCATTTGTTATTTTACTGCCTAGGTAGCAGAATTCATTAACTTCGTGACCATCAATCCTGATGTTAAGTTTCTCGCTGTTCTCATTTCTACTACTTCTCATTACCTTCGTCTTTCTCCGATTTACTCTCAAACCATACTGTGTACTCATTAGACTGTTCATTCCGTAGAGCAGATCATTTAATTCTTCTTCACTTTCACTCAGGATAGCAATGTCATCAGCGAATCGTATCATTGCTATCCATTCACCTTGTATTTTAATTCCACTCCTGAACCTTTCTTTTACTTCCATCATTGCTTCCTCGATGTACAGATTGAAGAGTAGGGGCGAAAGACTACAGCCTTGTCTTACACCCTTCTTAATAAGAGCATTTACTTCTTGATCGTCCACTCTTATTATCCCCTCTTGGTTGTTGTACATATTGTATATGACCCGTCTCTCGCTATAGCTTACCCCTACTTTTTTCAGAATCTCGAACAGCTTGCACCATTTTATATTGTCGAACGCTTTTTCCAGGTCGACAAATCCTATGAAAGTGTCTTGATTTTTCTTTAGCCTTGCTTCCATTATTAGCCGTAACGTCAGAATTGCCTCTCTCGTCCCTTTACTTTTCCTGAAGCCAAACTGATCGTCAAGTAGCGCATTCTCAATTTTATTTTCCATTCTTCTGTATACTATTCTTGTAAGCAGCTTCGATGCATGAGCTGTTAAGCTGATTGTGCGATAATTCTCGCACTTGTCAGCTCTTGCCGTCTTCGGAATTGTGTGGATGATACTTTTCCGAAAGTCAGATGGTATATCGCCAGACTCATATATTCTACACACACAAACGTGAATAGTCGTTTTGTTGCCACTTCCCCCAATGATTTAGAAATTCTGATGGAATGTTACCTATCCCTTCTGCCTTATTTGACCGTAAGTCCTCCAAAGCTCTTTTAAATTCCGGTTCTAATACTGGATCCCCTATCTCTTCTAAATCGACTCCTGTTTCTTCTTCTATCACATCAGACAAATCTTCACCCTCATAGAGGCTTTCAATGTATTCTTTCCACCTATCTGCTCTCTCCTCTGCTTTTAACAGTGGAATTCCCGTTGCACTCTTAATGTTTCCACCGTTGCTTTTAATGTCACCAAAGGTTGTTTTGACTTTCCTGTATGCTGAGTCTGTCCTTCCGACAATCATATCTTTTTCGATGTCTTCACATTTTTCCTGCAGCCATTTCGTCTTAGCTTCCGTGCACATCCTATTTATTTCATTCCTCAGCGACTTGTATTTCTGTATTCCTGATTTTCCCGGAACATGTTTGTACTTCCTCCTTTCATCAATCAACTGAAGTATTTCTTCTGTTACCCATGGTTTCTTCGCAGCTACCTTCTTTGTACCTATGTTTTCCTTCCCAGCTTTTGTGATGGTCCTTTTTAGAGATGTCCATTCCTCTTCAACTGTACTGCCTACTGCGCTATTCCTTATTGCTGTATTTATAGTGTTAGAGAACTTCAAACGTATCTCGTCATTCCTTAATGCTTCCGTATCCCACTTCTTTGCGTATTGATTCTTCCTGACTAATGTCTTGAACTTCAGCCTACTCTTCATCACTACTATATTGTGATCTGAGTCTATATCTGCTCCTGGGTACGCCTTACAATTCGGAATCTCTGTCTGACCATGATGTAATCTAATTGAAATCTTCCCGTATCTCCCGGCCTTTTCCAAGTATACCTCCTCCTCTTGTGATTCTTGAACAGGGTATTCGCTATTACTAGCTGAAACTTGTTACAGAACTCAATTAGCCTTTCTCCTCTTTCATTCCTTGTCCCAAGCCCATATTCTCCTGTAACCTTTTCTTCTACTCATTCCCCTACAACTGCATTCCAGTCGCCCATGACTATTAGATTTTCGTCCCCCTTTACATACTGCATTACCCTTTCAATATCCTCATACACTTTCTCTATCTGTTCATCTTCAGCTTGCGAGGTCGGCATGTATACCTGAACTATCGTTTTCGGTGTTGGTCTGCTGTCGATTCTGATTAGAACAACCCGGTCACTGAACTGTTCACAGTAACACACCCTCTGCCCTACCTTCCTATTCATAACGAATCCTACACCTGTTATACCATTTTCTGCTGCTGTTGATATTACCCGATACTCATCTGACCAGAAATCCTTGTCTTCCTTCCACTTCACTTCACTGACCCCTACTATATCTAGATTGAGCCTTTGTATTTCCCTTTTCAGATTTTCTAGTTTCCCTACCACGTTCAAGCTTCTGACATTCCACGCCCCGACTCGTAGAACGTTATCCTTTCGTAGATTATTCAATCTTTTTCTCATGGTAACCTCCCCCTTGGCAGTCCCCTCCCAGAGATCCGAATGGGGGACTATTCCGGAATTTTTTGCCAATGGAGAGATCATCATGACACTTCTTCAATTACAGGCCACATGTCCTGTGGATACACGTTACGTGCAGTGGTTTCCATTGCCTTCTGTATCCACATGTCGTTGATCATTGCTGATTCTTCCGCCTTTAGGGGCAATTTCCCACCCCTAGGACAAGAGAGTGCCCTGAACCTCTATCCGCTCCTCTGCCCTCTTTGACAAAGCCGTTGGCAGAATGAGGCTGACTTCTTATGCCGGAAGTCTTCGGCCGCCAATGCTGATTATTTATCAAAATTTAGGCAGTGGCGGGGATCGAACCCGGGACCAAAGACGTTTTGATTATGATAAGCTCTTCAGCCTTTTCGCCTTTTGCATCTCTGATTCCGCCGTACCATAGGGGGGATTTCGCGTTCATATCTGCTGTGATGATGACCCTTCTCCCCTGCAACGCCGTGGTGGTTCTTACAAGATAGTCTAGAGGATCTTCAAAATTCCCTCCATACTGAAAGTACATGTTGACGATATATACCAAGCCAAGAGGCGTCAGTAACTCCAAGACCTTACAGTGGCTGTTTGATGATTGCGTTATTGTTGTTGCCCTTAGCCCCTTATTTGCTATGATCGTGACTGCTTGAGGTTCTTCCCCAGTGGAGATTACTTGCCAGGAGGCGGACATGAAGGGGATTGCCCAGTTCGAGAATATGGCTCCTGCAGACAGATTACGTCCAGTCTCAGCTCCCCCACTATTCTTCGCAGCTCCTGCATGACAAGTCGGCTGTTATGAGTGTTGATTTGTCCTATTGTGATCATAGGTGTCATTATGGAAAGTATGTGTGGAAATTGCATTCAGGCCAGGGTTTGTTCCAGTCTGACGCAATTCGCCCATTGGCCAGGACAGACTGTGCGTATATTTCCTCGATTTTGATTCTTTCTTCTCTCCTTTCAAACACTTTCTTGAGCAAGTCACGCAGGGCTCCGAATTCGGTGGGGAGGTTCATTGACCTTAACTGTATCCTGTCTAAAGCCTCCATTGTGGAGAAGGTGACCCTTCTTCCGTATTTGTGCCCTACACGTACGACGTGCCTGAGTGCTGTAGTAAAGACAGTCGGCTGCTCCAGGCGGGAGAGCTGCATTGCGAATTCTAGGTTCGGATAAATTCTTCTTGGGTCCAGTCCTGTGGGTCTGGATGCTGCCTCCAGTTGCGTTGCGCTCGTGACAGAACTATCCTGTAGGATTAATTTCGAGGGACCTTCTTGTGTGGGGATTGTGGTGTTTGTGTTTGGAGACTTCGAATCGTTGTCTGGCGTGTGGCCGTTTGGTGTTGTGGTAGGTTGGCCCGTGGTTGCTGATCGCGCAACAAAATTTGCCGCTTCATGGTTGAGTGTGGAGGAGACAACTGGAGAAGCATGAGCCACAGGTTCAGTCTGTATAGATATATCTACTTTGGATATTTTTTCTTCGTCTGACTCTTCTATTGGTTCTGTTTGTATTGAAACGTCCCCTTAGAAAAATTATAAATGACTGTGCTTAAACTGACACACAATATTTTTAGCGCAACGCAATCTGACTTTCAAAAATCCCTACAAAAGAATGGCCCTGACTAACAATAACCTATACCTTTCATGAATCACTTACCTCACAAAAATCTTCGTTACTCGAACTACTGCAATACAGTGAGCGCCAATAGTGCCAGCTAAATAAAAGATTATAACTACTGAAGTCACTAACTACTGATAGGCATAGTTAGCAAATGAAAGATTTTGATAGAGAACAAACAATGTATTTACCTTAATAGTGTTCAAAAGTCATAATATATATATCCGTTCATGACATCCAGTCTTAAAAATTTACTCTCTCTGATGGACGGCACGCAAACGCTTGTTTTGCTGCAGTTTTTCCTAAGGTGGTCTTCAGAACCGCACCTGGAGCAAGCCAGCTTCCTAGTACAGTATTTATGTGTGTGATCAATGTCCGCACAATTGTGACAACGAGGTCCCACCAAGTAGTCTTTAACATTTATCGCATGAAAACCTATGTAGACCTTGCCCATTGTCGTTAGCCTCTTCCAAAGGGCCCCTGAGACCTCTGTCACATGGTGGACTACGCCTTGGTCCCTTGGTCCTGTCCTGAGTCTTAGTTTGAAGTCTTTCATAAAGCTTTCTATGTCCATGTCGTCTAGACTTTGTTGGTACAGAGTGTCACAGAGGTCTTCATTTGTTAGTGATACTGGTACGTCGTATAGGATAACTAATGGATTTCTTTTACGTGGGGGCTAACACCGAACTGACTTACAAATTTTTTGATTGGCAAGTAACTTGTTCTTGTCTTCTTCTGTGGCAACGTCAACGATGACAACATTCTTTGTTGCTTTGACCCTGTCCTTTTTGATTTTGTCTCTGGATGGGTTAACTGAGGTTGCTAAAACCTCTTGAACGTTTTTAATGTCCTGTCCTGGGAGTGGTCTTAAAAAGACCGCTGTATCAGGTCGTTTCGACACATTTGCAATTGTTTCCCTTGTTGTTTGGGCCTTTGTTGCTGCTTGTGCAGCCACGCCAACCCGTGTCTTCGTTGATTGTTTCCTTAGTCTGTCGTTTTCTTTTTCTAACTCTTCAATACTGCCCTCCAGCTTGGCGTTGGCGATTGACCATGCCGCCAGCTCATTCTTAAGTGTTTGAACGGCTGCCTGGCTAATCTTACCGTTCTGAACATTCTGCTCAATGAATCGGCTTAACCTCATAAATCATTCCATAGTGCTTTCCTCCGACACTTGACTCAAGCCATCTTGTGGCCAGAGATCAGCTAGCGTAGAAGCCCTAGTAGGGCTAGCCCTAGTGGGGCAAGCCCTAGTGGTCCGAATCGCTTGTTTCATCCGTAGCCATGATTTCATATTTGACAAGAGAAAAAATTGGAAGCCACGTCTCTTACCCCAGACTGGCTCCTCTGGCATGGGGGAGGGGACTAAAGTGCAACTCGTCCACCGGCCTCGTCCTTAGACCAAAGACCCCTCAGAGCTGCCGGGGTCAGCGCGTCGTTTCCAGCACACTGGTCCCCTTCAGTGCCTAGTCACCTCCGATTTCACTCATCCCGCCTTGCCAAGTATACCCCGCCCTCCGGGGAGGCGGATGCACCTCCCGCCCTTCGCCCCCTTCTAGCCCGAGCTTCCACCTGACGGCTAAGGACCCACTCCTGTTCAGGTGGCGGGCCGGTCACCCAGTCGTTCAGGGGTCAGAACCCATCTAGCCTGACCCAGGCTGTGTTACCACCTCCTGGGCTTGGCGGAACACGCCTCGGAAGACCAAGAGGCGTGGCGAAGCACACTTGCCGACTTGGGACAGGATCCCACGACGGCAAACCAAGACACTGGCACAGGAACACAGTTGGTGGCGTGTCCCTGAGTTCCGGGGAGTAGCAGCGCTAGGCGGGCGCAACATGTCACAGCCGAGGCCAGCATCACTTCGCACCCACCCTACACCGCGTCTCAACCCAGAACCTGGAGGGGACAGATGTAGTGTCCCCGGTTGCGCAGCTCCCCCTGCGTCATGCACCCTTTGCTTTCGCCTCAGGTTGGGGGCGTTTAACGTCCTACCTTGACGGAAGTTTAACGTCCTTCCTTGACACAACGACAACCCTCACCATTCCACAGCCCGGAGATGTTATGAAGTTGTGATGATGTTGATGAATGATGTTATGACCCGGGTCTCATGTTTTGGAGTTTGACATCATCGAGACGGTGTGGCACTCAAACCCAAATTACGTTCCCCGGGGGGCCTCCACACGTGCTGGGGGATCATGACCGACCATGTCTCACCCAATGCATTTGATAATTCACGGTGGGCCAGTGCGGATCGGTGAGGATTGCACCTAGTTAAGGGCTAGCCTCTTAACGTCATGCATGGACGGCCCTTCCCGTGTTAGCTTCACGCCATCTAATGGGGCTACTGAGCGCCGGGGCCACGTCAAGCCCACGGGATAGGACATTACGGTCCCCGCCCCACTCAGGTTCCTCTGAGCCACAAGGCCACTTCAGAACAATCTGAAGATTCCCGGGAAGCAGAGGGTCTCCTGGCGGTCTTAACCCAGTTATGGGAGGCAACACACCTCCCCCACGTGGCGCCACGCAGACCGCTTTCCCGTGCGTCGTGGCAATTATTGCCATTCCTGGGTGGATAACCACTGTCATTGCTTGTTCCGTATCCGTACCCATTTCTCTGTTGGAAACAACTATCATTTCCCGGCGCTAAGTTATCATGTGGTTCGTAATGGCCGACATTCCTAAGTGCAGTCTCTGGCGCATTTCGCGGTCTTTCATTCCCTTTTTCACGCGGGTATCGCTTTTTTTTTGCCTCATCTTCCGAGAATATGAATTCTAATTCTCTCAAAATTCCTTTGAAGGCTTCCATTTTATTACCTCCACGCCCTACCAATGACTGTTGGTATTTTAGTGGCAACTTCGTAGTACACAATTTAATCAATTGCCCATCGCTGTATCGTACATCCAAACATTGGCTTTCTTTGCCACTGCTTAGAAAAACTTTACAGGGCTCTTCTCTCCGGAATTCTAGAAGTATGGATTCTGCAGTAGTTCATACTTCATCCTATTTTGCGCTTCACTCGATCAGTAACGTGAGAGAAACTTATCTCTGAAATCATCATATGATCGACGTGTAGCTGTTACGTTTTGTATCGTTTCTGCTACTGTTCCAGACATATGGGCACATATAAAGTATAGTTTGTGCGCTAATGTTTAATGTTCTGGTATTCCTAATCTGAACTGATCAATGAAGGCTTGTGGATACATTGAATTTCCTTCACGGAAATGCTGAAACTTCCTTACAGTGAGGAAACGATCGTTGTCGTACCTCGTCATGGTATTCGAGAGCCCTCATCACTTCTGTGCCCTTTCGTTTCACATGTCAGTCTTTCAGGTTGTGGTAAATCACTTGGATATTATCCACTGCGATTTTCACCTAGTCTTGCATGATATCGTTGTAATGGAATCCAATGACTTTCTTCCATCGGTTCTGCGAGTGTGTGGTATGCCTTACGCTATAACCTTCGCGCCCTTGCATTTCCCTGTAACGTACTGGATTGGTGTCTTGCCTGGCTAATCTTGCTGCTTCATCATGTGGTCCGAATTGTCCCAAAAAATATGCTTGTGGTACCCGATGTCTTCGTGGTCCCGTCTGCAGTTCGTAAGTTTTGAAACGTGCCTGTAGCATCGCAGGTGGTCGGTTATCGCGTGACTTCTCTGTGATGGGAATTGTATTAGCGTGAAATCTCTTTTCGTTCCTTGTGAAACTTCTTTTCTTTCTGGCGGCCTTATTAACTCAGAGCTTGTATGATCTTAATAACTTCGCTCTTGTATAGTTCGCAACAGTTGTCCTTTGAGTTTTTCGAATTTATTCTTGGTTTTCGCTTCTATTCTCCTGATGCGAGTATCGTACATCTTGAGAACCGCTTTCGTGATACGTTTTTGCAACACACTATCTTCAACTGTTTGTCGTGCTGTGCCCGCTGTTTGGCGTGTAATTGCGTTACACTGCATGTTTATATTCGCAATTTCATCGTGAGTATCATCAGCACGTAATGTTTTGTTGTCATCACGTAATGTTTTGATTTCGGTCTCTGTATCGTCATGCAATATTTGCACGTCTACTTGGACCTTGTCAATGTCTGTTCTTAATTGTGTGTAACCTATTATTAAGTTTTCGATCACATCTCGGGATTCTTTTGCCTCTTCCTCAACATGACTTAATCTGTTCTTTGACCTCTATTTTTTTTTATTTCACGCACTTGTTTCATTGTCTACCCATTCTGCTCACGTATCTGTTGTTTTTTCTCTCATTTTTGTATCGTTATGGTGCGCGTTAATTACTGGAGAATTTCCGACAAATTAATGAGTCCTACTACCTCTTCTTCCAACGCACTTCGTTTTGCGTTTACATTCTCGTGTCTGTCCGCAAATGACTGCAGTGAACCTTGCGGTGACACATTTCGACTTGTATTACCTTACTTGGTTCTGAGGGAGGTGTTATTATATGTACTATGGGTTCTATGTATTCAAAACGTTCCCCATCTTCTTGCACGTCTGCAGTGTATTGGTCGCCGCTTACGGGGCCTTGTTGCTCGTTATTTACGTCCTGCTGCACCCTATGATCTATTTCAGGCGGCATTGTATCGTCTGTTATTCTATCCTGAGGTTCCCGTACGTTACTTACTGGGTGTCAATCTCAATTCGGTCAAGATCTCGATCTGCCATTGTTAATCTCTCTGATTCTCGTGTTTGCAGTTTTAACTGACGAGCCCTACTTCGCGTAATCATACGATCATACAACCTTACTTGCTTCATAAAATTACTACCTTCGCCCTTTCTCTAGTGTTCCTAGTTCCCTTGACGCAATAACAGGAGTGTACCACCGTCACTTACCGGTTGGGACAGAACCAACTTATCAACACTGTGTCAGCCACCTATGCACTTGCAAGAAAAACTTAAAAGCTAACAATTGAGTTACAACTATACTGTAGGGATACTGCATACGACTCTCAGTGCACTGCACGTCTCTGTCTCCCTATTGCCTTGTCAGTAGCCATTAATATTTACCATTGGTTGATGCAACACAAACATTTATTACGAAATTTTTTAAGAAGATATTTTTTTGTCGTAGTAATTACATCTGGTTGACCACCTTATCATGGTATTTTACCATCCTGGCAGGATCGCTATTTTGTGACACGTGTGAGACTGGTTCTGATCTATCTTCCTATCACAGCTGCACAAGGACGCTCTGAGAGTATTTTAGGAATTTGGTGTGGAACATACGGCCTGCAAGGTAGGAAGATACCATCCCACACATGCAGAGTTTAGAAGAGTGCAGCAGTACGGATAGTGACGTAATCAGACAATGATCTCAATGTCGGTTCCACTACACTCCCTGTAAAGGAAACGTTATCGTTAACAGAAATTAGTGTACGGGTTCAGGCTAACTATATGTTAGCAAAAATTGAAAATCTTAGATTTTCGTTATTAAGATTTATTTCTACTTTAAGTATGGCTTCTTGACATAGCAATGTTAGAAAGATTATATACAGGATGGTAAAATATTGATACTGGGTTTACAAAACTGTGAAGCGAAGTTCCTAACTATTATAAGGTTCTTAGGTGGTAACATGGTTGATGACCATGTTTGGGGATCGATAAAAATACGAAGAAATTAAATACAACTGGGTCCATAGATATCAGTTACGCTAAAAATGCACAATGAAAATATCCTACACTGGACTCGCATTCGGGAGGACGACGGTTCAATCCCGCGTCCGGCCATCCTGATTTAGGTTTTCCGTGATTTCCCTAAATCGCTCCAGGCAAATGCCGGGATGGTTCCTTTCAAAGGGCACGGCCGAATTCCTTTCCCGTCCTTCCCTAATCCGATGAGACCGATGACCTCGTAGTTTGGTTTCTTCCCCCAAATCAACCAACCAAAATATCCTAAACTGAATGGGGTGTCAGTAAAGAGCAATAAAAAAGAAGTACACAATTTAAACAATTCATAACTCTACAGTGGCTGATCAGTCCTTTTCGACAAATTGGACAGCTCACGTTTCTGCTTCAATTAGGCCTGACTATCGAGAATATGTTTAGCTACAGCTAATGATTGAATGTGCAAAAAGAATAGGAGAGACGGAGATGACCGCAGTACATGCGAGTGTTTATCTTGCCTTCGGCGGCGGCAGTGGCGACTGTCGGCGTGAGCTGTGAACCTGATAATTTATTCTAAATCTCTCTCGCCTGTTAAACACCAGTCCGATACATTTCCTATATCTTCGTTGAAGCCGGTACTCCTAGTTATTCTCTAGCTAAGTTAACTGGTATGGTACACGCTATTTGGCTGGAATAGACCTACGTCGTTGCCTCAAAAATGGTTATAATGGCTCTGAGCACTATGGGACTTAACATCTGTGGTCATCAGTCCCTTATAACTTAGAACTACTTAAACCTAACTAACCTAAGGACATCACACATATCCATGCCCGTGGCAGGATTCGAACCTGCGACCGTAGAAGTCACGCGGTTCCAGACCGAAGCGCCTAGAACCGCACGGCCACACCGGCCGTTGCCCTCAAATCGCTTGCAAGCGTTAACTGTCAGTGCTCGATGTGATTCTCAGTACTAGGAGAGTGAGCTGGACTTAATGGCGAATGGAATTCTCTCCTGGGTCCAGCGGTGGTAGATAGACAAGTGGTAGATAGACAACGGATTAACTATAGCCCTACAGAAAGCTAAACACACATTTTTAAGAAGTCCACTTAGCTGGAAACGCCACCATTAAATCAGGGGTCAATCCCATCACCAGGCAAGTGGTCACATGACACTTTGGACACGATATATTCAGACACCCTCACGTAAAGCAAGCAACAACATGCACAAAATTGCCCCTGTCTCCATAGCTACCTACAGGCTACCGCTGCATGTTGCGACTTGAATCTTAGGTAATGAGGCTATGCATGGCTCTGTTTAAAAGGATGGCTCGATATGGTCGTAGAATCGAGCTGTACACATCTGCTTTCATGGCCAGCAGTTAACTTGCTGCAAATAATAATCCATAACTGTGATCTGAATGAAGTGTTTATTCAAGTACGCAACCTCAATAAACGGCAGGTGGCCCTGCAATTTCCAATTAGAAAACTTCACTGAAGTTGTGTTAAGTGCGCTACAAGAATGGCAGCAAAATCTCCAAGCAAAATAGTTATCCAAGATGCCTGAAAAACTGAGTCCATTTCGTATTTACCAGCTTAAAATAATTCAGAGTTCAGCAAACGATTTCCGCATTAACACACAAGAGATAACGAGTAGGAACTCGTACTACGTCTACTCTCAGTTACGTAATCTAAGCGGGAAAGTCTAAGTTCTGCACTGGACGACATTCAGAACTCCCGAAAGTTAAAGTTCCATCAAAATTCAAAGTATTCTAGCAGCCGTTCAGCACCATACTCTGTCAGCTATGCGACCGAATATCACACGTTACTTCGGCAGGTCTTCCGTGTTCCACGTCTAACGTAAAAGGGCCCTGAATCGCTCCCTCGAACGCACCACTCAAAAACTGTCTGCCTCCACTTGAATCTAGCGGTGTTTTGCCACTGTCTAACTCTCACTGGCTGAAGGCCATCCTCAGCAACATACATCGTTCTTAAGTTCTATAGATATGATTTGGCTCAACGTGACCACTTTCCACCCTTAACTATAACGATATTTAATGAAGAAATGTTATAAACATTCTGTCACACCATTTAAATAATAGTTCGTTCGTAAGAAAATAAGCCAGCATTCTTGCATCTGTGTGCTTACATTAAATGACAACCAATTGTTGTTAAATATTGTTTAAACAATTACTTATGTCTGCTTGTTAGAAACATCTTTTGGCATTCTTTTCAGTCACGATGTCAGCTAATACATGTGGTTGACACTTTTCAATTTAATTTTTAATATCGATTTTAATCATGTTTAAATAAAGTTAAGGTATTACTTGAATAATTACACAAGTATGTGAAGATATGAAGTAATTCAAGTTGCATTCGGTTGCTGTGTTGTTGTGGACGATTCGATGTCCTTACCAACAACTGCGAAATGAAAAAATATAAAAAACATAATAAATCGATATATAAAACAGATACAGATACGTAGCTTACAGAGATGATGACTGTATTATAATACTACTGTTCGAAACACTGTTGAAATCGCATTAATTCTGTAATTCCAATGTTCACATCGAAAATATTCAGTCACTGTAAAATATTAACTGTTGTATTTTTTTAAGATACTGAAAATATTGTTTCATTTCATCCACCTAATTTTTCTGAGAGTGCAAACGTATTCAGATTTGCTTTATTATGGAACTGTGATTTATTATTTAATTTCTATGAGTTGTAAGTAGTCACATTTCAGACTGCTTTACACTCCATCGTTTCTGGTGCATCTTCTGTCCTCCGGCCATTCCAGCAACCGCAGTCGACACGCTCCATGCCACTCGCATTTGGGCTTATCAGTACTGGTCACTTCGGCACTGCTGGCCACACCGAGCCCTAGGGCCTAGGCCCGCCTGCCTGTTAGTGCTCAGCCACACAAACAAATTTATCTTACCTCATACCAACTCTATACAGCCGTATAACCCCCCTGCAAATGTTCAACATTACAATGAAAACATAACGCAAAGCCATTGTAGGTCTCGAATATTCTTATCACAAAGAATGTCTGAGAGTAATCAAAATCACAATGTCTCAACAGACAGAATCCCTGCCACAACAGCACTTCTATCTAGTGAGTCAATTTAGGGGCGCTGTGGAGGAGCTGCGTGAATAAGTGAAGAATGTAAATCAAGTTCGACATAAAGGAGTGCTGCAAATAGGCTCAATGTCTTTCTGCACAGATCACTAGCATTCATTACAGTGACGAATAGGATACAGTTGCATTATTAACGTGCTATGACGCCAACCCAAAATATATAAAACTACGCACACTTAACCTTTAATAAGGTGATGGCTTTCTCTATGTCCTATCTTTCTTATCTTATATCGAGATATGCTTGCGACGTTTGTTACTGTTACATTTTATCTGTTTAGTATTAATTTTGTATCATTTTCTTTCATTTTTATCCTGCATCTATGTTTAAAAATACACTTACACTTCCCTCAGTTGATATTACTCCAAATCCATATTAACATCATAGACGAAAACGTTACTCTGTTACATTTTCAGATTAAACCACTGAACTCATTTCGATGAAATGTGGAGATAGCTTGAACCCTGAGGACAAACAGAGGCTACTTTATTAAGTGAGTGGTTAAAGGTATTTATTGATTTGAAGAATATTAGGCGAATTAGGGAAAATGTTTACGCTTAGAAAAAGCTATTTACTCTTTAATTTTTGAATTCTACCATATTTGTGAAAATGCTTTTATTTATTGCTATGTTCTATGTAACACGATTCAAAATAATAAAGACAATGCTTACACTATCTCTGTCTGTTACATTTTCATGACTATACAGCTGAACCAATTTCGATCATATTTGGTATGGAGATAGCATGGACCCCGAGGAAGTACACAGACTGCTGTAAAAAGTAAAAATACCGACCGCTAAGAGGACGAAGTATGGAATGGAACACCTTTCTTCATCAATGAACATAAATATTGTAAAAAAATTGTTAAATTTATTGCATACGGTATACGTAGTATAATGTATAGCTACTTCGATAGCACGATGCACAGATGGACGATTCGACCCTCACCCTTCTACGTGCACCATTCAGTGGCGGCAATGAGTGTGCCACGGTGTTGTGCATTGAGACCATGGAGGTATATAAAACGAGTTCTCATGTTGTCACAAACTTGAAGTTGTAAGTAGGCTGTTTAGGTTTTTTATGTTGGTAACGCCACGTAGCGCTCTGTATGAAAATCGCTGACTGTGCTGCGTCCAGTCTGTGGCTTATTGTCATTGTTGGAATATTCACTATTGTAGTGTTGGGCAGTTGGATGTGAACGGCGCGTAGCATTGCGCAGTTGGAGGTGAGCCGCCAGCAGTGGTGGACGTGGGGAGAGAGATGGCAGAGTTTTGAGAGCGGACGATCTGGACTTGTGTACGTCAGAAAAAGGAAATTTGTAACACTGGATGTCATGAACTGATGTATATATTATGACTTCTGAATACTACTAAGGTAAATAGATTGTTTGTTCTCTATCAAAATCTTTCAATTGTTAACTATTCCTATCGTTAGTTAGTGCCTTTAGTAGTTAGAATCTTTTATTTAGCTGGCAGTATTGGCGCTCGCTGTATTGCAGTAGTTCGAGTAACGAAGATTTTTGTGAGGTAAGTCAATCATGAAATGTATAGGTAATTGTTAGTTAGGGCCATTCTTTTGTAGGGATTATTGAAAGTCAGATTGCGTTGCGCTAAAAAAAAAACATTGTGTGTCAGTTTAGTGTTGATCAGAATAAGTAAAGAGAGAAATGTC
This sequence comes from Schistocerca cancellata, assembly GCF_023864275.1. Classification (NCBI taxonomy): domain Eukaryota; kingdom Metazoa; phylum Arthropoda; class Insecta; order Orthoptera; family Acrididae; genus Schistocerca; species Schistocerca cancellata. Next base: position 340,585,554 of record NC_064626.1, on the reverse strand, counting down.
CGAGTACGTTCAGTTTTGCTCAGCTGTTTGAAAATCAGATAACGTAGAGGTTTTCCAGCACTGTCATTTATAAATTTTTCTAAGGGCATGTTTCAAAGCCAACGTCCGTCATGTTAGTTGCCCTAAGCTTCAGTTTCCGGTGGAAGTATTTTCATCAAATGCATGAGTTTGTGCCATTTACATGTGTGCTAATAATTCTGATTATAGTCTAAAGGGCAAATGAATTACATTTCATTAGCAAGTGGGCTCGTATTTTCTTCCATGTGCATGAATTTTGGTTGTGTTATTTACTTTCACTGTAGTGGTTTTACTTCCGTCACTTGACTTTCGGATCTCCATCAGTCCAGCTAGAAAAGCTCTGGGTGAACGCTGTGAGAAGTAAAGGAAGGTAACCAACGAAACATAGCAAAATATGTTCTCAGCGTTTTCCGTAAGAGCACATAACTGAACATCACTTTCATCAGTCTGTGTTAAGCAAAATGCCGGATTAGAAAACCAGATTTTTCAAGTCACATACTTATTGATCATTCGAAAAGTACAGCAAAAAGACAGTTACATTAACAAGACTAAATGCGTCGTAATATTGCATCAAATATGCATCTAAAACCACAGAAAAGGCTGAAAATGCTTTCCAGACGCTGTATTATTCACGAGAACATGTGGCAAATGGCTCTGAGCACTCTGGGACTTTAAAATCTGAGCTCACCAGTCCCCTCGAACTTAGAACTACTTAAACCTAACTAACCTAAGGACATCACACACATCCATGCCCGAAGCAGGATTCGAACCTGCGACCGTAGCGGTCGCGCGGTTCCAGACTGTAGCGCCTAGAACCGCTCGGCCACTCCGGCCGGCGAACATGTGACATTTCCTATTTGAAATATCTCTTCCGGGCACACGACAGAAATTAGGAGCAAGAGGCAATCGTAAATAGTAGTTTGCTAATGTTCTGGGGCATCTAACATGATCTAACATAGTGCTGCCGGCTTCAAAGCCAAGAACAGCATTAAGTTTGTAGCTCCTTGTCCCCTTACAATACCTCTACGGTTTGGGGCAGTTGGAGGGGCCACACTACGATCTATGCGTCTCGAACAGGAAGATATTGACGTTAATGCAGGTACAATAGCTTACTTACTTACAATCACTCACCATAACAAAAGTACTGATATGCCAGTGCAGTCACGGGTAGCAGCTAGTAAGTTATATATAATATAACGTTATAATTAAACTGGCATACAGCCATCAATGTTTAGAATGTAATCCTTAGCAGCTTACTTAGGGTGCGAGGCTTCCATCGTCTGTCTGTCTGTGTTAAACCTACATAAACAAGAACTTAAAAGCACACGGTCATGAAACATATTAAGTCATTCGGACTTTAGGTGCTCGCCTTACCTTTAAAAATGGCAACACCATATTATCTGTTCCGCTTATCCTTATTATCGGCCATTCACCAAGCGCTCCTTTCCTACAGCTGCAGCACTAGTAACATCAGGTTCAACTTCCATCACCTGACTTCCCGGAACTCCCTAGTTCTGAAGACACGTATATGGCTTCAACAGACTGAACTGAGCATTTAGCCGATCCATAGCATTCAAGAGATTTTACAGGAGACATGAAGATACAACGTACTAATGGTTACCTAAGCAAAATGTCACATGTACCGCATTAATCGTACCCTTAAATAAGATGCAAACAACTTCTGAAGAAAGCATTACCACTCTCGCCCATTTGTACATTAAATACAACATCGAATGTATCTCATACCGAGACGATCCAGATTATTAAAAATAACTTGCTCAACTTCAAAAAGGTCTCAAGACACGAAATCAATGAGTTTTTAGAGCTGATGCGGCTTGTCACTCCATCTCGTTAGGGAGCGTATTTTACATTCCAGAAAAATGAGCATGCTACGGAAACAACCATTTCGGGCACAATGGCGGATATTTTACTAGCGATCTGGAAGAGAAAGTTTTAAAATCTGACCAACGTTTAATGGAAAAGGTAGCACACACTGTTTCGATGACATCATTTTGTTCGTAGAAAGAACTGAAGATGAAATTGATAAAATACCTGGTAAATATAATAGGAGCCACGAGAAAACTGACTTCACGTAGAGCTTGAAGGTAATAATCGCGTTTCTGGTTTTAGACCTTGAAGTAACGAGGCAAGACAAATTGCAAGCCTTGAAGATCTTTAGAAAGTCAACAGCAATAGATGTTGTGATACCTAATCAGTCTTACCACCCGCATATTTATAGAGAAGCAGTGTTTATAGCCGAAGTGAACAGGGTCATTAGTTTATCGGTGAATGAAGTAAATAGATTAAATGAATTAAATATTACCAAACAGATAGCTTAAAACAAATGGTATGATGTAAGGATGTAAATCCTGTCACTCGCAGGGGCAAGAAGAAGCAGGAAGAGGTAATAACTAAAAGATAAAGAGATCGTTTCTGTGCCGTATTTTGGAAAGATTTCAGAGGAATCAAAGAAGTTTTTTGAGTTTACAATGTCCAGATGATAATAAGAGCAAAAAACAGATGTAGTTTAAGTCATGGAGATGAGATAAGGATAAGTACATCAGGACAGGCATGTGTTGATGAAATACATTGTGCATTGTGGGACAAGGAGCAGAGTGAGAAAAGCTGGGAATTGCGTGCTCAGATACCCGAAGAGGTTAAGGCGACCGTTCCAAGTCCAGCACAAATATTCACTCGTCGTCATTGAATTATTTCAATGCCCTCATGCGGCTGACGTCAGTACTTCTTTCTCGTCATATTTAATAATTGTGATTCTTATTATTATTATTTCTTTCCTTTCTCAGACGTTATGTCTGGTTAAAAATTGAAAGTGACGCGGACCTTGATCAAGTGTGACTTCCTTTTAACTGTACAGTATATGTTGCATTGCATTTAGGAGCTTTCGGGTAATTGAACATGTATCAATTATTACAGATTTCTGTGGTTGTATATATATGTTAGGATGTAGCTGTATTGCGTTGATGTACTGGTGGATATTGTGTGATGTGACTCCTGTAGTTGATAGCATAATTGGTATGTCAACTTTATCCTGATGCCACATGTCCTTGACTTCCTCAGCCAGTTGGATGTATTTTTCAATTTTTTCTCCTGTTTTCTTCTGTATATTTGTTGTATTGGGTATGGATATTTCGATTAGTTGTATTAGTTTCTTCTCTTTATTGGTGAGTCTGATGTCAGGTTTGTTATGTGGTGTTGTTTTATGTTATAATGATTCAGTTCCAGTATAATTTATTATTATTATTATTATTATTATTATTATTATTACTGTATGAACCAAATTTTGATTCATTACATGATGGTAAAAATAACATAATTGATTCACAACACGTTTACTTTAGAATTTGCATTTAAAGCCATTATGAAGACCTATAATAATTTCAATGCACCAAAATCCAGTTTTCAATATTTCTCTCTCCTTACTCAAGAAATAAAGTCTCATCATGAACTTGTGCATCTCCCTACGACAAAATTTCCTCTTGTATTTCATATTCGTCCTGTTAGCTTCTGCTTCTGAGTAGAGAAACATCTTTTCACACAATATATTGTATAACAAGGAATAATCAAAAAAGTTGCTCCAACCCAGACCTCGGGCATATGGAGTTGGAAGCTTACTAGTTGGAAGGAAATGTTTAAAATATTTCATTTTTCTGTTATAAATATCTTCCTTCACTGATATTTTATTTCCCTCCAATTGAACTCCTTTTCAGTGCCAACATCTACCTCATTCCGTTCACTTTTTGAAGTTAATTATACAACTGTTGGTTGTAATACAGCTGTTTGTGATACAAGGTGACTCAGCCCACAACTTCCTCAAGTCTGTCTTATTTTCTTTAACTTTAGATTGACTGTCCGTAAAAAGAGTTTCAGTTTAAATATCACTTTTACGACTAGAAAACGGTCTTCCTTAACTGAATGGTGCTGCTCTGTATTCTTGTCTACCTCTGACACAGTATTGTCTGTTTCTGCTCTGGAAGATTCAAATTATCTGTGGATTCGTCTGGGACTCATCCCCAGACTCGGATTTATGATTCTATTCTATTAATTGCTGCTTCTCTTTTATTTCAATAATATATTTTGCTGCTCTTCACTGACCATTTTTTTACTTTACTTTTCATACCAAGGCCCTCTCTAAATACGGCAATAACGTCTTTTTTAATTCAAATCCTTTAGCGATATCCTCGCTCAAACTGTCAAGACCCTTCCTAATATTATTACTTTCGTTCTTACGCTTAGAAAAGCATCATCAGTCTTTTGCCAACATCTTGTCTTATTTCTTTTAATCTTTCGATATTTCATTCACAGTTGTCATCAACCAGTGTGTTAACACATTATCGCTCCTACCTATTTCAAAGGTGTAATCCACAAAATTTTGCATCTGCTGAGTCTTCTTTACTCGGGATCGGTAATAAAATAAATCGAGCAGGACAACAGGAAATAAAAAACCATGGAACCATCCGGCAAGAACAAACAATTGCATCACTTGAGACCGTAACGGAGAACAGCAAGGCACAAAGTAATTCCATTCTCTTTTTTTAAAAAAAAATCACAAACTGCAAGGAAAACTAAATAAAATAGAGTGGACAGCTAATACAAGAAATACGGTTCTCCACAGAATCAGTGAGGAAGACAATGTATAAAAAAAGACTGTAACAATAGTCATGATGATAGGACACTTGTTAAAACACCAGTAAAGAAAGTTCATGGCGTTAGAGTCGGTCACAGAGGGCAAAAGCTTTAGGAGAAGAGGAGGATTAGACTAAATAGAACTGAAGAAGTTGGATGTAAGCGCTACTCTGCGATGAAGATGTTGACACAGGAAAGGAAGACGTGGCGAGCCGTATTTAACCAACCAAAAAACTCTTAAATACAGGAAAAGATACGAAAAATGCGAGAAATAACAAAAATGAGTCATAATACACCAATAATGTAGCAAGTAAATGATCCAAAATAATTCAACCACAAAAGAACAAAAGCCCGAAGCAGCCAAAGAATTACATCAAAAAATTACATCTTCAGTATCCAAGATTTCAATTAGGAGAAGACTTGAAATCGAATGAATAGCGAAATCATTCCCATTAATTACACAAATAAATTCAGGACACTATCACAACACATACCTACAGTTAAAAAATTAGGCAGGTCAGACACGAAAACTAAGCATGGACACAATGTCAATACAAGAGGCAGGAAGAGGGAGCGCAGTGCGATGGGGAGGGAGAGAGATATTGAACACCTTTCACATCAGATCATTCACAATGCAATGTCATCAAACAAATTAATCTTGACCATTTATTCTACAAGTGTGATTCTGCGCATCAACTTGCAGAATGATTGACATAATGAGTGGACAAAAACAAGGTAATAAAGCCATTCAGTAGAACAGCAGAATATATTAACGTTAAATTATGTGCTTGGAAGAAAATCGCAGAATTGAAATAATAGCCCGTCATCGAATAAAAATGCATCTGATCGCTTATAGATTGATATAGCACTTCACAAAACCGAGTTTTTCACAAAACACTTAAGGCCCAGAATAGGAGAAAATATGGATGTACTAGATTACAATGTTATAACATCAGAATTCAAGTTTCACATAAAACATCATCATAGTGACATGAATTACGAATACTGAAATTAATAGCCAAATGTAACACTTTAATGTGTGAATCAGTTGGGGAGGCAAGAAATTTGTGGCACAGCTTGACCAAAAGAAGGAATCGGTTGGCAGGACACACACTGCAACATCAAGAGCTCACCAATTTTGGTGTTGGAGGGAAGTTTGTGTGTTTGGGGGAGGGAGGGGGAATTGTAGAGGGAGACTGAGTAATGAACACAGCAAGCAGATTCAGAAAGACGTAGGTTTGCAGTAGTTATTCAGAGATGAAGAGGTTCGCACAGGACAGAGTAGTATCGAGAGCGGCATCAAAAAATGTCTTCAGACTGAAGACAGCAACAACAACAACAAATAAAGCAATAAATTTTGCTTAAGTATAGCAGCAATGCCGAGAGTCATTAATACACAGTAAATAAATTAGGGGCTAATGTACTAATTTTACACAGCTTGTGCAATGCTTACATCTAGATACATTATCAACAAGCCTCTGTATGGTGTGTGGACATTTTTCTGTTCCACTCCCAAGTAGAGCCAGGGAAAAACGACTGCCTTTATTCCTCCGTACAAGTCCTAATCCCTCTCATCTTCGTGGTCCTTACACGAAATGTACGTTACCAGCGGTAGAATCGTTTCGAAATCAGGTGGAAGTGTCGTTTCTAAAATTTTGTAAACAGTTTTTCGCGAAAAGAACGTCGTCCTCCATCCAGGGCTTCCCCACGATGTCCTTTAATCCGATCTGGTGCTGATCCCAAACACTCGGACAACACTCAGCGATGGGTCACACTACCGTCCTATCCGCAGTTTCCTTTACAGATGAACCGCATTTTCCTAAAATTCTCCCAATAGACCGAAGTCAACAATTCACCTTGTCTACTACAATCCTTATATGCTCATTCCATTTCATATTGCTAAGCAACGTTACGCCTAGGGATTCAATCGACGTGACTGTTTCAAGCAGCACACAAAGATTACCGGGTTCTTTTTATATTCATCTGCATCAACTTACATTATCTGTACTTACAAGGGAACCTCCCCGTCGCCCCCCCTCAGATTTAGTTATAAGTTGGCACAGTGGATAGGCCTTGAAAAACTGAACACAGATCAATCGAGAAAACAGGAAGAAGTTGTGTGGAACTATGAAAAAAATAAGTAAAATATACAAACTGAGTAGTCCATGCACAAGATAGGCAACGTCAAGAAGAGTGTGAGCTCAGGAGCGCCGTGGTCCCGGGGTTAGCGTGAGCAGCTGCGAAATGACAGGTCCTTGGTTCAAGTCTTTCCTCGAGTGAAAAGTTCAATTTTTTATTTTCATACAATTATCAAAGTTCAGGCTCTCACACATAATCAACTTCGCTCTCCAAAATTCCAGGACATGTTCAGATTTGCTTGGACATATGCAGGATTTGACGGTCTACACACGAAAAAATTTGAAAACCTTAAAAACATATGTTTTGACAGAGCACAGGGAAAACTGTGCGACTGTGAAACTGTTGCATTCATTTGTTGCAGTTTGTGTGACAAACTCTTCTGTTTTCATCACTTTTTTGGTAGTGATTACCACATCCACAAGAAAACCTAAATCGGGCAAGGTAGAAGAATCTTTTTACCCATTCGCCAAGTGTACAAGTTAGGTGGGTCGACAACATATTCCTGTCATGTGACGCACATGCCGTCACCAGTGTCATATAGACTCTATCAGACGTGTTTTCCTGTGGAGGAATCGGTTGACCTATGACCTTGCGATCAAATGTTTTCGGTTCCATTGGAGAGGCACGTCCTTCCGTCTACCAATCGCACGGTTTTGCGGTGCGGTCGCAAAACACAGACACTAAACTTATTACAGTGAACAGAGACGTCAACGAACGAACGGACAGATCATAACTATGCGAAAATAAAGATACTAAACTTTTCGCTCGAGGGAAGACTTGAATCTAGGACTTCTCGTTCCGCAGCTGCTCACGCTAACCAAGGGACCACGGTGCTCCTGAGTTCACACTATCCTTGATGGTGCGTATCTTACGCATGGACTACTCAGTTTGTATATTTCGCTTATTTTTTTTAAAGTTCCACACAACTTCTTCCTGTTTTCTCGATTGATCTGTGTTCAGTTTTTCAAGGCCTATCCACTGTGCCAGCTTATAACTAAATCTGAGGGGGGTGCGATAGGGAGGTTCCCTTGTTAGAACAAGCTGCCACTTATCACACCAAATAGAATTATTTTTAATTTTATTTTTTCTTCTTTATTCTTTCTTATATTATCTTGTATCCTCTACACTCACTCAACGACGACGCCTTCCCGTGGATCACAGCGTCACCAGGAGAATGCTCCATATTGCTGATCACCCTGTTCGTCAGGTCATTTATATACGAGTATATAGGGCATAAGAATTTAGATACTGCTGATGACAATATGAACCAAATATTATGGCTGCAGCACAACACACGTATATTCAGTACAAAGATACTCGAAAAAGGTCATCCACAGAGCTTAAAGTTGTGTATACGTAATCTGTAGAAAGACGAGTACCTCGCAAAGTAATAACTCATTAACTGAATACAAAATGACTTTATTGATCAAAATGACACGTTTCTGCTTACGCCGTCATCAGATAATCTCGGGACTGAAGCTAACGAGTGAACCTTATGGTTACATAGTATTAACGTAACCGACATAAAGAACAGAAGCTTGTGTAGATTTGGCAGCCAGACATTAACGTAAAAAGAGATTACAAATTTCGCGTAATACGGAGGGAAGACCCGTTTATTTTGGATGGTACCGCTGGTGAAAAAAAAATAACAGTAAAATATCTAGTAGTACCCCTCAAGTGTGACCTAAAACATAACTAGCAGATAATATCAGTTGTTAGAAACATGGATTCCAAGCTGAAATTCTTTAGAAAAATCGAATGAAACTAGTATTTACAAAACGCCGTTTCTCGAAAAGTTTCTTCTCTGTCTGATTCTCTAACCCTTATCAGGGAGGATTAATAGATAAGGCTCGCACCAAAGTGGCGCGTTTAGTCATAGATTTACTAACATTAGATGTAGATGTTGAAAGAAAAAAGAAAAACATTTCACACGGGCAGTGATTTGCATTCAAAGTAAACATACTCCGTTTGGGGAACTTATCTTCTAGAATTAATAAAGAACGTTCAAAGTAAAGCGTCATGTGTCGCGACAGATTCACTTAGCAAGAGCGAGACCGATGCGGAGATTTTCACCAAACTCAGATGGCTGATACTACTAGAAGGACGTCGTGCGCCACATAGGGTTTTACCGACGAAACTCTTAGAGCTGGCGTTCCAAGAAGATCCGAAGGTGGTTTGCGGAGTGTAGCTGTAGATGTAGATACAGCTCCCGAAGAAAAGAAAGAAAATATTAAGTTACTTTACGGAGAATGAAGACAATTGCTATTTAACGTTATTGTCATGAGTGGAAACATATGCAAGCACAAATGAAATAAACAAATCACAGGAAAATTTCGTGAGCATCCTAACAGGTATTCATTCAATCGATTAGTATTAAATCTTACATAACGATCATATAAGAGTGTGAGAACCTGGAAGGTACTTAATAAAAATAGACTTTAGGCGGAATTGGTTGCAAAATCAGTAAGATTTGTTTTCGGTGAGTCCTTCAGCGAGGCAGTATTGCAGCAGTATGCCCAGTCACTGTTGGTGATGACCAATTATGGCGAAACGGCACGACGACCTCTTACACTTCTTTACCGTTGGCCAGCACCGTACCGTTATAATAACCGTTATTTCAACCCGGATCTCAGACCATCAGACGCTGGTACACATAATTCCACTGTAGCTGTCGTGCTGCAAATTGTGTTTTCTTTCACGAAGTGGATTCGTCGTGTCAAGATCGATCCGACTTCACACGTTTCTCGCGGTTTGAGAACGAGCTGATTTATAGAAATGATCACTGGAACCATATTTCTACGTTTCATTCATTACCAAAAGTTAATGGGTGATTTCACTTAGCCAGCTGGATAATTATGAGCCTGAGTATTGATGTCACGTAATTTTCGTGTGCGAGCGACTTCACTTTGTTGCGTTACCACCACATAGAGGTAACTGCTTTAAATTTTTTCTGTGTAAAAATGTTATGCGTCTCAAGGAATAACATCATGAACCACCTGTAACACATAATTATGCCATTAAAAATCCTTCGATCATGACGCGTGCACCATTCACTGGATTAACAGTACGCCATCTAAACAAGCTACCAGGAGGAGGAGGAGGATCTTGGTGTTTAACGTCCCGTCGACAACGAGGTCATTAGAGACGGAGCGCAAGCTCGGGTGAGGGAAGGATGGGGAAGGAAATCGGCCGTGCCCTTTCAAAGGGACCATCCCGGCATTTGCCTGAAGCGATTTAGGGAAATCACGGAAAACCTAAATCAGGATGGCCGGAGACGGGATTGAACCGTCGTCCTCCCGAATTGCGAGTCCAGTGTGCTAACCACTGCGCCACCTAAACAAGCTACCAACCACGCCACAGTGACGAGAGCCTGAGAAGTAGTTGCCACACACAGGTGTGCGCTTGGGCCTCGTGACTGACAGAATGAATGTCACACTAATCCTCGAATTAAAGCATTGAGAAACTCCCTTTCAAACACGTGCTCTTTCTCTGTGTCTCCTTGTGCCTGCCAGACATGCGCAAACCGTAGGTCGCAGTCGGACCGAACCGCAAAAAAGCAGTGTTTACCTGGTAACTCCCTGTGGAATACCAACGCATAAGAGATGCCTTCCTTCGAAGGCAAACTCCTGACTAAGAAGGGATTCTGCCATTGGCTCTAAGCTGCCGTCTGTGCGGAGAGAAATGATCTCATGACAAGAAATTCGTATTTGGTGGGAAAAGCTCAGATTCAGCAACTACATGTCCTAATAATGTAACTACTTTGCGGCAGATAGAAGGAGTCGTCTTATTGGGAAATTTTCCTGTCGATGCTCACCTTAACATGAAGGGATCGACTCAGCTAATGCACAGTGCCACCACCAGAATTCGTTCCACCCCTCTACCCCTCGCCCCCTCCCTCCGCATCCCACAAGAAAAAAATTGTAGGAAAAAGACTCACTCTGTGATGGAGAAGAAGGATTTCACTACCTGGTCAAAGTAATTCATCAACAATTTACAGGAGTCATATAGATAGTGTAAACTGCTCACTTCCACCTTACAATGATCCTTCTTCGTAATAAAACATATTTTCAACATTTGGATACCACACGCAACCTTATGTAACTAAAGTAACGAAATTTCTGTCACAAATAGGTCATAACGCTAAATATAACCTAGGTCCTGTTCACACACCCCTCTACCATAACGTTTTCACTAAACGTATCTGGTGAAGAAAAATTCCTGACGATCACACAAACTTGCAATCGCAAAGAATGTGCCACTTGCTGTCAGGCGCGGCTCTTGTTCGCAGTGGCGAGCCGACCATGCCTCCCCTCACCGAACTCACGCATGCACGCAATGAAACTATCAGAAACAATAGACTGATCAGCCGTTAATTTAACATCACGACTGGGTTTTTAAAAGTACTGTAGACTTCCCAAATTGATTCTCTCCACTACATTCGGAAGGATGGAGGGTTCTACTGTGTGATAGGATAGAGACAACAGCAAGTACCACTGCAAGAAAGAGTCCACTGTGATGCATTGAGGAGCGCTAAACACGAAACTCTTAAATCACGATCCAAATCATAAATTACGCGCTATTCTCGAAGTGATAGAAATATTTAGAGCGCTGTCTGGTTTACTTTGATGCATCTGTCAGAGAACTAACAATGAATGCACTCCGGCCGGGGAGGCCGAGCGGTTCTAGGCGCTAAAGTCTGGAACCGCGCGACAGCTACGGTCGCAGGTTCGAATCCTGCTTCGGACATGGATGTGTGTGTTGTCCTTAGCGGTTCTAGGCGCTAAAGTCTGGAACCGCGCGACAGCTACGGTCGCAGGTTCGAATCCTGCCTCGGACATGGATGTGTGTGTTGTCCTTAGGTTAGTTAGGTTTAAGTAGTTCTAAGTTCTAGGGGACTGATGACCTCAGAAGTCCCATAGTGCTCAGAGCCATTTCAACCAATGAATGCACGTACTGCACAATCATCTATCTACATTTGAAATGGTACTTGCAAAGTAGATGAGGGGCTGTGGAGGGGGGGGGGGGTTTAGTAAACTGGGAAGCATGCTGCCGCATCATTGGACGGTGTTGAAATTATAGTAAAATTGATTGCACTATCAACTGTGATGCATATTACAGTAGATCAACGGAGTCTTTTCTGTCCCATCCGGTCACTGGTATGCTGTTGATTACCACATAATAATTGACAGAGATCGCTTGTTTGAGATGCAGAAAGAGTCGGTGGAGGGGCAACACCTTCTGGTGATCGTGCACATGACTGCAATACGAGGAATCAATCGAAATGGAACTTTGAGCCATTAGCTATTCCATCACTGTGAAATATGAGGTTGTCAGTTACCTACAGTTTGAAAACACTCCACAACGCCGCAAAACTCTTCCATTTTCCATGTGTTGCGGCTGTCTTTTATTTAAAATCATTCAGTGTGAGTGCTGTGGTAGGAACAGGAAAATGATTTACACCGTCCGACATCTAGTTTTCTGTGAGAGGCAAAGGATCAAAAAGTTTTAACATCAGTTTAGAACCTGACACAAGCCTCGAAGTCATGGCAGAAAAAACAAAATGTATGGCAGTGTGCAAAGAATGTAACAGCAAAAAAAAAAAAAAAAAGAATGTATCAAACGGCAAAACAGGGGCCTTCTCTAGCAACTGATAGTCTGTTAGTGTGTGAGAGATGGTCCTTCTACAGTACAGGCTATGAAATTTTACACTGGTCTGTGCAGGCGACTTCAATCACTGGCCACCTGCTCCTGTGGATCAATACCTGTTTGTTCAATAGGATCGCAGCATATGCTGGATGCCGGCATGCAGATGGTATTCGTTTTCGATATATCATATATCGGAAGAGAGAGATGCGATAAAAATCTTGATGGATTTTCTGTGAGATGTAGTAAGTGGAGCTTTTATAGTTCATAATATTTCTTTGTTGGGTGGTACAGAATAACGATGACAGAATGTTTGGGTGATAGATGTGAATGGACCAAAAGGGATGCAGATCTGCTTTGCACTGCAGTACCTGTGTGATGCGGATTCTTCCTAATTTTCCCAATAAGAAACACCACCATAAATGTTCGTACTGTGTGCTATACTACCTCATGTTGCAGGAGCAGGCTTCATTTGGCGCTAACCTTACACATCGCACACGGTTGGTGGAGCTATGACAACATGTTCCTATTTCCACCACGTGGTTAAAACACGGACCTGTTGCATTAACTCAACTCACTCTCTTTTTACACAGGTTGCAGAATGTGGTAGCTATAGCACTCTCCGACTTCTGCTCAGTTCCGTCTTAAATTGAAACGATCACATGCGCCAAGCTGCAGGGACGGCGGGGAAGAGACTGAGGAGCAGTTACAAGATGCATAGGGACTATCTAAACCACGTTGAAATTTTATTGTAGCTGATAGGTTCGGAAAAGGTGGCTTGTTTCGAGATACGAGAGTGCCACGAAAATGATTCACTAGTGGTAGTAATTATTGAAAGATATCTCCATAGGATCCAATGCAGATACGTCTTTGAATGGAAAGACTTGATTCCACATCGTATACAGCATTTCTACCAGAAATTGTAACACTGTCAGCAACTCCTGTGTGTACATGTAGAACAAAGACCTCTTTTTATGCAGGGTGACGGTAACATGGTCGTTGTGATCGTGTTTTTAATAGTTCGGTCCTTGCGTATAATGTATGTTGCCAGCAGTAAAATCCTTCTGTGGTCACCTTCAAATGTCGCTTACCAGTAGCGTTCCTCGAAAAGAACAATGTCTTCTCTCCATGGATTTCCATTTGAACTACCTGGTGAGTTTAATCCGACTATTAAAAAAGAAAAATTACTCGCCATGCAAAGTGACCTTCATGATCAATTTAATTAATTAGCCTGTCAATTTGATATCAGTGACATGCCGCCTGGCGGATGTAGGTGATGGCTAGGGCACCACACGTAGGATTCTTCACTTTTTTTTTTTTTGCAGCGATATCTTTTAAGGATATTTCGATCATCCACCTATACAGAGAGAGACAACCATCGTAATAAAATGTGTTACCGAATTTATAAGGTGATACGTAGAATAAAACTCACATTTACAACTTCTCTGTGCTGTTACCTTAAGAGACTTCGTATGTGGCGAGACATTTGGTTACCTTAAGAGAGAGTTCGAAAGCGAGGGGGCGTCCTGTGACAGTGGTAGATCTTAGCCCTTCGTCATGAGCCAAAAATGAATTTCATATTCTAGTACTGTGACTAGTAACGATACTTTAGCTACATGAAAACGCGTGTATTGTCCGATTTCTTCTATCTTCGCAAATAAGTCGTATAAACGGGAAGAATCTACGAGTACTTTCCACATGAGAAATTCAAGGTGTATGGTCAACAACATAGCTGCCTCGGATTGAGTAAAGAGTTTTTTTTTTTTTTAACTGGTGGTCTATGTCAACGTGGAATCATTTAGAACTACTGCGTACATCCAAACTGCAGCCACTTGATTCACAATGCAACGTGGCTGGCTGCAGTGGTGACCAGGAAGAGTCAGCAACCAGAAATAACGGATCAGCTTAGCCTGTGATGGGTACAAAGGATGCACCTACCTGCCTGATTTTGCCTGTGAGAGCTGACAAAGTAAACAGTGTGCTGGATGAGCGCAACAGAAGCAAACATGTGTGTGTCACGTGAGAGAAGATTCAAAATTATGGACGTTTGCACTGTATGTATTGATAATATCCGAATTCCTATCACTCCAATCAACCCCAGATGTCCTCCATGGCCAGAAGAGGTGCACTCTTCCATACACGCGCGTCCACAACTGTGACTGCGGCTGTGGTGGAAATTTTCACTGACCTCTTTACGTCGGCGCTGGCAGTGTACATGGGGATGGGTCGGGGGGGGGGGGGGGCGGCATATGTTTGAAGTAGACAACTATAGCTCCTGACAGACGGTGTTTGAAGCATTTTATATATATCAACTGTGCTATCAATTCTAAAGTTTTGTTCTAGTATATGGGATCAGTATGAAGAATGTATTGATAAGAGAGGACATAAACACATATACTCCTAAGGCTACGTGGTTCTGCACTGAAAATAGGGTATAATGTTAGAGCGGTGCGGTTTACGACCTATTAGTCATGTCGAATGCAATGCTGTTAATATTCCAATGTAAGAAATATATTTCGAACTATGTGATCAAAAACAACCGGACACCCCCACAAACATACGTTTTTTTTTCATATTAGGTTCATTTTCCTGCCACCTACTGCCAGGTACTTCATGTCAGCGACCTCAGTAGTCATTAGACATCGTCAGAGAGCAGAATAGGGCACACCGTGGAACTCACAGACTTCGAACGTGGTCAGGCGATTGGGTGTCACTTGTGTCATATGCCTGTATGCGAGATTTCCACACTCCTAAACATCCCTAGGTCCATTGTTTCCGATATGATAGTGAAGTGGAAACGTGAAGAGACACATACAGCACAAAAGCCTACAGGCCGACCTCCTCTGTTGACTGACAGAGACCGCAGACAGTTGAATAAGATTGTAATGTGTAATAGGCAGACATCTATCCAGGGCATCATACAGGAATTCCAAACTGCATCAGGATCTACTGCAAGTACTATGATAGTTAGGTGGGAGGTGAGAAAACTTGGATTTCATGGTCGAGCGATTGCCCATAAGCTACACATCACGCCGATAAATGAGAAACGATGCCTCGCTTGGTGTAAGCAGCATGAACATTGGACGATTGGACAGTGGAAAAACATTGTGTGGAGTGACGAATCACGGTACACACTATGACGATCCCGTGGCAGGGTGTGGGTGTAGTGAATGCCCAGTGAACGTCATCCGCCAGCGTATGTAGTGCCAACAGGAAAATTTGGAGGCTGTCGTGTTATGGTGCGGTCGTCGTGTTTTTCATGGAGGGGGCTTGCACCCCTTGTTGTTTTGCATGGCATTATCACAGCACAGGACTACATTGATGTTTTAAGAAACTACTTTCTTCCCATTGTCGAAGAGCAATTCGGAGAGGGTGACTGCATCTTTAAACACGACCGAGCACCTGTTCATAATGCACTGCCTGTGGCGGTGCGGTTACACGATAACAACATCCCTGTAATGGACTGGCCTGAATCCTATAGAACACCTTTGGAATGTTTTGGAACGCCGATTTCGTGCCAGGCCTCACCGACCGACTTCGATACCTCTCCTCAGTGCAGCATTCCGTGAAGAATGGACTGGCAATACCCAAGAAACCTTCCAGCACCTGATTGAAGGTATACCTGCGAGAGTAGAAGCTGTCACCAAGGTTAATGGTGGGCAAACACCATAATGAATTCCAGCATTACCGATAGAAGGCGCCACGAACTTGTTCATCATTTTCAGCCAGTTGTCCAGATACTTTTGATCACATAGTGTATACAGCAAAGTGTACTAGATAGCGTCCTACATCGATGTAGCTATGTTATCTTATATTTGTAGAACTTCGATCAAAGAATGTAATTTACAGTTATGATTACCCATCTTTTCCTATGTGAATGGGAAGTCACAGAGTATTCTTGCATTTTTAGGATAAAGTTGGAGATTGAAAGCTCTCGCCGCATTTTCATTGACTAACACCCCCTACAACACTGTCGACAATTTAATTTTCAGCCGGCCAGAAATAGGAAGGTAGTATACCCACTACATTCCATGTCTTGTGCAGAAATAGAGCGAGCAGAGTGTGTAACTGATGTTCAGCAAAGACTGTTCTGCACCAGTATTAACCACAGCACCCATTCAAGCACACAAGATCTCTTAGATATGCACTTGTCTTGGAGGTTGGCACTCCTTACCGGTGTGTAGTACATATGAGTGTGTCATGATGGTAGAACAGATGGTTAAAAATAATTGTGTGGTTTATGCATGATGGAGCTCCAGGTAGATAGAGTATGATGCATTTTACATAAATCATCTGTGCAATCAATTCTAAAGTATGGTTCGAGTACCTGGATCAGTACCAATAAGGTATCGGCGAGAGAGAAATGGTCATAGAACATAAACTGACGCACTCCTAAGGCTACATGGCTCAGCAGTTAAATATGATATAATGTTAAAGGCATGTGGTTTCTGAAACGTTAGTCGAGTGCAAGGCTCTTAACCTCTAATGCAGGACATATACATCCAAAATCTGATATACATCCACATCGCAAGTTTTCTATCCCACTTACTATGGTGATAAACGTTAAGATGATAAAACTACTTTCTTCTACACCAAAGAAAAAAATAGATTCTTTGCAACAGATGCACACTGTAGCTTTCCAGAGGAGTATAGCACCCACTGTTCACATCTGATCACAGTTCAGAATTTATATTATGCTAGCATCAGTCCCATAAAATGATTGTCTGCAATGGAAAATGCCTCTTACAGGGAAACTGAGAAATGCGCAGCAGCGGTGTTTGACATGTGAAATTACATGTCGAAGTGCACTGATTCTGTAAAGAGGACAACTGTCAAGCAAATGTATACATACGGTTTTCAGTAGCTCACAGACACCTGTCACAAATACAGAATCAATACAGTTATGAAACTGAAGACTCGATTTATGCCCAAGATGTGTCACAGAAATGGAGTATTTTGCATACATCTTCATTCATCCAGAGGAGGGTGTTAAAACAGGTCTTTCCATAGATGGACATGATCCATTACACATGTTCGAAGTCTTCTGCTGACTGTGGTATGGAGACTTGTTGACTAAAGGTAGATAGTCACACACAGTTGTATAGAAGAAGATCACAAGTCATACCACACAACTGATTACCCCTGAGACAACAACAGAAATGATGGTTGAATGAGTGATAAATGACCAGCAGTAACATCTCTCTCTCTCTCTCTCTCTCTCTCTCTTCTCTAAAATGTACGATCAGCCTACCATTACATCATGCCTTCTTACCTTTAACGCAGTCAGTTGAGAGGCAGATGGTTCTCTTTTGCAGGAAAACATCAATGACAGCAGTCAACTTGCATGTATCACAATTACGTCAATTAATATATGGCAGAATGTTGTTAAAAGCCCATAGAGAAATTTCTCTGTAAGGTGTTTGTTAGCTGACACAGCATCGTTGTGATTGGTGGAGTGTAGAGACAAGCACATTGTAAATACTGTTTGTTAGGGTTTACTAATACCCAGTATGAATTAAGCTGTCTCCATGATCATGTGTGTTGCATGCATTCTCCATAAAAAATTGAGCAATTGAATATTCATCCCTGTCAAATATTGATGCTGGATGTATTGATAACATCTGAATTCCTACCATTCCAATCATCCCCAGGTTCCGTCTCTGGCTGTGGTTGGTGCACTCTGGCATGTACATGGGTCCACAATTACAGTTGTGGTCATGGCGGCAGTTTACTGCGACCCCTTAGCATGGGTGCTGGTGGTGTGTCAGGGAATTGGTACACTGCATGTGGACATCTGGAGATGAGCATGTGTGATGTGCGAGTGTTTCAGTAATCTCTGACTTCTAGCCATAACAGCTACTGCTACAGACTAAATTGTGGTTTAAGTGTGTTCTCTTTTGCAATGGCATTTGTTGTTGTCTCTATCCCATCACACAGTAGGGCCTTCCTCCTTCCGAATGTAGCCGTGAGAGCCAAATTAGGAATTCTATAGTGCTTTAAAAATCCAATCATAACGTGAAATTCTAAATTGAAGGCGATCTCTGACGTTTATCCATGAGAACTACTACTACTACTATTATTACTACTACTACTACTACCACCACTACTACTACCCATTGGATTGTGGTTTATGTGTGTGCCTTTAGTGCTTCTCAATACATTGCTGTGGACACCATCTTGCAGAGGTACTTCCTGTTTTGGCTCTCTCCTATCATGCAGTAAGCCCTTCCTTCCCAATGCAGTGGAGAGAACCAATTTAGGAATTCTACGGTGTTTTAAGAACCCAATCGTAATGTCAAATTCCCAATTGATCAATTTATTGTTTCCAACAGCTGTGTTGTGAGCACAGATCTTGTGAGTCTATCCCGCAAATTATTTAAGGATGTAGCACATAGCTGAGCTGAAATTTGGAATTTTCAGCTACCTGTTGCCGAAGTGGCCGAGTGGTTCTAGGCGCTACAGTCTGGAACCGCGCGACCGCTACGGTCGCAGGTTCGAATCCTGCCTCAGGCATGGATATGTGTGATGTCCTTAGCTTAGTTAGGTTTAAGTAGTTCTAAGTTCTAGGGGACTGATGACCTCAGAAGTTAAGTCCCATAGTGCTCAGAGCCATTTTTTCAGTTACCTCGAATGTAATGGACTTCCTACCAAATGACCTAACTGTGCGAAAATCCACCGGTAGGAGGCTAGGGACAGAATATCCAGGAGGATTTGGAAACCGGGCAAATGCAGGATCGAATCTCACCAATGTATCAGCCCTAGTACCTACCAACAGGATGCAAGGAATAACTGCCTGCACACAGAGGGTATCGATTTAATTAATTAGTCACTCAGTCTGATAGAATGAGGGAATATTTCCTAGATGCCCACAACTGCTGATTTACCAGGTAAACACTGCTTTGTTTGTGCTTCAGTCTGAGTATAACTGATGGTACGTGTAGGCCCAGCAGTGCACACCACAGGATGTGGCCACTTGAGAAAGAGAGTGTGAGAGAGAGAGAGAGAGAGACATAGAGAGAGAGAGAGAGAGAGAGAGAGAGCATGTGTTTTGACAGGTATTTCTCAGGTGTCAATATCAAAGGATTGCCCCCCCCCCCTCGATGATTTCATTTGGGGATTAGCACAACCTTGTGCAAGTGGGAATACGTGAAGCAGCCACCCTAATGAAACTGTTGGGGGGATGGCATGCAATGCCCTGTGGCCAGTGTGACAGAATGATGAGGAAGAGAGATCCACCCCTAAAGCTGTGCAAACTGAATTTTATAAATGCTATGTGATTTAGTTTCCTGTCATGAGATCCCTCCTTTCCAGCACAGATCCACCAATTTACAGACGTTGGATGGGAGGGGAGGGTTGAGGAATTTCCTGGATGGGGAGGGTTTAATTAATTGATTAATTTAATTAATTCATCAATCAAATTGATAGAGTGGGAGGAGGATATTCAAATAACTCAAGCCTGAAAGTGTACTTGTATCAGTGAGGGAGATGGAAGAGGCTTGAAGGAGGAAGGAGGATGAGGAGGGGGAGGCCTGGGAGGAGGTTTCTCAGAAGAGCAAGTTACCCCTAGGGAGTGATAAATCAACCATGGTGGCATGATAATCCCATTAGCAGAATATTAGGTTAAGATCATAAATCAGTCATCTATCACAATTTAATTAATGTACATATCAATTTTATATCAAAAGTGGTGTAGAACGCTAAGTTAAAGACAGGCGAATCAAAAGAGAACACTAGGTTAAGGGATGACATGGAGTAGAACAGTAGAGTTGCCCCTGAAAGTATGCTTGCCCCTGGTGTAGGCAACTTGCACTAACAAAACAACCTTGTGATGGCTTTGCCCTACTACTCAAGGGGGTCGTGAAGTTCTGCAGAGGTGGGTGGACTTTGAACGATCAGTACTTCAATGCTATGATCACAGGCTGTGTCTATTAAAGTGAAGTGCTACAATTTAGGGGTCAAAGCAAACAGTGCTACCAAATGACTGCTGACAAGCTAAAAACTTTTGGAAATAAAGAACTGCCTTGAAAGTTTATTTAATGTTATGTGTTTATTTGGCCATTTAATTATGAACCCATCATATTTAAAATTTGTGTTACCATTAGTAAATGTATGCCGATAAGATGTTACAAAATATCCTATAAGGAACATGCTATTTCATACATCACTATAATGATTCTTGCACACTTGTTCTGACACACAAGTATGGTACTCTACTTATAATGTTATGTAGATATTTATAGCATTATGTATGTATGCAAAATTTGGTGAGACTTAATGTATCAAGTTAGCGAGCTAATGTGCCACATTAAATGGAGGTTTGTGACGTTTCGTTTAGGCGAGCTAATCGGCCACCCATATTGGTATAAGGTAAGGTGAATTTCTTGTACAGCTGAGTGCTGTAGGCCGGTATAGAAGCATCGACCGTCGCTGGCAAGCCCAGTTTTGGATACGAACGCTTGGCTGAAACTGGTGAAAATCCTGGTACGGGGGTATTTTGAAGCTTAAGAGGAATGACAATGCTCAGAGGAATGGCGGAGTGTCATACAAGCTGAAAGCTGCCTTCTTACAGTCCTTTGAAATCTACAATAATTTACAATCAAATATTAATGAAAATCTGAATATTTCTGCGATCACAGAAAAATGAGACACATATATTTTCAATATCTTTTAAACTACTGAAGTTAATATTTCACAGTGAATAAACACTTTCACAGTGAACTTCTGAATTCACAACTTTTAAACGCTTCATGTGATTTTAATATGCAATATCTCATATGATAGCATAGCACTTCAGCTATCATCTCTGTAAGCTAGGTATCTGTATCAATTTTATTTCTTGATTACGTTTCTAATTTTTCATTATGCAAATGTTTGTCAGAACACCGTGTTCTCCAGAATCACACAGCAAATGAATACAGCACGAATACCTAATTTTTGTCATACTTGTATATTTATTTAATGAACTGTTTACCATTTCCCCAATAACTTGGTGTAAATATTAATCACAGCAAATAGTATAAAATCATCGTAATTTAGGAAATGACAATCGCATGTGTTAACTGACACCACCTTTGTAAAAGAGAGCCAGAAGATGCTTCTGACAAGCAGTCCTAAACAACTGTTTAAACGGTATTTAACGATGATCGGTTGTCACATATCGAGAGCGCACTTGGGCAAGAATACTGGCTTAATTGTTCACGGACAAACGTTTGTTCGTATCTATTGTGAATGACTGTGACTGAGCGTTTATTACATTTCTGTATTTAAATAGTGTTGTAATAGTTTAGTCTGGGAAGTGCTCAAGTTGAGTCGGATAATATCTGTAGGGCTTAGGAACGATGTATTTTTGTTGGGGACAGCCGTCACCCAGTGGGAAAGCGGACAGCAGAGGAATGAATACTACGGGAGTCAAATGGTGGCTGAGACTTCTCGAGTGAAGAGCTCAATGGAGCGATTCTTGACACTTTATGTCGAGTGCTGGAGAACGCAGACCTGCCTACAGTCACATGCATGATTCAGTCTTATATGTGATTGATTCTAGGCGGCGAATGGCCGCTAAAATACTTTAACTTTTGAAGGATCTTTATATTTCGAGAAGTCTGAATTTTCCTGTATGCTATAGAGTAGAACTCTAACTTTTTCTGCTTGTATTATGGAACCGTTGATGGACAGACCATGAGTTATTAGTCTTTGTATCATCTTTAAGTCTTTGTTGTAACTCTGAACTGCCTTGAGCTGGTGAATACTTCGTGATTTGTGATTACGAAATGGACGTAGTTTTCATGTATCTTTGATGATTATGTAGTTTGGGAGTTTTGCTACCATTCTCCTAACGCTCTCAACGTAATTTTACTGCATTTGGTAAGGGTATTTTCTGTCCCTATTTTAACAGAATATCAAAGGACTACTTCTTATTTATTTGATGTGTCCTTTCCTGAATATACATTATTCAATGTAATTTTCTGTCGTGCACCCAAATTACAGATTTTAGAATAGAACGTATGTTACAAAGTTATTCATTTAACTTCAGTTTTGTATTTCCGTGTATTTTATTAACATGCAATTCTAGCCAAGGCACAGACAATTTGACTGCAGGAGCACAACTACAGGTTATTATATACAGCGAATTAGCTGAGGGTCATGAAAGCAGGCTTGCGCGGCTTGACCCTGTGATTACGTAGCGCTATTGTTTCTAAACCGAACTGTACATAATCCAAGTACCTACAGTAAGAGTAACTGCAGGTAACGGCGCGCATGGTTTGCTCGTATGGGATGCTGTTTGGAACAGCAGCTACACTAACAGAACGCATTAGTTATCGTAGCAGTCTGCAGTGGAAATCAGTGTCAAACGCCTTCCGGAAGTTTTAAGAATATTGAATTTGGATGTGACCCTTCATAGGGATTTGCAGGATACTGTGTGAGAAAGGGGCAACTTGACCGCAGCACGAACGAAGCTTTCTAAATACACTCCTGGAAATTGAAAAAAGAACACCGTGAATTCATTGTCCCAGGAAGGGGAAACTTTATTGACACATTCCTGGGGTCAGATACATCACATGATCACACTGACAGAACCACAGGCACATAGACACAGGCAACAGAGCATGCACAATGTCGGCACTAGTACAGTGTATATCCACCTTTCGCAGCAATGCAGGCTGCTATTCTCCCATGGAGACGATCGTAGAGATGCTGGATGTAGTCCTGTGGAACGGCTTGCCATGCCATTTCCACCTGGCGCCTCAGTTGGACCAGCGTTCGTGCTGGACGTGCAGACCGCGTGAGACGACGCTTCATCCAGTCCCAAACATGCTCAATGGGGGACAGATCCGGAGATCTTGCTGGCCAGGGTAGTTGACTTACACCTTCTAGAGCACGTTGGGTGGCACGGGATACGTGCGGACGTGCATTGTCCTGTTGGAACAGCAAGTTCCCTTGCCGGTCTAGGAATGGTAGAACGATGGGTTCGATGACGGTTTGGATGTACCGTGCACTATTCAGTGTCCCCTCGACGATCACCAGTGGTGTACGGCCAGTGTAGGAGATCGCTACCCACACCATGATGCCGGGTGTTGGCCCTGTGTGCCTCGGTCGTATGCAGTCCTGATTGTGGCGCTCACCTGCACGGCGCCAAACACGCATACGACCATCATTGGCACCAAGGCAGAAGCGACTCTCATCGCTGAAGACGACACGTCTCCATTCGTCCCTCCATTCACGCCTGTCGCGACACCACTGGAGGCGGGCTGCACGATGTTGGGGCGTGAGCGGAAGACGGCCTAACGGTGTGCGGGACCGTAGCCCAGCTTCATGGAGACGGTTGCGAATGGTCCTCGCCGATACCCCAGGAGCAACAGTGTCCCTAATTTGCTGGGAAGTGGCGGTGCGGTCCCCTACGGCACTGCGTAGGATCCTACGGTCTTGGCGTGCATCCGTGCGTCGCTGCGGTCCGGTCCCAGGTCGACGGGCACGTGCACCTTCCGCCGACCACTGGCGACAACATCGATGTACTGTGGATACCTCACGCCCCACGTGTTGAGCAATTCGGCGGTACGTCCACCCGGCCTCCCGCATGCCCACTATACGCCCTCGCTCAAAGTCCGTCAACTGCACATACGGTTCACGTCCACGCTGTCGCGGCATGCTACCAGTGTTAAAGACTGCGATGGAGCTCCGTATGCCACGGCAAACTGGCTGACACTGACGGCGGCGGTGCACAAATGCTGCGCAGCTAGCGCCATTCGACGGCCAACACCGCGGTTCCTGGTGTGTCCGCTGTGCCGTGCGTGTGATCATTGCTTGTACAGCCCTCTCGCAGTGTCCGGAGCAAGTATGGTGGGTCTGACACACCGGTGTCAATGTGTTCTTTTTTCCATTTCCAGGAGTGTATATGCTGATTTGTGAGCAGTAGCTTCCCCGTCTCAAGAAAATTTATTACATTAAAATGGAGAATATGTCCAAGATATCTGCAGCAAGTAGATGTTAAGGATATTGGTCTGAAATTTTGCGAGTCCATTCTTTCACCCATCTTATAAGCAGGAATAACCTGCGGCTCCTTCGAGTAATTTGAGAGTTCGCGCTGGGCAAGAGATTCGCAATAAATGCAAGGTTAGTAAGGGGCCAGTGCCGAAAAGTACTGCCTGTAAAACTAAACTGGGAAGTGGCGACTTACTTGTTTTCAACCCTTTCTGTTGCTTCGCGACGCCTGGGATGCCTACTTTCATATCCGCCACAAGGGAGTTGTGCGACGGTCAAACGATCCTGTCCGTGAATGATGTCTCAGTCGTGAAATTTAAAATTTCAGCTTTCCTTCTGCAGTCTTCTATTACCGAACCTGTCTGTTCGACGAATGACTGAATAGAAGCCTTCGAGCCGGTTATTGATTTGACGTAGGACCAGAAATTTCTCAGGCAAAATCTTTTGCTGACGGAGACGGTGGAATTATTATAAGAATTCTTCAGAAATATTGGCACCTAATTTCAGCATGTACGGTCATTTTTATGTGCGTGTGAAAAAAAACAACACGATAATCGTATCGAACAGTGCGTGATTGATTGTATGCTCATTCTGATTAAGTGACTTGAAAATCTGATGCAGATTGCAATTGATTGATTATAAAGAGCAATACATAACATTTTTGGTAGCCGAGGTGGTTAACTTTGACGATCTCTCTTTCTTCAGTCGGATAAGTGCAACCCAACAATCAATGTGTTCCAAAAAGATACATCCTGTTTCGTAAGACTATATCTTCTATGTGCATGAACACAGGAACTTGGGAAGCTTTTTAACTTACGCATAAAAAACTAAACTCCTCCCGAACAGGCCATGAAGGCCCAACGGTACCGACCGGCCGCCGTGTCATCTTCAGCCCATAGGCGTCACTGGATGCGGATATGGAGGAGCATGTGGACAGTACACCACTCTCCCGATCGTATGTCAATTTCCGAGACCGGAGCCGCCACTTCTCAATCAAGTAGCTCCTCAGTTTGTCTCACAAGGGCTGAGTGCACCCCGCTTGCCAACAGCGCTCGACAGACGGGATGGTCACCCATCCAATTGCTAGCCCAGCCCGACAGCGCTTAAATTCGGTGATCTGATGGGAACCTGTGTTACTACTGCGGCAAGGCCGTTAGCTAACTTACGCATAGGACTAAAAAATATTCTTTTTCAAAAGAACGATTCGATATCACTTGGGTATATATTTTGAAAGTAAGCATGTACAGCCCAGGGAAAGTATTTACAATTAGGTTGAAAATCTTTTCCCTAATGTTCATTGTGCCCTCCACTTGAGGCACGACAAACATCCAGACGAGAGTCAAATTCGTCCGTAAGTCTTGAGAACGCATTGTACGGCGGAGACTTTTCTCTGGCCTACAACAAGGCATGCAGAAGAAATGACTGCACCCCTGTCCAGCGCCTTGGCACGAGAGAGTGACAGAATAAAATTCCATCAAAAATTCCAATCGTAGATTCAGACTGACCTTGAAACTACATATCAGACGTTACAGATCACGGGTAGCTAACATCAGTGTTTCAAAAGACACTGTGATTACCTGATCAAAAAAAGGCTTTCCACTAATTTCCCCTGGCGATCTGAGACTGCCATGGGCTTGCCTAAAGAGACAAAAGTGGCCGTGTGTAAGCAGAGAAATGTTCCGGTCCTCGGTTTATTTACTCCAAATACTTGGCCATATGTAAGCAGAGAAATTTTCTGTTTCTCGGTTTAATTACTGCAAATAGTTGGCAAGTTGGCGAATTTCCACAAAGGCTTGCGGACCGTTAATTTAAAATTCATGCCACTCTTACTTCAAGGCAGAGCGACACTAGACCCTCTCGCCCTTCTCAGAACTGCCGCGACTCCAATACACCCACCTTCTGAGCTACATCGCCTGCCCTCAGTGGCTGGAAATAATCGTAACTGTCAACAAGGTTAGGTTTGCCTGGGGGTCTTCTTCCGGCTGGCGGACGCATAGTGTGGTTCGGCGTCCGAATTAACAAATGCGACTGGAAACGCGCTCACCAGCTCAGTCGTTCGGAGTTCTTAGACGCAGCCCTTGGCAATCAGCATTAGCGCAGATCTACCGCCATTTACGAGGTGTGGTACGTTCTTCCAGTACTTGGTAGCGCCACGAACAGTGTAGCTCCCTGTATTTCTGACTTCGGACAATAACGCGATTCGTATTTCCAATCGTGGTTTCTTAGTGACGCTTCCGCTGGAGTCCCGATCTTTAACCGAAGCTTTCCATGCTTCTGCGATAAGTAAATTTGTGCCGCCCCTGCCTGGGTTTCAGTTAACGTAAATCTATCGGCTATTAGTTATTTTCCTCGTAATTATCATTTCGCATTCTCTCTCTTTCTATCTCTATCTATCTCTCTAGAAAGGGCTTAATAAATTGTCCACTTTTCTCTTGCAAATAATCTGATTTCAATTAATTTGTCTTTGTTGAGTCAGACTTCTTTGTCGCTGAGGTAGCTAGTAATAATAAAGTTAATTAGTACGCTCTGAATAAGTAATGCATTATTAATAACTACGAAACTTATCTTTGCTCCCCAAACTCGTCTGTAGCTATGAAACTGCACACATGAACTTGCGGTTTATAACATACTAAATGAGCCTCGATCAACGAGTGGCGAATTAATAAGGGTTCGGAATGGCCTTACTGTCGCTTCACTACAGTTACTAGAAAACACAACTTCGTAGACACTTGTTGACATGTTTCTGATAGTGTTGGGGTGAAGACACAGTTCACAGGAGACGGAAGTCTCATCACTCCCCGACGGTTGGCACGGACTGTGTCACGGCGAGTAGGCAGCACAACAGTGTTACTCCGACAGGAACTTTCTGGAAGTGGGCAACATCCGCCCTCGAACAGAAGTGCCTTTCCGACATCTGGCGACGCTATTTCAGAGCAGAGGCGCGGCGCAGTTGCCTCGGAACTATGGGAGGCACAGCTTCTTCCTAGAATCTCGCTGTCGCCTCGTGATACCATTTTGCTGTGCAGCATCTCTGCATTGGTCGATACTTTTTGCGCTGCTCTCAACAGTCGACGATACCGCAGTGTTGACCTGCAGCAAGACGTTTTCTGTGCCCAGTCTGTGCTAATTCTATGTGTGGAGTAAGCGCTATTCAAATTCTAACGGGCGGTCTCGCATTTCTTGTGATTATGGAACAATACATTCAAGTTTTTAGCAGATCTGTGTGATTCCTAGTTTTTAGTATTCCCCTGTTGCCTCATCTGAAATTAAATTTAGCCACTCGAAACCCCTGCTAGAAGAAATAGAATCTGGAGTCACCATGGTCAACACAAAATGACACTTCGGAGAGTCTCTCTGTGCTCCAATATGGTACGTGGCTGCTGTGTTCCCTGTATCTTCCACGTTGTTGCGATTCATTTCTCGCTTAAATGTACCTAGCCTCATCACTGAACATTAAACGTGAATGTGGACTGTTATCTCCCATTTACATCTGCATCTACATGAATCCTATTCTCGACATACTATCGGTTGGAACAGCGACCAATACTCTTTAGAAATAATATGCACTTAAGTCTAGTCGTAGGTTTTTATTTTGCACACAGTATTAAAACTCAGGCCATTCCACAGACATCCACTTGGGAAGCGAGCGTGACAGCATTCCAAGGAATGTCGTGAGAACGGTACTGCGTACCATTACCGGCAGGCAGTAGACAAAATAAAAAACGGTGACTATGGTCTAAAAAATATATTATATCTCTATAAATACCTTGTACTTCACACTTAATTGCCTGGCAATGAGTTTAACGAACCATGTTCAGAATACACTGACGGAAAAAAATTCGCAATACTAAAAAGAAATTTATGTAGAGTAATGATATTTCGGGAGTACATCTAGGTAACATATTCAAGGGATCAACACTACAAAATCACAGGTTAATGTAAGAGCCATACAAGCCATTGAAAATGTTATGTAAAAGTGGAAGAGGGAAAAATGAAAGGAAAGGGAAGAGACTGCTGAGGCCAGCTGCATCGTGACTTTATGCAGAATCAGCGGCGATGAGTGCAAAATGTGTGTCGGACCGCCATTCGAAAAATGTTCAAATGTGTGTGAATTCTTATGGGACTTAACTGCTAAGGTCATCAGTCCCTAAGCTTACACACTACGTAGCCTAAATTATCCTAAGGACAAACACACACACCCATGCCCGAGGGAGGACTCGAACCTCCGCCGGGACCGGGATTCGAACCCGAGATCTCCTTCTTACTAGCAGTTGAGTTAACCATAGCGCCACTCGGGCACAGTGTTTATCGCAATTGCGCGAACTATCTCGGCACACTTCTAGGCCGATCCACATTCTCAGCTAGCATCACCTATCCGCATTCCTCGTCTATGTCCTCCATGCTCGCTACTTCGAGATCCCCGCGGGAGGTCGGACGTAATTGAGCTTGCCCAATAAAGGTGGTGGCTTCAATGCCCAACGAGGCGAATCACTTACATGCACACGTGGTGTATTTTGTTTCGGACATGTCGGTCAATACAGAGAAGGTTAATGCTGTTTGAGGATGACGCTGGAGTTATCCTATGATGTCCATACATGCTCGACTGGAGAGAGATCTGTGATCGAGAAGGCCAGGGCAACATGTCGTGACTCTGTAGTGTATGGTGTATGTTGGGTTACAACAGCAATATGTTGGAGACTGTTTTCCAGTTGGAAAACACCTCCTGGAATGCCGTTCATGACTGGCAGCACTACAGGTTGTATCACCAGGCTGACGTACAAATTTGCAGTCACGGTGCGTGGGATAACCATGATGTTGACCCTGCTGTCGCACAAAATCGCACCCTAGGCCCTGATTACAAGTGTTGGTCCAGTGTGTCTAGCACGCAGACAAGTTAGTTGCAGGCCCCCAGCTGGTCTCCTTCTAACCAACACACAGCCATCACTGGCACGTAGGCGGATCCACAGACCTCCACCTTTCCCTCCAGAGCTCCCACTTGTCACCACCGAAGTCGGCGGTGTTGAGGAGTCAGAAAAATGCACACTATAGGACGTCTGGCTCGGGGCTGTCTTTAAAGTAACCGATTTGTAGCAGTTCGTTGTGTCACTGCGATGCTGACTGCTGCCCAAGTTGCTGTTGCAGATGCAGTACGATGAGCCAGAGCCATACGCTGAACACGATGGCCTTCTCTCTCGGTAGCGCCACGTGGCCGCCCAGAGCCCGGTCTTCTTGCGGCCGTACATTCTCGTGACCACCGCTGCGAACGAACATGTACAGTGGCTACGTTCCTGCCAAGACTTTCTGCAATATCGCAGAAGGAACATCCAGCTTCTCGTAGCTCTGTTACACGACCTCATTCAAACTCAGTGAGGTGAGATGATGATAATGGCGTCTTCAGCACTTTAAAGCCATTCTTGACTAACATTAACTCACCACGCCCAATCTGAAAGGTAACTAACGCTCATGGCCTTGCAGCGTGTAATGAAAGCAAACGTGATATGCATCATTCTAGCGGCATCGCTATCGCCACTCTTAGGCGTTAAATTTCAAATGGTTCAAATGGCTCTAAGCACTATGTGACTTAACATCTGAGGTCATCAGTCCCCTACACTTAGAACTACTTATACCTAACTAACCTAAGGATATCACACGCATCCATGTCCAAGGCAGGATTCGAACCTGCGACCGTAGCTGCAGCGCGGTTTCGGACTGAAGGGCCTAGAACCGCTCGGCCACAGCGGCCGGCCGTTAAATTTCAATAAACATCATTTTCCGGATGTAAAAACATGCCTACCAACTTAAGTTTATGCCGCATAACTCCTTCTTGGTAAGGCGTTTCCCTTTTCCCGTCAGTGTAGTTCTCTATCGTTCTACTGTCCAACGGCATGCGGGAAAAACTTCCATATCGAATTCACAGAACTCTACACATTGTTGTTCGTCACCGTCATGAAGGTGTGCAGCAGTTAGAAACACAGATGTCATCGCAAGACACTACAGACGCCTGAGGAACGGGTAACTATTGGCTGGCAAAACGGGTAGACTGATGTGGACTTCACGAAAAACTGTTGAATATACTCCGTGTCTTGAACGAGCACCCGAGGTCGGCCTGGGGATTTCCCTTAACATAAATAGTCAGTGTCTTGAAACTTCTGGTGCCACGTTCGAATGCTTTATTATGTTGTGCGACAGACCGTAAAAGACCTTTGATTGCTCTGTTAGCACCGCATCGACGCACATTGGCTAATGAACGACCAGCACCACCGGGTCCCTTACCGCCAAGTACATTAACCGGCAAGTCACAACTGCCACCAACATTAAATCTTCGTTTTGAAACATAACTTCAAATTTAATTTACGCTAAGTTTCTATCCTCTATGGTTGGTGACTTCAGATGGATTTTACTGAAACACTCTCCATCTAATGACTTCAACGAACACCGATAAAACGGCTGGGAGAGTGATACACGACATTTATATGTTTATTTGTTTACCTAGATTCTAGAACGAGGCAAATTTTGCATATAAACTGGTATATATGCTTCGTAAATATAGCATATGGTTGGTGACTTCAGATGAATTTTACTGAAACACTCTCCATCTAATGACTTCAACGAACACCGATAAGACGGCTGGGAGAGTGATACGCGACATTTATATGTTTATTTGTTTACCTAGATTCTAGAACGAGGCAAATTTTGCATATAAACTGGTATATATGCTTCGTAAATATAACATATTTTAACACAAAATTTTAAATTTGTTAGTATAACGCAAACTTACGGTGTTTAAGGGAAAGAAAAATAAAAGAAATATCTATGAAGGTGTGCTGAAAAGTTATGCCTCAGAGTTGAAGTCAAAACCCTTAAAGCGCTTGAAATAAAACAAACGTAGCAAAAATTCTTCGTCTTTATTCTTCATGCCTACATGTTTGCTGCCCTCTGTCGCTAGAAAGTTTCGAATAGGAGCGTGTAACACGACGGTGTGTAACGGAACCATGTCGGTGAGTGAGAAGCGATACGCTGTAATCGAGTTTCGAATTCCAAGAGTTCGTCCACACGCTGAGAACCCTCTCCTTCACCATGACAATGCCAGATCACACAAGAGCGCTGCGACATCTGCAACAATCCGATACCTCCCATTCACAGTCATTGATCATCCTTACAATCCCGACTTGGTCCCATCCAATCGTCATCCGTTTCCACACGGAAAGAACACTCTCGTGGGCTTCACTTTGATGGTGATGAAGCGATGCCAGCAGAGGTGAGGTTGTGTCACAGTGAACGCAAACATTCTACAGTGGCGGTATCAACAAACGGGTCTCAAGCTGGAAGAAATGTGTTTTTCCTCAGGGTGAATATGTTGAGAAATAAATAGGTAGACATGAAGAATGAAAGTGTGGAATGTTAATAACGTTTGTTTTATTTAAATAGCTATAAGAGTTTACACGTAAAAAATTCGGAGGCATTCCTTTTCAGCACCAACTCGTACGTAAATATCTACCTAGAAAATCTTCAAACTATTTTCCGCCATTTGGCGCACAAATACATACATGCTCATCCGGGATCCAGGAAGCCCATGCTGCTGCTTTAATATACTATATCCTACAGCTTCTGCATCGATTTTGTAGTTGATAATTCTAGATGATTTTATGCGCAAATATTAATCGGTTCTCTCAGTGACCTATCGCCAATGTCTAACGTTTGCAAATCATTGCTGCAAGAAATTACATCGTACTTTTATCGTGTACCTTAGAGTAAGCAAATAATTCAGATTTATATTTTATACCTAGCGTTAAGGTTAAAAGAGGTTCCACATGAACCTGATTGTTTAAAGAAGGTTCTAAATGGGCACTGGAATATCGTTACTGTGGTGTCACCGCCAGACACCACACTTGCTAGGTGGTAGCCTTTAAATCGGCCGCGGTCCCTTAGTATACGTCGGACCCGCGTGTCGCCACTATCAGTGATTGCAGACCGAGCGCCGCCACACGGCAGGTCTAGTCTAGAGAGACACCCTAGCTCTCGCCCCAGTTGTACAGCCGACTTTGCTAGCGATGGTTCACTGTCTACATACGCTCTCATTTGCCGAGACGACAGTTTAGCATAGCCTTTAGCTACGTCATTTGCTACGACCTACCAAGGCACCATATTCAGTTACTATTCTGAACAGATAACGTTGTGAATCATGTACCGTCAAGACCGACGTTCACCATTAATGGATTAAAGTTAAGTATCAAACTAATTACGTCCGCTTTATGAATTCTAATTCCTTGTCATGTTCCAGACCTCACGTCAGTATGGTTCTTCCCTCCTCACGCCAGCCTGCGTGAGCTAAAACGCGTGCATTTCGGCCTCCTCTAGTAACACGGTGTTGGCTCTTCTGCCAAAACAACAGTTGCCATATTTCTCCTGTTTCCGGTCCTTACATTTGCTTTTTGTAGCCAGACGTCTACGTTACAGGAACCGCATAAAGAGTTCGGTTGAATGGCTGTAAAGGACGTCCTACTTTTTTACTGAATGGAAGTGAACAAACGATGTTACATCATAGCGTAACAATGAAAGCAGCCCCTTCTCGAAATGTATTTCAAAATATGACCATACAATGTTATTATTTATTTCCGTGTCTCTTTACAATCACATGCGGAAAGAGTTAAATGACATTGTACAGGTCGATATTATGGTCACTTTTCGAAAATGATGATGGTGATATTTGGTTCGGTTTGTGGGGCCCTCAACGGTGCGGTCATCAGCGTCCGTACAAAGTCCCAATTTTTACACAGCCCAATTTTTGGCACACAGTCCAATCTAACCACTGTCACAAACGATGATGATAACGATGAAATGATAAGAACAACACAAACACCCTGCCCCTCGCAGAGAAAAATCCCCAACGCGGCTGGGAATCGAACCCAAGACCCCGTGATCCAGAGGCAGCAACGCTAGCCACTAGACAAAGAGCTGCGGACAAAAGCCTTTGTCACTGGCTATCATGTCACTTGAAAGGAACATCGACACGGTACTTATAAATAGCCCAGATATGCACGATATCTAGTACGATTACCCGTTATTGCTTATAATATCGTTGATGTATGATTTTTCTGCTTTTAATATAAATACAATGTAGCATCTTGAGCGTACCCTCACTGAACGCTACTTTACTTGGTACCAGAAGCAAAACTAGATTTCATTTCGTCCTGATTGTTATCCGCTGGTGTGTTGAGCCACAACCTGCAGTTCGTAAGCTAGTATTCTGACTGTCAGCAAGTTCAGCTTGAACCAAATCTCCTCCTTCCTTATTACGACTCTTGACGGCTGTATTAGCAAAGACATTCCTATCATGGTATGTAACATCTTGTCTAATGACACACTCCCAGATGATGTAGTCGGGGGGTGCCGATTGCTCTACGTTAACGTCTCTCCTTCAGAATACAGCTGGAATATGGAACTATACCCACAGGTAATGTATGACATTCTAGATTATCTTAGGACGAAACAGGTCCCCCTCCTTGTTTCTCCCGCGACCCAGACTTCTTGCCATTTTCTATCAGTACATGCCTTTATTTCCTTCTTCGATGTTGCTTTTGTGCCTGTATCTCCTTTACCTTCTCATTCGCCCTTTTTGAGCCAATATTGTGCACCTCTCTTTGTTGCGCCAATTCCTTAACATATATTACAGTTTTATGATACTGCGAGTGGTGGGATATACTTTTAAACAAATACTGTATACCGTTTTCCTGCCGATATCTAGTGATGTAGTGGTTAGCATCTGACATTGAAGAGGAGCGGGATTTAAATCACCATCTGGCCACCCTGATTCATGGTTCCTAACATTTCAAAATAACTTCAAGAGAATGGCAATATCTTTGTCTCCCAGACACGACAATCAAACATAAAAATCTGTCTTTAATGATGTCAGTGTCGGTAATATGTAAATGTCGTGTGACTAGGGCCTCACGTCGGGTATACCGTTCGCCGGGTGCAAGTCTTTAGATTTGACGCCACTTCGGCGACTTGCACGTCGATGGGGATGAAATGATGGTGATTAGGACAACACAACTCCCAGTCCCTGAGCGGACGAAATCTCCAACCCAGCCGAGAATCGAATCTGGGCCCTTAGGATTGACATTCTGTCGCGCTTACCACTCAGTTAACGATGGCGGACGTCAGCGGCGGTCGGAAAATAAATTACCGATGCTTCCTTCCTTTATTCGTTGTTTACTTCAGTCTTTCCTTCCGTCCTCCTTAGTTTTACAGTACGGATCTTATATAACAAGCAAAAGTGACCAAAAGCGGATGCGTTTATCACTGGTTTTGAGAGGTAAACAAACCACTGGGTTTCTTGGCCACACCGCACGCTGCACCTGCGGTTGTTCGAGGAAAACCTGGCATACAGGCCTTCCTGTGCGTTACCGCGAAAGCCGCTGCGGTTTCCAGGAGAAGTGGACGCTGTCCCCCGAAAGGACACAGGACGTGCGAGTATTTCCCAGCACCGGCGCGACCGCTTGCCGCCTCCTGAGCTCGGCTGAGCTGTTAATGGCGACTGTGTTGATGTTGGAGGACAGAAAGCGTCTGCAGCAGATAACGTCTTCCGCTGTCCGAAGGTCTCCGCGCTGCTTACACGGGTTCCTGGAGCTCCTGAAAGCGGCCACGGACGTTCCCCGAGGCCGTGAGCCGCCACTCTGCGCCGACAGTCTATGCGTCTCTCTCTCTTTCTCTCTCTCTCTCTCTCTCTCTCTCTCTCTCCCCCCTCTCTCACTCTCTCTCTCTCTCTCTCTCTCTCTCTCTCATTACTCGCGGTGGAGCTGCCCAGCTAGCGTGACGTTTCGAAGAAAGCTTTCCCGACATCTTGCCTGTGTATGTATTGGAGTGAGACAATATTTTAAAGGTAAAATAAATCAATAAATAAACAAATAAATAATAAATATTTTAGATGTTATTGCTACTAGATGACACTGAATTGGATAAGAAGATATTCGGTAAGATATTCCAGGCAAGGCCTGCGTGCTTGCCTGTTGGCCGTTGTGTTTCCCAGAACCAGTAACCAGGAGAGGTTGGTGTTCTCCGGCCTACTGATAATAGGCTGATCTTTCTCTAATCGTCCTAAATATGCTGTGGCCGCAGTCT
The DNA here is from genome assembly GCF_023864275.1 of Schistocerca cancellata. NCBI lineage: Eukaryota > Metazoa > Arthropoda > Insecta > Orthoptera > Acrididae > Schistocerca > Schistocerca cancellata. The sequence goes on along the minus strand of NC_064626.1, from coordinate 340,550,013 downwards.
ACAAAGTTAGCTTATAGATATGTTATTTCCAGTGGCAGCTAGTATTTTCCGACACCTGTTGTTGAGAAGCTTGCAAAATCCCTACCAGGAAGCAACACCTTAAAGAACCTTTATTAGCGGGCGCAGGAAATGACTGATGAGGATACCTGCATTCCGCTCCTGATTCTGAATGACTGCAGTATCTAAATAACTAAACCGAGCATTTTGGAAACTCGGGGAATCGAAGATATAGCCACGAGCTTCGTGAAGGGTAGAAATCTTTATATTAAGGAATCAAAACTCTCCTTATCTTTTGCCCAAGACTGGCGCTGTATCGCACAGTGTGCAATGTGCGCATATACAGGGTGATCAAGCTACCCCAATCTGTGATTTTTACGCAACCCGCAATGCCTTCATATACCACACGCGTGATTTTCATATTCTCTCGCTCGCTACGCGCAAACTATTCGTCCTACAGAAAAAAATGAACTGGATCTTTTTGTAGGAAATTTAATGTAGTTAAATTTGGTATAGGATTACGGTCTCGCTAGAGGTCATCGCTTTCGAATTATTCAAGAAAAACGTATAAAAGTGACCTTCGAACACGTTTTTCTTGAATAACTCGTAAAATGTGGCCTCCATCAGAAACGTATCCCAGTGCCAAATTTAACTACATTAAATCTTCCTTAAAAAATATCCGATTCTTTTTTCTGTAGGGCTAATAGTTTGTACGTAGAAACCGCATTTATATGAAAATCTTGTGCATGGTTTTTGAAGGCATTGTTATTTGTATAAAATCCATGCAAAGGGACAGCTCAATCACCCAGTATAGATTTGCGTCTTCATTTGACAGCTATTAAGTAACTTAATAACTCTTTAATATTGTAAGTTGTAATTTTACCGCCGGCCGCGGTGGCCGGGAGGTTCTAGGCGCTACAGTCCGGAACTACGCGGCTGCAGCGGTCGCAGGTTCGAATCCTGCCTCGGACATGAATGTGTGTGATGTCCTTACGTTAGTTAGGTTTAACTAGTTCTTAGGGGACTGATGACCTCAGATGTTAAGTCCCATAGTGTATGGAGCCATTTTTTTTTTTGGTAATTTTACACGAGATAACATTAATTCCCACGACTACATATACATCTGTACCGTCAACTGAACACACAATCCCGATGACACGTACTCGGGAGGTAATATATTCAGCATAAAATAGAAGAAAGTGTGATAATTTCAATTAAATAATAAGATAACAGAATTTTATTTTCACCAATGCAGTTCAGATGTGGGCAGCCGTGTTTGTTGCTGTTAGAGTCGATCAACATGTGAGTATTACAGAGATGCTTCGTAAAATAAAGTGGGATTCCGTGGAGCGAAAACGACCTTCTTTTCATGGAACAGTACTTAGAAAAATTTATAGAACTGGTATTTTAAGGCGACTGCAGAAAGATTCTACTGCCGCCAATGTGTACTTCGCGTAAGGACCATGAAGATAAGATAAGTTAGGGCTAGTAAGGAGGGGTTCAGGCAGTCGTTTCTCTCTCGCTCTGTTTGCGAGTGGAACAGAAAAGGAAGTGACTAGTAGTGGTGCAAGGTATCCTCCATCAAGCACCGTACAGTGGCTTGGTGACCATGTATCTCGATGTAGATGCAAATTTTCTTTCGTATTTTTCAATTTAAGCACGTAAGTATCTGGTAACATTTGGTACGATCATGCCTGCAGTTTTTAATATACATTTACTGTATAATACGACTGCCTAAGCCTGTAAAGAACATTTGCGTCCGTTCGCTGCAACGTTAAAGACGGGAGTTAGTATGTAAAACAGCTGTTTATTAGAAATCACCCGTTTATTATAAAGAAGCCGCGAAAAAATTGAAGGCCGAGCAACGGTTTTAAATGCGCACTGTTGGTGTCTTTGGCAAGTAGCGTCTACTCAGTAAGTTGTCACACTCGTACCTCAGCTGTTAATTTTTTGCGAGATAGTACACTGTGTGATCTCTGGGCGAAAATGGTTATTTCGGACTGTACTGCAGTAATCGGCAGAAGGTAATACATCATGATCAACGGAGTTATTGCTATAAGAACGTAAAAATCGGTAGGGACTTCAAGTTGAACTTTCCGGTTGTTAGACGGAGTGTTAGCTAGCCGGACACTGGTGTTTATTGAACGAGACATACTTGACGAGGTTCTCATCGAAACCAATAAACTGTATTCACTTCCATGGAAAACTGAGTGTGGTGTTTTTTGGTGTTTGGCTAAAAAATGGTTCAAATGGCTCTGATCACTATGGGACTTAACATCTGCTGTCATCAGTCCCCTAGAACTTAGAACTACTTAAACCTAACTAACCTAAGGACATCACACACATCCACGCCCGAGGCAGGATTCGAACCTGCGACCGTAGCGGTCGCGTAGTTCCGGACTGAAGCGCCTAGAACCCCTCGGCCACCGCGACCGGCTTTCTGGTGTTCCCTGTGGCACTGTTTCCCTATTATCTTTGACCTGATTTCCTCGTTGTTGATGCTGATATTGTCAGCGGATATTGTTGAAGGCCAGTTGGAGCCAGTCCTGTTGTCGCATCTCGGAATCTTTCTGAAAGTGGTTGGGCTGTACCGCGCTTTGATTATTGACACTCGAGGAGTGAGAAGTTTAATCCTGTCTCGCGGATCAAAGCTAAACTAGCGACCATGATGTACAATGATTTTACACGTGTAGCGGTGCAGAGAATTAATCTGATATAGATTTTAGACTAAATCTTTGCAGCTGTTCGTCGCGCGATTTGTTCCGCTCGCCGCACTCCGCCAGGAGTGCGTGGACTCCGACCGCTGCCGCGAATGAGGCTTAACGAGACGCGGCGGAAGCTTCGCAGCCGCGTCCTTCCTGCCTGTTGGGGGTACTCCAAGTAGCGATCTGGAGAAACACACTGTACTCTGGCTCTCTTCGTGGTGTGGTAAAAGAGAAGGCAGGCTGTTTTCTTGCCTTTAACTGCAGTGAGTCTTTGTTTCGACCGAGAATTAGGTGCAGCATTGTGGTCAGTTCTGAGTAGTTTGTTCATTTGTTTCTACGAATGTCGTTTCAAAAGTTCCGCACACTGAGCACGCGTTATGGGGTGACGGGCGGATTTTAATTATTTTCTATACTCTCTCTGTGTTTACAAGAGCCTGAAAATCATTTTTGCTGTCAGCCAGAAAGCGATGGTGAACATACTGACCATAATTTCGTGTTTGCAAGTCCACATTCTTCTTGTACTCACTGAAAGGAAATGTTTTTACTGGCTATGTACTCGGTGGAATCAGGAACTGTGACTATAAACAAAAGTTTTCAGTTCTAATTGATTAATATATTCAGTAAAATTTTACACACACAAACATAACAATATTCCTGATAATAATAATAATGTCCATGAGATAAACAGTAATGGTGGCAGTTCAGAAACGAATTCTGCGGTAATTTACAAGTAGAATGGTCTATTGCCCTGACTTCCAATCATGAATGTTAATTGCTCGCCTAAAAAGTGGAAAATAATCCCACCACTTGGCACGCAGTTCTGTCAACATTACAGATACACACGAACAGTTACTGCCACGAAACCTAAGCGATCCAGGACGGTGTTCAGTCATCGCGACTTCACTTCCTACTTTTACCGAAAACGCGTTTGGAAGCTGCCTCTCGGTGCGAAGTGTCCCTTTGTGAATTCTAAGCGATCCGGGATGGTGTACAGCCCTCACAAGTTTACTGCCTACTTTTACCGAAACGCTGTGTCATCATCCGAGACACAGCGTACGCTGACGTGTGACTGACATACACAGATTGATAGTACCGTGCAAAGTGTCTCCCCAACTGCCTCTCCGGCCATGTTTATATATGGGCGCAGCGGACGGTCGAATGCAACATCTGCTGTCAAATGCTCTAGGGCTCTAGGCACATTCAGCAGCAACTAACTGGTCGCTTTCTCGGACACGTATTATTTAATAACTCTGTCGTGAAACAATTTACAATCTTCGTAATTTTTATATGAATGAAGTTACCTTGGCTTTAGTTACTGAAAAAGTTTCAGATTGACTGCATTTCAACTTTCCCAGCTAGAATGTTTAGAATGGAATTGACAGCAGAACATGATCTCTGAACTACTTCTTAACATTCCTTGTACTGATTGTTATTTGCACTTAAGTCATGAAACGTGATACAGGTGTATAATTTAATTAATGTAATCGAGTGCTGTAATTAGAACCTCTTATCATTAATTCATAGGAATTTTTATCTTTCAGAGTCAAATATTCATTTAGAAGATATTCATTAACGTCGACGACAAAACAACAAACGATAAACTATAAAACTAGAAGAAGCAGCTTGATGTTCCTATGTCGTTTCAAGCATACTGCAGAATATTCATCTTTGCGGTAAAAGCTCTCTTTTTGTCCGTGTTTGGTTCCTTCCATTCAGGGTGACTCTGTGATGATGTTACAACCTTTCGTGGATGACGGAAAAGGGTAAATATATCACTTTGAGGTAAGCGATCTTATTCCGGTAACGACCGAGTCGAAAGGTATAAGCAGACATCACTCAGTTACCTCTTACAGTGGAATGTTTGCAGTGGTACTGTTATTTCTATGATTGTAGGGTAGGCAGGTATCAGAGGTGGTAGTATGGAATACAACAAAAAGAAAGTCTGGTAAACGTGGGCTGTAAAATACATACCTTAGCTATAGGTACTTGTTCGGTAGAAGAGGTGTGTTTCACAGTATCGAAGATGAACAAGTGCTCATAGATCTTAAGGTATCAATTTTAGAGCCTATGTTTACTATACATTTTTCCTTAATTTCGTCCATACCAACTCCCCTAGAAGTGGCCTAAATTAAAATCGTAAGAACAGTAATACTGGCGGATGTATTCCACTGTCAGATGTGTCAGAACGATGTTCGCCTTTATTTTTCGGCTCGGTCCTTTCCGGTTCAGCATCCCTTACTTCAGATTAATACATTTATCCTTCTCCGTCGTGCCTGAACGAATGTAACGTGATTTCGGTATCACACTCCATAAAAAGGAAATGTTGTTTTTATCTTGAGCAAGCAGAAATTCTCCCTGTTTTAATGTTCAAACATTTTTCCGAGAAGTTTCTCGGTCTTTAGGGAGTTCGTTTATTCTGTCAGATAACATATATGGAATTTTTGCATCATAACACGTAATAGTTTTTAACCTTACAGCATTTACAGGAATAAAATTATTAAGAGAAAAACATTAACAGAACATGTTCTTATATACCTTAGTACTACATACAGATGCTCACAAGGCTGTCAGACATTTGCATTGGAGCCATAATTTTGCTCCAGTTTTGTCATCTACAATTATTCAGGGGTTTTTCAATGAAATGTTACGTAAATTGCCAAAATGTTAGGCCTAAACTGAAATGATCAACTTTCTTACCTTTTACAGTGTTATATTATAGTACTACAGTCTTTATTTTACGTTCTACTGTCAAAAAAGATTCGCTGTCTTATTTTTTTTAAGTATCCATTATCAGGTTAAAGTACTAGGTTTCGAAAACATTGTGGCGTGTGTTCATTATGAATGGGGCTTGTAAACTGTTGAGTGGGAAGGAGGACATCTGTATGTAAATTGTATGTGCTTATTTTTGTTGACTTCGATTTTTCATGCTTCTGTAGGGTTCAATATTTATATGATATTCACTGTTCCACTATCTTGTTCTATGTACTCTGGGTGGATATTTCGAATTCTGCAGTGACACTGGGGTTTGGTAGACTATCTTTCTCCGCGTGTGGGGCGGGGGGGGGGGGGCGGGAGGGGTGGGTGGGAATGCTTTTGCTTTTTGTACATGATAATGATCCTCTGTTATATGTTTCTGTGGATGACTGTTGATGCATTTTAAAAGTTTTAAGTCTTTGTTTGTGTCTGCTGGTCTGCATTTCATGTCCCTAAGGTGACCATCAAATTCAGAATGCCGGCCGCTGTGGCCGAGCGGTTCTAGGTGCTTGAGTCCGGAACCGAGCTGCTGCTACGGTCGCAGGTTCGAATCTTGCCTCGGGCATGGATGTGTGTGATGTCCTTAGGTTAGTTAGGTTTAAGTAGTTCTATGTTCTAGGGGACTGATGACCTCAGATGTTAAATCCCATAGTGCTCAGTGCCATTTGAACCATTCTGAAATTCAGAATGCCTGCTGTTCCTCTTAAGTGGCCTTCAGTGTTCAGTGCATCAGACGTTGAGATTATTACTTGTCTGCCCAATGTAAATTGAGTTTGTCACCATACTACGATACAATATGGACAACACCACTGGAAGAAGACACAAGAGAAGGGGAAACAAAACAGCACAAAAGCAGGAAGAACTTTCCCGGTGTCAAGGTCTCCATAACAAAAGCCTACGCTGAAGGACTCAAATTCCAGGGGAAAATTAAAGGACTTATACCTCAAGTAAAAGCCACTTTAATGAAGAAAAACAAGGACAGACATAACCTTGTAAGGAATGATCGCTAACACCCAAGATGAGGAAGGTACGAGGGCATATGTAGAGTGAAGGGTTAAAAGGCGGGAGCAGTCCAACAAAATATGGATCTCGGAGCTCCACAACTACAAAGAGGGGGGAGGGGAGCGGTGGCGCGGATCATTGCGGAGTAAAAACCGTGGGTCAGCTTAGTATGGCCAATGTGAAAGTGCCAGAGGATCGTAGATTCCCGCCAGAAGAGGAAGGGGGAAGAACGCCACATAACGGGAGTCTCCTCGATGGTGTGAAGTTCATCTGATAGCGTTGTAGCCTCCCATGAGACAGTCGACGCTTCAGCAAAAAGGGACTTGATGCAAAACCACAAATCCACTCCCGGAGGGTCGACAAAGTACATGGGGTAGGTAGTCGCCCTCCAGCCACATGATCAGCAATTTCATTACCTGGGATACTTATGTGACCAGAAACCCAAAGGAAATCAACCAATCAGCCAGAAGGTCGTGGATGGCAGAGACCAAGGTGTGGGGGCAAAAACACCACGTGATAGCCTGAAGACCACTGATTGAGTCCATAGCAACAATGGGATGAGGGAGGACTGTTTAATAAATCAGAGGGCACAACAGATGGATACAAATTCTGCAATAAACACCCCACATGTTCCAGGTGAGAGGTGATGTTCCATGCCAACAGAAGACGTGAAGGCATATCCCACATTATCAGTAGATTTAGAGCCATTGGTGTAAAAAACAATGGCATCTTGAAACTTCCATAAGAGCATTCAAAACAAATAATGGAACACCACTGGAGTGATGGAGGCTTTTGGTAGCCCAAAGAGATCTGTCTGAATCAGTGGCTGAGTAACTAACCAAGGTGGGGTGGTTGGAAGAGAATGTGGGGAACAGGACAAGGAGGGGGAATGGAAGTCACAGCAGAGAGAAGCGAGGCAGAGCCTAACCAGTAAACCTACCTGAGGGTGGGCAGGGGGCGTGCAACTGTTCAAAGCTGTGAAAAGGATAGAAAAGGAAGAGTTAATGGGAGAAGAGCAGGTAGTGATGGCATGGAAAATCAGGAGCTGGGACTGACAAATTGAAAGCAGAGGAATCACGGCATCAACCAAAAGACTATCAGCAAAGCTAGTGCGGAAGGCACCAGTGGCTAAACAGATACCACAATGGTCACTCAGGTCCAAGAAGAGCAGCATGGAAGAGATAACTGATCCATAAACTTGACAATCATAGTACAGATGCCCGGTAAAGGCAGACAAGCGTCAAATCATCCGCAACGCAAGAGGTATGGACAAGAAAGCTGAGAACATTTAATTTACAGAAACAGCCAACCTTCAGATGATGAATATGGGCAACCAAGTAAGCTTGTTGTCAAAAAGAAGACCCAAGAAACCGAACTGGGGGAACACAGTCGGGCATTTGGCATCGAGGTAGAGCTCTGGATCAGGATGGACTGTAGTATGGCATCAGAAATGCACCACCCTTGACTTAAGAGGAGAGAACTGAAAATCATGAGAGTGTCCACGTGGAATACGCCGGATGACACCCTGGAACTGTTGTTCGACAGAGGCCACCGAGTGGGAGCTGCCCCAAATACAGAAACAATCCACATACAGAGTAGGGGTGATGAAGAGTCCGCCAGAGGCCACAAGTCCGTTAATAGTTCTTAGAAAAAGAAGGGCACTTAAAATGGAGCCCTATGCAATTTGGAGAGCTGAGAACAGTGAAAACCTGGACTCTGTACGACTGGTGGGACAGGAACTGACGAATAGAAATCAGAAACGGGCCTTGAGGACCCCACTCATGGAGCGTTAGGAGGATGTGATGGCGCCAAGTTGTGTCGTAGGCCCTATGAAGATCGAAGAAAACTGTGACAAGATGGCGGCGCTTAGAAAAGGCCTGCCGAACTGCAGTTTCCAATTGAAGCAGATGGCTGATTGGAGACCATCCCTCCTAAAAGTCACATTGGAGAAGATTAAAGGTCTGACGATTCAAGGACTGAGTTGAGTAACTTGCAGGGGACATTTGTTAGGCTGATGGACCAGTAACTATGAAGAGATGGCAGATCCTTGCCAGGCTCCATTGAGAGCCTTCAAGCCAATATTGCTAAGCACATGGAGGCGATATTGGCGATGTAGAGGATTCAAATGTTGAAGCAACTGGTTACGGATGGGATCAGGGCTAGGAGCTGAATCATGGGAAGAAGAGAAGATGAGAAGAAACTCCCATTCAGTTAAAGGTTCACTGTGGGGTTCTGCCTGATGAGGGGTGAAACATACTCAGGAAGCTTCAGCCCGCTGTTTCCAGAGGATGAAGGCAGCTGGATAGGAGACTGACGCTGATGCCATCACAAAATTGGCCACAAGATATTCCATAATAGTTAAAGGATCTGTACAAAGGCCACCTTGAAGGGCTAGGCCTGGAATGGAAGACTACCACTGACGACCTTGGTGGGTGTAGAGTGTAGACCACACCCAAGGCGAAGGGAGTGAAGAACCTAGACAGGAGACAAAGCATTCCCACACACCCATTTGTACTGTCTGATTAAGTAACAGGTCTTGGCGCGAAAACATTTAAAGATAATAAGAGTTGCAGAGTGAAAGGTACGTGCTAAGGTCTGATCAGGGTAGATCCAGAAAATAAAGTCGGTAGTTGCCAACCGCACGGTGGAATGGGTATAATATCTTTGAGTAGAAGGATCTTTGATGGTTATGAGAGCCAGGCGCATGCAGTAAAACACCGGTGAGTCGCAGCTAGGTGCCTGGAAGAAGCAGATATGTGTGGACAGCTTTAAGGTGGGAGTCGTGCTCACTGTGCAGTTACCCTAAGAAAACTTTAGCACATAAATGAGAGTAGATATATAACGATTTCAAAATGGTTTTTGTTAGATAATGTTCAGGGTTATGATCTGAATGTCCAAGGTTTGACACAGTACGTATTTTGTAAAATTTTTTGTAAGAGTGATTCGTGCTACAAAAATGTTGGGAAATGTTGGAAACGGTAGGTTTTCTGTATGACTACAAATTTTAACAATATATATATTGAGATCAACATTGTGTTTAAATCTCACAGCCTGAATCATGATCCACATCTTTTGCTTGTATTGAATATGAAAATGAGTAGTAATGTAAAGTTACCCACCAACGTAAAGAAAAGGAGGCCTCTATGCAATATATATGTGCAGTTCATGGTCTGAAATCGATTTTGGTATAACTAACGTTATCAGAGCAAAGTTATTTCAAATAACTAATTTTGTGCCATTGCACAATTGGCGTTATTCAAGTCAAGATATAATTTCATTAAGTAAACATAAGGGCCAAAAGTAAATTTTTGAGTACCATCTTAATGCCATTGCACAAACGGAATTATTCTCTTAAACTTGACTGCTGAGTCAAATACACGTTGCATTTCTGGCAAAATGGAGGAGTGCAAGAAACAAGTTCACAGACGCAGTCGGATGCAGATTTGTTGAATAATTAATTTGGAACAATCTTATCATTCATATTCTCACAAATAAAAAAGGATACAATTTTAACTAAGATACTTTCAAGAGGATGGGTGCCACTTATGATGTTACAAGACGTGACGACGATCACAGATAGCTTTGGCAGTAGCCGTGCTCCACCATGGAACAGGCCGAAGATGAACAGGGACCATGCCGGCAGTGAGGATTATCTGAGATGACCACAAACGACTTCGTAAATGTGGAAACACGACCTTGGAGGTATATAGAGGCCAATCAGCACGATGGAAAGACCAGTGGGGAAACCTGGTGATCAGAAGGCGGGAAGGGAACTATGACAGAGGTCATCACCTGGCGACCAGTATAAGGATGGAAGAAGGGGAAGGGGGCGAAAGATCAGTAGCAGATCGGTGCCATCTACTGCAGTGAAATCAGTAGGGGAACCATCATTATGAAGACACAAGACACTGTCTGCAAGAAATTGGTCAATGAAGTGCCCCCAACCAGATGAAGAAGCACTACCCCACAAGGGGTGAAGCGCATTAAAATCCCCAAGGAGGACGAAAGGAAGAGGGACTAGCTGAAGAAGGGTAGTCAGGACAGCAGATGTAGTTTGCCTGTCAGGAGGGAAATACAGACTGCAGACCGTGATGGCAGAGGCCAAGTGGACCCAAACGGCAATTGCTTCCAGTGTAGTATGAAGTAGGATCCATGTACTAACAATATCTGAGTGCACCAGCGTGCACACGCTACTCAAAGCCCTCAAAGGGCCAATCCGGTTCTGACAGAAAGCACAGAATCCATGAAGAGATGGTGAATGAGCATCAGAAAAATGACCAAGAAAAAGGTAATAAGGGACAGCAACTCAGGGAGTGAAGGTAGCATCCATTACAGTTCCACTGGATAATTTTGGAGTGAGTATCCAAATGGTAGGCGAACGAGCTGGAGCCAATCACGTCGCCAGGTCACCATCTGTCACCAACGCCAACTTGGTAATACCAATACATCCATAAATGGGATAGCAGAATCTGGTTGCAAGGGGGGAGATGGCACCTCCAGAGACACTGGGGGAAGGCCTTGTCCTGGGGCTTGCATTTCTTCTTCTTCTTCTTCTTCTCTTTCATTGGTTGAGGAATGCAGAGCGTAGAGGGAGAGCAGGCTTCTGCAAGATCTAGAACCAAAAGAGAGCAGGTGACCTTTGGCAGCACAGACTATGTCCCGACGCTGAGGGAAGGAATTCTGGGAGGGAGTCCCATTGGCGGTGGGCGCTGAAGGAGGGGGGTACTTCTCTGGCCAGGCAGGTGGAGCAGAACCTGGAGGGGAGGGAATGGAAAGTACAGGAAAGGGGGAGATGAAAGAAAGGATGGATTGGGGTAATGAAAAGGTAGCAGGAGGCAAAATTGGAAGTCATCACCATAGAGTGGAATCGGTCATATTTTTGACGATCCTCAGTGTAAGACAGATGATCTAAAAACTTATAATCGTGTATTTTCTTTTCTTTCTTGTAATCTCGGTAATCTGGTGAGTATGGAGAGTGATGCTTGTGTCAATTTACATACACAAGTGGCAAAACACAGGGGCTTCCCTCATAGAGTGAGTGGCCAGGGGCTTCCCTCATAGAGCGGCCACAGTAACCTCACATAGGATCTGCCATACACGAGGAAGACATGTGCTAGAAACACAAGTGACGAAAGCACCTAATGGGTAGTGGGACATATAGCTTCATAGCACAACATAACACAAAGCGTCAACTTCTTTGGGATAGTAGCTCCTTCAAAAGCAGAATAAAGACACCATTATTGGTACTCTTCTCCTTATGACCCTTCTGCACGTATTGAACAAAACGAATGCACCATCGTTCCAGATTAACCCAGAGTTCCTTATCAGTGTGAAGGTTGAATCCCTATGAAAAGACTCCATGGATCATATCCAGAGACATCAGGACGTCGACAAGGCGATCACAAGCGTGAAGAGCTGCAGATTGGACTGCAGAAGAACCTTTATCAGGGAACCCGACTATTTCTTATTGACAGACTCCACTTAGCCAAACTTGTCTTCGATATTTTCGACGAAAAGTAGCTGCTTTGTGGCGGTGAATGCATCCGCATCTAGTACATCCCAGGTAACTGGAAAAGTGTTTCACCCAAAGCCAGCGAGCCTGGCCCTCCTCGAAGGGTGTATCCAGGAAGGGAGGGCCACAGGATCACAAGAAGTACCATTCAATGATCCATTAATACTCGAAGAGACAGCTGTAGGAGAACTGTCAGACTTTTGGAGCCTGATATGCTTAATGCGCAAAGTATCCACCATGATACCACCCACTCCAGTTACGGGCTCTCCTAATGGGCGCCACCTATCCACATTAAGAGCAGTCTGCCACGGTGACCATTGCTGGGAGTTCCAATGTTCTGGAATGACAAGCAATCTCTCCCTGGCATACATGGGGAGGAAACAGCTCAGGTATCGGAAGCGTGACTTCTGTGTTGTCAAGGGGCTCAGCTAGATAGGTACATAACTGCCCAACCATATTGACTGGCTACAAATGCTGGTGATGTAGTGGGGCATAGAGGCTATGGCTGGGAAGGACAGGGGGAGGAATCAATGCTGTAGATGCTAGAGAGGGAGTTCTTCCTGGATGGCTCACACTACAGAAAGAAAAATTAGATGTGGGTGTCAGACTCCAAAGGGGACCAAAAACGTCAAAAAGAACGAAAGAGAAGTGGGAAGGGATACAAAACCGCAAGGAATAGTGGGAACCAGATGGATAGCCACGTCAGTGTAAATAAGGACACCGAGAGAGGGGGAGGAGGGTGCAGTAGTGAAGGAGCAGTGTTGGAATAGGAGGGCAGCCCAGGAAGCGAAAATGGGCTGGAAAACTTGGGGACACGAGGGCTCCACACACAAACTCACAAAAGAACTGCAAGCCCCCCTTAGGGGTAAATCAAGCTGTGTTGCCTTTGTTTGTACTAATGTTGATTGCCCTCAGATTCTTTCTTATGGAGCTGTTTGTTTTGTATGTTACTTTCGTTTCTCGTTTTTTGAATATGTTGCCAATCCAGTGAGCTGCTTTGTTGATGTAGATGAATATGGTCCATTTGTTTCTTGTTGCAAGTGTTCCTTGTTTGGATGTGTTGTGTGTGTTTGTCTTTTGTAAGTTTATGTTCTACCGGCCTGTGGGCTTGAGTTGGTGCTGATCTGCTTCGTGTTATGCATTAGTTGCGTCTTTCAATTTTATTTTGAGTTTGTGGTTTTAGTTGTCTGTAATGTTCATTTTGAATCCATTTTCATCAGCTATCTGTTTGATTTTCTGCAGCATAGTTTTGTATTGTCCTCAGTGAACTGAGTTTTATTCAACCAGTGTTGTTGCACATGTCAGAAACCTACTTCTTTGTAGGTGAGTGGCTGGTCTGAACTTTGATGTATGGATGTACTGGTGCTGGTCGGTTTTCTTAATATGGAAAACTAATGTTGGTTGTTGTGTCAGTGTATTGTGATGTCTTATAAATTAAGCTTTTTGCCGTTTTCTGATTCTATGGTGAATTTTATCTGTGGGTAAACTGTGTTTATACCATTGTGAAACTGTTGTATATGGTTGGGTGTTTCATCAGAAAGATATATGATGGCATCTATACAATATTGCCATAAATGGAAATGAGCGTTTGGCATCATTGGCCAGGAAGCCCCTTACAGGGCAGGTCCGGCCGCCTTGGTGCAGGTCTTATTACATTCGACGTCACATTGGGCGACCTGCGCGCCGTATGGGGATGAAATGATGATGAAGACAACGCAACACCCAGTCCCTGAGCGGAGAAAATCCCCGACCCAGTCGGGAATCGAACCCAGGCCCGTAGGACGACAAACCGTCACGCTGACCACTCAGCTATAGGGGGGGACATTGTCACAAATTATTCTGTATCACTTGAGTTTCATTATGGTTTCAAATATTTTGTGCCTGAGAGGATTTAAGAAGTTTTTGGCTACGAGTCCATTGATTGGTGACCCTATGGGGAGTCCATTCAGTTTGAGTAGCAATCGTTGTCAAATGGGAAAACGGTTTTGCTCTGTGATTTATTTTAGAATGTGTTATTTCGTTTACTTGGGATCTGAGAATGTCTTTTTATTGTTCTAAGTACCATTCGACGATGTTGATGTACATACAGTAGATTTGATGTCAAATGCTGCGAATATGGCCATTGTGGGTACAGTGATGCGTCTGATCTTCTTGTATGAGCTCTTCAGTGTTGTGTATTCTTTTGTTGTTTCTGTATGCATTATTTTTCTGCAAGTATGTATTTCTTTGGCTAGGAGTTATGTATACACACTTCTGAAATTTTGTAAGTTGGCTTATTGGCGCATCCTGTTCGTGAATTTGTGGTAGACAGTTTAATGTAAATGCCTTTGTGTTCTTTTGTTTTATCTCAAACATATTCACAAGACAGAAAGTTAATATAATTGATAACTATCATGCGTAAGACTATCCAGTTTCGCTTAGGCTGTTTCATTTACTTCGTTAAAAACTGTGTTGGTAACAGTCTGTAGGACTCTACCAACGCTTTTTTCACTACTTCACTTGGATTACCTGCTGTAATACGTCTGTTCGACTCAGACACTGACAACAATGCTAGCAGAGACAGATTTTAACTGCCATATTAGTGTCTGAATACCTCATTTCCCCATATTTACATGCAAGGTTGTGTTCTCAGTGACGGAGAGCCTGTAGCTAATCTGATTGCTATATATCTCGTAAATTGTGAAGGAGATAACAAGAGTGTATAAAGCTACACACCATTACAGAGAAAGTTATCACCTTCTTGCAACAATCACTAAAGTAGCACGAAGTGTTGTACATACTTCGATGTGCAAACGATTAGCACTTCATTGTAAGTGCACAATTTAGGTACGAGTAATTCCTTCCACAATCAGCATATAAGGAAATATTAGGCACCGAATTTCTTATTCAGAAATTGCATTTCAATCATATTTGTTTGGCTTGGTGTGAGAATAAGAAACGTCTACCAGCACTGCTCAGAATTCGGCAGCAGCAGAATCGTGGCTTGTCGAGACGGCAATTTCTCTCTCCATGATATTGCTGCTGGTACTGGTCGGGATCCTACAGCTGCCATCAAAATGTGAAATGGAAGGACTGGGGAGAGTTATAACTCAAAGCACATTCTCAGCGGCCCCGCATGACTAGTGCCCGAGAGGACACACATATTGCAGAATGGCATGGTAATGTAATATACTTTGGTGTTGGGAAATATGCTTCTTTGCGGGAAACTCGAATATGCACCCAGAGCCGGCCGCTGTGGCCGATCAGTTCTAGGCGCTTCAGTCCGGAACCAAGCTGCTGCTATGGTCACAGGTTCGAATCCTGAATCGGGCATGGATGTGTGAGATGTCCTTAGGTTAGTTAGATTTAAGTAGTTCTAAGTTCTAGGGGACTGATGACCGCAGATGTTAAGTCGCATAGTGCTTAGAGCTATTTCAACCATTTTTTTATCCACCCAGACAATTCAACGACGTTTTGGGCATCACGCACAAGGAGCACCACGATCATCGTACCGGCTTCCTTCGACGTGGCGGAGAGGACAACAGTGGAATCAGTAGCGGCACCACGTCGTCTTTTCAGATGAGTTTCGATTCTGTGTATGGCTTCACGTTCTCGCATCCGTGTACGGAGATTCCCGGGAGAACTAAATCTATCCGACAGCATTCGTTATCCTCACATGTAACCAGCACCTGGAGCGATGGTAAGTGTGCCATTGGATACAGAACGAGACCACCTTTTAGTTCGCATTGCACAGTATGTATAACGCTTATGACTTATTAAGGTGGCATTTTCGCGATCTCAGTGATATCTTTCAATATGACGACACAAAAACGTATGCTGCTCATGCTGTCCTCACCTACAGTAACATGATACAGTGAGTATTCAACTGTTGTGCTGTAACTCCCAATCATGAAAATACCTGGTCATTGCAAATGATACCACTTGTGATACGATTCTATTAATGAACTTCGGAATAGACTTGAAGCAACATGATACAACGTATCAGTCACCCAAGTTCAGTTGCACTAGGTCACCAGCCGTTTTAAAGGCAATGCGTGTACTACATTTTGCGCACTGTATATTCCTAGATCACCCACAAAGTTAATTTTGTGAACCGACAACTGCAGATTCTATTTTCTGTCTAAAAATATGTGGTTGTACGGTGCTTTACATTAAGTAATTTTAATCCATACTTGTACCACTGTCAGCTCTTTTTTTATACCTTTTAACTGCACATGTTCCCATTTTGTTGTAAACAGTGTCGAATATACTGCAAAAGCCTTATATTCTGTGGATACAAATTTATCTTACATATCTTAAAACATTTGAATCATTATTACATCAAAGTAACTTCATGGACTTGAACATTATTTTCAGTTTTGTCTCTCTTTGTTGTCCGATGTATCAAAATTTCATTCCAAAATTGCATCCCTCCTTCCACAATACAAATTGAACCGTTTTTAAACATCACCGTTTTGTTAAGATTTTTATGTGTACCTTAGCTTTGCAGGGCTCCTTGGGAGGTTCTAGATTCATTTGAGTAGTCCTCAAATAAAAGGGTAAGGGTATTGATAACCTCGCCGTTAAGCGCTCGTAAGCTCCAAACACACACACACACACACACACACACACACACACACACTTTGACTACGGGCAAATACCGTATCTGCAGGAAACGATACAGCGATCCAGCTGGACTTCTTTGAAGCAATAAAACTAATTTTGAAAATTTCGGACATATTCTGTCCACAGTTAGCAATTCATGTAGTCTTACTACTAAATTGTATACGCACAATAATTTAAATTTTGTAATTTGCTATCTTTCCATATATAATTTTAATTAGCAGCAGTGCCAGTAAGCATGTAGTTCCACTAAGAGAATCACCGGAAGGAAAGAGAAAGAATGTGAACCTTTAACACATCACATCACTAAAAACATTGAGTGCAGATTAGGTTCACGACAACTTTCACCCTGGATTAGCAGCAATCTTTTCTGACATATTCGTTTGTAATAGGAAGCTCTTGCTTTATATTTCTACAGAATAAAAAAATGCGAACGCGAAGAGGTGCTACGTGTCATCTACCGACGAGACGTAACATATTTTAATGTGTCTCACAGCATAACCCTTCGATTAACATGTTTCGTCACAGCTGATAGTGTGTTTCTACAAGTGGATTTGTGTACACTTTTGATGCTGGGATTGTCGTCCAGCGCCTGTATCACTACTCCTATCAAGCTCACACTTAGGTGGTCACAGGAATCCTGTTCCAGGAATAACAACTGGAGCTCGTTTTGAGTCCACTCCTTAACACGCTAGTAAGGCGTGCAAGACGAATACGTGAATCGCAGCAGCATCTTGCACGAGAGCTGCAATATCTGGAGTGCGTACTGAAGAGCAATGGGCATTCCGCCAGTTATACAAAAAGTGCTACGAAACCTAATATTAGGCGAAGTAACATGTTGGAGGACGAAACGTCAGGTACAGCTATACATCTGCGGGTGACGGACAGAAACGGCCGTGCAGTGCGCAAACACGTCGTAAAGACTATTTACAAACCGACCAAGACAATCTTAGAGTGTGTCACATCGGCGAAGTACAAAAAGGGGCCAGCTCGCAATGTCGAGAGTATACCACATACCGTGCACATGTGGTAAACCCTAGTTGGAATTCATCAGTAATAGAATATCGAACGTAGAAGTATTGCAGGTTTAGATAGGTGGAGTAAACGGCAGTGGCGGAGCACACTTTGTGTGAGACCGGCCACATAATAAAACTCACATACTCGCAAGTTCTTGATGCAGAGAGGAGCTACCACGCCCGTTTGTGCAGGAAACCCACAGAAATTCACAAACTTGACAACAGTTTTAACAACAAAGAAGACTGCCTCAAGGGGAACTGATTCTGGATTCCCGTCCTTCAGCTAAGGACCGTTGCAGGTTGCAAGAGGAGAACCACAGCTGTAATGACCAGGAAAAAGGTATCGGACGTCGGCACGACACAGTCACAGGTTCGACTCCAATCCGCTACCGACAATGGACCTTCTACAATATCAGTCACTTGTGCCGGTAAAACGCCAGAGAAATCGTTCAATAATCGTCAGCCGAATATTTCGAGACAAGAGCCAACAGGCAAAGGATACTGAAGAAATTCAAAGAAGCATCATGTACAGCTGACTGCAGGATGGTTCTGTGTACAACATCAGTCTTGCGTGAGGAGCCTGATATGTAAACAAGGGGACGAGCATTCTTAAAAAATCATACACGTAATGATTCCCCCCCCCCCCCATGTTTACAAGTGGAACAGAAGCAGAAAAATTTATCTAAAGATAAAGTACCTTCTGCCATGCACACTACACTTTCTGGCGGAGTATATATGTAGCTAAAGGTGTAGAGGGATGGGAAAAATTGGAGTAGTGTTTTTTTCCAAAAGAACACTCTGAACATTTGTCTTAAACGAGATATGGAAACGACGGGAAACCTAACGCTGTATGGGTGGACATGGATACGAGTCCCACTCCTCCCCTTTAACTCAATTTAATAAGAACTGGGCGAATTAAACAGACAATAGGTCTGTGGATTTAAAGATGCTATCATTCGAAATATTATTCTCTCAAAATAATTGGACTGGGTTCGTATTTCCGCAACTGTGCGAATTTTGAGTGTTCCACCTGCAATAATTTAATTGGCAGTGGGCAATCGGAATTACGTTTTATCAGACGTGGAGCAGGTTCTGACAATTACTACAATTCGTCAGTGGCCACAACAGCGGCTACGCAAACATCGCCGAATTCATGTACAGCGGTTTATACAACAACACTCACTCACTTCTCCACTTTGTTAACAGTTAATGACATAACAAACAGATTAATGTTAAGAAAAATAAACAAGAGTCATTATTGGTACAGAATAGTGAATTATTCAGACTAGTACATTTATAACAAGACATACATCTTAACCCACCAAGGCCAGGAGGAGAAAATGTAGATACAGATTAGCACAGAAAAGGAGCAAAAAATACTGTTATGTCGTTATACTGTCCACTTTGAGTGAGGTCAGAAAATGATGTTTACTTGACGAAATCAAGCTTAGAAGTCTTTCACCAGTTCAAAATGTCCAGGAATTGTAAATAATTGTGATGGGAGCTAGCGGTTACTGTTGGTACATTTGCTTTTCTAAGCGGCAACCTACACTCCTGGAAATGGAAAAAAGAACACATTGACACCGGTGTGTCAGACCCACCATACTTGCTCCGGACACTGCGAGAGGGCTGTACAAGCAATGATCACACGCACGGCACAGCGGACACACCAGGAACCGCGGTGTTGGCCGTCGAATGGCGCTACCTGCGCAGCATTTGTGCACCGCCGCCGTCAGTGTCAGCCAGTTTGCCGTGGCATACGGAGCTCCATCGCAGTCTTTAAGACTGTTGGCATGCCGCGACAGCGTGGACGTGAACCGTATGTGCAGTTGACGGACTTTCAGCGAGGGCGTATAGTGGGCATGCGGGAGGCCGGGTGGACGTACCGCCGAATTGCTCAACACGTGGGGCGTGAGGTCTCCACAGTACATCGATGTTGTCGCCAGTGGTCGGCGGAAGGTGCACGTGCCCGTCGACCTGGGACCGGACCGCAGCGACGCACGGATGCACGCCAAGACCGTAGGATCCTACGCAGTGCCGTAGGGGACCGCACCGCCACTTCCCAGCAAATTAGGGACACTGTTGCTCCTGGGGTATCGGCGAGGACCATTCGCAACCGTCTCCATGAAGCTGGGCTACGGTCCCGCACACCGTTAGGCCGTCTTCCACTCACGCGCCAACATCGTGGAGCCCGCCTCCAGTGGTGTCGCGACAGGCGTGAATGGAGGGACGAATGGAGAAGTGTCGTCTTCAGCGATGAGAGTCGATTCTGCCTTGGTGCCAATGATGGTCGTATGCGTGTTTGGCGCCGTGCAGGTGAGCGCCACAATCAGGACTGCATACGACCGAGGCACACAGGGCCAACACCCGGCATCATGGTGTGGGGAGCGATCTCCTACACTGGCCGTACACCACTGGTGATCGTCGAGGGGACACTGAATAGTGCACGGTACATCCAAACCGTCATCGAACCCATCGTTCTACCATTCCTAGACCGGCAAGGGAACTTGCTGTTCCAACAGGACAATGCACGTCCGCATGTATCCCGTGCCACCCAACGTGCTCTAGAAGGTGTAAGTCAACTACCCTGGCCAGCAAGATCTCCGGATCTGTCCCCCATTGAGCATGTTTGGGACTGGATGAAGCGTCGTCTCACGCGGTCTGCACGTCCAGCACGAACGCTGGTCCAACTGAGGCGCCAGGTGGAAATGGCATGGCAAGCCGTTCCACAGGACTCATCTCTACGATCGTCTCCATGGGAGAATAGCAGCCTGCATTGCTGCGAAAGGTGGATATACACTGTACTAGTGCCGACATTGTGCATGCTCTGTTGCCTGTGTCTATGTGCCTGTGGTTCTGTCAGTGTGGTCATGTGATGTATCTGACCCCAGGAATGTGTCAATAAAGTTTCCCCTACCTGGGACAATGAATTCACGGTGTTCTTATTTCAATTTCCAGGAGTGTATATGAGCAAACTATTTTCGTCTTTACCTGTGGGTCCTTGGGCTATACACGGCTCTTTTTAAAAGGAATAGCTCGATATAGCCGTAGGGTCGAGACGCACAGAGTCTGCTTTCATGCCCGCAGCTAATTTGCTGCAAATAATAACCTGTAGCTGTGATCCTGCAGTCAAATAGTATATGCATTGGCTAGAATTGAGAATTAATAATATGTCCGTAAATACAAAATAAAAGTTGAATGAATAATTTAGTGACAAGAATTCCATTGTAACGTCTGTAATTGATGTAGATGACAGAGTATTATATTGAATAATGTTTGTTCAAGAAAGGACATCTCAAATGAATGCGAAGTGGTCCTGCAATATTCAGTTAAAATACATACAAAAAAAGTCCTTATCCAGTGCAGTAAAGTAACGTTGAGAGCGTTAGGAGAAAGGTAGTAAAATCTCCAAACTAAATACTCGTCAAATATTCACCAGCTCAAAACAGTTCAGAGTTCAACATAACGATTCACAAATTAACACATACGAAACACAGAATAGTAACTCACACTCTGTCTATCCTCAGTTCCGTAATAGAAACAAAAGAAGTCCTAATCCGGAGCACATTCAAACCTCTACTTGAGGAATTGCAGTATGGTAGCAGCCATTCACCGTCCACGATCTATCACCCACACCATCAAAAACTACACACTACCATAGGCAGGTCTGCCTTCTTCCAGAATGAACGTCCAAGTGTCCTCTTGAAGATCTAACCGATAAGTGTTCTCAAAAGTTAATGACTCATAGCGGCTATTCACAGCCCAGAATCTATCACTTATACATTCAAATCAGGCACATTACCACAGGAAGGTCTGTCTTCTTTCAACACACACACGAACGTGCCTGAATCGCTCCCTTGAACTGTTCACTCGAAAAATCCCAGTCTCCACTTGACTACAATATTGTTCCACTATTCTATACTTCTCCATTGGTTGAAGGTTGTTCCCAGACCAAAGTTACATCATTCTTAAGCACTGAAAACATGATTTCCTTCATATTGACCATTTTCCCGAGTAATTTAATATATTACTGCAACATTTAAATAAAAAATGTTGTAAAAATTCGATCACACTCACACCACGTACAATGATTACAGATTATAGAGGATGAGCCACCACTCTCTATTTTTCATATTCAAGGGTACTCTTTCAAGTTGATTTTACTCCCAAGCCATCACTTTTATGAGACAACAGGAAGTTATCAACATGAGCAGGCTAGATGGAAACATATGCATTGTTAATGCATGAGGGATCTTTATGGTGGCTCTCCTTTGAATGGTATTTTCTGGAATTGAGAACAAGCAGACAGTTTGGTTATTTGACAGAAAATCTTGAAGTGGATGTTTGGGACTTGGAAGCCACATGCAGCTATTAGGGAAAGGAACATCACGAAACACTTACCATGGACAGGACGCTGGTCCCAAGAATTTCTCGCAGACAATGCTTTCAGCCAAACAGGAAGGAAAACTGCCTACCTGGATCTGTTTGTTAGGCGCCTGTAGCCACAGTAGGTACGTGGATGCAAGAGAAAGCCAAGACATTTCAACAGTGTCGTAAAAACCCATTATGAACAGAAATGGCGGCCATAAAATTTGTGAGTTTCCATGTCCACCATGGACTGGGCTCTATTCAGGGATCAACAGGTGGCGTTGACCCTTTGCCTGCCAAGTGTTTTGGGACGCCTCAGGCTTATGAAGAATTTTAGAAAGGAAAGCAACATTTATGGCGGCTCTGAAATGGTCTATGTTGGGATGCAAGAGCTCTTCTCTTAATTTATCCAAGGATCCTGCATGGACAAGCTGTAACATTCAACCCATCCAGATAATGATGTGTATTGTTCACTTTAGGCCTAAATGGGAACTCAAAACACGCTGCCTAAAGTGACAATCGGTAAAACAAATTGGGAGTACAATATCATCTCCTCTCTGCATGGGATTGGCTGCTTCTCCAGAAAAGAGAAGAATATTATTAATTTGGATTAGGATTGGTCAGTGGATAGAGCAGATGAGTTAGAGAGGAGACATTGAGCTCACATGGAGTCTTCTGAATGGCATGAAACCCTTGTGGGAGTAGTTGTGGGAGTGCTGTTGTGGAGTTTACCAAGATTTGACGGAAAGGGAAGAGCAGTGAAACTTGGTCTTGTGATTCAGGCTTCGGGCTGGAGACGATCCTGGTCTTGACTCTTGTGATGAGTGGTTTGCATTTGGCACATTCATCATGAGTGTGACTTTGCACTTGACTGGGGAACCTGTGCTGACGACATGGGTGTACCAACAGTTTAGACCCCAGTCATGTCACACAACTCGCTTTGCTGAGCGCAATCTTATTTATGTCAGATCTAGTGCTTTGACGTTTGATCTCCTTCTGCTCGCTGCTACGTAAGTGAATTAAATTGTGCCGCGGAGTGGGAGTGTCACACGCTGAAATCTGCGTGAGATTTGAGAATAATTGCGATCCGTCTAACTCAGATCGCCAGCTTCGACTTTAGACTAGTATATAGTGCCCGCAATAATGAATTACAGGTGCCTCACATCGCTACTCTGCATATGCTTGCACCACGACCATCACATGAGACAGCGCTACATATCGAGAAAGGGGTGTAGTATCGCTTCTCTGGCTTGCTTGGGCAAACAGAATCACAGTCTCACCACTTGGTCTCAACAGCACCAACATAGTATAACGTCTGAATAGAATAAATCCATCAATGTCTATTCAGCGTAAGATAATTTCAGATTGCGTTATCCTGTTTTGAGTCAAAATATATAGTTCAATCAGACTAACCTTAGCCCTTGCCAACTAATCGCCACCCAGAGGGCTATTAACTATTTGTAGCGTCTATTTGTGTTGCCAGCAGTTGATGATTTATTTGTCACCTCGCTTAACTTGTGTTTGTCCTAATATATGATCAATAAACTTTTGCCATAATTTTTTGTAAAAGATTAATCTTATGTTGTTATATTAATCACCCATCAATGATCGACTACAATAGTGAAAAGGCCGCTATTTCACTAGATTATTTCAGCATTCAAGTTTATTTAGATTCTGATAAAAGCGAGAATCTGTAATGACACTAACAACACCAGCCACTGTCAAAGGGCAAAAATCAGTTTAGCAGATGCATGGGCCAGGTAGGCAAGTGGATTGCTTACTAGATGGCAGTGAGGGCGTAAACTCAAGGTCGCCTGTAGCCTTTCAAATCATACTACAAGGCCAGTGTAGTCTTACAATCTGGCCACCACTGGGTAGGATCCTGATTTGACGGCACCTGTGACTGTCAAACGCGGTTTCCGCTGCAAAGTTTCTGTTCTACCTTGCTAAAATTCAGTTCATGCAGTGAGGTAAATTAGTTTCGGGTATGTATAAGAATCACTGGCGCTAAATTCATTAATGATTTTAAATTTGTGTGTGTTGTATGTTTGTATTTTCATTCATTTGTCAAAGCGATTTCTGTGTTACTAGTTTATTGTTCCTGACGGAGAACGGCACTATGTTAATGTGTGGGATGCTAGATTATTCGTGGCACTTGCATGTTATCGTGGATTATGGTTGTTCTTATTTAGTATGCGTTGTCGGGGGATTTAGAATTAGTGACTTGCCAGAGCAAATTTGAGCGTAGAATTGTGTGTGAAATCTCTCAGTAGTAGAAACATGAATTCATACTCACTAGAAGCAAGGCACGTTTGCTCCAAAGTAGTGATAATATTCGAATCTCGTCACAAATGGATAAAGGTCAGACTGGTAGCACTGATCAAGACAAAGTTGTGCAAAATTCTCAGTCGAATGTAGTAGCTGGTCTTGCGGAAATGTCTAACGCTGAGTTATCTGATTATGACGAGGAAATTCAGTCAGACGCCGTGCGGGGTAGCCGCGCGGTCTGGGGCCACTTGTCACGGTCCGCGCGGCTCACGACGTCGGAGGTTCGAGTCCTCCCTCGGGCATGGGTGTGTGTGTTGTCCTTATCGTAAGTTAGTTTAAGTTAACTTAAGTAGTGTGTAAGATTAGGGACTGATGACATCAGCAGTTTGGTCCCATAAGACCTTACCACAAATTTCCAATTTCAGTCAGACAACGAGCGAGAAGGTGAAACCACAGTAGAGCACCATGTAGCATCTGCAGGCACAGCAAGACGTACCCTTAGTTAGAGTGACAGTTCGGACTGAACACTGCAGAGCGATGGAATCGCTATCGTCTAGTCCTAGAGGTATTATTATAGGATTTCGATTTGAGGTCCTCGTGCGATGTATGATTAAGGCGGAGAAGAAGAGGCAGGAGAGAGAGAAGTGCCATGAAGGATATGAGGGACGTAATTACAAAGTTACGGATGGTAGCTGAACAACTTGTTGAAAGTGTAGACCAGGTTAAGAGGGGAGCCGTGGCTGTTAAAGAAGAGGTAGAAAGCGTTAGAAAATATCGACAGAGACGCAAGAGTAGCGACCGAGGCAAATACGATGCCAGGGCGGCGTGATTAGTAACCCTGCGTGCACGCAAGGACGCTTTGTTAGCTAAAGAACAAGTAAAACAGACCAAAATAGAAATGTGCTAAACCAAAACGATTCTTGCCACGCTCCAAAAAATGGGTAGAAGAACCGAAAGAAAAAAATCAGCAAAAAGTAAAGCGCATCGAACAGATCGAGAAGAAACAGGAGGTTAAAGAAGAGCAGACTCGGGTCACCTCATAGCAGAACGAACGAACAAAAGAGGTCCAGCAAGAGCGTCAGCGGGTTGCACAGTTAAGATCACTATCTGATAAGGCCGCACTCCCGGATTGTCAGGGAAGGAGAGAGGAGCATGTATTACAAGATTTAGATGCGCAGTAAGAGGCTAATCACCAGTACAAAGGCGAATGTGCAGAAGTACAGACCAGTCGCTATAGGGCGTATGATAGAGAGCGCAGCGTCGGTGGCGCAAAGTATGACAGAAACCGAACCTGACAAAATTGTGTACGTCTTCGTCGGAGGGAACCATTACTCTGTGAATCTGACGAAACTAGACAAGGCCTTAACAGTGTACAAGGACGTTTGGACACCACACTGCAGAAACGAGGGCAAATTCGTTCGCAGGAAACGTCGAACCATTCGACCAGAAACATTTCTTATCCATTTCCAAATTTACAAAGAGAATAACAATACATTAAGCCCAAAACGTTGGATAGCTCGGAACGATAAAGTGATACCAGAACCGTGACCACGGAAACACAAGCTGGAATTTATCTGCGGATTTTTAGAGGGATCCGGTGAAGTTATTTGAGCCACTAGATAAGAAGAAACGGCCCAAGGAAATTATGAGGCACTGTTACGTCAGATTACCTCTGCACTACCAACAACTCCTCATTAAATGGTGCAACGATTCCATTGAATCATTCAAGAGCACACCATGCGAATTACACTATGTCAACGAAATACAAAACTCAAGAGACAGGAAAAGAAACAATTACCGAAGATGGCAAGACACGTCCGAAAGAAACGACAACAGACGAAATAGGGGAAATTATCGATCACAGAGAAACAAGGCAATTACAACAGTAATTACAACGAACGTCAAAACGGAAACTGGAGAGAACAACGAAATCCAAACCAGTTCCAGCGTGATACTAGAGAGCTACGGCAACAAAGATACAACTGGGAGAGTAACAGTCAGTATCAGCAAGAAAATCAATATCATTGTATCCAGATAAGGCCACCCAATACGTCACAAGGGAAAAGTAGTGGAAGTCTAAATACGAACTGACGTTCGGCTGCGGTGGACGCAGCTCAAAACCAGGTCGTGGGGAAACTTTCGGAAGAAGCAACATCAGCACGTTAGAATATGAAGACACGAGAGAGGTTCTGCGTCAGGAAAAAGAAATCATGAGACGAGCGAATCTACATCCTACTATTCACGTCAGGAAAAAGAAATCATGACACGAGCGAATCTACATCCTACTATTCACGTCACCGTAGGCAACATCGATCTGACGGGAACTGTGGATAGTGGAAGCCACTTTACGGTGATGTCGGAATTTGCGTACAAGAGACGTATTGCGAATCACCCATGGCCAGCACACACGCCGAACAAAAAGAAAATCACTAGCTCACTGAGAGGAAAGCACACAGGGGTGCGGATACAAACCCGGCTGATGTTTAGCTGCCAAGGACACACCTTGTAAGCGGACTTTCTTGTCGTCCCTTCCCTGACAATTGAAATAATATTCGGCATGGATATCCTGAACCAACATCAGGCCGTACTGGACGTGGACTGAGGAGAGTTCACATTGCAAAAAACAGAGTCAGGAATAGTACATTTGCTGATCACGCAATACATGCCAAATTCTTGCCGAATGCCTCAATCTCAATTACACCACCAAACGAGAGGAGAACAGAAATCAACTGTGGCGTCATGAGTGTAGTCGAACCGCACAGCAAGACGAACAAACTCGATGTGAGGTGCGCCATGCGATTGATAACAGGTAAGGCAACGTCGAAACATTTCAACGAATGACAAGGAAGATTTGGAAGAAATCTTAGTTGAAACCGCGGATGTGTTTCTGCCGAAAACAGGAGCTATCCGCAATTTCGAATACGCATTCAGAGTTCGTGAGCACACAAAATTCTTCGTGCCACCTTACCAGATTCCACTGGCCTATCGTCACAAAGTTTTCTTAGAGAGCAAGAGGATGCCAGACTATGATATAATTCAACCTGCAACATCAACATTCTACAACCTCTTCGCGGTGGTGGAAAAATCCGACGGCTCAATTCGTTTGGTGCTGGATTCACGCCAAATCTGTGCCTCATAAAACCAGAAACCGATCGTCACAATAAGCTGAAGGAACTCCTACGAAACTTCCATGGTGTAACGGTATTCTCGTCACTGGACTTGCAGTCCAGTTTCTGGCATATTACATGCCATCCAGACTGTAGGAAATGCACTGCATTCCTCGCCTCACGGTAGATATTACCAATTCAAACGGCTACCATTCGAATTAAACGTGTCCTCAGCTGACTTCATTAGGGGACTCGACTGTATCATAAAGGATTCTGTGAAAGAATCACCAATTATGTAGCCTTTTTTTTCTGGACAACATAGTTTCCTGCCGTTATGTAGACAGGAGTGACACCACCAGCAGTCGACCAATGGTGTAAACGCCCAGATGATGACCCCTACGTCGGTCTGAAACCGGTTGGCGGTATAATAATAATAATAAATGCGATGAAGACTTTTTTGAATTATTGACTTATGTAGCCGATTTCTTAATTGCGGAACCGACGTAGGACACAACGTGATCTTAATGGAAATACTACAGACCTTCAAAGAATTCGGCGTAACTGCCAACATCATGAAGTCATGCACTGGGACCTCACGAGTAAAATTCCTCGGCCATATCATCACCACGGAAGGAATCTCTCCAGGCCCGGACGGGATCGAGGCGATAGCAAAATTTGCAACGCCAATTAATAAGAAACATTTCCATGGCTTTCTCGATGTCGCAAATTTCTACAAGTGATTCATTCACGTGAAGAACCTAGCTACACCGCGAATATGCCAGCTCACCGGGACGAAGGTGCTGTGTAACTGGGACGATGAGGCTGACAATGAAGTCCAGATTCTCAATACCGCGCTGGTTAATGCACTGATTTTGTCACACCCCAACCTGGCGGAGGAATTTTGCATGGCAACGGACAGCTCATACTCTGGTCTGAGCGTAGTGAGCTTCCGGAGATATCAGCAAGGGGAACATAGTGCAAAAGACCATCGCTTTAGGAAGCCATGTCCTCATTATATCCGAGAGAAACCACACGGTAACCGAATTGGAAGCTTCGGCGGTCGTGTTTCGCTTCGAAAAATTTCGATTCTCCTGTAAGGCAGAAAAAACAAGAGTGTTCGACGATCACAAAACCTTGGAGTTCTTACTCGTGTCAAAGCTCCGCAGTAAGAGTTACTCATGCTATAGGACATCTAATCAACCCCCCCCCCCCCCCTGAAAAAAGTAACCGAACATGCAGTGTGCAGAGCCTTCTGCAAAGATTTCCTGACCCAGGTGGGTCATGTAAATAGGATTATGTCCTACAATGGACCCCAGTTCCTGTCAGAGACATGGAAATCTGTGTTAAGAAAACACAGGATTAAACTGATATACGCATCCATACGGCAACCCCAATCATCCCTAGCAGAAAAGGTAATGAAAAGCCTGGGAACCCTTTGTCATATATACCGTACAAAATGACCTGATATGTTTTCCTATGTGGCTTTCAGGAAGTGATGAATGGGTTACTAAGATAGCTCCAGGGCCTGTTTTCAAGAACTGGCAACTGAGAAATCTAATCCGTGTAGTTGTAGACTTCCCAACGAGTGCAACACTAGCAAATTGCTGATCCGGCATTCAGGCAGCAGCGTGAGGAGAGACTGGAACGAAAAGAGATTTGGGACCCTAAGGCACGCGTAAGAGAATTCCGCATTGGTCAAAAGGTGTTCGTCAAAAGTTTCTGTCCGTCTAACAAGCAGAAACAACCGTGCTACACATTCTACCCTATGTAAATGGTACTGTCCGAATCTGTAGGATCGAGCACATGAACACACTGGAACTTGAAACCTTGAAGTCGAGGAAATCTCTTGATGTTCACCATACCTATTATGTGTATCTGTCATGTATATCTGTCATTTGATAGGTGTTTATAGTTACGTTAGAATCAGGTTGTACATAGAACTTCATTGGATTAGCAAATTCCAGGTTAGATCTGTAGCATAGTCTAGATTATACGTTTATTGAATTTTTGATTGATGCATTTGTAATTGTTTATTAGCTTATGGTACGACGCCTTACGGAACATGGTCAAATGAATAGCATGGCTGTTACGTCATTGTATCAACGTGTCACTGCCTGCTTGAAAATCAAACTCAGGATTGAACAGAAATTCGTCATAAGTGACAGATCCTCATATGAACGGACACCTTCTTTGTGGCACGATAACCTCTGCATGTTGACTGAATTAAGCTTATGGTCCAACCAGCATTTGCCTAGGTCACGAATGGTCATTATGTCTTCGGACCACACTGTCGTTTACAATTATCACGCCCTAAATGGTTCAAATGGCTCTGAGCACTATGGGACTCAACTGCTGTGGTCATAAGTCCCCTAGAACTTAGAACTACTTAAACCTAACTAACCTAAGGATATCACACACATCCATGCCCTCACGCCCTAAGGAGTGTAAGAATGGATGAACATAGACAGCTGTATAAATCTTCCATAATATCACTGCGGCCTCTGAGAGTATTTCTGTCCCTTTTTTTGCGGTATCTTAGGTACTGCCCAAGGGCGAATGTAAATTGCATTCCGCAATTTAGCGATAACGAGACTGCGGCCATGCCTCTGCACATGTTACTTTCGTTTTTTGGCTGAGTTATGAGTGGTATTAGCTGCACAAACATTATTTACGTTATTTGCGTAGAGATGCTAAGTCTGCTTCGATTCTGGGCCATGACCAGTCATGCGTTTAAGCCTTTCTCGAGGTCTTTATACTTTGCTGGCGCCATGAGAGCGCAGTAAGCAAAATGCATTATGAAGCATGAGCGTGTACGGTGCGAGTCATGGTGGCGTGGTGTACCTCAGGTTCAGGAAAAGGAGGGCAATAGTAATAATGGGACTATTGGTGAGATGAGGATCAATCTATATCAGAGGACTAACTTACCTTTTTTGTATTTTATTACAGTGGCGATCCAACAAGAGGAAATTGGAGGCATTTTTGTAACATGTGAAGCAGCATGTGAGCAGTTACTAGTGACATTTGTAAGTTTTAGATGTGTTAACGCAGGAGCAGTTGTAATGAGACAGAGCATCTATGCAGACGAATGGGAGCACGGTTTCAGACCAGTTCGGTACTGGGTGACAACGCGCCGAAAGTACTAAGAACAGGTGGAATATACGTACCACAGTCATAATCTAAGAGTACAGAGGGCTTGGAGGTAAAGTAGACAGGTGTTGGGTAAAGAAAATAGGTTAATATTCCATTTGTGTGGAATGAGCTTGTTGGGTGAAGGGTGGATGCAGTGCCGTCCTATCATAGGACACACACACACACACACACACACACACACACACACACACACACACACACATACACACACTAGAAACACTTCACACCATATTCTAAACACGATTGTAGTTGTTAAGGATGTCATGTCTAATCAAAACAATATCATATATTTCCCAGAATCGTGCCATGTGGAGAGCCGGTTGGCAACGCTGAATTAATGACAGGGCAGCTTGGTGTCTGCCTGTCATCTTCACAGCCCAACGAGAGTGAAAGCAGGGGGGAGCTGTGCCACATGTGGTGGCTGCCATACACCAGTCTAGAGGAGGTGGCTATGAATGGACAGTCCACCATTGGTGTCACGTCACTACCTGACAGCCTGGCGGATAACCTACCGCCAAGTAAATGATAGCCGACAGCAACAACCCAGTGATCGGTTGTGAATGGGACCGCTGCATTGAAGACTCATCCCTGACATCACGCCACTCCCACGAAGGACCACAGAGGAGCTGGCGCCACAACAAGGTCTGGGGCATCCCCCAGGCAGACATACCCTTCTACACTGGCGTGCAGAATCTGGTGGCCACGATCTCGACGAGTTGCTTCTGCAGTCGTGCACTATCACGCAGATGAGCATGGGCGACTGTGGTTCATTGGTTGACTTGGGGGACAGGACCAAACAGCGAGATCAACGGTCCCGTTGGATTAGTGAAGTATGGGAAAGGAAGACGGCAGTGCCGTTTCACAGGAACCATCCCCGCATTTACCTGGAGTGATGTAGGAAAATCACAGGCAGCCTAAATCAGGATGGTCGGACGTGGGTTTGAAACGTGTCCGCCCGAATGGAAGCCCAATGTGCTAACCACTGCTGGCGACTGTGACGACGTCACACGCTATCCAGTGACAAATGGAGAGACATTAAATCATCATTCGGAGATGGGTTGCACACTAAATTCAATGCTGTCTCACCACATAATCCAAGGGAAGATTGCTCTCTTTCAGCTACCATATCGAAAGACAAACAGGGGCAGCGATGTCACTGCCATCAACACCACTGACGTCACTACCATCAACACCAGTGTCTCATTTCCTCCCACAAGATGACATGTCTATCACACCTGATAGCACGCCAGGCTGCCCAATGCTACCAGGTCGAGATGATGCCAACAGCCCAGCTGCCTTACTGATGCTGCCATGGACATGATGGGGGACCAGAGCCATCATCTGCTCCTCCTACATTAAGCATTGAGTGGAAGGCAGCCCTCACTCTAGCGCAACCTCGCTGCACGTTGATGCTCCAGCCAGTCCAAAGACCATTTGTATGTGTGTTTAGTGCCATGTTCTATCTGTGTGCCTTTGTAGATGTTGACTGACTCCCTAGAAACCCTTGTGGAGGGAGCCATAGGCTGTTTCATGACTCTGACTCTCATTTAATTCTATATATTTTCTTGTGAGCCCTATTTAATGTTTGATACAACTGCTGAAGATAATTTGTGAAGTGTTTATGCAGATTCAACTTGAAAATTGTGATTTGAAAATGTCTTGTAGGTAGCAGAAACCATACTACACTGGCCTAGGAAATACACACAACAGATGACACATGTTACATGCTTGTTTAGATCTTGAAAATAAGTGTGTTTCTTAAATTATAATTATTGTCTATTTACGTAGTATGGATGACTTCAACCTTTTGAATGCCTGAGCAGGTGTAAACCACTGAAGCAGATAACAGTTCGAAATCCATGGAACTGTAATGTGATTAGGCACATTAGTCGTTTCTTACCTCAGAAATTTTATGAGTGACTAAAAATTCTGCTGCAAGATCTTTTTAACCGCTTAGTAATTGTTTGTCTGAAGGCTGTGGTGTAGCAACAACCTTAGGGCCCACATGAATCATACTCCACTCATCAATATTCATATGTACTTCATTCAGTCATGCAGCTTTGTGCGAGTGAGTGGCTCCTGTGGTTAATGAGGTCAAGTTAGGATGTTTTTGCGTGATCTTGGTTGGCAAAGTCGCTCCATCACTTACGTTACCATTGTGAGATCTCAATACTATTTGATGATTTCCTCTGTTCCTCTGTTCAACAGTGTCATAAGCGCCCACAGTGAATAGGGATGGCAAGGCAATAAAAATTCGCGAGTTACCATCTTCAACATGGACCGTGCACTTTTAAGGGAGCTGTCGGGTGGTGTCGTCCTTGCGCCTGCCACATTTTTTGGGAAACCTCAGGCCTTCACAAGAATTTAGGAATGGAACCCAACATTCAGGGCAGCTCTGAAATGGTCTATGTTGGGACACAAAAGCACTTCCCTTAGTTTAGCCGAGGCCCCCGGTCGGACATGCTGTAACGTTCAGCTTGTCCAGATAATGATCTTCGCCCTGTCCAGATATTGATCTGTGTTTTCACTTTATGCCTAAATGGAAACTCAAAACACACTGCCTAAAGTGAATGTTGGAAAAACAAGTCGGGAATGCAATGTCTTCTCCTCTCTGCATGGGATTAGCTGCTTCTCCAGAAAAGAGAAGAAAATTATTAATTTTGATTAGGACTGGCCGAAGGTTAGAGCAGACGAGTTAGTGACATGGAGCTCGTGGAGTCTTGTGATTGGCACGAGGCCCTTGTGGTGGTGGTTGCGTGAGTGCTTTTGTGGAGTCTACCAAGATTTTATGGAAAGAAAGAGCAGTAAAACTTGGTCATCTGATTCAGACTCCAGTCTGGAGAGGATTCTGGGTTGCTCTTAGTACACTAGTCCTGAGTATGACTTCGAACTGGCATTGGTCTTGACTGTGGAGACTGTGGTGAGAACTTAGTTGTAACGACAGTTTAGACCTCAGTCATCTCGGACAACTCGCTGTGGCGAGGGCAGTCCTATTTGTGTGAGGTCTGCTGCCTTGACGTTTGATCTCCTTGTGTGCACTGCCATATAAGTGAGTCAAATTGGTCCACAGTATGACCGACAAATGGGAGCATCACAGACAGGAATCTTCTGAGATCAGAGAGCAATTACTATCCATCTAACAGACAGACAGCCGCTAATTTACGTATTTCGCACCCGTGATAACGAATTACAGGCGCCGCACATCATAACTCCGGGACCGATGACCTCAGAACTTTGGTCCCCTAGGAATTACGCACAAACACACGCACACACACACACACACACGCACACACACACACATACACTTCGTAATTCTGCAGATGATTTGCCCACGAACGTCACATGATACGGTGCTACACATCGAAAAAGGGGTGCAGTATTGCTGCTCCGGCTTGTTAGGGCAGACAGAATCACAGTCTCTACACTTTTTCCCAGCTACAGTAATGTAGTATAACTTCTGAGTAGTATCGATCCATCTAAGTCTATTATTGGATAATTTAAGATTGCGTAATGCATATTTTGAGTCAGAGTAAATAGTTTAAACATACTAACTCTAGCTTTTGCTAACCAATTACCAACCAGTGGAGTGTTAACTATTTGTTGGGTGTATTTGTGCTTCCAAAAGTTCATGATTTATTTGTCATCTCGCTTAACTTGTGTTGTTTGTCCTGTTTTATGATCAATAAACCTTCGGCAGAATGTTTTTACAAAAGATTAATCCCACGTTGTTATATTAATCACCCATCAATAACTGACTACAGTGATGACAGAGCCACCATTTCAGTAAACTATTCCAGCATTCAAGTTTATTTAGAGGCTGATAAAACTGTAAACCTCTAATGAGGTGAACAACAGCAGACGCATGGGGCAGGTAGACCAAGTGGATGGCTTACTACTTAAACTGTTGGCAGTCAGGGCGTAAACCACAAGACCAGCGTAGTCTTGCACAAATAATAGTTTGTTTATAACTAAACGAGGTAGTACTCTAGCAAAGGTGTGCTCACGTTAAATTACAACGAATCATTATTAAATTTTATTTAAACAACGATGTATGCATTTCTGACACAAGCGTCTTTTGGTTTTATTTTCAACAGTGGTCTCAGAGAACACATTTAACTGACCACTCTTAAATCAGTATAGATACTTAATAGCATTTCAGTCAACATTTAAATAAAGTTTCTGGTAGAATACTGAACTGTTCATTAAATAAAAACACATATATGATAAATATGAGGTACATATGCTGTATTCATTAGCTGTGTAAATGTGGAGAATATGATATGTGTGTGATAAAGAGATAAAAATGATGTAATAAATCAAGAAACAAAATAGATACAGGTACATAGTTTCGAGAGACGGTATCTAAATAGCTACAGCATACTGTCTTGCACAAAGGACACGCAAACAACCCCCCCCTCCCAAATTCCCGCCTTTAGGATTTACCCATTTGTGGGAACACGCTCCTTGTCTCTGCACCTGGACTTACCCGCACCAGTTGCCTAACTGGAACTGCCGCAGCATGAGCTGGCCCCTGGGCCCACTAGCGTTCAGCTATTCAAGCAAATTCGCAACCCCTGAATACCAGCTCTATGTGTATGAATAACTCGCCTACATATTCGGAATGTTACATACGTAGTACCTTAAACACATCAAAAGTTCAAGTAAGTGTATGCCCATAGGCAGAAATAAAGTTTTTCACTATTCTCGTTATCAAACCCACACGTTGTTCAGATACTCATAGGTATGAGGAAAGATTGCCTTTCATTCTGTTCAATCATAAAGTTCAAAAGTTTTAAATTTCATAAGGGTTTCAACAATTTGGTAATCATCGAATAATTGTCCACTGCTCTTAGTTCTTATGCTCATTTAACACATAACATCAAAACATAAATGATTGAATTCCATTTATAGTTTTTTCTTTAAAAGTTTCAGATAAACGTGGATCACTTCTACTTACATTGTTTATAAATATGTTTATTAATAGTCTCAATTGAATAGGACTGGCAACATGGACACTGTGGACGACGGATCAGATATTATAATTTTTTATTTAATTACAACTTTCGTTCTCTGTGTGGGATGTAAGTAAATGTGGGAATGTAAGTGATAATATTTTGTGCCTCATTTCTGTTCAGATGAGGACACATTTTTATACGTGTACATTTTCGTTAACCGCACTTAGCAAGACAATGTCGCTCATTCCTTTATTAAAACATAAAAAGCGTAATGGATAGCTAACCCACGAAACAACCCATGACAAGTACCAATGAGTGTGAAAAACATTCTCACCAAATGAGACAAAAACTGAAAAACCTAACTGCACAGCTTACAGAAAGATAAAGTAGATGTAAAATTTATTTGAGACTTCTGCATAGAATTCTAGAGTAACTTTCATTTACTTATTTGTCTTTGGAAATAAATCTGACACATTGCTTTAAACGTAAGTTTCTTATTTATCTGGTTATCTCTTGTTGGCATTTTAAAGCCATAATTTTGGACCTTGATTTCTTCATAGAGCAGGTAATGTCTTAATAGCTATTTCGGTGTAGGCTATTCACTTACTAATTACAAATAGGTACATTTGTATTTAGTTAAATTCATTGAAATAAGAAAAATAATTCAGTTATCATGTGCTGCTCAAAACTTCGCACTTTCTCTAAAATTTTAGTCAGAGACACATGTAGACCATATCAAGCATCTTACTATGATTTATCAATTTACATTAATTGAACTCATTGACTTGCTAGAACTAGTCCTATCACACAATTATTTTACTTTTAATAACAAAATTTATTAACAGGAAGATGGTCTTGCAATGGGCAGTAGTTTGGCAGGAATACTTGCAGATATTTACATTAACCACATAGAAAATAAATTTTTCAGATCAGATAGTTCACTTAAAATTAAAATAATATATTACAAAAGGTTTGTGGGTGATACTATTATCTTGTACAATGGTACAACTGAGGAGATTGAGAAACTTGCTAAAGGCCTCAGCAGCATGCACAATAACATCAAATTCACTGTAGAACATCAAGCAGATAAAGGCATCAATTTTCTTGACCTTACAATATCTAATGTAAACAACAAACATGCCTTCCAGATTTACAGAAAACCTACCACTAGTGATGTTGTCAGTAACAACTCCTCATGTCATCCAGCACAACACAAAATGGCATTCTTCAGATCCACACTTAATCGTATACATAAAATCCCACTCAGCCTCCATGATGAACAAAAAGAAATTAATATTACAAAAGAAATTGCATGGAGAAATGGATACAACCCAGATGAAATTGATAAACTTAACAACAAAATCAAAAAGAAACAGTCCACACCTACTAAATCAGATTCACAAGAAGGAAAAAACACATTCACCTGCATACCATTTATAGGTAAAATTTCATACCAAATTGCCGACCTCTTCTGGAAAACTGGTATTCAAATTTCTTTCAGCACTAACAACAAGCTACAACAGCACATCATCCACAACAGTAAGACAAACAACCAATACCACCACAAATCAGGTATTTACAAACTTTTATGTGACAATTGCCCACAGTTCTACATAGGCCAAACTGGAAGGAGTTTCACTGTAAGATACTGTGAGCATATGGATGCCTTCCGGCTAAATAATTTTGATAAATCCACCTTTGCAATGCACCTAAAAGACCATGGTCACTCAGCCACAGCCATTACAGAAAACCTACAAATACTACACACTGTGAGCAAAGGAAAGAAAATGAATCTGATTTAAGACTAGAAATTTATATCCACACCTCTAACTCATCAGACCTTGTTCTGAACGAACAAGTGGAACTTGCAAACAAATCCTATATTCACATATTTCATGAAATATTCAAAAACAGAAAATAATTATCCTCTGACATAATAACAACGTAATATTCTATGAAATTTAATGTAGCAGTCATACAACAGTCCAAGGGTAATTATCATAATTTGTAATAGTCATATTGTAAATAAAAGCTGTAACTGGGATTCTATAATGTGTAATAGCTTTCAAAAATTTCATATGTGTTACATTATTGTACCTCCTAGATCTAAGTTCTCTGACAACAGTGTGGCTCAAAACAGTTCTAGCTGTCATTTTTTAATTTTTAATTTGTAATAGCTTTGAGTAATTTCATAAATATAACAACATTGTACTTCCTAGATCTAAGTTTTCCGTCACAAATGTGAACCAAAAAATTTCATAATGTGTGTCAAGAAATGTCGCATTCTATAATAGCTTTTCAAATTTCTATATATGCAACACCTTTGCGCTTCCTGTGGCTAAGTTCTTTGACCAGAACCTACGAGTTTCTGTGTGAGCAACATCTTTACATCTGCTACATCGAAGTTCTTTGACCACAGCCAACATGTTTGTATGTAAACATAGTGTAGTGCACATCATAATAGTGTAATATGGAGCTATACCTGATATATGGACGTGAAAATGACCATAAGTGTGTAACTAAGTGGCAAAACTATCATCACAGCATAACTGTAATAATGGTGCTTCATCTTTTTGTAAGTACAGATATATTTTCGTCAAATGCTGCCTTACCACTTACTATTGTCCCACTTGTATATGTGTAGTCACAAGCAAATAATTTTTTTGTATTTATACAGTGATCTCCAACAGTAGAAACATGTAAACGAATGTATAAACACCTGAAGATGGGCGCAAGCCCGAAACCGATCGTGTGACGAATAAACAACTTTTTATTGTGACTGGTAGCGGATATTTTTCTACAACCCCATAAAGGAACAGTCACGGAGTTCGACAGCATCCACTATGGATAAAATACATTTATTGTTAAATTTGTTATCATGTGCTATATACAGGGCTGAAGATTAGATTACCAGCCAAGATTTCTTTATGTTTTTTTTCAGACCCTTTTTGGCCCAATTTTCACTAGAGTGTGTTCGTTTTAAATTCATGGTACAGAGTTCCAGAGTTTTACCGTTCTAGGTTGAGCACAGATCACTCTCAGCGACTCTGATGACTAAGATCTTTCTAGTTTCTTTTCACACTACTAATACAAATAGTTTATGGTGAAATTTCTTTACTACTGCTTTTACAGCTTCCTTTCATCTGTATGAAGTAGTTGTATTAAACAAATGAATGCGCAGATGACTCGTCAGTTTGAAGTTCGTAAATTAAGTGGTTTCCCTAGTACGTAGTACCTTACTCTTACTACCATGAGGTGAAAACTTCACTTTTATCTAGAGAATATCGATAGTTATTTTCAAGCAAACACTGTGAATAAAACTGTGCTTGAAAGCTACAACAGAGACTTCAGGCTAGAGTATAAATGCAGGATGATTCAAAAAGAAAGAACATATTTCGGATGTTTATTACAGATAAACTATAAAAGATAGAAACACATTGCTACTGACAATGGATAGAGGAAGGTTTAAAGTTTTGACTCACTTGGCCTTTTGTTTGTTTGTAGAAACATGGCGGCTACACCAGAAAATAAATCACTTTATGTGTGGGAACTTGCGCGAATGTGTGTTGAGCCCTTCTTTTCA
This sequence comes from Schistocerca cancellata, assembly GCF_023864275.1. Taxonomy (NCBI): domain Eukaryota; kingdom Metazoa; phylum Arthropoda; class Insecta; order Orthoptera; family Acrididae; genus Schistocerca; species Schistocerca cancellata. Next base: position 340,510,994 of record NC_064626.1, on the reverse strand, counting down.
CAAATATTTCTTTTCTTACTTTTTTGTGGAGGACAGTAAGACAGGCGTGACATACCTGGACATTGCTTGTTTCCTCAACTTCATGAATATTCCAATGACTACATTTTTATGAATGACAGCTCCCCGCCTCACTTTCACCTTGAGATGCGGCGTTATTTTAACAACACCATCCCAGAACGATGGATTGGAGGACGTGGAACCAGATCTTGTTCATTGTCTTTGGCCTTCCAGGTCACCAGACCTCACATAAAACGACTTTTTTGTGGCGTCCCATAAAAGATAGAGTCTTTGTCACATCAATGGCAGCTAATCTTCAAGATCTGAGGAACCGAATAGTTGAAACTGTCGATTCGATAAACAGACGTCGGTTCGATAAACAGACGCCTGCTGATTAGTTTGCGGGTGAAATGGACTACCGTTTCGATGCTTCTCGAGCAACGCATGGCGCTCGCGTTGAGCGTATGGTATACTGGCTGTGCGACAATAAAACTTTGAACCTTTCTCTGTCCAGTGACAAGCACAATGTGTTTTTATCTTCCACAGTTTATTTGTAATAAACAATTGAAATCGGTTCTTTCTTCTGATTGACCCTGTTCATATTCTATAACTTAGAAAAGCAAAATTTCTATTTTCATCTGTGTTTGCCATGGCATTACTTATTTACCCATTCTGATCTCTGAGAACACTGCTGTTCAATCTTTAGCTAATACAGACAATATTACACTTCTTTCTCTATGTCTTAGTTGAGGTAGCGTCTTCTCTACTTCCTATATATTTCGCAAAAATTCGTACACGTTTCTTTACTTGCCCACCAATTATATCCGGTTCCTTATGGTATGTCCCCTCCATAAATTATCTATTTCCCAATAGTGTGCACCTAAATGCTTATTAGCGCCGTATCATTTGACTCTGATTCCCATTTACAAACTTGTCCTAAAAATCACAGTGGCAGTGTGCCTGTCGTTATTCATCACAGTAAGTATGTATGTAGTGAATAACAACAACTGGTCATCAAGGTATCCCAGTTACTTATGAAATCGCATTACTACTAACATAATGCAATATAATCGGAGTATCTCAGAGATAAACAGAAGATCATTCATTTTATATCAGTTAGACAGCAGCTGTTACCTTAGTTATGTCGTAGTCTGAGTGTATTTACTGATGATTAACTGAGTATATAACGTGCAGTTCCTGTATCCGACGTTGCAGAATAGTATTCCGATAAAACGGATATCCAGAATGGCAGATTAGGCGAGTTCGCCGCCCACCACAACGGAGACGGAAGAAGTTACGGAGCAAGAGGCAGCCATTGCCTTTATACCGTACACTGGCGCACTATCGGGAAAAATTAGACGCACGTTGAAGAAGCACTGTTTAAAAACTGTCTTTTGCCGGCCCAGTAAAACACGAGCATTATTGTGAAGTGTCAAAGATGATCTCGGTTTGCGGAAGGCCGGCTTGACCACATTCCATGTCAATGTGGGAAGACCTGTATTGGACAGACAGTGCTTACCGTCGAAGATCGTTGCCGAGAGCACCAGAGGCACACTCGACTGATGTATCCCAACAAGTCAGCTGTCGCAGAGCACTGTTTGTCCGAGAATCACGAAATGTAGTACGAACGTACCAGGATCTTGGCACAGACTTCCAGATACTGGGACAGTGCCGTTAGAGAGGCCATAGAAATTCGTACCAGGGACGACCTCTTCAGCCGAGATTGTGTTTATAATCTTAGCAATGCTTGGGAAGCAGCACTGAGTTGAATTAAGAGACTCTGGCGACCAGGGCGGACAAAGAACTTATATCAACGCCATCACAGACGCCGACTCGTGGCCGCGGGCGCGGTTCGCTGACGGAGGGGCTCGCGGGGGCAGTGAGCCACTCGCCTTCAGGAGCTCAGTTCGTCAGCGCTACTGACGATGACGACATCTCTGATCGCCGGAATATTGTGCCCGTTTTGGACACTGTGAACTGGCAGTATACCCGTATACCGTTCGATCCACAAATACGGCGGGAGATATTGAGGAAACAGTTTATTATTATAGTTTGCCATAAATATGAACAGTTGAAGCTGTTTGTATTTGAGTCAACTTTTGTCTGGCAGAATAACACAAAAGTATAGCTGTGCAACCATATTCCTTCTTGGCTGATTTTGAGGCAACAGATTATTACAATTATCTCATGAACAAAAGTATTTTCATTAGGCAGTGGACTACGACATTCATCACTGGTTTCTATCACCTGAACTGCCTGAGATGTGTCAATCCTATTGTATTGTATTGTATGTTAACCTGGGACCTAGAAACGACGGAGAGGCTCCGTTCCCGCCGCATCCGCAGTGGTCCACAACCCCACGACGACTACCGCAGTCCACTTCACCCCTCCACCGCCCACACCGAACCCAGGGTTATTGTGCGGTTCGGCCTCCAGTGGAACCCCCAGGGAACGTCACACACCAGACGAGTGTAACCCCTATGTTTGCGTGGTAGAGTAATGGTGGTGTACGCGTACGTGGAGAACTTGTTTGCGCAGCAATCCCCCACGTAGTGTAACTGAGGCAGAATATGGGGAATCAGCCCGCATTCGCTGAGGCAGATGGAAAACCGCCTAAAAACCATCCACAGACTGGCCGGTTCACCGGACTTCGACACAAACCCGCCGGGCGGAATCGTGCCAGGGACCAGGCGCTTCTTCCCGCCCCGGAAAGCCGTGCGTTAGACCGCACGGCCAACCGGGAGGGCTTGTGTCAATCCTAACTTGTCTGTTTACTGTGCTAAATTATTTTTCCGTTGCAATCTGATCATTAAGATGATTTTGGACATTTTCTTGCCATTTAGGCAAATCAGCTATTGAAGTTTTCTGTATGTGTCCTAGTCCCTCTTTAACTGTCTGTGCAGAAGTGCTCTGTTCAGAATACATGTTGGTAATAGTTTGATGCACTGCTTTCTTTAATTCGGTCCTTTTCCTTTAAATATTCATCTACTCTCCTTTCTCGATCATCGGAGAGATCTTCTGTTTGGGTTACCACCTGTTGAGGAGTGGATTTCACAGTATCTTGTTCTAGCTGCAAAATACTAAGGTTTTCAGAAAAATTTTCTTCAGATTTAGGAATACCTCTAATGATGGTTTTATAGTTTCTAGATCAGCTCGCAACTAGTTGGTCACCACACCAGCAAACTTGGTTTTAAACTGTGTGACCTGACTAGTCAAATTATTTTATTGTTCCTTCATAGTGGTAAAATCATCGGCCATCATTTGTAAATTAACATAGTAAGATCTTACAATGAAATGAACACCCTTAGCTGTTTACAGGCGTTGACATACGTCAACGGGGACAGATGAAAATGTGTGCCCGACCGGGACTCGAACCCGGGATCTCCTGCTTACATGGCAGACGCTCTATCCATCTCTTTAAAAAAAAAATCTTATTTTGTTCGCTTTGGTTCGTTGTATCTGCTCCGGGCGGACGTCGCAAGACACCCGTTTCAGTTCGTTGTTGATCAATTAACCCAGTTTTTTCTTACAGAGGGCAGTTAACCCTCTGACTGAACATGCTGAGTTACCGTGCCGGCAACCATCTGAGCCACCGAGGACACAGAGCATAGCGCGACTGCAGGGATTTATATTTGGCACTCCTCCCGCGAAACCCACATTCTCAACGTATTGTCCCGCACTACATTCGTAGTGCCCCCGCTCATTATCATCATTACTCGCGGAGCGTTGCCGCTTCCCGTAAGAGTTCAGGCACTGTTTGTGCATTCGCACAGAAGAAGAAGATGATCAAGTGGCCGGTGAGCCTTAACTATGTATATACTAAGAGCTGTTAGACATTCACAGGTTCAGCAATATTCTCGTCTGTAGTCGGCAACGTAATTTCACACGCCGCAGCTGTCGCGTTACTTAAATTTTTAGCGGCGAATTCGCCTTCAGATACCACAGTAACCGAATGTGAATAACCCTTCATATTCAGTTGCTGACGGGTTATCATTATACTACATTACAATACAGTTCGTCGTTTTTCGTACTTCTCATAATGCAGCTAACAAAGAGAGGTCCCCAGCATTGCGATCGACTTCTTGAAACTATCTATACAGTGAGGTGGGTTAGGATCCCAGATATCACACACTGCAGCCATTCGCCCTGGGGGTGCTCGTTACCCGCTAACTGACAAAAAAAAAACTCGGAATTTTGTGTGACACTCAATATCATTAAAAAATCATGTTGTGGGGTCTAGTGGATGTGCCAGCACTATAGCTCATCGTGTTCGGTCAGAGAGTCGGTTGGCCTCTGTAATAAAAAAAAACTGAGTGGAAGGATCAACCACCGAACTTGAACACGATGTCTTGCGACGTCCACAAAAAAAAAAAAAAAAAAAAAAAAAAAAAAAAAAAAAAAAAAAAAAAAAAAAAAAAAAAAAAGCGTGTTCGGTCAGAGGGTTAGCTGCCCTCTCTAATAAAAAAACTGAGTTCACCGATTAACAACGAACTGAAACGGATGTCTTACGATGTCCGCCCCGAGCAGATGTAACGAACGAAAGCGAACAAAATGAGATTTTAAAAAAAAAAAGTGGGTATGATAGCAGGTTCATATGCATGAGGTTGTCAGTTCGAATTTTGTGGTATGCACAATTTTTAATATTTAATCTTTTTCGAAATTACTGCGATCAATATTTTGTTCAAGTAATTGGTTTAAATGTAGTTTTTTTTTATTTCTATTCCTTTGTCCGATCATTTTACACAGCGTATGAACTTCATTTGTTTCATTTTTTTTGTATCATTCTTTTTCCAGTCGGCATTTTTGTGAATATAAATTTCAGTATATTTATTTATTATAATATTTAATTATTTGAAAATTCCGATGCATCAGTTAAAAAACAAAAGACGAAATACTCTACTGATACAGGGTGAGTCAGGAGGAAAGGTACATACTTTGAGACGCGATAGTATTAGTGATCCTGAACCAAAAATTTCATATTGACATATGTCCTGTTGCGAATGGTTTCCGACATAGAACACATTTAATATCACTTTTGTACGTTTTTCTTTAATAACTCGAAAACCGCACACTCCAACGAAAAAGTGTCTCAGTACCCAATTAAACTAAATTAAATTTGCTACAAAAAAAGGTCCTATATATTTTTGTCTAGGACTAACAGTTCTACAACAACATCTACATTCATACTCCGCAAGCCACCCAACGGTGTGTGGCGGAGGGCACTTTACGTCCTACTTTCATTACCTCCTTTTCCTCTTCCAGTCGCGTATGGTTCGCGGCAAGAACGACTGCCGGAAAAGCTTCCGTGCGCGCTCGAATCTCTTTCACATTCGTGATCTCCTCGGGAGGTATAAGTAGGGTGAAGCAATGTATTCGATACCTCATCCAGAAACGCACCCACTCGAAACCTGGACAGCTAGCTACACCGCGATGCAGTAACTGGCGCGAAGAGATCGCGAGGATATTCAAAATCTCGCGCGAGGGGCGTGCGCTGTAGCTTATGTACTTTCTGTAGACCAGTTTAAGGTAGTTTTCAAACTTGATAGACCACAGGAGTCCTGTATCAAAATGTTCGTCTCAACTTCCTCTATACTACTGCGGTACGTTGTAAACAATGACAATGAATAATACAGAAAATAAACAGAAATGTACATTAAAAGTTTTTTTATCTCGGAAACCATTCGGAATAGGGCATATGTCCGCATTAAGTTCTTTGTTCACAATCACTAATGCTGTCTTCCGTCAAAAGACGTACCTTTCCTCCTGACTCACCCTGTATGTGTACAGTGGTGTGAGAAATGTATTTTTTGCTTGGTAATAGTCAGACAAACATTTAAAACATGTGCTAAATACCTGTTGCACTGTGGATAAAATAACGCAGATGGATATTTAAATGAAAGACGAGTCTATAAGTAATACTATATTCAAGCAAAATGAGAAATGGATATCAGTAAAGCAATAATGTGGACAAAAAGACAAGGTGATAAAAGAAAAGAAATTAAATCAAAATTAATACATAAAATTAATTAAAAACACATGAACAAAGATTTCAATTGGAAGGAGAATGATACGAAGAAAAATGAGAGCAAATGAAGAAGTTGATATTATGATTAAAATTACGTTACAAAGAAATGGAATAAAAAAATTACATTTAAGCCAATTAACTGAATAAAAATAACGATCGAAGTAAATTCGAGAAAGATTTAAATATAAAAAAAAGGTTTTGTGTACCTCACGAGAATCTAACCAACTATCTGACCTTCTTTCACAAAATATACTGCAATTACTTGCGTTGTTGTTGTGGTCTTCAGTCCTGAGACTGGTTTGATGCAGCTCTCCAAGCTACTCTACCCTGTGCAAGTTTCCTCATCTCCCAGTACTTACTGCAACCTATATCCTTCTGAATCTTCTTAGTGTATTCATCTCTTGGTCTCCCTCTACGATTTTTACCCTGCACGCTGCCCTCCAATGCTAAATTTGTGATCCCTTGATGCCTCAGGACATGTCCTACCAACCGGTCCCTTCTTCTTGTCAAGTTGTGCCACAAACTCCTCTTCTCCCCAATTCTATTCAATACCTCCTCATTAGTTATGTGATCTACCCATCTAATCTTCAGCATTCTTCTGTAGCACCACATTTCGAAACCTTCTATTCTCTTCTTGTCCAAACTATTTACCGTCCATGTTTCACTTCCATACATGGCTACACTCCATGCAAATACTTTCAGAAACGACTTCCTGAAACTTAAATTTATACTCGATGATAACAAATTTCGCTTCTTCACAAACGCTTTCCTTGCCATTGCCAGTCTACATTTTATATCCTCTCTACTTCGACCATCATCAGTTATTTTGCTTCCCAAGTAGCAAAACTCCTTTACTACTTTAAGTGTCTCATTTCCTAATCTAATTCCTTCAGCATCACCGGACTGAATTCGACTACATTCCATTATCCTCGTTTTGCTTTTGTTGATGTTCATCTTATATCCTCCTCTCAAGACACTGTCCATTCCGTTCAACTGCTCTTCCAAGTCCTTTGCTGTCTCTGACAGAATTACAATGTCATCGGCGAAGTTTAAAGTTTTTATTTCTTCTGCGTGGACTTTAATACCTACTCCGAAATTTTCTATTCTGTCCTTTATTGCTTGCTCAAGATACAGATTGAATAACATCGGGGAGAGGCTATAATACTGTCTCATTCCCATCCCAACCACTGCTTCCATTTCATGCCCCTCGACTCTTTCAACTGCCATCTGGTTTCTGTACTAGTAATTACAAATTTTTACAATGACCACATTTTCTTCTTTCAAAGCTTCAAATAAAAAAGTCTTATAACTAAAGAAAGCACAACTAGGCGGAATGAGTTGTGTATTATCTTACCTCGTGGTGTTAACAATGAACTCTTCAATAAAATTCATTAGTTATCACAGTTTCATGACGTTTCCCTATTTATATACCTTTCTCTAATTTCTTTGCTAATTTCCAATGCATGTCGTTACCGTTTAATTTTTGTAGGCTTTCAATGTGAAGATGTACTTCTAGTAACGTTACACGAAAACTAAACACTCGTGAAACATACATACTTCGAAATAAAATTACATATACAGCATTTTAATGATATATTTAAAATAGTGCCACCAACAGTCGCCAGTTTAATTCACCTTAATAAGAACCGGGCGAGTTAAACTGGCGAATGGTCTAAGGTTTTAATGATATTAGGACACAAAATTTTATTCCCTCGGACTAGCGGGCTTGGCTTAGTATTTTCACAACCATGTTGGAATTACGATAATTTAATTCGCATTGGGCAGTCAGACGTACCTTTAATTAAATGAAGAGCAGGTTCTAAACAATTACTACAATTCTTAGTAATTTCGGTGGGATGAATGCAATGACGGCTATCCAAATTCCGCCCAGGCTGGTTACTGCGGTTTTATGCAACACTCGCCCACTTTTGGTCTTGGTACTCTGTTAATAATATAATGAAGACATTAATGTTAAGAAATAATAAAACAAGAGTCATTATTGGTACAAAATACATAGTTATTTCACTAATGCATTTAAAACGATAAATACATCTTAACACGCAAAGGCCAAGAGGAGGAAAGGTATCGATGGAAGTGACTTAAGAAAAAAGACAGAAAAATGATAAACATCACTTCTAAGATAAAACCTCGACCCCCTCCTTCTGAAACAGTATGGATTTACATTTTAAGAAAAAGACCCCCTTCTTTGCCATTAATTACGCCGTGTACAATGAATTTCGAATAATTACCAAAGTTATTTTATTATAACAGAAAAGCAAGAAAAAGTACTGAGTAATTATTTTCCCCCCTCCGTTTACAAGTGGAACAGAAACATAAAATCAGTCGAACGTCAAAGTAAGTTCTGCCTACTCTGTACATCGTCTTGCGAAGTATGTACTTTGTTTATTGCTAAAGGTGTAGAAGGATGGGGAAAATTGGAGCAGCGTTTTGTTTTCCAAAAGAATATTCCCTACATTTGTCTTAAACGAGATATAGAAACGACGGAAAATCTGAAGCTAGACAAGTGGATGTGAAATCGAATCCCTCTCCTAACGAATACAGTCCACATTTAATAATTGTGCTATTTGCCTCGGTCTAAATTCTGCAGCCGTCACGAACAAAAAACGCAGCAGCATTAATAGAAGTTAGAATTACTTTCTATCGACACGAATGCTGTACAAAAATTACATCCTGCTCGTGACACAGTGAGCTGGTTACTAGCAGACACAGTATCTGTGATTTCGTAGTGGCATAAGCTTAAATAACGCGTTCTCTATCTGTAATCAAAATAGTAACCTTGCAAAGCCGCTATGAATAATTCAATAATATTTAGTCGAAAGAAAAAATAGTTCTAATGGCAAGCACGTATGTAGCAGAAACTCAGTTTCCTTTTCGAAAGTTGGTCACTCACCGTCTATGGATGGTATGGATGTATGTCAAGTAGGAAGATAACAGTATGAAGTATTTACGTAATCAGAAGAGTAAAGCAATTCCCGGCCTGGAATTCCTCAGTTTCAAAAAGCAGATCCAGACACAATTAGCCACCAATTAAAGTCATTTTTAGAGCGTTCAACTTGTTTTTTATTCGAATTACCCAGTTTAATAACAGTCATTGTAAGGGTCAAGCCATCTTTTAATCTCATTCTTTATATTCTAACTGGGTTCCTGTGCATGTAATGGTAGATTTTTCGCCTGTGTTGTAGGAGAAAGCCAGAAATTGGACAGTTAGGGGGGATAGGTCGACATTCCCTGGTGTGTTACTCTGCAGGGGCTTAGCAGGTAAGGCACCGGCACGTATTGTTTTGGCCCAGAGGTCAGTCTGGTGGCCGCAGCAAACTTTCTCCTCACGCTTTAGAAAACGACAATGCGAGAGTCCAGGAGAGCACTAAAAACGGTGACCCGAGGAGACACTCCAACAAATAAATGTTCGTTTCACAGATGGCCCTTCCAAGAAAGCACTTCCTGCTGAGGGTGTTGTTTCTTGCGCAGTGAGTTCTCACATGGCAAGTAGAACAGATCGCTATCTGCATGCCCCTCCCAAAAGTAGCCGAACTATTCGGACTCTGCTTCTCCGTCACTAGGTGAAAGCATGTTGCGACAAACATATTCCAAGACCTGATGCAATGGGACATTTCGTCCACTCACAGACAAGAAAAACATGTTGGGTGTTCTCAAAAACGGTTAGAGTAGGAGGCCAGGAGTAGTTTTCTCAATTTTTGTAGGCGAAAAAGCCGTGTTTTTTCAGCATAAAGAAGCGAGACAATGACGTTAGCCTGAGAGTCCGAAATTCTCGGAACAGCCCACGGAGAAGTAGCTGGCCGATTGGAGAACGATTTTTAAATGAAGAGAAACAGTAACGTAACAGTTTCGTCAATGGTTAGTGCTGGACAAATTTTTTGTCGTTGTTGATGGCAGCACGATGACACAATCCTTGTTATCTACCGGAAGCTATGTAGGCTGAATTAATAACGTTAGGAAGTAAATTACTACCGACACCTATTCCTTATCATATAACTTTGTCAAAGTTATCAGTGTTTATTATAATTTATTTTCATTTCTCAATTACAAGTTCTTTGTTGTGTCCTCAATTATCTGTAATGTCCTTCTCACTCTGATACTCTGTCCAAGCTGAACATTTTAAATAAAAATTGGGTTCACATGGCCTAAGTTTTTGATTTCATAGTTAGTGAATCACTTTCCTTGTAGTTTATTTACATTGATTTGTGGAGCTGTCAATACCCAAGATTCAGTACTAGGGTCACTTTTCCTGTTGTTGTGGTCTTCAGTACGAAGTCTGGTTTGATGCAGCTTTCCATGCTATTCTATCATGTACGAGCCTCTTCATCTCCATATAATTACTGCAAACTACATCCTTCTGAATCTGCTTACTCTGTTCATCTCTTGATCTCCCCCCACCCCCCCACACACACTTCCCTCCAGTGCTAAATTGGTGACAGCTTGATGTCTCAGAACGTGCCTTATCAACCGATTCCTTCTTTTAGTCATACTGTGCCACAAATTTCTTTGCTTCCCAGTTTTATTCAGTACTTCCTCATCAGTTACATGATCTATCCATCTTATCTTCAGCATTCTTCTGTAGCACCACATTTCAAAAGGTTCTTTTCTCTTCTTGTCTGAACCGTTTATCGCCCATGTTTCACTCCCGCAGATGCCTACACTCCAGACAAATACTTTCAGAAAAGACTTCGTAACACTTAAACCTATAATCGGTGTTAACAAATTTCTCTTCTACAGAAATGGTTTCCTTGTCATTGCCAGTCTACATTTTATATCCTCTCTGCTTCGGCTTTCATCTGCTACTCTGATGGCCAAATAGCAAAACTCATTTACTAATTTAAGTGTCTCGTTTCCTAATCTGATTCCCCTACCACCCGATTTAATTCGACTACATTCCATTATCCTTGTTTTGCTTTTGTTGATGTTCGTCTTATATCATCCTTTCAAGACGGTGTCCACTCCGTTCAATTGCTCTTCTAAATCCTTTGCTGTCTCTGAGAGAATTGCAATGTCGTCGACAAACTTCTAAGTCAAGTTTTTTTCTCCTGAACTTTAATTCCTACTCCAAATTTTTATTTGATTTCCTTTATTGCTTGTTCAATGTACAGATTAAACAAATTCTGGGATAAGCTACAACCCTGTCTCACTCCCTTGTCAACCACTGATTCCCTTTCATGCCTCTCAGCTTTTACAACTGCTGTCTGTTTTCTGTACAAGTTATAAATAGCTTTTCGACCCTTCAGAATTTCAAAGAGAGTATTCCAGTTAACATAGTCAAAAAAAAGTCTCTCTAAGTCTACAAATCCTAAAAACATAGATGTGCCTTTCTTTATCCCATTTTCTAAGTTAAGTCGTAGGATCCGTATCAGCTCGGTCTTCCTACATTTTTGCGAAATGCAAACTGACCTCCCCCGAGGTTGGCTTCTACCAGTTTTCCCATTCTTCAGTAAGGAATTCATGTTAGTACTTTTCAACCATGACGTATTTAACAGATAGTTCGATAATTTTCACACCTGTCAGCAACTGTTTTCTTTGGAATTCTTATATATTTCTCAAGCCTGGGGATATTTCCCTGCCTCATACATCTTACATGACAGATGGAGGAGTTCTGTCGTGGCTGGCTCTCCCAAGTCTGTCAGTAGTTCCATCGGAATATCGTCTACTCCAGGGGTCTTTTTTCGAATTAGATCCTTCAGATCTCTCTCAGATTCTTCTCACTGTTTCATATCTCCCATCTCATCTTCATCTACGTCCACTTCCCTTTCTATATCATTGCCTTCAAGGTTATCTCCCATTTATAGACCCTCTACATACACCTTCCACCTTCCAGATTCCCCTTCTTTGCTTAGGACTAGTTTCCCATCTGAGCTCTTGATATTCACACAGCTGCTTCTCTTTCCTCCAAAGGCCTCTTTAATTTTCCTGTAAATGGTATGTATCTTTTCCCTAGTGATATATGCTTCTAAATACTTGCATTTGCCCTCTAGCTATTCCTGCTTAGCCATTTTGGACTTCCTGTCAATCTCATTTCTAGAACGTTTGTATTCCCTTTCGCCTTCCATTTGCTGCATTTTTATATTTTCTCCTTTCATCAGTTACATTCAATATCTCTTGTGTTATCCAAGGATTTCTACTAGGCCTTGTCTTTTTACCTGTTTGACCCTCTGCTGCCTCTACTACTTCATCTCTTAAAGCTACCCATTCGTCTTCTTCGGTACTCCTTTGCCCTGTTCTAGTCAATCGTTGCTTAACGCTCCTTCTGAAACTCTCAGCAACCTCTGGTTCTTTCAAATCATCTAGGTCCCATCTCCTTAATTTCCTACCTTTTTTTTTGCAATTTCTTCAGTTTTGATCTACTGTTCAACTAGTGAACTGTGGTCAGAGTACACATCTGCCCCTGGAAATGTCTTACGGTTTAAAATCTGGATCTTGAGTCTCTGTCTAACCATAATATAATCAATCTGAAAATTTCCGGCGTCTTCAGGTCTCTTCCACGTACACAACCTTCTTTTATGGTTCTTAAACAAAGTGTTAGCGACCATTAAATTATGCTCTGTGCAAAATTCTAGCAAGCGGCTTCCTCTTTCATTGCTTTCAAATGTTCAAATGTGTGTGAATACCTAAGGGACCAAACTGCTGAGGTCATCAGTCACTTAGAGAATGTGTAGCGTAGGCCCTACTATTACAAGATTTTTCATAAGTAACGATACTTCAACGATGTAAAAGAGCGTATATGGTTCAAATGGCTCTAAGCACTATGGGACTTAACAGCTGTGGTCGTCAGTCCCCTAGAACTTAGAACTACTTAAACCCAGCTAACCTAAAGACATCACACACATCCATGCCCAAGGCAGGATTCGAACCTGCGACCGTAGCAGTTGCGCGGTTCCGGACTGCGCGCCTAGAACCGCGAGACCACCGCGGCCGGCTAGAGCGTATATGCCCCAATTTCATCTGTCTTCGGAAATGACTTGTAGAAAAGAGAGAGCTCTACATTTCATGTGAAAAATTCAAGGTTTATGGTTAACAACAACGCTGACTCAGGTTGGGTAAAGCGGATTGTTTAAGCTGGGTGGTCTATGTACTACTATGAAGTACTGTATATGGTCAAGCTGCAGGTGCTTGTTTCTCAGTACACCATAGCTGGCTGCAAGGGCGGTAACTAGGAGTCGGCGCCGGCAGCTGTGGCCAAGTGGTTCTAGGCGCTTCAGTACGGAACCGCATTGCTGCTACGGTCGCAGGTTCGAATCCTGCCTCGGGCATGGAAGTGTGTGATGTCCTTAGGTTGGTTAGGTTTAAGTAGTTCTAAGTCTAGGGGACTGATGACCTCAGATGTTACGTCCCATAGTGCTTAGAGCCATTTGAACCATTTGAGGAGTCGGCAACCGGTAGTAACGGAATACCTCAGCCTGTGACAGGCGGTTTAGTACAAGGAATGCACGGACCTGCCTGATCTTGCCCATGGCAAAGTGGCTAGTGTGTTGGGTGAGCTAGACAGAAGCAGACTTGTGTGTTGCATGAGAGGAGATTAAAATGATGGGTGTTTGCACTGAACGTATTGATAACATTCGAATTTCTGGCCCTCCAGTCATTCCTGGACACCCTCCACGGCTGGGGGTGGTGCACTCTGGCGTACACACGCGTCCACAACTGCGGCTGCGAAAGCGGCGGCAGTTGTCACCGACCTCTGAGGGTCGGCGGCGTATGAGGGGAGTGGTACACTGCATGTGGACCTTGTGGCATGAGCGCGCTGGATGTGCCAGTGTTTCAGCGATATCTAGCCATAGCAAGTACTCCTACGGGCTGGATCGAGGTTTAAATGTGTCATGTTTAGTGCTGCACAATATTTCGCAGTGTTGTTGTCTCTATTCTGTCACATAGTAGGCCCTTACCTCCCTCCTTCCGAATGAAGTGGGGAGAACCGATATAGGACTTCTGCAGTGCTTTAAAAACACAATCGTGATATGAACTTCCCAATTGATAGCAGTCTCTGACATTTAGCCATGACAAGGTATTACTACGGATTTGTTCGCAGTTTAAGTGTGTCGTGTTTAGTGCTTTTCAATACATCGTAGTGGACTCTGTCTTGCAGAGGTACTTGTTATGTTGTTAGTATCCCATCACGTGGTAGACACTTTCCTCTGTCCTTCTTCGTCCTGGTGTAGTGAAGAGAACCAGTCAACTTGGGAATTCCATAGCGCTTTAAAAAAGAAAATACACTTAGGAGACCTGTAGTGGTCGGGAACTCTATAACCATGATGGTATAAATCCATATCTAAATTTGAAATGCCAACTGTCATATCATACATCACCACTTCCAATTGTGACGTCAACTAATAAGAGGTCTGGATTAATTAATGAAATTTCTCGACAAAAACATAACATCTTTGTTTATGCACGGAAACTACTGTCCAGTGCCAATGCTTTTCTTCTGAGTAGTTTTAAACTGTGTGAAGCATATTGTTTAAAGGTTATATTGACAGTTTAATTAATATTTGCCAGGCGACATCTTCTGAAGCAACATTTGTAACATCTTCAAGATGTAATATTCCGCACCAGATTTAATAACTCCTGAAGCAGTTCGTGAAATGCACCATAAGGAAGTGCACCAGGAAGGCTGGGGCAGCTTAGAGCCCATGGCGGAATGAAATATCCCATGCTAGTTCCTATGTCATCTGCAAAGCAAACTAAAGCTCTCTCTCTCTCTCTCTCTCTCTCTCTCTCTCTCTCTCCCTCCCTCCCTACCTCTCTATCGTTATATGCAACAATCTTTTTTTTAAGCATGTTTCGAGTCAGCCGCTATTAGTTTTGTAACATCATCAGTCTCTCTCTCTCTTTTTTTCTCTCTCTCTCCGTACATCACCTTGTATCACATTAATTGTTCAAATAAACAATATTCCAGACATTGCCTAAATTCTTTAAACAATATTCCATTTGCTGCAATCGATTTCCCAACAAATTCTTTACATAAATAAATAATCTATATTCCATGCATGTCCTTGAATCCCATAAATTGTTTAAATAAACAGTATAACGCGCATTGTCTAAATTATGTAAACAATATTCCATACACTGCGATCAATTTCCCACTAAATTCATTAAATAAGTAAATAAACTACATTGTCTAAATTGTTTAGACGGTATTTCATACATTGCAGTCGATTCAGATCCGATTCTTTAAATAAATAAACTATATTTCATACATTGTCGCGCGGGGTTAGCCAAGCGGTCTAAGGCGCTGCAGTCACGGACTGTGCGGCTGGTCCTGGCGGAAGTTCGAATCCTCCCTCAGGCATGAGTGTGTGTGTTTGTCCTTAGGATAATTTAAGTTAAGTAGTGTGTAAGCTTAGGGACTGATGACGTTAGCAGTTAAGTCCAATAGCATTTCACACACACACACACACACACACACACACACACACACACACATACATTGTCATGTATCCCATTAATCGTTTAAACCAACAATATTCCACATATTGTCTAAATTGTTTAAACAATATTAAACAATATTCCATACACTGCAATCGATTTCCCTAAATAAAGCTAATCAACTGAATCTTTTTCCCGCCAATTTCCGGGCACATGACGGGCTGGAGGGTGATGGGGTGTCTCTCAGAGAGCGAGGGATTACTTAATTAATCGATTTAATTAATTAGTCAATCAAATTGATATCAAATATGTGCTTGTAATGGTGGGGGAGGGGGGGAGAAGGTTCCCAGGGGGGTCGGGGGTGTAGGACGAGGTGCGCGAGGGGTAGGGGTTTGGTAGAAAACTACTTAACCAAGTAATAGGTTAAGATCCTGCCAATCAAAAGGACGGATTATACCCAGGGGTCATAATCCTCTTAACAATAGGTTAAGGTCCTGTCAATCAAAAGAGAACAATAGGTTTACCCCTGAATTACACCTGCCCCCGAGTGTAGGCAACCTGCACTAACAAACTGTGCTGATGCCCCAGTTTCCTCACTATTCTTGTGTGGATCCTGGGACCAGGAAGTGGGTAATGTACACTTGTGTAGCTACCTGCAAGTGCTGCTAGTTGCGTCCTTAACGTCTCTGCAATACTATGATTCACTTGCACATCCTTGTCTGCGTTCTAGTGCTGATTCTAGTGCAATTATTGGTGTCATGGCAAAAAATCTGGATTGCAGTGTGCAAATTTTTGACAGTTGGTCAGGAGCACTCCACAGGGAGATGAGAAGGCGATTGGATGTCTGATCTCTACAATTCGTGGGAGTACAATAATAATAATTGTACTTTCCCTTGCACCTCACAGACTAACCTTCAATTTACTACAGTTTCCACTTCTTACCATCCAGACTTGGCTCAGTTGCAGTAATATGGTATCTCAGTAATACCCCTGACACTTTGTTTAAGTCTAACTTCTCCTACATTTCTCCCAGAAGTACCACTACAACAATACACTGAGGAAGTCTCAGTCGAGTTTGCAAAGTACTGTAAGAAAATAAAGACTGGTTGATGCTCGCAGTTAGACACCCTCCGGTTCGATACATTTCTTTACCTTTTCGCAAATGTTCATCGTGGCGTCTGCTCCAAGTAAGATCACAGAAATATTACTTCAAATAATTGTTTCTTAATTCTTCCTTAGACAGTGCTGCCTAGGTCAACCTCCAAAAAATTCCTGCCATATTTGATGCATGATCAAACAGTTTACATTCAGCCATCTGTCAACGACAGCTTGAGTGTGTCCTGCATCGGTCGACGTCCTGTCACTCATCGTCGTAGGGGGTCGTACATACGTCGGCCCCGTGCCGGCAGTGTCCTGTACTCGGGAGCGAGTTCCGCATGTCTGATAAGAGTAGTAAAGATAAGGCTGATACGCTACAACCGCTATCAAGCGATCTTGTTTTAGGCCAGTGAGTCCTGGAGGCCACACTTCAATGCTTTCATAATCACAAAGACGTATTTTGGCATTTACTGACGAGCTGATGGTGCTACACGGGTCTATCGAATCCCTCGCTACTCATTCACACATCCAACACCCTATTGTTCCCTTCATAGTTACCAAAGTGACTTGCTGCCAATTCAGTACATCCCATCGATCCTGAACCTGTATACTTTCCATCTGCTCTCCCAGCTCACCTTCAATAGCCTCCTCATACATAGAACGAAATCTGCCCAGACATTTATCGTTGCTACCATAGATGATAGAGTACTTCATAGTCTCACACCAGGATCTCAATCTTCTCTCTTCTTCCCTCTCTTTAACTACAGCATGGTCCCCAATCCTGTTACCCATGCTCCAGTCGTGTATTTCCAGCCGACTGAACACTTCTCCACCTACGAATCTACCTACTCCATTGCCACCAATTCGTCATAGTGTCACTCATCCCTTCTACTCTCAACCTATCCCTTCCCAGTGAACGTCTATGGCTATAAAGAGGACTGTACTGAAGTGCTTCATTCTCACTATAAAGACTTATATCCACATTCGCTAATAAAAGACCACTAATCTTTTCTAACATCATTAACCTTCATCAATCTGTATTTTAATACCAGAAAACCTGTATATAATTTATCACTTTAAATTTTAAATTTCATCGTATTTTTAAAATCATTTTTGATGAAGAGTGGCAAGCATGCTGCTGCCAGTATATCCTCACCCGTTAGGATGGACATATGAAAGTATAGTACTGAAGAATATCTCAGACCACAGTAGCTTTGGAGGTAATTGTGACTCCATGATAATATAGCAGCCAAAACTGCTGCTATGAGAAAAGAGGTTGGCGGTAATGAGAAGTAGGTGCAGAACAATGATACATTCATGGAGAGATATAGACAGTGCTTTATGAGATACTCCAACAACAGATTACTTCTCTATTAAGTAGCATATTGTTTTAAAATTTTCTGAAATCATTCGACACCTGTCAATCCAAGTACCAAGGAGCTCTCACGGTTGACTTCCTAGATTATGCTCCATAAGGGTGTATAACAATAATAAATCTGTTTTCTTTCTTCATAATCGAGGAAAATTTAAAACAAGGAATTTGCGAGGATTTCAACATGATACAGACATTTTAGAGAACAAGTCCATTTAATAAAGCCCGGGAACAGATGCGTTGCGTGGTGAGTTAATGTACATCATGGTATAGTACTTGGTTTTACTGATTACAAATAATACACTTACATGCAACAGTTTCAAACTAAATACTAATTAAAATAGTGGCAAGGTAACAGAACTGGCAGCGAAATATAACAACAGACTGAGGTGTGAGAAACAGACTGAAGGTACACTGCAATTGTTTTATTTGAGCAAGAATTATATTTTTAGGATTACAGCTGAATTGATTATAGCCACCCTTTATAACACTTATTTAGGCGTTGCTCACAATGGTTTAACTAAAACACTGACGACTTTCCAACACAAATCATATGGCCATTCTATTTGAAACCTTCTTACAGTCATTACCCGAATTTTGTTATTTACAATCTTTAGAAAATAGGAAATTTTGTGCTGCCTCGTTCGCACCTAAGAGAACAAATAGAGAATCAAGCTGAAGCGTCAAATTTCAGAAACTACAACGTATCACAAGTACTGGCACTATCGTTCTAGAGCAAGGCAATAACCATATACTACAAAACAATCGCTACATACTGAAAAAAAATCGCCACATACTGCGAAACAGTTGCCACATACTATGTTACATGTGTGTTAAGTAATCAGTTTTTCAGCGAATTTGACAGCATCCTCTGTCTCTTTCCACTTAACCTTCTCATATCTCCATACTTTTAAAAAAAAAATGGTTCAAATGGCTCTGAGCACTATGGGACTTAACATCTGTGGTCATCAGTCCCCTAGAACTTAGAACTACTTAAACCTAACTAACCTAAGGACATCACATACATCCATGCCCGAGGGAGGATTCGAACCTGCGACCGTAGCGGTCACGCGGTTCCAGACTGAAGCGCCTAGAACCGCACGGCCACACAGGCCGGCCTCCATACTTACTGCACATAACATCCTCAATACTTTAGCCCTACAATTTTTCTTCTACCGTTTTCTATAGTTTTACGTCAAATTTCTGAATGAACACATGCAGTACACAGGCTCAATCAAAAAATATAGAAAAGAACCAGATGGTACACTATGACTTACACACATAAATTAACACACAGATTTGCAAATATCCTAGAAAGACAGGGATTCCAGATAGCATATAAGACTGGGAAAACCCGCCAGTCACACCTAAGTCAACCAATTACCAAGAGAGATAAATTCCAACGAGGATCGGCACCAAAAATGGAACATAAACGTAAAATGTAGAAAATCGTCCACGCAACCTGTAAGCAGAAATTACAATATCACTACATCACAGCAAAAACCAGCCACCAGAACTGTTTATAACCTTTAGGAATATTGCCCAAAAATGTAAACTAGATAGTAAAAATATGTACATATTCCAGGCCACTGAAGTTGCCTTGCAGAGAATAAAAGCGAAACGCGTATGACACGAAAATTGTGTTTCATTCAGTTGTTGTCAAACAGTGCAAAAAGTAAAAATTGTCAGTATACCGTTACATGACACGCAACTCAGGAAGATAGGACCACAAAAGTTGAAGATGGGTGCTTGTCTCATTCTTAAGTTCCTTTTTATTGTATTATTTATCCAGAAACTTCCTTTTCTCTTCTATTCTTTGCTGTACCTCTTAATTTCCTATCTTAGCTCTTCAATGAAATTTACTACATTCTTGCAGAGCACCACATTACACTCGTTTTCAGTTTCTTCGTTTGCGAATTTCCGGTAATCTATGCTTCACTTCATTACAGTGCAGCGCTCCAGACTTCTAAACTTCTTTCTCACCTTCGTATCAGTGTTTAATGTGACCATAGCTCCTCTTCCTAGACAGGTATCTTGCCGCTCTTCTACTACTGTGTATATCCCAGCCTCCAGCACCCAAACCTCCAGCATAGCAAGTAGTTTTTTTCCATGCTATTGGCCTTTATCAGTTTCACCTACAATTTGTTTAGCATTAATCCGAAGAGACTACATAATAAATGTCGTGTGACTAGGGCCTCCCGTCGGGTAGACAGGTCGCCGGGTGCAAGTCTTTCGATTTGACGCCACTTCGGCGACTTGCGCGTCGAGGAGGGAGACTGTGCGAATTGGACTCTCATCCTGGAGGGCAGCGGTTAACAACCCAGTTTTGGAAATGCGGGGATTTTTCCTTTTATAGAAAACAACTGATTTACTTCCTGTCCTCCACAATTTTGTGCTCTACTGATTGCGGCGTCGACAGCATATTAAACCTTAATCTTCATAACTTCGTTCCGAATTCTGTGTTAGCCAGGCCACCTGTTCACTTTCACAAACCTAGAAAGTCTCTTCCTCTCGGAGAAATGAGCTATATGATCTTTGGCATCATCGTTGACGTAATTCCGCGTTGAAATTTAATACTCATTCTCCTAAATCACTTCATTCGTTGCATCTACCATATATAGGGTGTGGCGAACAAAAGTGACCCGGAGAACAGAGTTCCAGGGTACAAAGAAACACAGTAGAGGAAAGGAAATATAGAACTAACCTGACTATGACAGACGCTGAAAGTGACCACTATTCATTTCCGGCCCTTCTGAGCCGTCGTCGCCGGCCGTTGTGGCCGAGCGGTTCTAGGCGCTTCAGTCTGGAACCGCGCGACCGCTACGGTCGCAGGTTCGAATCGTGCCTCGGGCATGGATGTGTGTGACGTCTTTAGGTTAGTTAGGTTTAAGTAGTTCTAAGTTCTAGTGGACTGATGACCTCAGAAGTTAAGTCGCATAGTGCTCAGAGCCATTTGAACCATTTGAGCCCTCGTCAGCAAGTTGTTGAAGGTGGATGCAAACTGTTGGAACTGCTGCGATATCATCCGAAATGTTCTGCCGCAGTTCTTAAAGACTATGAGGGTTATTGCGACAGACCTTACACTTGAGGGCTTAGCACACAAAGTAACCGCACACTGACAGATCAGGTGACCTGGGTGGTCAGATAGGCCCGCGACCAGACTGACCTCTGCTAAGAACTCTGTCAGGCGTGAAGACTGTGTAAATGTGCTCCACTGCTCGGACGGCTGTATGGACAGTTGTTTCACACCGTTGGAAGTAATTGTAGGTCTTTTCTTCCTCCATTAATGCTGCCATAAATGGATTCAGAATGTTGGCCATGTAACGCGCTGAAGTCAGCATTGATGAAAGAAGATGGGACCAACAATGCGGCGTGTGACACACTGAACACCAAACCCCAACCTTCTGTTCAGGCAGTAGTGTTTCGTGGAAGTTATACGGATTCTCCGCTGGCCAGGCTCTGTGATCCTGTAAGTTGACATAACCACTCAGGTGAAACTAGGCTTCATCACACAAAAGTAACAGATCCACTTCCAAGTCATTCATTTTTATCTCAGTGAATAGCCACTCACAAAACTGGAGGCGCTGAGGACCATCAGCTGGTTTTAATGCATGAACAGCGAACACTCGTTAGCGATACATGTATGGTACAGGTCCAGACGGAGTATTCGCTGCATGATTGACGTGATACGCCTGTCTCTTTCGACAGGCGTCGGATTGGTTTGGTAGACTCTGAAGCATTTTTTGGTGAAGACACATTTTCTAGAGCGCGGGCTTTTCGACTTGTTCCATAAAAACACGGGAGAACTGCCGGATATCAGTAACTTCCTGCCACGATATTTCGGCGCAGAGTCTTCTGGCCATCTTCAGGTGAATGCCACTGTAGTAGTACTGGCGAGTACGCGCTGAGCTCCGCTATTTAAAGCCTTCTGAGGTGACATTGACTTGTTCAAAGCATATCCTGTTTGACGCCATGTTCCGGCTAGGCGTTGAAAGGCACTCTTTGCTGGCTTGAAACCATTAAACTTCTCAGAAGTAACTAACCACACTGTTTGCACTACTTTGTTGTGACGTAACGTTCCACAACGAACACCCGCTGTTCCAGTGTGAGTACTACCACCCCCTTTGCAGTGCTCCACTCACACTGACACAGTCCGCACCACGCTCTGAACCGGTGCTGATCATGTGGCGCGCGTACAGGTGATGTGCGGTCACGGGTTGTGGTTATCGTATACATTCACGTCCAATCGTAACCTCTCGTCCGGGCCACTTTTTTATTTGCCCCGTGCTGTAGAAGGAGGTATATCGGCAACCCCACTTTACGTCCTTCGAACACTCACTTGTCTTTCTTGGTACTACACAGCTTTCTTAAATGTTATCTTTTGTCGATGTAGACAAGATTAACGTTTCAGTATCACGAAAGCAGAGATATGAGATGAAAATTATACGACACTGACAACAGGCTATGCCGCAAAACTAATTAGAATTACTGAGTGATAGCGCTTGCGTGGGTTACGTAGAACCCACTGAGCATCCGTGTTAGGCATATATACCGCCGTTAGTCAATGGGAAAGCGAAATCGGCTGCCAAAGATCAGGTCACATTCAGCGATAGGATAAAGTATGGGAACAGATACTGTTGACAGAGCAGTATCGGCCGAAGGTGATTGAGAGCGCAGCACAGTAGCGCAAAGATAACTTTCAGAGCGCCAGATGCTGCCGAGCACTCTATTATTCTATGTCAGTCACATTTTTATATTGCAAAAAGTACTGTACCAGCTTTACATCTGCTAATACTGAGTAAAAAAAAGGGCTAAAATTTAAAAAAATCCTCATAATGAGACTGAATTTGCAATTTACACCTGTGAAGATCATGTCAATGCGTACTTCAGTCACATAGAGACAGTAAATGAAATACTGCAGCTGAACCATTAACCACATTGAAAAAATGCGGCATTCAGAAACGTGACATATTTCCTTGTCCTCAACAGTTCTGAAATTTTCCAACTGCATTTATAATGGTGCTCACATAGTGTTCCCCAAACAGTATGAAACATCCCCTTAGAAAAATTTATAAATTACTGTGCTGATAAACTTCATACGTTCTTTGATTTTCAAACAGCTGAGCAAAACTGAACGTTCTCAAACATTTCTCTCTTTGCTTATTCAGATCATCAATAAACTGACACACAATATTTTTTAGCGCAACGCAATCTGACTTTCAATAATCCCTACAAAACAATGGCCCCGACTAACAATAACCTATACCTTTCATGTATCACTTACCTCACAAAAATCTTCGTTACTCGAACTACTGCAATACAGCGAGCGCCAATGCTGCCAGCTAAATAAAAGATTCTAACTACTGAAGGCACTAACTATTGATAGGCATACTTAGCAAATGAAAGATTTTGATAGAGAACAGACAATGTATTTACATTAATAGTGTTCAAAAGTCATTATATATATATATATATATATCAGTTCATGACATCCAGTCTTACAAATTTACTCTTTCTGATGGACACACGTCCAGATCATCCGCTCTCAAAACTCCGCCATCTCTCTCCCCACATCCACCATTGCTGGCGGCTCACCTCCAACTGCGTAATGCTACGCGCTGTTCACATCTAACTGCCCAACCCTACAATAGCAAATATTCCAACAATGCAAACCAGCCACAGACTTCACACAGCACAGTGAGTGATTTTCATAGAGAGCGCTACGTGGCGTTACCAACATAAAAACCTAGCAGCCTACTTAGAAGAGTTCTTTCAATAACAGCCTAATTCGATTCCACCATCTTATCACTCGTTTAAGGATCATAAGAACAAGGTAAGAGATTAGCACCATTAGCATTACCTCTTCGTCTCAATGTAGCACTTGCAACCTACGTCCTCAATTATTCGTTGGATGTATTTCAATCTCTGTCCTTTCCTAAAGCTTTTACCCTCTACAGTTCGCTGTAGTTCAAATGTGTGTGAATTCCTATGGGACCAAACTGCTGAGGTCATCGGTCCCTAGACTTACACACTACTTAAACTAACACAAACATACCCATTCCCGGGGGAGGATTCGAACCTCCGGCGGGAAGGACCACACAGTCCGTGACATTACGCCTCAAACCGCGCGTCCACTCCGCGTGGTTTCCTTGTAGTACCATGAGAGTTTTTCTCTGATTGCTTAACACGTATCCTATCATCTAGTCCCTTCGTGTATTTCCCACGTATCCCTCTCTTCGCCGATTGTGCGGAGAATCTCTTCATTCCTTACCTTATCAGTCCATCTAACTTTCAACATTCTTTCGTAGCACCACAGATCAAATGCTTCTATTCTCTCCTGTTGCGGTTTTCTCACAGTCAGTGATTCACTACCATACAATGCTGCACTTCAAATGTACGTTCTCAGAAATTTTTTCCTCAAATTAAGGCCTCTCTTTGATATTAGTAGACTTCTGTTGACCATGAATGTCCTCTTTGTTTGTGCTAGTCTGCTTTTTATTTCCTACTCACTTTGTTTCATGGTTCAATTTACTTCCTTAACTTAGTCCACTTTGTTATCAACACCTTTAATGTCAAGTTTCCCGCTATTCCCATTTCTGCTACTTCTCGTTACTTCTGTCTTTCTTCGGTTTCCTCACAGTCCACATTCTGTACTCAGACATTTTCTTCCCATTCAGCAGATCCTGTAATTCATTGTCACCTTCACTCAAGATATCAATGTTTTCAGCGAATCGTACCATGGATATCCTTTCACCCTGAATTTTAATGCCAGAACAAGGCATTGGCAAGTCTTGAACCTTTCATTTTCGTCAATGCTACTGCACTATGTAGACTGAACAGTAGGGGCGAAAGTCTGTATCTCTGTCTTGCACCCTTTTCAACCCAACCACTTCTTCCAGTCTTATTGTTGCCTTTTGATTTTTGTACTTTTAGCCATGTTTCCCTATAGTTTACTCCTGTTTTCTCATAACTTCGAACATCTTGCACTTGTTAACATTGTCGAACGCTTTTTGCAAAATGTGTCTTTATTTTGCTTCGATCTTACTTCCATTATCAAGTACAACGTTCAGGACTGCCAAACCGGTCGTCATCTAACAGATCCTCAATTTTCTGTTCCATCTTTCTGCATATTAAAAACTTTTCGGGATGAAATCGGTGTCTGAACAATGTGGTGAGTTAAGTGCGAAGGTTTCTAGGGCCAGGAGAATAAAATCTCTTAACTAAATAAAAAAAAAAGGTTCAAATGTCTCTGACACTATGGGACTTAACTTCTGAGGTCATCAGTCCCCTAGAACTTAAAACCACTTAAACCTAACTAACCTAAGGACATCACATACATCCATGCCCGAGGCAGGATTCGAACCTGCGACCGTAGCGGTCGCGCGTTTCCAGACTGTAGAGCATAGAACCGCTCGGCCACTCCGGCTGGCGCTTAACTTAATCGGATGAGTCACTATGTATATCTAAATTTATCTACTGCCGCACATAAACTCTGCAAGTACATGGGAGGGACTTTTTCGTATCAGTATTACCAATTTTCTGTCATATTCCATTTGAGTATGGGGCGAGGAGAATATGACACATGCTAATCTCTTACCTTGTTATTATGATACTTAAACGAGTGATACGACGGTGGAAGCAAAATTTCCTCACAGCCTTTCGCAAACATCTCTTCTCTAAATTTAACCAAAAGGGTTTTAGGATAACTGTCTGAAGGAGTGACATGGGGTAGTAATGGACATTGACATTTCAGCTTCTTGAGTCAGGAGTGTCCCACGAAGGCCATTGAATGAGCTACATTCATCGCTTTCCAACATGCCAATACTGTCGTACACTTGTCGCAACAAATATTCAATTACTTTTCAGCGAGTAGCTGATACCATACCTCTGTCCATTTATAATAATTCTCTACCGAGTATACAGTTCTGGATAAGCAATATGCTAGTGTTATTCGTCTAGTAACAGCTCAAGACAAATTTCCAGCTTAGACAAAAGCTATCTGGAATGTAAATCACCAGGAAGAAACACAAACCAGTTTCTTTCTATGCGATTGTGTGTTCATTTAAGCTATTTTTGCTCCACTGTCCTAAAAATATATTCACGTTAATTTAATTGGTATGCATACGACAGCAAGCGCTACCTAATATGTTCCAAAATGCCGCAAATAAAAACGGTATTCTTCCGGGGCTCGTGCCTCGGATTCTGTTGATGATAGGAAGATAGGGTCAAGTGTTTTGGATAACCCTTGGGCTAGGGACCATTTCTATACACAACACAGTGATCGTCTTAATCTCACTATTCTACAGTACAGGGTCAAAATATTAGTATTGAACATTCCCTCCTGCCAACATACCGGTTGGCTCGTTCTTCATTTGATGTGATCTACGGTGGGCCTTATGGCGCTTATGAAAGTGCCATTATTTCATGGGCAGTTCCTTAGAACAACCCCAAAAAGAGATTTTTTGTCATGTTTTCGTACTAAACTTTAGCTGCGGATTCCAGTACGGCTACGCAAAGAAAATGGCTGAAATCTTTAGATATATTTCTAAAATCCCCATCTCGAACAATCCTGAAAATTTTATTAATATCTTTATAGGTTTCTGGGATACTGAAGTTCAAAATTACCCTACTTCCGTACGTAAAATCCGGTGTGAGGTGAAAATGTAGTTTATAAAGTGACGTAGCACACAGAAATATGCTGTAAAGTATTTTAGTTATCATCTGAAGGGTTCCAAGATTCCAATTCTGTAGTACTGAAGCACACGCAAAAGTTCTGTGCACCTAATATCCGGGCTGAAGAGGAAAATTAGTTTGGCGTTATTTCAATTTAACGTCAGCAAACAATCGAAACGTTTCTGACTTGCGAAGCTCTTTTCATGCTGTGGCAGGGAAAACAAGGGAACTAGCGGAAAAATGCTGCTATCGAAGTGCGAAAAAGGTGAATATGCTCCTGTTTAAAAGACTCTGAGTGAAAAACGGAGTACCAGCGGTCTCATAATATCTTTCTCAGCACCTTTAAAAATTTTCCTAAAAATATTGGCATGCGAACATAATCGCGCTTCTTTATGCTGAAAACGGAGACAGTGTCAGTGGGAAAGAGATGGAACAGTACTAAATACTGGAAAGTAGTAACAAGTGGTTCTGCTACAGAAAGAGCGAATGAGACACTGGCAGTGTGAGAGAAAGAGAGGGACACAGTGGCAGTGGAACATTGACAGTGACAGAACAATGCTAGGAAAAGAGTAAAGGAGACAGTGCCAGTGGGAAAGAAATAGAGGGAAGGAGAAAGTGGAAGTGGGTGAGAGCCAGTGATAATGAGAGAAGGATCTACGACAAGGAAAACGGGGAAGAGAGAGATAGTGACAGTGAGAAGAGACAGAAAATGGTTCAAATGGCTGCTCTGAGCACTATGGGACTTAACATCTGAGGTCACCAGTCCCCTAGAACTTAAAACTACTCAAACCTAACTAACCTAAGGACATCACACACATCCACGCCGGAGGCAGGATTCGAACCTGCGACCGCAGCGGTCGCATGGTTCCAGACTGAAGCGCCCAGAACCACTCAGCCACACCGGCCGGCGAAGAGAGAGAGGCAGTGGGGAGGAATTAAGAGTGAGCAAGAATGGAACAGTGACCGTTAGATGAGACTGTAGTAGTAGGACAAAACGAAGGACGCAGGACACACAAAGAGATAATGACAGTGATTTAGGGTGAATGAGTGAATGAGAATGAGCAAATAGGAGTGGATGGATATGAGCGACTTACAGCGGTAGACTGGTGGGTGTGAGTGAGTTGCACTTAGGGGAGCTTATCGGAACGAGAGGTGAGTTGCGTGTTAATAAGAGCTCGAATATGTTCTCAAACCAAATCTTTCGGGAAAATTTTTATAGGTGCAGAGGCACCTGTTGCCCCCTTTTTCAGTCAGTCTTTTAAACAGGAGCATACTCGCCTTTTTGTGTTTCGATAGGAGTATTTTTCCGCTGACAATTTATTACGTCCAGTCTCTTTTAATATGTGACAAATTAGGTTAATTCACTGACGTATGTTAGAATACTTCAGGATGTTCAGGATGCTTGACTGGAAACTTTATATCATGAAGCTGTTAGCGCATTAATTACAAGCAAGTACCGAAACAGTAATGTGAACATTGTAATTTTTAACCGATTTTGAGCGTGATAAATTGTTACATATACAGTTAAAAGTTTCTATACTTTCTTTCGGCAATATGTCAGCTTTTAGAGAAAAAAAAAACAGTCCACTTAACTGAGTGTTTTCTCTTAAACCTTACAATAATTTCACTGAACTGGGACATTCTAAAATCTATATTCCTCAACTTACTTATTTTCTATTGCCTGGACATCCAATAAGGTTAATACTAGTTTTAGGGAAGGTAGATCATGGAAAAATTAATGTATGTCTTACTAAATCTCGTTGATTTCTAATCTCACCTTTGTGTGTGTGTGTGTGTGAAAGAGAGAGAGAGAGAGAGAGAGAGAGAGAGAGAGAGAGTGAGAGATGATGGCAACATCGCAATTACTCGGGCAACACCACACGCCCTCAAGCATTTTCTGTTTTGTTTGGCCCACTAAAGACGTGCAGCTTTACGTGCTACTGTGAGCGAGGTACCCGACACCAGATGTTCGCTGCATACAGTTGCCTGCGTAATGATCGCTTGGCAACTGTTTCAGATGAATCTGCGTTCACTGACTGCAGCAGGTCCTCTCAGGTTTGATAGTCACCGACAAGGCGTGACATCCGTCTCCGGTCCCTGCAGATTACGATATTTTGAAGACCACCGTTCTTGGTGCCGGGAATGGCACACCATTCCTTGTAGAGACGGTGGACAGTGCTTGTTCATATACCAACGAAGTTGACGACCTCATTCACGGTGTAGTCACGACAACGTAAAGACAATGTAGCTCCATTCTGCCCTTCTGTTACGTCTTCACATCGACTCTACGTATTGCGTTGGTTCCGTACAACAGACTCACATCACTTCACTGACATGACCTACTTCGAAATTCGGAAAATTTTGTAGTAAGGTCTTATGGGACCAAACTGCTGAGGTCATCGGTTCCTAAGCTTACACACTACTTAAACTAACTTACGCTAAGGACAACACACACACCCATGCCCGAAGGGAGGACTCGAATATCCGATGGAGGAAGCCGCGCGAACGGTGACAAGGCACCTCAGACCGCTCGGCTGTTAGGTTAGGTTAGGCTGGTGATAGGTCACACGACCTGAAACCAGCGCAAAACTATCCAAAGTGGCCAGTGCTCTCTTTTAATGGCGTGATCAATATTTTGTCCGGTGAGCTTAGTAGGCACCAGTAATCCAATCCAGGACCTTTAAGAAAATTCTAAACTACATCCGTTGTGCGTTAGAAGCGGGTATGGCTATGTTCCGTGGTATAACAGATGGCAGTCGGCTGCTTCAGTATATGGTGGATGCGGTGCGTTAAGCTATGATCTAGTTGAAAAGTAGTTTATTGTTCACCAGCCGTATTACCTTCAGTTAAGTGCTAACACGGCTGAACAAGCGCCGGTGCTTTGTCGTATGACTTCCGTTCTCTTATCAGAGCTCGTGTGGAATGACAGTTGGAGCGTCCTGTAGCTTTCCCCTGAGCAATGTGTACAGAAGAAATACGACGCAACAGACTCTCTGTTGGCATTGTCTGGCGCGGAGTGCGGAAGAAGCCAGAGAAGTTATCTCGTATCACGGCTGTGTAAATACCAGATAGGGCAAGGCCGCGGCCGAACGGGACCAAACAACGGGCAACAGGCGCCTCACGACTCAGCCTTGTGTGGGAAGCAAATACTTGCGTCTGGAGCAGGGGATTTAACGTCCTCCGAGTAGCCTGGCCCCGCACCACAGTCTGGAAGCCATAAAGGGGGGAAAGGGAACTAATGCAGCATCTTGAAGAAATCACAGGATGAGATTCAAAATCATGCCCGTGTGGCCAGTGATGCATGCATACGATTAAACTTGCTGCCCATTGCTTTTGACTGACAAGGAAACTGTGGTTGTATGCCTCTATCAGAGTTCACTTGAGATCAATTAATTACTCAAAGCACTGACTGCGCATGGACGGCCAGATGAAACAATTGCATAAAACACAACCGCCAGATTAATACAACTCAACCAATCTTCGGAAAGAGCAACCACACGCATTAATCGAAATATTAATGTCCTGGATCAAACGGCGCTGGTTCGATCCCACTTGCAGAATTATACAACAATATTGTGACTATGGATCTTCCCCAGAGCTGAAAAATGGGTGGATGTTTCATATGAGCTGGTCATCTAAAATAATTTGTAAACACAAAGGAGGTGGTAAAAGGTGCATACACTCTTAGAGAATTTCAATGCAAGAGTTAAAGTGATAAATGGGCACCGTGGGAGAAAACAAAGAAAAAGCTGCGCCATGGGGTTACTACGCACGGAGAGTTTACTGCCTGCTGCAACATACGTGGTTACTGTGGTGACAGTGACCTCGGTGCTCACCGTTCCGGCGTCGGAAGCAGAGGCTGATTCTTCACGTAGACGGTCGCGCGAGACGTCTCCTCTGACACCGTCCATCTACAAATACAAGCACCACCCCGGAAACCGCTGGCCTTTCTACGACGGTTGGTTTCTGAAAATCAGCTGCACTGGCGCCACACAGGCCGCCAGTCGAATAGATGCTGTAGACAAGCCCCTCAATCGTAATAACAGAAGATTTTGTCTCTGTTGAGTTTTCTGGAAAGATCGGTTTTGCGCTAGATCTGATATTGACAATATCTCTGTCATCCTCGTCAAATTTGAACTCAACGGCCTAGATCTCAGGTTCTGTCCCAAGAAACGGCCATTGTACAAATTTATTCCTAATAGGTAACCAAGAGCCACGGGTCGCCAAGAATTCCCCATCCCTTCCTCTGACATATCCCTCACTCAAGTCATTGGCAGTTGAAAAGTTACGTCCATAAATATTTAACATTGCTTTAGTATCACACGTTCGGTTTTGTGGCGCTGAATTAAAAAAAATCGTATCTTTACAGAATCAAGTGCGTTATGTTGAACGGCGGTATACAAAAGAAACGAATATAATTCCGGGTGTGCCGCTGTAGCGTAATATGATAGCTTATGTTCTCGGCTTAAATAAACGAACTATTAGACAGGGTGGCAAACAAGCTCATGAAATTAGCATCGTTGGATGAATGTAGGGAATGCAGATCGGATTAGACAGTATTTTCGTTTCGTGAACAAAACCAAGGCTATCGTGCAATGTACAAAAAGATACTGCCAACAAACATGAGTTAAAAAAAAAAACTGGGTATAGTCCCACTACAAGAGCAGTCGTAATTGTCTAAGCCAGAACATAATATAAATACATAAAATGGAACAAATACATAAAATCGGTAATACAGAAAGCAATATTTTTGGGTGATGTTCGGAAAAAGTGTAGCGCAATTCAACAATTTATTAAGTTTCGCAAGTGCCACGGCCGTCCAGATACTGACATGTGTATGTATTTGTTCGACATGACCAAGGCAATTTGAAAAAAAAAGACAGTTTCGCCTAAAGAAAAACAACGCATCATAAGGTAAAAAAACACAAATCTTAATGAACCAAATAACATAGGAGTATATATCTGAAGAGTATGTTGTAAAGCGTATTATCATACAGTTCTGGACGAAATTTTTGAATGGATTGCCTGGGATTCAAAAATTTCCATAAAGTTTTTGACTCTATAAAATCTGAACTAACAGCCCCTAAATAAATCATGGTTTCAATCAACATATTATAGTATACTGGAAGATAAGCATACCTACACTACAGATTTCACTGTACATCGTTAGGTTAGTGATAAATTCAGGACTGATACAGTAGTCTGTCAAGAAGATTCCATAGGACAGTTGCACTACAACTTTGCGTGAGGGAACGAACTGCTCCTGCATCAATTCAGCAGGAGGATGTCATGTGTAGGGAAGAACTTGTCAGCTAAGTAACTAGGTACTGTGGCCCAAGACCATGCATTCGGCATGCAAGAACACGTATTCAGTACACTGATGGTGCAAAAGATACCTGTCAGCGTCTCTGATAACCGAAGTTACGACACCTTACTGTGCTGGCAGAGCTTGTAGAAGGGCCGACGACGCTCGTAAACCAGGGCGAATCAAGTCACAGTTGCCAAAAGATGATGCCCGTCTGCCCCACCTGCTGCGATTTACGGATCAGAAGTACTGCCATTTGGGAAACGCTAATCAATCTGACTGACATACATACTATCTAATTCAGTCTGTTGGTCTCAATAGTGTGCAGCTGTACACATTACGCCCAGTTATGCCAGCCATTAACTACAAGAAGATTTCAAGATGAAGAAGCCAGCCTCCACCATCCGACTTCGCTATCAACAGCTGCCGGCTTCTGCCTGAGTTAAGTCTGTATGCACTCAACCGTAAAGTCACGCTCTGGGTGAATAACATCTGCCGATCTGCTGTTGTTTATGGTATTCCATGACATAAGAAAAGAATGGTGAGACGACCTGATGGGAAGCGGACAGATGGCATCAGAAAACAGGCAGCAGCAATGGGGACGTATACAGCTGAACTATTATAATTACTCGCATGGCTTACACGGACACTTTACAATCTTACACAAGTAATTTGCGTATATACGGGCGTGCTGAAAAGTAATGCGTCAGACTTTATGTGAACACTCTTAAATCATTTTAAAATACACAGACATTATTAATATTTTAATTTTTTTATTCTCCATGTCTACATACTTATTCCTCAATATTTATTTCTCAATGTTTCTCCCAACGAGAGACCAATTTGTTGACACCGTCACTACAGAATGTCTGACTTTGCTGACAGACTCAACCTCACCTCCGTTTGTGTCGCTTCGTTACTATCAAAGTGAAGCTCTGGAAAGTGTTCTGTAAGTTCTGGAAACAGACGACAAACGAATGGCGCCCAGTCGAAATTGTGTGCAAGATGATCGATGACAGTGAAGCCAAGGTGTTGGATTGCTGCAAATAACAAAACAGCGTTCGTGCATGGTTTTGTATTGCCATGCTGAAACAGAGGGTGCTCTGAATGTGGAAGAACTCTTCGAATTCGAAACTCGATCGAGGCATGCTGTTTTTCACGCACCGATGTAGTTACCTTACTCCCCGCCATGTTACACGCTACAAGTCGAAGTCCTCTGGCGGCAAAGGGCTTCAAATGGAAAGAATAACGACGTAGAATGTTAATGAAGTTTGTTTTATTTGAAAACTTTAACAGTTTTACATGAAAAATTCGTACCATTACTTTTCAGCACGCCTTCGTAAATGGGTAAATACACACAAAAGAGCCGAGGGGCATGAAAGGGAAGCAGTGGTTAGGAAGGGAGTGAAACAGGGTTGTAGCCTCTCTCCGATGTTACTCAATCTGTATATTGAGCAAGCAATAAAGGAAACAAAAGAAAAATTCGGAGTAGGTATTAAAATCCATGAAGAAGAAATAAAAAGTTTGAGGTTCGCCGATGACATTGTAATTCTATCACAGACAGCAAAGGACTTGGAAGAGCAGTTGAACGGAATGGACAGTGTCTTGAAAGGAGGATATAAGATGAACATCAACAAAAGCAAAACGAGGATAATTGAATGTAGTCGAATTAAGTAGGGCGATGCTGAGGGAATTAGATTAGGAAATGTGACACTTAAAGTAGTAAAGGAGTTTGGCTACTTGGGGAGCAAAATAACTGATGATGGTCGAAGTAGAGAGGATATAAAATGCAGACTGGCAATGGCAAGGAAAGCGTTTCTGAAGAAGAAAATTTGTTAACATCGAGTATAGATTTAAGTGTAAGGAAGTCGTTTCTGGAAGTATTTGTACGGAGTGTAGCCATGTATGGAAGTGAAACATTGACGATAAATAGTTTGGACAAGAAGAGACTAGAAGCTTTCGAAATGTGGTGTTACAGAAGAATGCTGAAGATTAGATGGGTAGATCACATAACTAATGAGAAGGTATTGAATAGAATTGGGGCGAAGAGGAGTTTGTGGCACAACTTGACAAGAAGAATGGACCGGTTGGTAGGACATGTTCTGAGGCATCAAAGGATCACAAATTTAGCATTGGAGGGCAGCGTGGAGGGTAAAAATCGTAGAGGGAGACCAAGAGATGAATACACTAAGCAGATCCAGAAGGCTGTAGGTTGCAGTAAGTACTGGGAGATGATGAATCTTGCACAGGATAGAGTAGCATGGAGAGCTGCATCAAACCAGTCTCAGGACTGAAGACCACAACAGCAACAACACACAAAAGATACATAATATAAGCGAACCTCAAAGAGAACGGTCTCTCGACACATAGTGAACAGGGATTTAGAAAACATCGTTCTTGGGAAACACAAATAGCTGTTTACTCACACGAAGTGTTGTGAGCTGTCTACAAGGGATATCAGATTTATTCCGTATTTCTAGATTTCCAGAAAACTTTTGACACCATACCTCACAAGGAGCTTGGAATCAAATTACGCGCTTATGGAATATCGTCCCAGCTATGCGACTTGGTTCGTGATTTCCTGCCAGAGAGGTCACAGCTCGTAGTAATTGACGAAAAGTCATCGAGTAAAGCAGAAGTGATTTCTGGCGTTCCACATGGTAGTGTTACAGGCCCTCTGCTGTTCCGAATCTATATAAACGATTTAGGAGAAAATCTAAGCAGCATTCTTAGGCTGTTTGCAGATGATTCTGTAGTTTCTCGTCTAGTAAAGTCATAAGAAGTTGAAAACAAATTGTAAAACAATTTAGGCAAGATACCTGTATGGTGTGAAAACTGGCAATTGACCCTAAATAATGAAACGCCTGAGGTCATCCACATCAGTGCTAAAAGAAATCCGTTAAACTTCGGTAAGACGATAAATCAGTTAAATCTAAAGACCGCAATTCAACGAAGTACCTGGGAATTACAGTTACGAACAATTTAAATTGGAAACAACACATAGAAAATGTTATGGGAAGGCGACCCAAAGACGTCGTTTTATTGGCGGAATACTTAGAAGCTGCAGCAGACCTACTAAGGAGACTGCCTACACTACACCTGTCCGTCCCCTTCCGGAGTGCTGCTGTGCAGTGTGGGATCCTTACCAGATAGGATTGAGGGAGCTCATGGAGAAAGTTCGATTTTTCGGCGCTGTTCGGGAGTAGATTGGAGCATACACTTTCAAGAATATGAGGCCATTCCGTTTAAGAGTGTTGCATCATTCGGTTTACCCCTAGCGTACAACACTGTTTTACAAGGAAGTTATTTAATAATGTAGTGCTACACAGCTCATTCATATCTATACACATTATCAGCTGACATCAGGACCATTTTGTGTACCGCAACTTCCCATTTGCTAGACTGAAAAATTGAGTCAGTATCCCTCTACAATGAAGGGGACGGTGATGACTGGGTGCTGTGTGAAGTCCTTAGGCTAGTTAGGTTTAAGTAGTTCTAAGTTCTAGGGGACTGATGAACATAGTTGTTAAGTCCCATAATGCTCAGAGCCATTCGATCCTTTTTTTTTTTTAAGGGGACGTCGAGCTCAGAGAGAGGATAAGGCGTTAGTATTATACATTGCAAAGCTTTGGGAATAAGTTTTTTCAGGAAAGAAAACAAAAGAAAAATATGTAATGTGAAAGTGTTACGTGGAACGATGTATGTTTTATTATCGCACAGAATCGTATAGCGTATAGAATTCAATACCGCTCGGTTCTGTCTCCGGTTTGTTTTTCCGGCAGTACAAGTTGTACTTTCGAAGTTCTTGGTAGATAGACAACGACGGAGAGTTTGCCCATATGTACCTCCTGTACGGACCGCCGTATGCAATGGGAGAGTGGCACAGCGGCGCTTATGTGATCCCGCAGCGACGGCAACCACATCAGAGTACTTTTGAATCTGTACAAAGGCGACGACGAGAACTGGATCCTTCTCTGATTATACGCTGATCAGCCAGAACGCTATGACCTCCTACCTAATATCCAGTATGTCCACTTTTGGTACGGATAACAGCGGCGACACGTCGTGGTATGGAAGCAATGAGGCTTTGATAGACTGATGGAGATGGCACCACATCTGCACACACAAGGCACCTAATTGCCATAAATTCCTGGGAGGATGGCGATGAGCTCTGAAGCCAAGGTCCATCACATCTCAGATGTCTTAAATTGCGTTCAGATCTAGCGAGTTTGGAGGTTAGCACATCAACTGGAACTCGCCACTTTGTTTCTCGAACTTTTCCATCACACTCCTAGCTTGTGACATGGCGCATTCTCTTGTTGAAAAATGCCACTGCTGTCGGGAAATAAGATAGATACGAAGGAGTGTACATGGTCAACAACCAGTGTAAGATAGTCAAATGATTCAAATGGCTCTGAGCACTATGGGACTCAACATCTGAGGTCATAAGTCCCCTAGAACTTAGAACTACTTAAACCTAACTAACCTAAGGACATCACACACACCCATGCCCGAAGCAGGATTCGAACCTCCGACCGTAGCAGTCCCGCGGCTCCGGACTGCAGCGCCAGAACCGCACGGCCACCACGGCCGGCTGTAAGATAGTCCTGCGCCGTCATGGTGCCTTGCACGAGCTCCACAGGACCCATGGAAGCCCACGTGAATGAATGCTCCCCAGAGCATAATGGAGCCGCCGCCAGCTTGTCTCCATCCCGCAGTATAGGTGTCATGGAGGTGTTCCACTGGAAGACGATAGATTCGCGCCCACCCACCGTCATGATGAAGAAGGTATCGCGGTTCACTAGAACAGTTAATGCTCTGCCACGTCCCAACGTCCAGTGCCGATAGTCAGGCATTTCAGTCTTGTTGTTGTTGTTGTGGTCTTCAGTCCTGAGACTGGTTTGATGCAGCTCTTCATGCTACTCTATCCTGTGCAAGCTTCTTCATCTCCCAGTACCTACTGCAACCTACATCCTTCTGAATCTGCTTAGTGTATTCATCTCTTGGTCTCCCTCTAAGATTTTTACCCTCCACACTGCCCTCCAATGCTAAATTTGTGATCCCTTGATGCCTCAGAACATGTCCTACCAACCGATCCCTTCTTCTGGTCAAGTTGTGCCACAAACTTCTCTTCTCCCCAATCCTATTCAATACTTCCTCATTAGTTATGTGATCTACCCATCTAATCCTCAGCATTCTTCTGTAGCACCACATTTCGAAAGCTTCTATTCTCTTCTTGTCCAATCTATTTACCGTCCATGTTTCACTTCCATACATGGCTACACTCCATACAAATACTTTCAGAAATGACTTCCTGACACTTAAATCTATAGTCGATGTTAACAAATTTCTCTTCTTCAGAAACGCTTTCCTTGCCATTGCCAGTCTACATTTTATATCCTCTCTACTTCGACCATCATCAGTTATTTCGCTCCCCAAATAGCAAAACTCCTTTACTACTTTAAGTGTCTCATTTCCTAATCTAATACCCTTAACATCACCCGACTTAATTCGACTACATTCCATTATTCTCGTTTTGTTTTTGTTGATGTTCATCTTATATCCTCCCTTCAAGACACCATCCATTCCGTTCAACTGCTCTTCCAAGTCCTTTGCTGTCTCTGACAGAATTACAATGTCATCGGCGAACCTCAAAGTTTTTATTTCTTCTCCATGGATTTTAATACCTACACCGAATTTTTCTTTTGTTTCCTTTACTGCTTGCTCAATATACAGATTGAATAACATCGGGGAGAGGCTACAACCCTGTCTTACTCCCTTCCCAACCACTGCTTCCCTTTCATGTCCCTCGACTCATATAACTGCCATCTGGTTTCTGTACAAATTGTAAATAGCCTTTCGCTCCCTGTATTTTACCCCTGCCACCTTTAGAATTTGAAAGAGAGTATTCCAGTCAACATTGTCAAAAGCTTTCTCTAAGCCTACAAATGCTAGAAATGTAGGTTTGCCTTTCCTTAATCTTTCTTCTAAGATAAGTCGTAAGGTCAGTATTGCCTCACGTGTTCCAGTATTTCTACGGAATCCAAACTGATCTTCCCCGAGGTCGGCTTCTACTAGTTTTTCCATTCGTCTGTAAAGAATTCGTGTTAGTATTTTGTAGCTGTGGCTTATTAAACTGATTGTTCGGTAATTTTCACATCTGTCAACACCTGCTTTCTTTGGGATTGGAATTATTATATTCTTCTTGAAGTCTAAGGGTATTTCGCCTGTTTCATACATCTTGCTCACCAGATGGTAGAGTTTTGTCAGCACTGGCTCTCCCAAGGCCGTCAGTAGTTCCAATGGAATGTTGTCTACTCCGGGGCCCTTGTTTCGACTCAGGTCTTTCAGTGCTCTGTCAAACTCTTCACGCAGTATCGTATCTCCCATTTCATCTTCATCTACATCCTCTTCCATTTCCATAATATTGTCCTCAAGTGCATCGCCCTTGTATACACCCTCTATATACTCCTTCTACCTTTCTGCTTTCCCTTCTTTGCTTAGAACTGGGTTTCCATCTGAGCTCTTGATGTTCATACAAGTGGTTCTCT
Source organism: Schistocerca cancellata (assembly GCF_023864275.1). Taxonomy (NCBI): domain Eukaryota; kingdom Metazoa; phylum Arthropoda; class Insecta; order Orthoptera; family Acrididae; genus Schistocerca; species Schistocerca cancellata. The sequence continues at coordinate 340,472,583 of NC_064626.1, read as the reverse complement.
TATCTCCAAAGGTCTCTTTAATTTTCCTGTAGGCAGTATCTATCTTACCCCTAGTGAGATAAGCCTCTACATCCTTACATTTGTCCTCTAGCCATGCCTGCTTAGCCATTTTGCACTTCCTGTCGATCTCATTTTTGAGACGTTTGTATTCCTTTTTGCCTGCTTCATTTACTGCATTTTTGTATTTTCTCCTTTCATCAATTAAATTCAATATTTCTTCTGTTACCCAAGGATTTCTACTAGCCCTCGTCTTTTTACCTACCTGATCCTCTGCTGCCTTCACTACTTCATCCCTCAAAGCTACCCATTCTTCTTCTGCTGTATTTCTTTCCCCCATTCCTGTCACTTGTTCCCTTATGCTCTCCCTGAAACTCTGTACAACCTCTGGTTCTTTCAGTTTATCAAGGTCCCATCTCCTTAAGTTCCCACCTTTTTGCAGTTTCTTCAGTTGTAATCTACAGGTCATAACCAATAGATTGTGGTCAGAGTCCACATCTGCCCCTGGAAATGTCTTACAATTTAAAATTTGGTTCAGTCTTACTTGCCGATTATGTGGTGTTAACTCTGGCACACGCATGAGTCGTCGGCTGCAGAGGTCATTCGTTAGGAGTGTTCGGTGCACTGTGTGTTCAGACACACTTGTACTCTGCCCAGCACACAGTTCGCCACCTGTCCTTTTTTACCGACATCCGACGTCTGTAACGAGAGGTGGCCACCCAACAACACGACGTCTGCACCTGGTTTCATCTTGGTTTCGTCGCGCGTTGAAGATATTGACCACAGCACTTCCCGAACATCCGACAAGTCGTGCAGTTTCCGAAAAGCTCGCGCCGAGCCTCCGTGCCACCATAGTCTGTCCTCTGCCAAACTCAGATAGATCTACGTCTACATCCATACTCCGCAAGCCACCTGACGGTGTGTGGCGGAGGGTACCTTCAGTACCTCTATCGGTTCTCCCTTCTATTCCAGTCTCGTATTGTTCGTGGAAAGAAGGATTGTCGGTATGCCTCTGTGTGGGCTCTAATCTCTCTGATTTTATCCTCATGGTCTCTTCGCGAGATATACGAGGGAGGGAGCAATATACTGTTTGACTCTTCGGTGAAGGTATGTTCTCGAAACTTTGACAAAAGCCCGTACCGAGCTACTGAGCGTCTCTCCTGCAGAGTCTTCCACTGGAGTTTATCTGTCATTTCCGTAACGCTTTCGCGATTAGTAAATGGTCCTTTATCTATCATTTCCGTAACGCTTTCGCGATTAGTAAATGGTCCTGTAACGAAGCGCGCTGCTCTCCGTTGGATCTTCTCTATGTCTTGTATCAACCCTATCTGGTACGGATCCCACACTGCTGAGCAGTATTCAAGCAGTGGGCGAACAAGCGTACTGTAACCTACTTCCTTTGTTTTCTGATTGCATTTCCTTAGGATTCTTCCAATGAATCTCAGTCTGGCATCTGCTTTACCGACGATCAACATTATATGATCATTCCATTTTAAATCACTCCTAATGCGTACTCACAGATAATTTATGGTATTAACTGCTTCCAGTTGCTGACCTGCTATTTTGTAGCTAAATGATAAAGGATCTATCTTTCTGTGTATTCGCAGCACATTACACTTGTCTACATTGAGATTCAATTGCCATTCCCTGCACCATGCGTCAATTCGCTGCAGATCCTCCTGCATTTCAGTACAATTTTCCATTGTTACAACCTCTCGATACACCACAGCGTCATCTGAAAAAAGCCTCAGTGAACTTCCGATGTCATCCACCAGATCATTTATGTAGATCGCGCACCTTTCCCATTCTACACTCGGACAGCACGCCCACTGATACTGCATGTACCGTGCGTGTGTGTCTAACTAGTATTTCTCGCCAGGTCACGCTGCTTTGACCTGGACGCGTTTATATCGATAGTAGCCCGGTGGTCATAATGTTCTGTCTGATCAGTGTATATTACAGGATTTTTCATTGTTGTGACTGTATTTTCACATAATCACAGGTATCTTGAGTTACAAACCGAATAAGCCGTAATTACATCATGATTCGGCCGTCGGAAACGACGTGTTCTGGATACTAAATCAATCAAAAACTGTCTATGAACGACGCCCGACATATTGCCACTTGAGGTTCATAATCACCCAGTATAGTGTCCCACAAAATGTACAAACCTGGACGATTTCAAAAATGTGACCATCACTTTATAAGCACATGTACACCCATGACAACGCAGACAAATAGAGACATGTATGTGATATACGTAGGATGACGATCCGTGGTTATTACGGTAGCGTAGCTTGTATATACTGCAACTTAAATTGCATTTCCTGTACCTACTTTCCCTTTTTCTGAACAGATGACACATACTTTTAGGCTGCAGTGTGTGTGACAGCGATGCTATCATGTGTTCATGGCTTACACACTGTTCACTGAATCGTAATGTGAGTGTGCGTTCATTCTGGTATTCATCGATGTATTGTTAACTATGCACAGTTAAATTAAAGGCCAAGTTTAATTATCACTCTCGTTCCGATTATTACGTACTGTAGAATGGTGTATTTCATGTCATTTGACTTAAGATTTTCATTATTGAATTATTTTATGACGCGATCTTCAGTGGAAAGTTTAATTACCGCTAATTATTGTAATCTTTCATTTAGATTTTAAGATGGTGTTCAGTATTACAATATAGTTATAAGTGTCTTATCTTTTATAAATGAAGCCGGCCGCGGTGGTCTCGCGGTTCAAGGCACGCAGTCCGAAACCGCCTGACTGCTACGGTCGCAGGTTCGAATCCTGCCTCCGGCATGGATGTGTGTGATGTCCTTAGGTTAGTTAGGTTTAAGTAGTTCCAAGTTCTAGGGGACTGATGACCACGGCTGTTAAGTCCCATAGTGCTCAGAGCCATTTGAACCATTTTTTTTATATAAATGAAACCAACGAAAATGACCCTACTAGCTGAAACTGGCTTTTTTGTGCTCCGAAAAAAAAGTAACGTTGGTTAACTTAGGTTGATTTTGCAGGATTTCGAGCTTAAAGGTAAGAGTTCGTTAAAAAAACAACAAAATAATCTTACGTAATGCAGGCAACTGTACTAGTGTTTGGATTCTGTACTAAACTGATCTCACATCAGACGTCAAAGGAAATCAGAAAATCACTGCTACCACCGTGAAAGATAGGCATATCCAACACAGCAGTACGTAAAGGAGTTGCCTGAGGAACTTAAATTGGAATCTTTGGAATAATAAGCGAAGTTGTGCCCGAGAATTCATGTTGTGCAGATTGAAAGAGCAGCTATTTCGAGGTAGATTGTAGTACAGTTCTGGCGTCTACATCGCATAGCTCTTGTAGGAGCAACGCGAATAGATTGAGTACCGATGCGTACAACAAATATGTTTTTCCTCGCTCCATAAGCGAACCAACAGGGCCACAGAACACGTAATATTGTTACTGAGCGGTGACTAGTCGAGTAAACAGGTCGAATTTGACTGAAGTGTGCTTCTATGAAGTCAGACCACTTTTTATATGCTGCGAGGTAGTTCCTATCACGCCGCTACAGCCCAAGCCCCCACTTCAATGGTTCTGTGATCTGGACCACAGTGATAATTCCGCTTTAGAGTGACCGTGTGTCGCATGTACAAGTATCTTGTTGGCGCCGGTGACGGATGTGAGATTCCGGCAGACCAAGGAAGAAGCACTCCATTCTATGACCCGAAGAAGATATGGAATGGATAATCTGGGCGTCATGCGTTTGCCCAATATCTTGGAATTAGAAACATACGATGCAGAAATGGCCACCTCATAATGTAAACTGAGACAGCGAGTAAGTAATTAGACAGGATTACGCACTACATATTTCGAGTGTTCCTTAGAATGCGTCACTCATATCATTTAGTCAGCCAATAAAAAAGTAAGTGCTACAATCACAGAACATTACTATTCTGTATTGCCATATCCCTCGTAGACTTCGCTCATACCGTTAGTGCCTTAACCCGCTTTGAGCGAAGAAAACTTGTCGGATTTTAGTTGACAGTTGCTGTTTCCCGTACGCGTCCCAACCTCACAACACTCCCTCCCCTTTTGCCCCATGCCAACTACTATTCAAAATCCGACGCACGACAGCACCCGTCCTCCACAAAGAGACGCAGCGCCATCTGTTATTCTTTCTCCTTTATTTCCGTGTACAGCTGTCGGTGAGTTACGGATGAAGGGCAATTCGTATAACAGCGATTCTGCTACGTAGATAAAAAGGTTGTTCTCTCGATTTTCAGTTTGTTGAAAAAAATTGTCCACTTGAGTCGCGGCCGTTGCGTGAACAGTAACAGTAGCTGAGTCCCTGTTTACTTATTGAGACACAGAAAATGATTCAAAAGACCTCTCAAAATTGCAATTTTTGTTATTCTGGATTACCTTTTCGCTACAGTGACGTGAAGGGGAAGGAAACAGTTGTTCTTTCTTATTTTCTCCGTAACAGAATGCCGTCAGCATGTATACAGCATCAAAGACAATAAAAAAGATATGTAGCGCATTTTCAGAGGAAACAGTCACAGCCGTTTCATAATGCATCACTGTCACGCACAATGCCAGAGCTACTGCCTGTGTTTCACTCAGCGCTCACACAAAAAGCGATTTCTGGTCATAAAAATTACCGAAAATTGAATAAACGGATCCGGTTCCACAGTGAATATTAAACTCACCGTTGACCACTACTAGGAAGCCTATCATCGCTTGCTGTCACACCACTTTAACGTGTCGTGGACGCTGAGGACTTCAGTAACAATAGCAATAAGATATATAAAATGTTGTGATATAATAATAATGATTTATTTACGTCAGTGCTTAGTACATTGCTTTAGTATAACTTCCAGCATATGGCAGTTCAAAGAAATAGACGTACTGAAATTCATTTGAAAGGCATTTTCGATACTGTGAGTTTTCAGGCAACTTTATTCTCCGAATGTTGGAGGAAAAAATTTGGAAAATGATATCAGGAAAAACGACAATACTCACAGCAAAATGTTCGTTGAAGGGGAGGGTTCATGAATCCCCTCCCCCCCGCCCCCCACTCCTTCCAGTCGGCTTGATACATTCCTACTTGACAACGTAACTATTTATTTATCTTAAAAAAAATGGTTCAAATGGCTCTGAGCACTAAGGGACTCAACATCTGAGGTCATCAGTCCACTAGAACTTAAACCTAACTAACCTAAGGCCATCACACACATCCATGCCCGAGACAGGATTCGAATCTGCGACCGTAGCGGTCGCGTGGTTCCAGACTGAAGCGCCTAGAACCGCTCGGCCACTGCGGCAGGCTACCTTCACAAACATGGAAGTAAAAGAGCTACAGTACACTGGGCATGACGTATTGTAAACACCTTTTCGAAATTGAGAGGAATTTATCCTCTTGAAAGAGTCAGTCGCTCAGGTTAAGTTTCTAGTAGCCTTACTCAAAATGACATTTCATGCTGTGGTTGTCTCGAACAAAAGTGTCAGTGGAGCTGAGCGGAAAGAAAACAGAGTTGTACTGAAAAAAAAAAATTGAAATAAGTTAAAGCAGATCATAAGAGCACCTGAAAAGGATGGTTGCATTCGAATGGATGCTGTAATTGTTGAGCTGCTTTCCAACGTATCCTCCACCAATAGTGGCATACTTGCCATATCGCAGATAATTTTTTGTATTCTACGTTCACATCTACATACTCATCAAACAGCTGTGAAGTACTTGGTAGATAGCACTTGTCATGTAGCAAAACTAAGAGTTTTTTCCCATTCTAGTGGCGTATTGAGCACGGAAAGAATGACTGGTTAAGAGCCCCTATGCGTGCTGGAATTAGAGTAATCTTGTCTTCGCGATCCTTACGGGAGCGGAACATGACGGTCTGAACAATGTTTCTTGATCATCCAATTCGTACTAGTTCTTTTGTATGGCGCTTTCATGGGATTATTGGCATCTGTCTTCAAGCGTCTACCAGTTCAAGAGGAATATTAAGAGTTTAAAGTCCCCTTCCACGACGATGTCATTAGGAACGGAGCATAAGTTCGGAGAGGGACAAAGGTGTAGAGGGAAAGTTCCCCATCTTAAATAATCTAGTGAAACCGCTGGAAACCTATGTCTGAGTTTCCAGACGGGGACTTGAACGCCGCCCAATATCGAAAAGGGTGTCCGCAGCTCGTGGTCTTGCGGTAGCGTTCTCGCTTACCGCGCACGGGGTCCCGGGTTCGAGTCCCTGCAGGGTCAGAGATTTTCTCTGCCTCGAGATAGACTGGATGTTGTGTGTCTTTCACCATCATTTCATCATCATTGACTCGCAAGTCGCCGAAGTGGCGTCAGCTAAAAAGGACTTGCAATTTCGGCCCGGCCAACAATGCCGTACGTTCATTTCATTGCATCGAAAAGGGTGTGCCTTGGTACGTGGATGTTGTGTGTCTTTCACCATCATTTCATCATCATTGACTCGCAAGTCGCCGAAGTGGCGTCAGCTAAAAAGGACTTGCAATTTCGGCCCGGCCAACAATGCCGTACGTTCATTTCATTGCATCGAAAAGGGTGTGCCATGTCGCTCAGTGTGTCAGTCACTTCAGATTTTCCAAAATTTCTGCGAAACTCTCAGGGCATCAAAGAAATCTGTAATCATTCGTGCTGCCCTTCTTTGTACACGTTCAACGTCTGTTAGTCCTATCTGCTGCAGGTCCCACACACTTCAGCAATACTCTAAGATGAAACATACTAGTGTTTTGTACGTCCGTACCAAGAAATATTGAGTTCAACCATAAACATTGTTTAATACCGCATATGGCGGTATATTTTTTAATAGACATTGGTGTAGTAGTGAGTCAAATGCTGTTCGAAAGTCCAGAAACACAGCATCTACGTGATGCCTTGGTACGTGAGTTTTAGGGCGACATGACCGATGTGTTGGAAGTCCATGCATGGAGGAGGCCATTCAATTCAAGATACCTCATTGTTCTATGATTGTGCAACATATGAACCTCATTGCAATTGGGCAGTAGTTTAGTGGATCACGTCTGCTGTCGCTCTTGAACACGGTGTGACCTTTCCTTTATTCTAACTACAAGCCACAGTTTTCCGTTTGAAATATCTACAGTGTATTATGATTAAAATGAGAAATAACCAGCGGCTAATTCTGTATGACCCATTTCAGCTATACACTGTTTCATGGATGTATGTGCGTGGAAGATTTTTGTGTTGGTATACAGAATATCATGTTCATATTTGCATCAGAGTTCGAGCAATTAAGTGCAATATTCACCTGTTTGTTGATTTTTGCTTGTGGGGACCTATCTAACATTTCTGACTTGCTCTTAACTTCAATACCGAGTGGTTGTGAAATAAATTGGCGGTGTTCCGTGCTACAGTGTAGATGTATGCCCCGCAGGACGGTGAACATCGTAGGTATGCTGATTAATCAGTGCGCTCGTGGAGTATGTTGAAGAACTAATAGTTCTACTTTCTGCCACCAGCTGAAAGACAGCGCTGTAAGCACTCAGAATGTTAAGTGTGAAAAGCCCTCGATGATCTCCCTCATATCCGGCATCGGCCAGTAGTAATAGAAACAGGAACTCAAATCCCTATAACCACATTTAATCTTGGCCCAAGGTGGAAGCTGAAGAAAGCCAAGTGAACGAAGTTCTTTACAGAATTATACAATGCCCTGCCAGCAGAAAAAAGATTTGGCGACACTATAAAAGCATTGACAAAACGTATAAACCAAGATGCTACCGAAAGAGTCCATCCTTAGTTGACACCAAAACAGTGAGGAGTTGTCCCAGAACTTCCCCGAAAGTGGTAATCAAGAAATAGTGGACGCACTACTGGGCGGTTGACGAGTGGAGAAACGGTAAAAGTGGACGGAGACAGTAGAAGGCCTGAATTTTCACAACCTTCGTTCACTTCTCGTGCCAAAAAGTCTCGACAGCACTTAAATACGGCAAGGTAGTAAAAGCTCCAGGGTTTGGCAATGTCCACTCTGAATTCCTAATGAACAGCGAGGAATAGACGTAAGCACAGATGGCTCATTTCTTCATATATGCAGTCCCCAGCGGCGATATGCTACATGAATTTAAACGCTCGAAGATAATCGCTGTATAAAAACCTGGTACACCAACTGATAGCTCTAAGGGCAGTACATCAGTAGCCTTGTTATCTGTAAAACACAACCTACTCGTACGGTTTACCCGTAATGGAATCAGTGCAAAGTTATTCGAAGCAGTCCCGGTTGTGCAAACAGGCCTCCAGCCAAAACGAAGCTTCACAGCTCTAATTCTGCGACTCACCTACATCGTGGCAAGATTTCGAAGATAACTTAAAACCGAAGCTACATTCATTGACCTCTCAGCAGGTTACGATATAGCGTGGATAAGAGGCAAGTATACAAGCTTTCTCGTGCAGTTCGTTGCATACCGAGTGTTCCAAGCAGCCACAGGTACTGGCATTAAGTCGTCAGGAAAAGTGAAGAACGGTCTACTACAGAGATCAGTCCTTGTTCCACTTCAGTTGTACACCGCAGATACGCCAGAAACAAGATCAAGAAGGTCTGGTTACGTCGACCGGTTACTTGCAAAGACGTCAGAAGAAATTCTGATGTAGTGGGATAATGCTTTGCTAGTGCAGAGTCCATCCAAATGCCATCTATCCATCGAAACACCATCAAAAGGGAAGTTTTCTGTTTCCATCTAAATAATGAAATCTGAGAAGGAAACTCAGCATCCAGTTTCAAGGCATTAAACTTACTCAAACTTCGAAGTACCTGGGCATAACTCTTGATAGAAATCTATTTTTCAAAATGCCCCTCATAAAAACAATCACAAAATTAAAAACGTGAAGCAACATCATCCAAAGCTGTGTTCTACAACACAGCATAGGCATCCACCATGCGTTCTGCCCTGGCTACTGTTGTCTCAACCCCGTTGAATATCGTGTCGCAGTTTGGCTCGATAGCCCATGTGCTCGAAAAATAGACCTCCAGCTGAGTAACACCGAGAGAATTGTAGCTGATATTATCAAATCATACCATACGCACTGGTTACCAGTACGGAGCAAGATACCACTGCGTCAACTATGACACATAAATGCTCTCACAGTCGAGTGCATAAAGATCGTGAATAACAAAAGTCTATCAATCCATCAAGATATGGATGTTGGCAACCATAAACAACTCCGCTCTAGACAACCACTAACAAACCCTAACCAACGAATGGACTGTAGAGCTTACTAGAAAACAAAAAAATAATAATATGCTGTGCTCCGAAAAATCACCATGATATCACATGCTACGCAAAACGTGGTGCGTGCTCAACAGAATTCGAATCCACCAACAAGACAGATGTGTATATTTTTTACAAGAATCCCTAGTAAACATTCCCAGTTAGTGATTGCGGAGAATCACAAACCATCAGACACGTCATAGAAGAATGCGCCACAAGATCATGCGATGGCAAACCAGAAAACTTCCTGCCTGAGGACCGAGAGTCGACAGGTTATATAAATAACCCAGATGTTCTCTTGTAATGTTTTATATTACATACATTACACTCTACCTCTGTTATTACTTCATTATGTGTATATTTTGATGTGTGATATAGCCTTACGATAAATAAATCAGATCTTGCTTTCTAAAGTTTTAGGTCCTCTAAAACCTCCTTCATATTATTATACAGCTTGTAATATTTATATTTGGCAAGCTGCGTCACCACGGAAATAACTATGGCATGTTATATAACAATATAAAGGAGGTCCTGCAGAATATAAAATTCTACAGCTAATAAGACCTGAATAAAATAACTTCTGATGGTGGTACTATTGTGCCGTAACTTGTTTAGGTGTAACAAGAATAGGCGGACAATTTAATCTTCAAACACTATTGCTGTTAGAGTATGAAAACAAACAATGATATATTATTCCTACCAATTACATCGGAAATGGTCAAAATAAACGGGCGAAAAGTTTGCAAGTCGTCTAAATCAGCTGGAAGAAAACAAAATGAGAGAAGAGGCTTTGTTTTAATAATAATAATAATAATAATAATAAACATCTTTCATTAGAATAATGGATTGCCATAAGGTACTTCTCTGTTAGAAAAGCTGACGACGTGTTGGAATACACAGTTTTTTGGCCACATTCGGAACGCTCTCATTTCATCATTTCCCACACTTAAACAAATTTGCGCCTTGGGAAACAGTTTTAGCTGTCGGAAGAAGATATGACAGCTTCATTGTGCAAACCTTTCAAAATCACATTTCAGACTATACATTGTAAAAATGTTGGACAACGTTAACTTAACGCTGAAAAATAAGTAGAAAAATTAAGTGGATGTAACAGTCGTGTGAATTAGTCTAAATGTCTGTTCTGGCTACGTCGCACGACTGAATAAAATCCTATCAGGAACCATTCGCGGTAAATGAAAGAAGTTTACAATCTCATATCCCCCAACCGCGCACACACACGTAAATATACTCGCGCGCCCAATGCCCCGCCCACTACCCATCCGATGCACACACATTTGATGATTTTGAACACATGTTCATACGTTTACGTTTCAAAGGCGAAAAATTTCGACACCTTGAGGAAGCTGATAATTGGCCGCGCACAGTACCTTGCGGTACGTATGGACGCTGAATTAACAGCTGTTTCCTCGCTAGGACTACATTGCTGTGTGTGAGGTCCCTTGCGGCTTTGTACAGCTTGTTAGCGTAACCTTCAAATTTTCGTGACTGAATTCTTAGAGTCTCGTGTCTCACAACTCTTCCTAATCTCCCGAGGACTCTTTCCAACCTTGACGACGCTTAACGCTCTATTCACGGACATCGTTACGAAAAAGAGGAGAAATTCGGCTATCGCAGGAACCATTTTGGAAAAGACTTATTGTAAAAGTTAGTATATTATGTTACTGAAATGAAATATTACATAGCTGCATCCCTGTCATTCATTCTCTTTTACGAGTTACAAAAATTGTCAAGAACGAGACACATATTTCATTCGAGTGCAACAGTACCTAAATATACTGAAAGTAGATATAATGCACAGTTAAGGGCTTCAGTGATCCACGTTATGTATACAGATCGTAACACTCTACTCAACATCGCAATCTGTTCTTCATATCGTAATTTATCACATGCTATAAAAACATTACCAGATTTATGGGAGTTACATTGTCCATCTGTACAACTCATATTGTAGTAAGTAAAATGGTGGGATACACAGCTGTCTCATTAATTTATTTCACTACCACATGTGGCATGCATATGTTTTCATGTAAGTGAAACTACATGTGAGTGTCAGCATTCAATCTAACATAACAACAAGAAATTTTGGTGCTTCTATGCACGCTATATAACAAAACATATAAAAAATACGTTGAAAAAAGTTTCATCTTTGAAATTAACTTACTATTGTCTGTGTGCGCTGCGGTGCAAATTTCATACGTAAGTTTGCTTTTTTGTTATTATTATTATTATTATTATTGTTCTTCACAGCGTTACATTAACGTAATTACTAATTAATGTTTAATAGTTGTAGGTCACGAAACGCAAAGTGTGAGACTTTCCCGCTACAGGACACACGGTAATTTTATTTGTATTTTTGGTTGTTTAATATAAGCCTTGATTTCTGGCGCTTTGTTTTACGTTCCACGTTGATCGTGCAAACTGCGGCTGAGCAAAGTCCATTCAACCTGCAGCCAGAACACAGAACTGGTCGTTAATCAACAGCTTGGCGCGAATCTGCAATCGCGAAAAGCTAGGCGTTGGCCAACTGCGTCATCGGTGGAACATGTTTCATCAATCAAAAATCAGAATGATCATTGTAACTTTTTAAGGCCTTCTTGGGTTTACGGCAAGTAATATTTTACAGCTCTAATTTGTAAAAGATTATTTGAAGTGTGTTTACGTAAATACAGTTATTGCACGGAGACTGAGGTAGCGATTTATTGCATAATAAGCTTTTTTTCTTATTTACCAAAAGGGGATTACGTAAGGAGGAACTAATTGCTGCAATCAGCTTGACTGGACGCCTGTTACTGGAAGTGAAGTAGTATGAAATACATTTTTGTGTTCAAAAGGGAAATACTTTTTTACGTGAAGATCATGCAGCGGAGATATTGATAGATTGGTTCTACTTCTCTACGCTGATCCTCCATCAGAGTTTAGAAGTGCTGTTTCACCATAAACCTAGCATATAATTAAAAGCGCAAAAGAATCTTACAATACTAGTACTAAATTTCGAAAGTTTGTTGAAGTGCCAACATTCTAAAACATATTTCGACACATCTATGTGGGCAAATATCATACCTGACTTCTAGAAACTTCTTGAATTTTATCAAACATGGCAGTGTAAACTCTTTGGTTTTTATAGTACTCTTCACTGAATGAACTTTTTTACATCCTGCGTTCATACTACATTATCTGAAAATAACGATAGCTTCTCCTTAAAATTTATTAGGAAAAGTGTACGACTGTTACACTGATAAGGCGGTTCCGCAATACTGAACAGCGGAAGGATTTCTGTTCTTAAAACTCAGAAACCAGCAAACGGAAACTACGAAATCAACATATGGCCGATATTTCGGGGGACTGGAGAATTAAAATCTTACCGCCACAGCCTGCGTAACATCACATAATAATGTTGGTACTTGGTGATTCTCCAGGCCAAAGAGCCCATACATTGATCACTGTTATCTTTGTAAGGGTTGTCCTACATGTCTCTTATTAAACGTTTACCTGGCTGAATGGCAGTTAGTTTCAGCCAAACCAAAGATAATGTTTACATACAATGTGAAGCTTCACAGGCTTTCCTAATGACAGACTGCATATATTGTGCAATCAATCTGAGCAGACCTTAAAACATATTTTAAGGAAAATTTGTAAATTTGTATGTGTTTTTTTAAAGTATGTGTCTACAATCAACACCTAAAGTAACAGGGCTAAATTAAGACTGCTAAAGACTTTAAAAAATACTAAACTACGACTGTAATGTGTTACAAACGCTATATTCAAATGCGTAGCTTTAATTTTAGTTTATGCAGTTACTTCTCCTTTCTAATTAATTTCTGCTTTTTTTCAGTCTGACGTACATGGACAGGGAAAAGTGCTCAGTTTAAAAGCAGTGATATGCAGAAACTGCTCTAAAACAGGGAAACTGATTGAAAAAGTTTTGTAACTTCTAACCTTAGCATCATCATTATCATCATCACCATCAACAACAACATCATCATCATCATCATCATCATCATCTCCATTACTTCGTCTTTGTGTATCCACGCTGAGTCACTTGTTTTTTAATTGTCATCCAACCATCGTCCATTATGTCGTTACCGTGGTCTTTTCTTATCTCATGGAATACAGCAGAGAACTTTCTCAATCCATCTGCCATGTACTCGCTTCTCTCCACGTTCCGCTGATCTTTATTTAATTTTAATTACAGACGAAATTACTCGTACGGCTTCCCTTATTGTGGTTCCCACATCCGTTGGTGTGTTTTCTTGTCTCCCAGAGTACTTCCCGACACGCACCTCCGCACTGCTCGCTGAACAACACTCGGCTTTGAACGAATTTCTCATTAACGTAGTGGCATAAATTTCCAGATCACCAGACTTTGCAACGATGTCCTACATCAAATTCTCAACCTCATCGCAGTACCTCGCGAGTGAGGTCATGCGACACTGTTAATGGTGATCCGAACCGTCGGATGGGGATGTAAAGCAAGTTGGTTCCGTTACTACTGTACGAGAGTACACTGTGTGCGGTCCGGGTTACAGCCTCTCGCTTCTTCCATCATCGCACAACACAACCACTACATTGCCTTGTACACACACCTGTGGCCTACAGGTAATAGAAACACTTACGACGTAACTCCCTTACAGCACGTGGAAAGGCGCCATCGTGCGCGGAGAAGGAAACGCGTTTGCTATGAGACGGCTCAACAGCCCCTCTGGGTCTCCCAGCCAATAATACGACGCAACTCTACCCTTTCCTTCTCCATTTTCCCATCTTAACCGTCTGAAAGCTTTCTCTACGACTACAGAGAATAGTTTTGGTGCCCTGTGTAATGTTTTCCAAGTGTTAGTGAATTTCGTGACTGTGTGTTTTCACGATTTTATCGCTGCTTAATAGACTCTGCGATTACAATGTAACCTCTCTGTAATTATATTATCTACGTAATTTTAAATGAACCTTTTGTTCTCTCTCTTCCTATTCAACACTTTTCCGGTACGGTCGCAATAATCTGTGTTACGTAGAGATTCTGTTTTTTTGTGCTCATTTTGCGTAATAGTAACTATTTAATATTTCAATGTGTTTAACATTACGACTAATCATACCTTTTTTCCTCAGATTTTTTCATGAATTTGATAATTAAATGTGGCTTATTTTGTGTGGAGATGTCTGTTGGTGAATGCCCGCATATTAACGGCACCAATCAGTGTAATACGTTTGGTTTGCTTTCAAAATAGAACGTGCATCTAAAATTTCACTTTTTCCAAGACGAAGTCAGATAGCTTTTAGGCGTAAATCATGTCCCAAAATTATACTCGCCAACAGACAATCCCGGCAGCGAAGACTATATGAATCATGATGGTGGTAAGTAAATTCCAAAAATAAAATAAAGTATAAAGTAAAAAAAAAAATAATAAAACCACCACCATACCTGCAACTTCGTTGCTTGATTAGTCCTTCAATTTTAAATTTATCTTTCTCGTGATGAAGTCTAAAGATTATTACATCATTGTGATATACTTTCATCCGTAAACAAACATGACATATATCCTTGTTTCTTGAGGATATTCGTATTACAACAACAGTACACGCAGTACAAAATAAACGAACTTGTCGCCTACATTAGGCTGAACTCTAATCACAAATATCAGTAGCGGTATTACATCCAGTTTAGTTTGTCGCTTCTTGTGCCAATTAATGTACTCATAGTAAAAGATAAAATTAAAGTAAAAACATAATTTGGAAAGGGACACAGAAGATAATGACGCTTGTAGTATCAAAATGTGATGAAGCATTGAAGTTTGAAGATGATTTTGTAAATCTTCAACACGTCTGACGTCGTCTGAGGTGAATCTAAATTAAACATTCGTGACAGTAAGCGCAAAAGGACGCAAGTTAGATGGAGCTCGATGGTCCCGCCAGCATCTGAGCTGAAATTGTATTTTGCACGTGTCTCTAAGAGTGATAGAAACAGCGGCAACCGGGTTCCTTAAAGCAACGATTAGACGCTGCTCAGGGGCAAGTGCAGTGTTGGACACGTATTGTTTCAAGAGCTTACGAAATGATTTAAAAGTGTCGAGTATTAAACACGACCTTCTCCATTCGAATGAACGAACTACTGTGCCGACATTGAAGCTCATTTGCGCGCCATATCTAACACAGGAGAACAATGTTACTGACAAGTGGGAAAAAAGGAAAGGAGAATGTCAACCGCAGTCGCTCCCGCAGGGCTCAAGTTGCGTCTTTGGGGCAGGGAAGAGAACGAACATGCTCACTGAATGCACGTCCTGATTCTTCCACTTTGGGCCGAATAAACTCTATGAACCTAATCCTCCATTTTACAAATATTTGTTGACTGTTTTATCCTTCAAAGTTTCAGTATCTTGATACGGAACGAATACCTCACGAAAATTACTTACTGTCTCCTGCCTTTCATCTGCATGTTTATTTCGAAAGGTTACTGGGACTTCTGGAAAACGTGATGGATGGTTAAAATGGTGAAAGAAAAAAATACTTTTACGTATTTTCTGCACATTTGTGCTGCCATAGCTCTTGATTCATGGAAGCGTTAATAAAGCACCACCTCAGCTGCCGAAAGTGTTGTGGTTTTTGCCAAAGGTCACAAGCACTTGCTATCTGATGTTCGGTGAACGCAGCTGGTGGTGAAAATTAAAGCATATCCTAAGCAGCAGTGGAGATGGTAATTTTCTAGATAGCTTTAGAAACAGATAGAAAATTAACACTGGCCGTCACAAAGCCTAAGCTGAGATACGAAACGTTCCATAACGCTTAGTGACAGGAAGATTCGAAATAAAATTAGGATTGGGCAAATGTTACAGTTAGCCATACAGCTTTACAATAGCATATACGAGTATGTGGATATTCTTCAGCATACTAACACAAGTTAAATCAATGATTTGTTTCTCAATGCTTATTTGTACAGATCTTATTGAAAAAGCAATACGTTCATCAAAAACTACGAGCTGTAGGCAATGCGGTAACTCATACTCATTTTGTAGCTACATTTACGAGTAGTGAAGGGTCCACTTAGCTACAATCGCTTCTAAATCCTGCTCGTTTCTTTGCGTGGTTAAAATCCAATGTTAATCACGTGGGTACCTCTTATTGTAGTGCATTTCTTGCACGTATGCAGATTACGAACAGAAGGCCGATAATTCTTCAGTGCTCTATATCTCTTGTTTATCTCGTTTCTTGACAACAGTTCCAGCACTGCCCTAGTAACAAGGCATTGTCTTGTCCCGCAAATACCTAAAAATAACTGAACGACTTTCTTAGCATTACTTTAAGCACTGTTCACCTACTGTGGCATTTACTATCTTCATTCCTTTATACACCTCATTCGGCGAAATTCTGAAATGTATCTATTTTCTTTATTAACAATACGTGTTTCAGATACGTTTCTTGAACTATGTGAACAGTAAATTAAATCTCCGAAATCTGCTGTGTTATCAGCCTTTTTGCTAACGAATTGCGATGTCTACCCAACGTAAGAATTTTTCCTTTCTTTACTCTATTTATTTCTACATATCTTTAAAGTGTTTGCAGATTCTCTTATTGTTTAAATTTTTTTCTTCTATAATTTCCTTTGTCTCTTCATTGATCCTTTTGAAAACACATGTAGATAACATTGTTTGACTTATACTACTGGCCATTAAAATTGCTACACCACAAAGATGACGTGCTACAGACGCGACATTTAACCGACAGGAAGAAGGTGCTGTGATATGCAAATGATTAGCTTTTCAGAGCATTCACACAAGGTTGGCGCCGGTGGCGACACCTACAACGTGCCGACATAAGGAAAGTTTCCAACCGATTTCTCATACACAAACAGCAGTTGACCGGCGTTGCCTGGTGAAACGTTTTGTGATGTCTCGTGTAAGGAGGAGAAATGCGTACCATCACGTTTCCGACCTTGATAAAGGTTGGATTGTAGCCTATCGCGATTGCGGTTTATCGTGTCGCGACATTGCTGCTCGCATTGGTCGATATCCAATGACTGTTACCAGAATATGGAATCGGTGGGTTCAGTAGGGTAATACCGAACGCCGTGCTGGATCCCAACGGCCTCGTATCACTAGCAGTCGAGATGACAGGAATCTTATCCGCATGGCTGTAACGGATCGTGCAGCCACGTCTCGATCCCTGAGTCAACAGATGGGAACGTTTGCAAGACAACAACCATCTGCACGGACAGTTCGACGACTTTCGGAGTAGCATGGATTATTAGCTCGGAGACCATGACTGCGGTTACCCTTGACGCTGCATCACAGACAGGAGCGCTTACGATGGTGTACTCAACGACGAACCTGGGTGCACGACTGGCAAAACGTCATTTTTTCGGATGAATCCAGGTTCTGTTTTCAGCATCATGATGGTCGCATCCGTGTTAGGCGACATCGCGGTGAACGCACATTGGAAGCGTGTCTTCGTCATCGCCATACTGGCGTATCACCCGGCGTGATGGTATGGGGTGCCATTGGTTACACATCTCGGTCACCTCTTGTTCGTATTGACGGCATTTTGGACAGTGGGCGTTACATTTCAGATGTGTTACGACCCCTGGCTCTACCCTTCATTCGATCCCTGCGAAACCCTACATTTCAGCAGGATAATGGACGACCGCATGTTGCAGGTCCTGTACGAGCCTTTCTGGATACAGAAAATGTTCGACTGCTGTCCTGGCCAGCACATTCTCCAGATCTCTCACCTAGTCTGGTCAATGGTGGCCGAGCAACTGGCTCGTCACAATACCTCAGTCACTACTCTTGATGAACTGTGGTATCGTGTTGAAGCTGCATGGGCAGCTGTACCTGTACACGCCATCCACGCCTTGTTTGACTCAATGCCCAGGCATATCAAGGCCGTTATTACGGCCAGAGTTGGTTGTTCTGGGTACTGATTTCTCAGGATCTATACACCCAAATTGCGTGAAAATGTAATCACCTGTCAGTTCTACTATAATATATTTGTCCAATGAATACCCGTTTATCATCTGCATTTCTTCTTGGTGTAGCAATTTTAATGGCCAGTAGTGTATTTCTCTACTTGAAGCAATGTGAAGTCTTCGAACATATGAGCCACCACGGTCAGCTGACCTTTACGGCTGCAGTGACAGGACTGAAACAATTGTCGCATAATGCTGATAAAAATAAGGAAATTGAGGATCAGTTTGACTTTACTAGGCAGGGGAAAGGCACCAGTGTGGCACTTCTAACGTTTGCCCTCGATAACGGAGACAAGAAACTTTCATACGATCTATCAACTTAGAAATACGGTTCGTAATCGTAAAAAGGTGTAAGATATTTGATATTCAAATAGAAATGGATGTAATGGCGGAAGAAAAATCAAGACACTTCCCTAGGGTATGTGAACCTGGAAAAAGTGTCGTTTTCACACGGTCGGCACGTTAATCTAGATTTCATAATGTTAGTGTTCGAGGGTGGCCGGACGCCCTTCCTACCGCAACCCGTCTGCTGCTTCCCAGGGTTAGGACTGCTACTAATAGATAGAAACTGATTATTAACTAAAGAAAAAATTTACGATCAGAGACTATTTTTGATTCCACAAGTTCTTAAACGATGGGTCGCTGTACTCGTCAGTGTGATAATAACACGTTTCAACCGAGATGTGTGAGAGAAGTAATGTGCCTGACGACATTGCGAGAGATCTGGGAATGCTGTGTTGATCTACTTGTGTAGACTGCCGTGTCCATCCCTTCCATATGTTCGGTCTGAATTTCAGCTCCATACAGCATTAACGTGATTTTTTAGAGCGCCATCAATGAATTTGCGTTTTTGTTTGCGTTACGAAAATGGACCAGCGGGATTTAGAGCAAAGTTGTACAGTTGAATTTTATGTTAAACTTGGGAAATCCGTGAATGTGACCTTCGAGAAGTAGATAAAGGCCTATGAGGAACATTCCTTATCAAGACATAAGTTTCTCGTAGACGAAAATCATTTTTAGAAAGGCGAGAACACGTTGAAGTTGAACGTCGCTGAGGGGGACCATCAACTTCATAAACCGACGAAAACTTCGAACATGTACATACTCTTGTGAGATCAGACTGACGTCTAACAACCATGGGTGACATCCTGAACATAGACACTTTCACTGTTCACCAAACTTTCCACATGCGAAAGGTTTGCTGCCAAAATGGTGCCTAAAAACAACTGAACAAAAGGACAATCGAAGAAACGTGTGCGTTGACCTTCTTGAGAGGACTGCCAATGACCACGAATGATTCACTTGTGTGATCACAAGTGATGAACTCTGGATCTCTAGTACGATCCTGAGACAAAGCAGCAAAGTGAGGAGTGACACGTTGAGAGTTCTCCTTGACCGAAAAAAACTCGAATGAGCAAATCAAAGATGAAAACAATGTCGATTTGTTTTTTTTTTTTTGACAAATTGTCAACCAGTGTTTTACTAAGATGTCGCTGAAAGGTTTAGGAAAAGGACGGATCGAGTGAGTCCGGACACTGCAGACAAGTGGATGCTGCATCCTGACAGCGCCCTAGGTCACACGACCACGTCCATCGCGGAAGTTTTTACCTCAAAAGGCATTCCCGTTGTTCCACAGCCCCCCTATTCACATGATCTGAATCCTCGTGACTTTTTTCCCCGAAATTGAGAAATGTGTTAAAAGATCGTCATTTTGGGACTCTGGATAAAATTCAAAAGAATATTGCCGACGTGTTAGAGGCTCTACCACTTGAAGCCTTTCAACGCTGCTACCAAGCCTGGAAACAGCGACTCCGCCGGTGTATAGTTAGCTGCCGAAGAGAACTACTTTGATGGGGGCAACGTTGTTGTTCGAAAAGATCTCTGATGTTTTCGTTGGAACACCCGGTGTTACACAAGTCGCGTCTTCCAACGCCTGACTCCTCCCTCTGCCACTCCGACAACTACAGAGAAGCGGGCAGAGACACTGTGACTGCAAGAACGGCTCATGCACATGGCAACACTTCATGCACCACCCCCCGCAGCAGATGGACTGCTCAGCCACACAGAGGCCTTTGTAGGAGGAGCCGTGAGCTCCCGGACGGAAACGGAGGGCATTGCTCTGGGCGCAGGCCCTGCGAACAGAGGCTGCTATCTCACCGGCGCGAGGGCGGCGCCAGATAGTTCTGCGCGCCAGACCGCCTCCGGAAGCCGCTCAGCACACGAGCCGCGCTCTCTCTCACAGGACAACCTCGCAGCGAACTCATTTCGTCGAGTCACGGAGTATTAGCATTTCTTGAAACGATTCCATGGCCCACATATTAGCAGTATTTCCCAAAGAGCTCATCTAGCTGTATTTCTTACAGTTATAAAATGGCAAAGAGAATTCATATGCAACTGATATCAACATTGCTTTCTAGGCACACGAGATAACAATATTAGTCATTCCCAGGTGACATCACGATGACAAAAGTCATGGGATAGCGAATGCTCAAATACAGATAGCGAGGTACGTAATGGCAGTGTTTTGGCGCAGCTGCCATTTGTACTCTTGTGATTCACATGAAAAGCTTTCCGACGTAATTATGGCCCTACAACGGGAATTAACAGACTTTAAAAGCGGAATAGTAGTCGGAGGTAGACGCACGGGACATTTCATTTCGGTAATCGTTAGGGAATTCAGTATACCAGATCCGCAGTGTCAAGAGTGAGCCGAAAATGCCAAATTTCAGGCATTACCTCTGATCAGACACAACGCCTGGCCAGCGACCTCCATTTAACGACCGAGAGCAGCGGCGTTTGCGTAGAGTTGTCGGTGCTAACAGACAAGCAAGCAGAAATCAATGTGGGACGTACGACGAACGTATCCATTACAACAGTGCGGCGAGCGGCGCGTGTGCCTTTGGTAACAGCACGACATCGCCTGCACCGCCTCTCCTGGGCTCGTGACCATATCAGTTGGGCCGTAGACGACTGAAAAATTGTGGCCTGGTCGAATGATTCCCGATTACAGTTGGTAAGAGTGTTGGTACGGTTCGAGAGTTCTGCAGACCCCACGAAGCTATGGTGCCATATTGTCAACAGGTCACTGTGCAAGCTGGTGGTGGCTCCGTAATGATTTAGATTGTGTTTACATGTAATAGACTGGATCCTCTGTTCCAACTAAACCGGTCATTGAATGGAAATGGTTATGTTTGGCTATTTGGAAACCATTTGCAATCATTCATGAACTTCATGTTCCCAAACAACAATGGAAGTTATATGGATGACAATGCGCCATAACAATCGGCACAATTATTATCGATTGGTTTGAAGAACACTCTGAACAGTTTGAGTGAATCACTTGGCCACTCAGATCGCCAGACTCAAATCCTATCGGAGATTTATGAGACATAATCGACAGGTCAGTCCGTGCACAAAATCTTTCACGAACAACTCTTTCGCAATTATGGACGGTTGTAGAGGCAGCACCGCTCCACATCTCGGCAGGGGTTCCAGTGACCTGTTGAGACCAGGCTAGGTCGCATTGCTGCACTACGCCCGGCAAAATGAGGTCCGACACATTGTTAGGAGGTATCCCATGACTTATCACTTCAGTGTATATCCAGCTGAAACCACGCATTGATGATTAGATCCAACAGAGCTATCAAATTGCGAGGATGTTTATTCATCTGCCGTTCGAGAGAATCCCAAGCACTTCCTATGGGAGGATGTTTATTCATCTGCCGTTCGAGAGAATCCCAAGCACTTCCTATGAGATTAAGATCAGATCATTTGGCGGCACAGTCTAAGTGCGAGAAGCTGCGTGAGTTTGGAATTTCCTGGTAGATACAAGCTGTGTACCTTACTGGGACTCGGAACTGGGTCTTCGCCTTTCTCGGGCAAGTCCTCCACCGACTGAAGGCTGAGCTATCCCAGCAAGACTCACAATCCGCCCTCATCGTCTTACTTTTGCTAGTACCTCATCTCCTACCTTTCAGACTTCATTGCTTTCATACTTACCTTGGTACCTTAGTCGTAGCCTGGAGGATTGTTTAAAGAAAGAATGTTCGCTTTGCAGAGGAGTGTGTGCTGATTTGGAACTTTCTGGCCGATTAAAGCTGTGTGCCGGACTGAGACTATAACATGGAAAGTTTACAAAATTCCCAGGTTCGAGTCTCTGTCCGGTACATAGTTTTAATCAACCAAGAAGTTTCAAGTAAGCGCACACTTCATTGCTGACTGAAGTTTCATGCTTGGTAATTGAGTGATTGACAAATGAGAAACATACGCGTGCAGCCATATAAACACGGCTATTGTCATCTAGGAAGACGGGAATGTTGACAGCACTCTCACCCTGAAGATGTAGAGGAAAGTCTTCGCCTTTCTCGGGCAAGTGCTTCACCCACTGAGGACTGAAATATCCTAGACACGTCGGACAATCGACGTTAGAACATTAAGCTATCGGATAACTTCATTCACGTTGTGGCCATGAGCGTGTTTAATACGATAGTCCGTTCCTGCCACCTCATCACATCTCCACGCCCTGATTCCATACAACCAGCTACCTCATACGCGCCTCTTCACTGCCATGATTTACGACAGTGGTGGACAGTAACACCATCGCCTGGTACGAGCTCTACACTAACCACTGCGCTCCAAAGTGACCAACTGGATAGGCTAATATATTTTCATGTAAGCTTATAATGATTCTAAAAATATTTAAAAATAGTTACGGAAAATTAAATTGATTGACATGTAGAATTCTTACGAAAATAATTTTGCACAAAAGGACACAGTGCTAACTAGCGAACTCGCAGTCCCATTGTGTTATCCTTACATAGAATGATCCATACACAGCAACGGCTACCATTTGAGGCATCAGAACCCTTGGTCCAAATCACAGGAAAAAAAATTAGAGAAAATTAGATATTTTGGTGAAACCAAAATTTATGAGTCTGTCGGTCCAAACTGTTTTGAAACAATAGATGTTTGTGAAAATCAATGTCCTATATTTTCTGTGGAAAAAATAATGTACCCACTTTGTTTTGAAATATTAATTAATATTTAAGATTATATTTATTTTAATGTTAATTCACAAAATTTCTATATATAGGCTAGTGACACTAGTGTTGACTGATAAAGAGCTCATAATTAATGTGAAATTAGAATCAGAACATTCACCACGAGAAATGTTCTCAAAAATTACTAATTAAGAATCAGATACTAAACGTACACCTCGTATTCCTCGTAATTCTCTGGCTTGAGGTTTCAATAAAATTGCCGATACATCCCGATTATGAATTATTACTACTACGTACATGATGTAAATACTAAATTATGTTGCCAACCCTACACAAGAACTGCTTTGCGCTCTGGTGGCTTATGGAAACGCATATCCGCGAACTCAGTGTGACAGCCCTTCGTGAAGGAACAATATCTCCATCTTTTTAGCGATGGTCGCGGGAATCGGCTCTTCGATTGAGGCTGTCAAATTGAACAATTTTCATCCGTCCATTTTCAACCTTATTTTATTAGGAAACCAGTTTCGGCGCTTTATTACGCCATCTTCAGGCCCCTGACCGACGTGTAGGAATAATCTACCTCGCTGGCTCTGAGCACTATGGGGCTTCACTTCTAAAGTCATCAGTCCCCTAGAACTTAGAACTACTGAAACCTAACTAACCTAAGGACATCACACACATCCATGCCTGAGGCAGGATTCGAACCTGCGGCCGCAGCGGTCGCGCAGTTTCAGATTGTAGCGCCTAGAACCGCTCGGCCATTCCGGACAGCCATTTTTGGGGTACCTGGAATTGTCTGATGCTACAGTGCAACGGAATAGGAGGGACAAGGCATCAAGGTGCACAGGTGTTGGGATATGGGTTCAATGCCACAGCAGCGTATTTTGATTAGCGATTATTGGGTAGAATAGTGGTTGCGGAAATTGGTTAAGTCTCTAGTTGCACCAAGATATGAATGATGTGCGAACAATGCATAATCAGACACTGGATACGAGATGAGGAAAGGAAGGCGGATGCTGAAGACGGGGTGGAAAGTATCACTCTCTGGGATTTCCATGGATTGCATTTAGAATAACGGCCTTGATACGCCTACGCATTGAGTCAAACAGAGCTTGGATGGCGTGTACAGGTACAGCGGCCAATGCAGCTTCAACACGATACCACAGTTCATCAAGAGTAGTGACTGGCGTATTGTGACGAGCCAGTTGCTCGGCCACCATTGACCAGACGTTTTCAATTGATGAGAGATCTGGAGAATGTGCTGGCCATGGCAGCAGTCGAACATTTTCTGTATCCAGAAAGGCTCGTACAGGACCTGCAACATGCGGTCGTGCATTATCCTGCTGAAATGTAGGGTTTCACAGGGATCGAATGAAGGGTAGAGCCACGGGTCGTAACACATCTGAAATGGAACGTCCACTGTTCAAAGTGCCGTCAATGCGAACAAGAGGTGACCGACACGTGTAACCAATGGCACCCCATACCATCACGCCGGGTGATACGCCAGTATGGCGATGACGAATACACGCTTCCAATGTGCGTTCACCGCGATGTCGCCAAACACGGATGCGACCATCATGATGCTGTAAACAGAACCCGCATTCATCCGAAAAAATGACGTTTTGCCATTCGTGCACCCAGGTTCGTCTTTGAGAACACCATCGCAGGCGCTCCTGCCTGTGATGCAGCGCCAAGGGTAACCGCAGCCATGGTCTCCGAGCTGATAGTCCATGCTGCTGCAAACGTCGTCGAACTATTCATTCAGATGGTTGTTGTCTTTCAAACGTCCCCATCTGTTGACACAGGGATCGAGACGTGGATGCACGATCCGTTACAGCCACACGCATAAGATGCCTGTCATCTCAATTGCTAGTGATACGAGGCCCTTGGGATCCAGCATGGCGTTCCGTATTACCCTCCTGAACCCAATGATTCCATATTCTGCCAACAGTCATTGGATCTCGACCAACGCGAGCAGCAATGTCGCAATACGATAAACCACAGTCGCGATAGGCTACAATCCGACCTTTATCAAAGTCGGAAACGTGATGGTACGCATTTCTCCTCCTTACACGAGGCATCACAACAACGTTTCACCAGACAACGCCGGTCAACTGCTGTTTGTGTATGAGAAATCGGTTGGAAACTTTCCTCATGTCAGCACGTTGTAGGTGTCGCCACCGGCGCCAACCTTGTGTCAATGCTCTGAAAAGCCAATCATTTGCATACCAAAGCATCTTCTTCCTGTCGGTTAAATTTCGTGTCTGTAGCACGTCATCTTCGTGGTGTAGCAATTTTAATGGCCAGTGGTGTAAATTTCAATTAGTAATACCAAATACGCTTCAAGAATCACAAGACAAAGAACACACGTCGGAAAGTCGTGGAGACATGGGAAGATACCACCTGGATTATATCATGCCGAGGCAATGGTAGTGAAATCAGATACTGTATTTTAAGGCATACTCAGAAAGAGATTTAGACTTAGATCACAATTTACTTATGAAGACTAGTAGGCTAAAGCTCAAGCGAATTGTGAGGAACAATCAAAGTGTAAAGAAATTAAGATACAGCAGTACTGAGGAGTAGTGATGTGCGTCTGAAATTCACAAGGCTGTATACAAAGGCTGGGCAAATGCACTAATGCAGGCACCAACCCCTACGCCAGCGAGGGCTTTCCAACCGTGGTGTTTCCGACCGTTTCGTTGGTATATCAGGAACCGTGGCACATACGATGGACCAGTTCTGAACCGTGAGTTTTGCGAATTCAGTCTCTCCCACTGCTGATTTGCACGTCGTTCAGCAGCAGCAGCAGCAGCAGATGTGTTGTCATCACTGTCATCAAATGTCGACAGCCTTCGTTTGCGTATAGTTACGCAGGCCTAAGCTACGCCTAAGCTACAGTTCTGTACACTGTAAGTAATGGAAATAATTAGAACAACTAAAGAGAAGCCGTGTCTTCTCAAGGATGGTCACTGCTACAGCATCCACAGAAAATGTGATGAGATTACGGACTGGTAGTGCGTGAATTCCGAATGGATTACGTACTGATACCGTTTCAAAAATTTCAGATGGACGAATGGCAACATTCTTGCCCATCTGACGAAGCAGATATCCAGATTACGAAAAGAGTGCACAACTGCAAGAAAGAGTCCGTGAAGAAAAGACAGTGCGGTTCCTTCAAATTTTTAAAAACGGAATTTCGCGACCGAAAAGACGAAGGCTTAAATGTCGTTCCAAATATTCCAGCTTGTGAGGGCTTCAAGACTGCGTTGTGCAAAACAAGAAAGGAAGCTGTTGCGACGATCCAGACATCCGGAACTCCTTCGACGATTCTAAGAAGCATGAATATTTTGAAATTAACTGAAAGTAATAGCTTTCGAAAACTGATGCTGGGTCAGTTTCTGACAAAAGAGTCTTGAAGTTCGGTTGTGATGAAGCGCAGAAAATCCCATGTAAAAATGGAACTGTTCCTATGGATGGGAAACATTTGATAGTTGTTCGAAACAGTTCAGACACCTGTACACCACACTCAAGTATGGAACAAGAGACGAAGGTATTTCCTGGTTTATTTGCTTTCCTCCCAGACAAAAGCCAAAGTACATGTGAAAGATTTTTTTTTCTGCGTAGGAAGTAAAATGTCACCGAAAAACGCGAAACTTTGAAATAGTGCAATTAAAACTACGAAAAGAGTGTTCCCCAAAACGTCTTTTTTCAGCCATAATCATCACTTCGTCCAACGTCCGTGGAATCAAATAGAGGAAGTGGTATAAATGGAGGAATATGGGGATAAAGAAGCCGGACTGTTCTGCTGGATGTGTGCTGCAGTGGCAGATCTTCCAGCCAATAGTGCTGATGGTGCGTGGCTAGTAATTATGGAGGGAATGCCTAGTCTAGAAAAGAGCATTAAATGTGGTCACTCAATGGATGTAAAATCCTAGTATACCAATTAAAATTTGGAATGTTTTTAAATAGCTACACAAAATCGCGAATGCTTTTGAATGTTGGCGTAGGAAAATAAATTCCTCAATAAATCAAAAACGTCCGGACGTATACTTTCTGATAAATAATTTGAATTAGGAAACAGTAAATGCTGTATTTCATATTAAAAATTCCCATTGACCTGCCTCATCAAAAAAGAAGGAAAAATACATAGTTCTCGACAAAAAGTTAAAAGACGTTATAAAAATGATTATAATTTCTGGCTTTCTTACCAAAAAATTGAGCGAGAAACTAAGTTTCCTAAAATAACAAATGAAGTCTAATCGTTGGCTATAGTAATGTTATGGAAAGAAAAGAGGTAAAAATAAAAAATAAGAACATACGAGTAAAAATAAGAAAATATAAAACATTTATTTGTACGTGCCTACGTACTATGTGCGTAGCCAGTTTTAAACCTGAATAAAATGGGAAGGCAGAGAGTCCCCCACTGTTGTGGGTTCCTCTGAGGATCGTAAGAACCCACGACTAAAATATCTGTGGTCGGAAACTGCACGTTGACGTCACGGGTCGCGAAGTCAACTGTCGGCAACTCACGATACCGCCCCTACAGAGAGTCGTCGTCGTTGCCTTCAGACTCACTGGCACTACACACCGACTTCAGTATACGTTGGGTTATCGTTCATCATTGATTTTACAAATTCCGATGCAATGTTACCCAACCTTTCAACTTAATTTAATCGTAAGTCTTCCAATGCTACATAAAACTCTCACTCAAATATTGGATCCCCTATGTCTTCCAAATCGACGTCCATTTCTTCATCTATCACATCATCTCACAGTTCCTCTCCCTCGCAGAGCTCTTCAATGTACGCTTCCTACCTATCTGCTCTCTCCTCTAGGTTTAACACTGGAGATCCTCTTCCATTTTTAATGTTGACGCCTTTGTTGTTAATTTCATAGAAGTTTGTTTTGCCTTTTCTTAATGCTGAATATGCTTCCAACTACCAATTCTTTTTTGATTTCTTCACAGTTTTCCTGCCGCCATTTTGCCTTGGCTTCCCCGCATTTCCTATTTATCTCACTGATAAGTGACTTATAGGTTACTGTTGTATTCTTATATTTTTCTGAGCATTTTTGTACTTCCATCTTTGCTAGATCAACTGAAGTATTTCTTCTATTACCCAAGGTTTCTCCGCAGATACGTTCTTTAGACCTCTGTTTGTCGGTTCAACTTCCCTGAATGGCTTTTTTAGAGTTATCTTTTCCTCTCCAACTGAACTATCTGTTATGATATTCGTTATCGCAGTATGCAAAGCTTTACAGAACTTCAGATGCGTCTCATCATTTCCCAGTACTTCAGTCTCCCGGTCATTTTCATTGATATAGATTTCCTGGTACATAACCAACGTCAAACAAAATTAAAAACCCAGCAGTTGAAGGTCAATCACACTGCCATCTTCGTCACGGAATCAGAACCTGACCCCCACTATGTGACTTCTGTTTCAAATTTTCAGCAACAAACTGCAGAAAAAACTGCTGAAAAAATGAAACAACATCCTTCGTAATAACTGAAGTTGCTAACGTTCATTAGTTACTACTCGATACGACGTCGTGGTTGTCGCTGTCTTCAGTCCAGAGACTGCTTTGATGCACTTCTCCTAGCTAGTGCATCCTGCACAAGTCTCTACTTTTCTGCTTAATAACGGCAGCCTACATTTATTTCTTCTTTCTTACTTTAGTCAAGCCTCGGTCTCCCTCCACACTTTATATCCCCAGTCCCCACCGCACCGCCACCACATTCTTCCACTGCCAAATTAATTACTTATTTATGCCTTCAAATAGTTCCTATCAGTTTGCCCTTTTTCTTGTTTTGTGTCAAAGTTTTACGCCTTTTCGATTCACTAAATTTCCATTATTTATCCGATCTACACATCTAAGATTCAACATTTCAAAAGCTTCTATTTCCCTCTCTTCTGCGCGTCGTTAAACTGTTAAATTTATCAGGTTTTGCAGACGCTTACAACTGTAGCTCCCAATCATCACTGTTCGACCCTCCATTCAATAACTTTCTTGTGCTCTCTCTGTCCTTTTCTCCCAAGATCACAATAGTTCTAAGGGCCAGTGAGCACATGAAAAAAGTTTCTTCCTTTGCGAAAGAGACGCCAGCGCAAGGCTGACTGTCTGACCATTGTAGTCTATTTTGAAACTCCAATACAATACAAGTCGGAAGCTTTGTGGATTTGGCATCGTCCATTTAACATAAAAGAGTGCTGAACGCTCCACCGCGCCTTGGGCTCCAGTGACTACCTGAATGAATTTTACCCTTCGAGCGTTTAAGCCACGCCTTACCGTGCCCTCAGGACTGATGAACTGAGGAGTAGAAAGAAGTACCTAAGCCCAGACACAGAAGAAAGTAAGAGACCCTCTGCCAGCGACAAACAGCTTTGCCTAATGTTTAGTTCACCTGCCGCTCAATACACTAACAGTGCATGCAGCACCCATTAAGAAATTCCCAAATTCAACCAAAACAACCCTACCAAAGAACACGGTGCATTCTTGTTTAGAACACAAACAAATAGCTACTATTGTACAGAGTTCTGAAAACAACTTCCAGAAAGGAATTAAAATCTGGATTCCTGGAATGGCAAATGATAATTTGTGTTCTGTAACCATTCATGGATTTGTTCCACTATATTCATACAATGCGTTTCGAAGCTTAATATCTCATCATCCGATAAATTTAATAATCTGACTTAGAGTTTGAGTGATGTCACTGTGATCAACAGGAAGCACTATAACTGCATGCAAAATTTTCACTGTAGACATTTTCGTTTTTAAATTGCGAAATACGTTTCATCATTGTATTGTAGTACGTATAGCACACATTATTTTATAAAATAACATCACAGTTGCCTTATTCTCCCTGTGGATTTCAGGAAGTGTTGCGTTCATTCGGGGTTAGTATAGCAGAGGGCAGACTACAACATTTCCTTCGCCAAATGAAATATATATCATATCGGGAAACTGCATCTTTACGTCTAGAGTGAATCACCATATGATGCTAACAGCGCATCCGGAGAAGGAGGAATTGGGTAAGGTCTGCCTGAAGTTCGGCACTTGCAGGATGTTGAATACGTTACAGGATGATGTTTTATTTTATGACAACGTCTTGTTACACAACAAGCTGCTTACCAGCAAGATCTATACAACGACGAAACTTTTATTTTTAGAAAAAAGAAATATGCAGTATCTTAGTCATATAACTGTGGCACGGTGGCTTAAGTGCTTGTCAGCCTACCAAATCCAGTGGTTGCGGGTCCAGTCCTATCTAAGGATTCAATGGGCCAAATGCACTTGTAATATACTCAATTTCAAATGAAAACCTGTGTAATTCAGTTCAAAGTTTGGAGTGAGCTCTTGCAGTAGGACGACAGACCCACCGTGAGAGGATGAAAAAGTTTTGGAGAATAACAAAAACGAGGAGATTAAAGTTAACCAATGATTAGATGTGATATTTAAAGGAGCACACTAAATAAAAAATATACAGCAAGATTCGAAAACAAATGCAAAACACATGTGCAAAATTAAAATCCTTAAATTTAGACCCAAACTTAATGAAGAACTGCAACTTGATTCGCCGGTCGTCATAAAATCCTCTTGAACAGCGAGGTATCTTACAGTACACCCCTCAACAACATGATTCATGGTCTGGTTCTTTGCATTCTTTGTCTTGCTTATACAACATATCCGTATGTTTTCCATGTGAAGTCCTAGTCAGCTGAGACACTACCCCCTGGGATAACCCAATGCCCAGGGGAATCACAGTACACACCACCTGCATAATGAGGCAACCCCCAGTTGATTTAAGCATCTCTTAAGATGGAATTCTCTCTCTGTACACGTACACATGTAGCCAGAAGGGGCAGTCTCAACCGACGTGGGTTATTTTGGAGTTCTTTGTATCTCTGTGACTGGAAACGCATTTTTGTCGCAGATTCTCTCAAAAATGCAGTTTTATTTCATTGCTCAGATGCAGGAACAGTAGTTACTGTGTCGAGGCAGATCTTACAATGTCAATAATAGCGCTATCTCAGCTAATCAGCTGGCTATCCACTACGATTATGCTGGTACTACTGAGCTGCAACGAAGTGGAGGAAAGTGGATTGTACAAGATCCAAAGCAGACTGCAAATAACCCACGACGTTAAAATTTACCTGTCTGGGTCTGCATGTGAAAAGAAAGCCAAACGCAACCAATCACGAGTATCAACATGCGACCACTCGCAGTATTTGGAATTCTAAGCAGTTATCTTATTTCATATCACGCGGAAGGATAATCTACAAATCCACGGCATATTATTTGGGCACTATCGTAACCTCTCAAGAAAAAATGTACATAAATCCTCTCTTACACCGATTAAACGAGCTATGGGAGTATCAGCTGTTGAATAAACGACTCTGACGGCGGAGAACATCACATTATAAGTTACTTCACAGATTGCTATCGAGAGATGTGGTAAAACAAATATTTCTCCAAAGTAGATTGGACAGAAAGTTTGTAGAAAAATACGGAACTAGCCAACAATTCGTTTACTGACAAATTTGTGATGAGCTTCTAACAAATTCGTTTATCTTTAAGTAAATATCACTAAACATGTCATTTAAGCTCACTGCACTTCCACCAAGTTTGTAAGATTTAAGACTACCAATATGAGCCCTTGTAGATGAACTTCATACTAATTCTGCTTTCCTTGTTATCTGCTACTAGCGATATCCAGTGACAAAGCTGGGAGACGTAACTGGGCGATGTAAATAGAGTTTTATGTTACAATTGTCTCACCTGCTGAAGGAATTTTCTTTGTATGGCTACCCCTTTAACGCATCTTAGGCTTTTTTTGCCTTTTTTTTACTACGAATCGGCCATCTCAGGACCACGCTCCAATTTCAGTTCTTCGTTCTTCTTCTTTTTTCCTTCCAGTATGCTTTCATCTGTACACTATATTTTCTTCTTTCTGTCTTCAGACCATTCTGAACCAGTCTTTTTAGCTACCCTGCCGTAGAATCCTTCCATTTTCAATAAGTTTTCCCGAAAGGCTTCTCTGTTGTTTATATCATCCCTTTTTATATTGTTTCTTTCTAAAACCCTTTTTCATTTCTTTGACCCAGCTTACTGTGCACTTCTTACCCCACATATATTTGAAACTCTTATTAGTTAATTTACCGCCTTGCATTCGAAATATATGTCTTCTTTTTCTTATTAGGTTTGAAATATTTTCTATATTTTCGTATATTTCGTCATCACTTCGTAATTTCCAACCTTCTGTTGTGTTTTGTGGTCCTAATAGTACTTTTCTTATACACTCCTGGAAATTGAAATAAGAACACCGTGAATTCATTGTCCCAGGAAGGGGAAACTTTATTGACACATTCCTGGGGTCAGATACATCACATGATCACACTGACAGAACCACAGGCACATAGACACAGGCAACAGAGCATGTACAATGTCGGCACTAGTACAGTGTATATCCACCTTTCGCAGCAATGCAGGCTGCTATTCTCCCATGGAGACGATCGTAGAGATGCTGGATGTAGTCCTGTGGAACGGCTTGCCATGCCATTTCCACCTGGCGCCTCAGTTGGACCAGCGTTCGTGCTGGACGTGCAGACCGCGTGAGACGACGCTTCATCCAGTCCCAAACATGCTCAATGGGGGACAGATCCGGAGATCTTGCTGGCCAGGATAGTTGACTTACACCTTCTAGAGCACGTTGGGTGGCACGGGATACATGCGGACGTGCATTGTCCTGTTGGAACAGCAAGTTCCCTTGCCGGTCTAGGAATGGTAGAACGATGGGTTCTATGACGTTTTGGATGTACCGTGCACTATTCAGTGTCCCCTCGACGATCACCAGTGGTGTACGGCCAGTGTAGGAGATCGCTCCCCACACCATGATGCCGGGTGTTGGCCCTGTGTGCCTCGGTCGTATGCAGTCCTGATTGTGGCGCTCACCTGCACGGCGCCAAACACGCATACGACCATCATTGGCACCAAGGCAGAAGCGACTCTCATCGCTGAAGACGACACGTCTCCATTCGTTCCTCCATTCACGCCTGTCGCGACTCCACTGGAGGCGGGCTGCACGATGTTGGGGCGTGAGCGGAAGACGGCCTAACGGTGTGCGGGACCGTAGCCCAGCTTCATGGAGACGGTTGCGAATGGTCCTCGCCGATACCCAGGAGCAACAGTGTCCCTAATTTGCTGGGAAGTGGCGGTGCGGTCCCCTACGGCACTGCGTAGGATCCTACGGTCTTGGCGTGCATCCGTGCGTCGCTGCGGTCCGGTCCCAGGTCGACGGGCACGTGCACCTTCCGCCGACCACTGGCGACAACATCGATGTACTGTGGAGACCTCACGCCCCACGTGTTGAGCAATTCGGCGGTACGTCCACCCGGCCTCCCGCATGCCCACTATACGCCCTCGCTCAAAGTCCGTCAACTGCACATACGGTTCACGTCCACGCTGTCGCGGCATGCTACCAGTGTTAAAGACTGCGATGGAGCTCCGTATGCCACGGCAAACTGGCTGACACTGACGGCGGCGGTGCACAAATGCTGCGCAGCTAGCGCCATTCGACGGCCAACACCGCGGTTCCTGGTGTGTCCGCTGTGCCGTGCGTGTGATCATTGCTTGTACAGCCCTCTCGCAGTGTCCGGAGCAAGTATGGTGGGTCTGACACACCGGTGTCAATGTGTTCTTTTTTCCATTTCCAGGAGTGTAATTCGCTTTTCTAGTATCTCTGTTTTATCTAAATTATAGTTTAATGCCAAGCATTCGCTTGCATATAGGTATTCTGGCTTCACAACTGTGTTGTAATTCCTTATTTTTGCATTTCTGGAAACATTTTCTTGGATTATAGCCCCCATATATCTGAATTTTTTTACCCTCTCTATTTGGGCAACATCTGTTTTCAGAAATTTCACAATATCCTTAACGTTTGTTACAAATTTTGTTTTTTCTGCGGAAATTCTAATCCAGTTCTGCTGGCTATTTCCTCCAGGAGATTTATTTGTGTTATAGCAGAGGCCACATTTTCGGAAAGTATAGCAAATGCAAGACAGTTGATTTCGATGTTCTTGCTTTCTCTTCCTAACCTTACAGGCTAGGTGTTAAGTTCAATAAGTTTTTCGTTCCAAATTTTCACTTTTTCCTCCGACATACTATTAAAAAGAATTGGGAGTTGCCCGTCATCTTGTCGTATACCCGTTTTTATTTTGAAAGGCTGTGAAATTTCTCCGATAAATTTTACTTTACAGCCTGTATGTGTGTTTCACGGACTAGGTTTGCCAGTTTAAATTTTACCCCAGAGTCTGGAATTATTTTATCTATAGTTTCTCCGTCAACAGAATCAAAAACCTTTTTGAAATCCACAAACATAACTACAGTGTCCTCTGAATTAAGTAATCTGTGATAAATTACTGACTTCAACTTTCTTTCCGAAACAACTACCCTTGTTTCTATTCCGCTTAATAAAATCTTGGAAAATGCTTTATGCGCTACTCGCAGTAAAGAGATTCCTTTGTACTTGTTTGCATCGTGTTTATTACCTTTTTGTGGAGTGGATGTATGGTTAAAAAAATGGCTATGTGCACTATGCGACTTAACTTCTGAGGTCATCAGTCGCCTAGAACTTAGAACTAATTAAACCTAACTAAGGACATCACACACATCCATGCCCGAGGCAGGATTCAAACCTGCGACCGTAGCGGTCGCTCGGCTCCAGAATGGAGCGCCTAGAACCGCACGGCCACTCCGGCCGGCGGAGTGGATGTATAAAGGCAACTTTCCATTCCTGTGGGATTTTTCTGTTTTCCAAATTTCTTCAAAGAGCAAATTTAGCTCCTTTGCTATATTTGGCAAGGACCACTTCAAACGTTCATCTGTAATAGAATCTTCACCACTAGCTTTGTTGTTTTTAAGGGTTTTAATTACTTCTTCAATTTCTTCTATAGCTGATGGTAAATCTTCTTCCAAATTTTAGTTAATATCTGAGAATTCCAATTTATGACTTCGTTCTGGACAGTGCAGAAGCTGACGAAAAAAGTTTGCTGGTATTTCACTATATTCAATATTGCTTCATCCAATTTTGCCGTTTTCACTTGTGAAATAAACATTTGGAGTTTGGTACCCCTTTAATTTGCTCTTAAGAGGTTGATGAAAGGTACGAGTATTATTTTTCCAAAATTTTTGTCTGTTTCCAAGAGTTTATCCTTTTATAAGGCTCGTTTGGTATTTCTGAATAACCTGGATGTTTCGATTCTTTGTTGTTTAAATTGATCATCATCTTCAATTTTCTTTGAGCATTTCCATTTTTCCCAATTTTTAGTCCTCTCTGCTATGGCTTCTTCACATATTTCATTCCATAATATTTTCCTTTCATTTTTATTGACCCTAATGTTCTCTGCGCAGAGTTATTAATTCGTTTGTATATTTCTTACCAGTGGCCATCTGTAGCCACTTGAATTTCATCTTGATAGTTTTTAACTGACTCTTTTGTTATAGTAAGCCTGTCTGCATTATACTCTATGAATTTCTTTTTTCTTTATTAGGTGTGAGTTTGACTTTAATTTTAGAAAGTTAATGATCAGAATCAAATTTACCATTCCCTATTACTCCGTAGTTTCCATTGTACATTGTTGTGAAATAGCCACATGATCTAACTGAAATTCTTCTAACATTGGGTTTGGAGATATCCACGTTTTAGCTTTTCTTGGGTATTTCCTATAGAAGGTTGACATTAGTTTTAGGTTTGCCACAAGCTGATGAGCCTCATACCGTTCGCTTTGGTTCTACTGTGAGCTGGGTATTATCCTACTATATTTCTGAATTTCTTTTCTCTGCTTATTTGTACATCGAAATCGCCTAATAGTATTATGGTGTTCATCATTGGAATTTGAAATATTTCAGTTTCTAAAAGGTCCCAGAATTCCTCTGTTGGTGGATTTTTCCTGTTGTCTTAATTTACTGGTGCATGGCAATTAATGAGTGTGTATATCTTGTTTTGCGTTTAACTAATAGGAACGATGTTCTCTCTGAGGTGGATTTAAATTCTGTTACATTCCCTATTATGCCTTTACGAACACAGAAAGCTGTACCCAATAATGGCATCTGATTCATAATTTTGATTGCTGGTTTGCTTTTGAAGATTCTGTGGTTACAAGTATCTACTACATTTTCATCTAGGAACCTGCTAAAAGTCTGAATTTTGTTTTTCTCTAAAATTGTTTTTACTTCTTCTTGTTTACCAGCCTTGATTAGAGAATTTACATTTAATGCGCCTAGAAAGAATTTCTTTTTCAATTTTATTTGAGAAGATGGCTCCGATTCAACCTTCAGATTGCACCTGTTGGGACTCCCCAGAACCCTCGGTCCCAATGTATTGTGTGACGCAGTGGTGAATTTCTCTCTCGAGTTACCACCTGTGGTAGTGCTTTCATTCTGCTGACTTTCCATACTGCAGTTGAAATTGAATTACATACAAAGTAAGGAATTGAACTCCATGATAAGATCGGACTGTTAGTCCGAAATTTGATTCTTTGTTCGTGGTTCACTCCACTAGTCTGTTCCGTTCTCTCCACCGTTGGGAATTAAATCTGACTTCTTCTTCCGCCTGCGAAACCATTGACCAGGTTTCACCTGTAACCCTGGGCAGGGGTCGTCACAGGGTACTACTATCCCGAGCCAGATGGACCCAGGTTTTTTAACGAAGTTGTTGCTCCTCCTCCCCCCCCCCCCTTCTCCGTCACTTTCTAGACGGGGCCACGAGCCTGGGGCCGGTAACAGCGGAGTTATTTTTTTGCTTTATTTTTACAAATTATTGTTGCAATTAGACCTATTACATTAAGTGCCTGAGCATCTCATACCTAATTTATGACAGACAAAGCAAACTAGCAATGGGCAGTACACACTGATGAGCCAAAATTTTATGACCGCCTACTTAAAAGCGCGTTGACCCACTTCTGGAACGCAATACAGCAGTGATTCTGCGTGCCATGGGTTCAACAAGTACTTGACAGGCTTTCAGAAGTTCGTGGCACCAGGTGCCTACCCTCAAGTCACGCACTTACCGTAATTTATGGGCGGCTGGTTTGTGGGCGAAAAGCTGGCGCCCGATAGCGACCCAGTTGGGTTTGATCAGATTCCAGTAAGTAGAATTGGATCGCCAAATTCACTGTCATGCTGCTAGATGCGTTTCAGCACGATTCTGGCCTTGTAGCCGCAAAGTTATCCTGCTGAGAGATGCAATTTCTGTTGAGGAAGACATCAAGCATAAGAGGTTAGAGCTGGTCCCTAATAATGTTCACGTAGTCCACAACTGTCATGGTACCTTCGATTACTACAACAGGTCCCGTGGAAGCTCAGGTAAATGTGTCCCATAGCATAATAGTATCCCCACGGGCCTGCCCCTGTGACGCGCTGCAAGGTTCAAATGGCTCTGAGCCCTAAGGAACTTAACATGTGAGGTCATCAGTCCGCTAGACTTAGAACTACTTAAACCCAACTAACCTAAGGACATGACACACATCCATGCCCGAAGCAGGATTCGAACCTGCAACCGTAGCGGTCGCGTGATTCCAGACTGAAGCGCATAGAACCGTTCGGTCACACCGGCCGGCCGTGCTGCGTGTTTCGATCAACCGAGCAACCGTTCACCTGGCTGACAGCGTTTCTGTACACGACCATCGGCCTGTTTTAACAATAAAAGGGTTTCATCCGACCAGGCGACACGATTCCACTTATCCGCGGTCGAATCTTGATGATCCCGAGCCCACCGTAATCATAACTGACGATGTAATTGGGTCATTATGGGACCATGTAGAGGTCCTGAGCTGCGGAACACCACGCTCAACACTGTGCGCTGAATTGTGTGCTCTAGAACACTTGTGCCTACGCCAACACTGTCGTCAGATCTGCCACAGATCGCCGCCTATCCTGCTTTAGAGAGCAGGCAAGGCTCCGTTCACTGTATTCCATGATGAGTTATGGACATCCAGGTTCTTGTCGCCCACTCCGTTTAAATATTCTGCAACCACTTTCCATACATGTTCACGACAGTAGCACGCGATCAGACGGCCAGATGGTCGCTCCCAGGCGCTGGACCACAACAATCTGGCTTTTGTCAAAGTCGCTTAAGTCTGTGGATTTCCACTTTTGCACCACTTATTGTCGCTATAATGATTTCCCATTGTTCTCTGCTCCACTGGTATTTCTCTCACCACGTCACATGCTCCCAGCGCCACCGAGAAGCATACAATCTCGTTGCAGGCAGTGGTCATCAGTGCACTATTGTTTAAGCTATATGGGAAGGTGCCTATACAATATAATTCTTAATGAGAACCGTTAATTTAAATGTGTTGTGATAGAGAACTCTAGGTGATAGAGAACGCTAGGTGTTTTCTTTGATTTAACGAAGGCTTTTGACTGTGTTGACCACAAAATATTACTGCAGAAGTTGGAACATTATGGAGTAAGGGGAGTAGCTTACAATTGGTTCGCCTCTTACTTTAAGAACAGAAAGCAGAAGGTAATTCTCCGCAATATTGAGAGTGGTAATGATGTTCAGTCCCAATGGGGCACTGTTAAATGGGGTGTTCCCCAAGGATCGGTGCTGGGGCCACCGCTGTTTCTTATTTATATAAATGATATGCCTTCTAGTATTACAGGTGATTCAAAAATATTTCTGTTTGCTGATGACACCAGCTTGGTAGTGAAGGATCTTGTGTGTAATATTGAAACATTATCAAATAATGCAGTTCATGAAATAAGTTCGTGGCTTGTGGAAAATAATTTGATGCTAAATCACAGTAAGACTCAGTTTTTACAGTTTCTAACTCACAATTCAACGAGAACTGATATTTTAATCAGACAGAATGGGCATGTTATAAGCGAGACGGAACAGTTCAAGTTCCTCGGCGTACGGGTAGATAGTAAGCTGTTGTGGAAAGCCCATGCTCAGGATCTTGTTCAGAAACTAAATGCCGCTTTATTTACCATTAGAACAGTATCTGAAATAAGTGACATTTCAACACGAAAAGTAGTCTACTTCGCATATTTTCATACGCTTATGTCATATGGTATTATTTTTTGGGATAATTCTTCTGATTCAAAAAGGGTATTTTTGGTTCAAAAACGGGCTGTTCGAGCTATGTGTGGTGTAAGTTCTAGAACCTCTTGTCGACCCCTATTCAATAGTCTGGGAATTCTGACATTGCCCTCACAGTATATATTTTCTTTAATGTCGTTTGCTGTTAGCAATATTAGCTTATTCCCAAGAGTTAGTAGCTTTCACTCAGTTAATACTAGGCAGAAATCAAATCTGCATGTGGAACGCACTTCCTTGACTCTTGTGCAGAAAGGAGTGCAGTATTCTGCTGCATCCATTTTCAATAAGCTACCACAAGAACTCAAAAATCTTAGCAGTAGCCCAAACGCTTTTAAGTCCAAACTGAAGAGTTTCCTCATGGATCACTCCTATTCTGTCGAGGAGCTCCTGGAAGAGCTAAAAAATTAAGCAAATTCCAGTGTTACATTCTTGATTTTCTTTATTTAAACTAATGACGTGTCGCCTGAATATGTTTCTTATATTTCATTTTATCTGTTTCTACAATCGTGTTATAATTTCATGTATTGACTCGTTCCATGACCATGGAGACTTCTCCTTAATGTGGTCCCACGGAACAATAAATAAATAAATAAATAAAAGAACAATGTATGAAAACGCAAGCAACCTGAGAGAATTTCCATAATGAAACAGCCAAGGCATTAATTTCCAAAAAAATGAGTGCTGTTAAGCTGATTCTGACCATTTCAACTAACAATCTGAAGCGACGAACATTCGTTGCCGTATTAGTCGATGCTAAATGCGAGAGACAAAATTCCTAAACACAAACTTTCGATCAACGGTCCTCAAATATCCTACAGTCATTTCTTTATGAATTACTAGTGTAGTTAGACGAGGGACTTTTAGTACTATTCCAACAACGAGGTTTCACTTTCGTATTTTCTTTCATCTGGTGAGCGCACAGGCCTTTCCCTCATTAAGTTGCGCTTGCGCGGCTGTTTGCCGCCGGACTAGGTGATTACCCGCTACATTACGTGAGAAAGACCGGAGCACAGCCTTAACGGAGGCCTTAGAACGCATTTAACACAGCGGGTGAGCGATCTGCTTGAGAAGTCGCCTCGTCCCCACAGCTCTGGCTGGAGCTGTGACGGCCAAAGCCTTCAATGTAGACGACTGCATGACCAAAATCCTCGTAAATAAATGAAAATTAAAAGCAGTAGTTTGAAACACATAGCTCCTGTCCATGGGCCAGTCACAAAAGGATTCAAAAGCGAATGCAGGAGAACACTTGCAGGAGCCACTCATTTTGTGTGGAACATTGTTTCTAGTTTGAAGTGATCCTTAAAGGTATG
This sequence comes from Schistocerca cancellata, assembly GCF_023864275.1. NCBI lineage: Eukaryota > Metazoa > Arthropoda > Insecta > Orthoptera > Acrididae > Schistocerca > Schistocerca cancellata. The sequence goes on along the minus strand of NC_064626.1, from coordinate 340,431,975 downwards.
AGACCTAAGGTGTGGTGTAGAGATCTGAGCTGCCTATTCGCATGCCTGTCTTAAAACAGAAAGTTGACGCCTTTATTTTTTATATAATGCCGCAGAGCATTCACTTCTCGAAGTACTCTGACATTATGGCTAGGTCGTCGGTCATCAATGACTCACTACCGCTCAGCCATCGGTGTAGCCGATATTCCGATTTTTGTGTTTTGAGCAAATCTGGAGTACAACAGCTGACTAGAAACGAATTTTGCTGGAAGCTCTATTTAGGCACCTCCTTCGGCTGATTGTGTCCCCCGAAACACAGGAAAAATTTTTCCCCACGTCACTGATGGCATTAAAATCTTTACATTCTAATACAACCACCGATAAAAAAAATGTTAAGCACCTGGAAAATACGTCCGAATGCAACTCTCTGCGTCATGTAGAACGACTAACGGAAACTGTTAGCGTTGTTTGTGTTTAGCTTTGTTACCAGGCCTGGTAGGGTATATAATGGACGCGAACAGCGTCAGATGTTGAGAGTAAGGGACACAGAGGAGCCGCGTATTACTGTGAGACAGCGTTATCAGCACCTAACTGAGTTTGGAAGGGGCATCATTGTGGGTCTTCATAAGGCCGGGTAGTCGCATAGAATTTCAAGGTCTATGGGGAATTCGTACGTGACACTGGCCCGATGCTGGACTGCATGGGAACTTGAAGACAGGTTTACTCGTCGTCACGGTTCCGGTCGACCACGTCTGATCACCACAAGGCAACATCGCCGTAGCGTGCACAAAGTTCATTGCAGCCTCTTCACGTCTGCACCTGTTATCTGAGAACACGTAATGGACTCTCTGCCACCTTCTTTGTCAACCTGCGAGATTGATCAGAGACTAGCAACATCGAAAACAGGAAATTACTGCTCCATGCGTAAGCTGCTGTTAACACCATGGTGCAGGCGGCTGCGTTTGGATCAGTGCCGTTACCGGATAACATGCAGTGTTCATCAATGGCGTCGCATCGTGTTCAGCAGTGAATCGGGGTTCTGCACTACTCCAGATGACCAGTACGAACTAATCAGAGGTCCTATTCTTCTTATGTTTTGGAGAGTCACTCCGGGCACTAGCATCACGGTGTGGGGGGCCATCCAGTATGACTTCAGGTCACGACTGGTAGTGACCGAGTGGTCTCTGATGGCACAACTGTACCTCACAGACATCGTCATTCCTTATACAGGGTGAGGCACCTAACGTTACCGCTGGATATATTTCGTAAACCACATCAAATACTGACGAATCGATTCCACAGACCGAACGTAAGGAGAGGGGCTAGTGTAATTGGTTAATACAAACCATTAAAAATTGCACGGAAGTATGTTTTTTAACACAAACCTACGTTTTTTTAAATGGAGCCCCATTAGTTTTGTTAGCACATCTGAACATATAGACAAATACGTAATCAGTGCCGTTTGTTGCATTGTAAAATGTTCATTACATCCGGAGATATTGTAACCTAAAGTTGACGCTTGAGTACCACTCCTCCGCTGTTCGATCGTGTGTATCGGAGAGCACCGAATTACGTAGGGATCCAAAGGGAACGGTGATGGAACTTAGGTACAGACGAGACTGGAACAGCACATTACGTCCACATGCTAACACCTTTTTATTGGTCTTTTTCACTGACGCACATGTACATTACCATGAGGGGTGAGGTACACGTTCTACGGGCGTTTCATAGGACGTGGAGGACGCATAAATTGGCCAGCCCGTTCTCCTGATCTTACACCTCTGGACTTCTTTCTGTCGGGTACGTTAAAGGAGAATGTGTACCGTGATGTGCCTACAACCCCAGAGGATATGAAACAACGTATTGTGGCAGCCCGCGGCGACATTACACCAGATGTACTGCGGCGTGTACGACATTCATTACGCCAGAAATTGCAATTGCGTGCAGCAAATGATGGCCACCACATTGAACATCTATTGGCCTGACATGTCGGGACACACTCTATTCCACTCCGTAATTGAAAACGGAAACCACGTGTATACGTGCTCGGACGTCAACTGTGCCCCGCTGCCAGTACCCAATGTATCAAGGACCAGTTGCAACAGCTGTGGGTCAGCGTGCTTCTGGTATGCCTTTATGGGATAGTTTCCAAACGAATCAGGGAATGCAAAAGAGCAGAGAGGGTGCACCTTCATACTGGTAAATAGACTAATAAAGCAAGTTCTTTGCAAATGGTTCAAATAGCTCTGAGCACTATGGTACTTAACATCTCCTGCCATCAGTAGACTAGACTTAGAACTACTTAAACCTAACTAAACTAAGGACATCACACACATCCATGCCCGAGACAGGATTCGAACCTGCGAACGCAACAGCAGCGCAGTTCCGGACTGAAGCGTCTATAACCGCTCGGCCACAGCGGCCGGCTAGTTCTTTGCAACTTGGGTCGATTTTGTAATCACTGAAATAACATTGTACATTAAACTCCTTTATCTCTAAACACTGAGTTATTGGAGAAAATTGTACCATACGACTTCATTCAGTAAATATTCAAAATGGAGAGGAGGCTGATTCGTATACAACGCAACAATTATTCGAAGAGCAAAGTAGTTGAACTTCATTGTTTTAGACTGTCTTTCTTACCGATCAAAGCTAGAAGTTGTGTTGTACGATGTTAGCCCGATGACTCCTCTACATCTACACACATACTCCTCTAACCACAGTACGGTGAGTGTTGGAGGTTACCCTGTACCACTGCTAGTCATTTCCTTTCGTGTTTCACTCGCAAACGGAGAGAAGTAAAAATTGCCGTCCATATGGCTCCTTACTACCCCTAGTATCTCTAATATTCGTGATCGTTACGCGAAACGTACGTTGGCGGCAGGAGAATCGTTCTGCAGTCAGCTCAATTGCCAGATCTTTAAATATTCTCAATAGTATTTCTTGAAATGAGCGTCGCCTTCGCTCTAGCGATTCGCATTTTAGTTCCCAAAGCATTTCCATATACTTGCGTGTTGTTGGAACCTACCGATAACAAACTTCGTAGTCCACCTCTGAACTGCTTCGATGTCTTCCATTAATCCAACCTGGTACGAATCCCAAAAACTGGAGCAGTGCTCAAGAATGAGTCGCACTTGTGCCCTACATACGGTCTCCTTCACAGATTAAACACACTTTCCTAAAACTCTCCCAATAAACCGAAATCGACCATTCATATGCTCGCATGCTCACATACTCACTCCATTTCATATCGTTTTGCAACGTCATGCCAAGACACGTGATAGACGTGGTTGTGTCAAGCAGAACACTACTAATGTTTTATTCGAACATTAAGGGTTTGCTTTTTCTGCTCATTTCATTAACATATATTTTTCTACATTTACAAATAGCTGCTATTCATCATACAACCAGAAATTTTGTCTAAGTCATCTTGTATTCTCCCATAGTCACTTTAAGACGACACCTTTCCGCACACCAAAGCATCATCAACAGACAGCTAACCTTACCCGCCAGATCATGTATGTATATAGAAACTAACAGCGGTCCTGTCACTTTTCTCTGTGGTACTCCTGACAGTGCCTTTGTCTCTGATAAACAATCGCCGTCGCGGACAGTATACTGGTTTCTAATACTTAAGAAGTGTTGTAACTACTAATCTATCAGGGAACCTACCCCGTACGTTCGTTTCTTCGTTAACCGTCTGTATTGCGGCGTCGTGTCTAATTCTTGTCAGAAATGAATAAATATGGAATCTGCCTATGCCCTTCGTCTGTGGTTCGTAGGATATCATCTGAGAAGAGGGCAGGCTGATTTAAACACAAGCGATGTTTTCTAAAACCGTGCTGATTCATGGACGAAGGTTTTCCGTCTCAAGGAAATTTACACTACTGGCAATTAAAATTGCTACACCAAGAAGAAATGATGATAAACGGGTATTCATTGGACAAATATATTATACTACAACTGACAGGTGATTACATTTTGACGCAATTTGGGTGCATAGATCCTGAGAAATCAGTACCCAGAACAACCACCTCTGGCCGTAATAACGGCCTTCATACGCCTGGGTATTGAGTCAAACAGAGCTTGGATGGCGTGTACAGCTACAGCTGCCAATGCAGCTTCAACACGATACCACAGTTCGTCAAGAGTAGTGACTGGCGTATTGTGACGAGCCAGTTGCTCGGCCACCATTGACCAGACGTTTTCAATTGGTGAGAGATCTGGAGAATGTGCTGGCCAGGGCAGCAGTCGAACATTTTCTGTATCCAGAAAGGCTCGTACAGGACCTGCAACATGCGGTCGTGCATTATCCTGCTGAAATGTAGGATTTCACAGGGATCGAATGAAAGGTAGAGCCACGAGTCGTAACACATCTGAAATGTAGCGTCTACTGTTCGAAGTGCCGTCAATGCGAAAAAGAGGTGAGCGAGACGTGTAACCAATGTCACCCCATACCGTCACGCCGGGTGATACGCAAGTATGGCGATGACGAATACACGTTTCAAAGGTGCGTTCACCGTGATGTCGCCAAACACTGATGCCAGCATCATGATGCTGCAAACAGAACCTGGATTCATCCAAAAAATGACGTTTTAGACATTCGTGCACCCAGGTTCGTCTTTGAGGATACCATCGCAGGCGCTCCTGTCTGTGATGCAGCGTCAAGGGTAACCGCAGCCATGGTCTCCGAGCTGATAGTCCATGCTGCTCCAAACGTCGTCGAACTGTTCGTGCAGATAGTTGTTATCTTGCAAACGTCCCCATCTATTGACTCAGGGATCGAGACATGGCTGTACGATTCGTTACAGCCATGCGGATAAGATGCCTATCATCTCGACTGCTAGTGATACGAGGCCGTTGGGATCCAGCACGGCTTCCGTATTAGCCTCCTGAATCCACCGATTTCATATTCTGCTAACAGTCATTAGATCTCGACCAACGCGAGCAGCAGTGTCGCGATACGATAAACCGCAATCGCGATAGGCTACAATCCGACCTTTATCAAAGTCCGAAACGTGATGGTACGCATTTCTCGTCCTTACACGAGGCATCACAACAACGTTTCACCAGGCAACGCCGGTCAACTGCTGTTTGTGTATGAGAAATCGGTTGGAAACTTTCCTCATGTCAGCACGCTGTAGGTGTCGCCACCGGCGCCAACCTTGTGTGAATGCTCTGGAGAGCTAATCATTTGCATATCACAGCATCTTCTTCCTGTCGGTTAAATTTCGCGTCTGTAGCACGTCATCTTCGTGGTGTAGCAATTTTAATGGCCGGTAGTGTATTATATTCGAATTGAGAATATGTTCAAGAATTATGCAGCAAACTCAAGTTAAGGATATTGGTCTCTAATTTTGCGGGTAGGTTCTTTTACCCTTCTTATATACCGGGTCACCTGAGGTTTTTTTCCGGTGGCTTGGGACTTTGCAGTGGCCTAGAGATTCCCGATAAATGCAAGCTAAGTAAGGGGCCAATGCCGTAGAGTACTCTTTGTAAATCAGAACTGTGATTCCATACGGACCTGGCGATTTATTTAGTTTTAACTACTGGAGTTGACTAATTGTTTATGCGGTTTGCTTACGTAGTCTGGACAAGATTAGGACGACCTAACATAACCGGAGTAGGTGGCAGTGACGCACCGCCGCAGCCGGCGCTACCCCAGGAAGCGCCAGCAGCGCGGCGCTGGACGCGGCAGCTCGCCACACCTCACCTCACGGCGCCCCAGCAATTTCGCTTTAGGAAAGTGAGCGCAGCGTGCAGCTAATGTGCCACGGGAGCGTGCCGGCCGGCCGGCGCACGCGGAGCGAGAAACCGCGCCGCCGCCGCCGCCGCCGCCTCTCGTAACCAGATTAGCCCCGTGACTCAGCGCTCGTCGCTACCTCCAGACCTGCTACCACTGCTGCTGCACTGACGTGACGATACCGAAGTGACACCCCCACCAGCAACTAGCTGCAGTCCCAGTAGTTACATCGATATTTCAAGCTTCACTTCTTTACATCGTGTCCCAAGGAGCGACTGTATACGAGTCATAATCCGGTAAAGAGTTAGAACTTGCAGTATAAATCAGAGAACAATAACAGACGTGATTGCTGACGATCCTTGGCGTCATCGATAGACGGTCAGTTAACCAGATGGATACGTGATTCCATTTTAGCACTAAACACAAAAAGCTGGTGCAGTGGAATAGAAAGGGAGGAGAAGTTGACGTAAGAGTAAATCGAATACTTTTCCTGTACGGAATGGAGCGGAAGTGATTGGTTCCATAGCTGCTAGATGTTGTTTTAATCAGCTGGCCAGTTGCCCATGCAGAAAAGTCAGTTAGGGAACGGTGATTTTTCGTAACAACTGTTTGACGATTTTACAGAACTGTGAAAATCAATCGACCCAATTGAAGACTGCTTCAACAGCACGAAATCGAAAGAAACAAATGTGAAACTATGTTATTATTATTATTATTTACTTTTCCAGAAAAAGTGGAATCGTCCAACATGACTCCGTTCCGTGGGAAGTAACTGGGCTTGACACAGAGTCAGTAGTTTTAAGTTAGGGGGAGATAATATATACACTCTGTGCCCTGTCCGTGGGAAAATTAAAGATTTTCTGTCTCAACCTTGACAGAGTAAGGCACACGAACTCATCCACACTTGTACTAAATTCATTAATTAAGAAACTGAGAAGGTGGACAGGGGTTACAACGCGTAATGGAAAAGATCGTCATCAAAATATTCGTATTTCAAAACGAAGAACTTTCTTATTGCCGAGAACTGCATTCACAGAAATACAGTTGAAACTAAGGACTGACTGCATCTAACCACAAGCAAGACACTCATACTAAGAGAAATCATTGCTATTAATAACTTATCAAACAAGTAATCGTTATAGAGTGCCTGACAACGTGCCTTTAAACTTAACCGTTGGTAGAAAGCCTTTTTCTTAAACCAGAGAGATCACTACACTAATTAGAGTCCGGTGGAAGTGACAAAAGTGGGTGTATTCCTACTACAAGGGAATGTCGAATGTCGGCTGCAGCATCCTGAAGACTGATAAACTGCTCCGGTTCGAAACACTTCACCGCGCCACTTTAAAACTGTTCTTTTATCGCAGGCGCCATTAAGCGTCTCTTTCTGTTCTGTAGCACGTAAGAAATATGTTTAATATGCTCTTTACGTCCCGTTTTTTTCTTTCACTAGGATTTCATTTTTCGAAATAAAATTAAGATTAAAAACCGAAGTACACAGAGGTGTGACTTGTAAAGATGGGATCAATACTTTGTAGGAATATATTTCGGAATTTAATTAATTGGGCCACTTTCTGTGTTCTTTGACTTTGCACGAGTGATCATGTAGGTATATTAGCACGTGGCAAGGCTGGCTAGTGCTGTAGTATTACTTGAGTAATTCCATCAACCACCGTTTCTACACTGAAGCGCTAAAGAGATTAACTGAAGTACTACAGAAGCGAAGAGACAATGGTTTCGTGTCCTTTTATGATTAGAAAGGAAGCGGTTTCAGGACATCGAAAAGACTAAATAAGAATCGTTGAACACACGATACAGATTTTAGGAAAGTGAAAAACCCGACCTAACTGATTCATATATAAAGATGACAATTTGTCAATTCATTCAAAGCAGTTGTCGATAGAAGTGCGTTAAAAGACCGTCAATGATGCCACGCCACGCGCCAGAAAAGTATTCCAGTACCTTTGGGTAATCCCCGAGTATTTTGAGTATCAGCGGACTTTACAAGGCAGTCGTGGAAGTGGCAGCGTGTTCGCTACTCGGGCAGCTACCACATCATGAGACACTGTTGGTGTGGTCGATTCCGTGCCCTAGCTGCAGCCTTTGATGGGATTCCTCATTCTCCAACGCTCGCGCCGTTGTTCCATTAATCTTACATTCTTGTGGTGTTTTCGATTCTGATGGATGAAATGGCCAACAAGATCTTCATATCGTGAGACCCTCTTTCCAACTTTGCTTTATTTTAGGCCTCCGCCTCCTCAGTTTATTAGGTTCTCCTGACATCTTTTCTCCAATGGCCTGCTTAAATTTCCTATCGGGCGAAACTGTAATCTGCATATAGTATTCTCCTTGTAGTGTATAATTTCATGACAGTACTTTACGCAGTGCTTGATGATAGTTATTTTTTAAATTTTTATTGAAGCTACACCTCGCCATTTATAAGAGTCGACGCGTTAAAGATCATCTCACATTGTCACGGAATGTGGTAGACACCCTATGCCGTCTTTAACCAACAAAAGAGCTTTCCACTTAGCAAGCAAGAATCAAAACTGTTGTACGTCATGTAGGAGAGGTATGATTAGCACAGACCTGAGGGCAGAAGTGAACGTTCGTTTATCCCACGTAAACCTGAAGACAAGAATGAAAGAATACTGCCAGACAGTTAGGCTACAAACAATCTGCCTCAGAGTCATTCTGTTTTACTCGTATGACAGCAGTTGATTTTACTGCGCAACAGGACATACAGTTGCAGATTCTGTAAAAAATATCAGCAAATTAAGCATTACTCTGGAAAAATTACAGAAAAAGATTGGTGTGTGAAGGAAAGATGTAAAGTTTTTGGTCAAACACTGCAGAGGAAGTTATTAACAAACACTGAAAAAGTTAGCTGCATTGACGAAAAAAATAGCAACATTAAAAAATAATTACTGTAGAGTAATGAAATTATGGGAATACCTTTGCCTAGGTAACATATTTAAGTGATTAACATTACAAAAAAAGCGCGAGACAAGTCATTGCAAAAGTGAAATGCTGGGGCATTTATAACCGGTGTAACAGCCAAAGTATTGAATGGAGGAGTTCCTAGATAACAGGACGCAGCATGTCATTCTCAATGGAGAGAAGTCCTCCGAAGTAAGAGTGATTTCAGGTGTGCCGCAGGGGAGTGTCATAGGACCGTTGCTATTCACAATATACGTAAATGACCTGGTGGATGACATCGGAAGTTCACTGAGGCTTTTTGCAGATGATGCTGTGGTGTATCGAGAGGTTGTAACAATGGAAAATTGTACTGAAATGCAGGAGGATCTGCAGCGAATTGACGCATGGTGCAGGGAATGGCAACTGAATCTCAATGTAGACAAGTGTAATGTGCTGCGAATACACAGAAAGATAGATCCTTTATCATTTAGCTACAAAATAGCAGGTCAGCAACTGGAAGCAGTTAATACCATAAATTATCTGGGAGTACGCATTAGGAGTGATTTAAAATGGAATGATCATATAATGTTGATCGTCGGTAAAGCAGATGCCAGACTGAGATTCATTGGAAGAATCCTAAGGAAATGCAATCCGAAAACAAGGGAAGTAGGTTACAGTATGCTTGTTCGCCCACTGCTTGAATACTGCTCAGCAGTGTGGGATCCGTACCAGATAGGGTTGATAGAAGATATAGAGAAGATCCAACGGAGAGCAGGATCATTTAGTAATCGCGAAAGCGTTACGGAGGTGATAGATAAACTCCAGTGGAAGACTCTGCAGGAGAGACGCTCAGTAGCTCGGTACGGGCTTTTGTTGAAGTTTCGAGAACATACCTTCACCGAAGAGTCAAGCAGTATATTGCTCCCTCCTGCGTATATCTCGCGAAGAGACCATGAGGATAAAATCAGAGAGATTAGAGCCCACACAGAGGCATACCGACAATCCTTCTTTCCACGAACAATACGAGACTGGAATAGAAGGGAGAACCGATAGAGGTACTCAAGGTACCCTCCGCCACACACCGTCAGTTGGCTTGCGGAGTATGGATGTAGATGTAGATGTCGATGTAGAAACGATCATGCATAGTGTTGTACAGGTGCCGGATGTCAGTTTGTGAGATAGAGTTCAATGCCTGCGGCACTTGGTCGGTCGATACAGGGATGGTTAATGATGTTCATACATGACGCTGGAGTTGTCGTCCAGTGAGTCCCACGTGCGCTCGACTGGAGACAGATCTGGTGATCGAGCAGGCCAAAGCAACATATCGAAACTCTGCAGAACACGTTGGATTACAACAGCAATATGTGGGCGAGCGCTGAGTTACTGGAAAGCAACCCTGAAATACTGTTCATGAATGGTAGCGCAACAGGTCGAATCACAAGACCGACGGACAAAATTCCAGTCAGGATGCGTGGGATGCCGACGAGAGTGCTCCTGCTGTCATACTAAATCAAACCCCAGACCATAACTCTAGGTGCGGGTCCAACGTGTCTAGCAAGCAGACGGGTTGGTTCAAGTTTCTCAACTGGCCTCCTGCTAACCAACACATAGAAGAAGAACCGGCTTTCACGAGGAAACACAACAGACCTCCAACCTGCACTCCAATTAGCTCTTGCCTGACACCACTGAAGTTGAAAATGATGGTGGTTTGGGATCAGTGGAATGCACGCTACAGGACGGCTGACTCGGAGCTATCGTTGAAGTAGCCGATATGTAACAGTTCATTGCGTCACTGTGTTACCAACTGCTGCTCAAATTGCTGCTCCAGATGCAATACGACGCGCCAGAGCCATACGCCGAACACCACAGTCTTCTCTCTCGGTAACACCTCCTGGCCGTCCGGAGCCCAGTCTCCTTCCGACTGTACATTCTCGTGATCGTTGTTCGCAGCAATCATGTACAGTGGCTACATTCCTGTCAGATCTTTCCATAATATCGCAGAAGGAACTTCCAGCTTCTCGTAGACCTATTACACGACCTCCTTCAAACACAGTAAGGTATTTGTCGCCTTAAAGACATTCTTGACTAACACCAGCTTACCAAGGCCATTCTCAAAGGTAACTAACGCTCACGATCGTTATTGCGAGTATTATAAGCAAACCTGATTTTCGTCTTCATAGTGGCGTGACTAGCGTCACTCTTACGCAGTTGGTGCGATATCTGGATACACATCATCTTCCAGATGTAGAAACACGCCTAATTACTTTTGTTTATATCGCATAACTCCTTCCTGGTGTTGTGATTGTTTTCTATCGGTGTATAAGAGGCTATGAACAAGCTTCTGTTTGAGGACATTGCTACAGCGTATATGCAACGTAGCGCGACTACGATGTGGGTATACAGGGTGTTACAAAAAGGTATGGCCAAACTTTCAGGAAACATTCCTCACACACAAATAAAGAAAAGATGTTATGTGGACATGTGTCCGGAAACACTTAATTTCCATGTTAGAGCTCATTTTAGTTTCTTCCACCTACGCTCAATGTAGCACGTTATCATGATTTCATACGGGATACTCTACCTGTGCTGCTAGAAGATGTGCCTTTACAAGTACGACACAACATGTGGTTCATGCACGATGGAGCTCCCGCACATTTCAGTCGAAGTGTTCGTACGCTTCTCAACAACAGATTCGGTGACCGATGGATTGGTAGACACGGACCAATTCCATGGCCTCCACGCTCTCCTGGCCTCAACCCTCTTCACTTTCATTCATGGGGGCATTTGAAAGCTCTTGTCTACGCAACCCCGGTACTAATTGTAGAGACTCTTCGTGCTCGTATTGTGGACGTCTGTGTTACAATACGCCATTCTCCAGGGCTGCATCAGCGCATCAGGGATTCCATGCGACGGAGGGTGGATGCATGTATCCTCGCTAACGGAGGACATTTTGAACATTTCCTGTAACAAAGTGTTTGAAGTCACGCTGGTACGTTCTATTGCTGTGTGTTTCCGTTCCATGATTAATGTGATTTGAAGAGAAGTAATAAAATGAGCTCTAACATGGAAAGTAAGCGTTTCCGGACACATGTCCACATAACATATTTTCTTTATTTGTGTGTGAGGATGTTTCCTGAAAGTTTGGCCGTACCTTTTTGTAACACCCTGTATAAGCACCGACGTATAGACAAGGGATTAGTGTGGAATTCGTGTGTTTCCGTCGTGCTTACGGTAAATGCGGTGTAAGTGGACTGCTTCTGTGTTGGCAGCGCTGTGTAGCGCTTTGCATTGGATCTCTGACTGCGCTTTCTTTGTAAGAGACTCTGTGGCTGGTTGGACTCGTTGTTGGAAGATAGTCGCCAGCAGCGATGGAAGTACTGTTGGACAGTTGGAGGTGAACAGCCCGCAGTGATGCATGTTAGATGTAAGAATTAGCGTTGATGGATGGTAGAGGTCTTAGTGTTAGCGAAGGCTAACGATCTGGAAGTATCCGACTTGGAGATTGAAAATTATTCGTGATTATGTATCTTTGTACAGGATGTCAATGACGATTTATATTCGTGTTTGAACTGGATGTCACATTATTGAGGTAAAAAATACATTTTGTTTGCAACAATACCTTCCCTTTGCTAACCTCATGCCTATTAGTAGTTAGTGGCTTTAGTAGTTAGAATCTTTTATTTAGCTGGCAGTATTGACACTATACCAGTAGTTCGCGTAATGAAGATTTTTGTGAGGTAAGTGCTGAATGAAATGTATAGGTTATTGTTAAGATTTATTTTTAGTCGGGGCCATTCTTTTGAATTAATTATTTGAAGTCAGGTTGAAATTTTTTTGAGCAGTCAGATTGCGTTGCGCTAGAATATTGTGGGTCAGTGTTTACATGACAAGAAAAAGTAAAGAGAAAGTAGACTCAGTACGTTCAGTTTTACTCAACTGTTTCAGAATCAAATGACGCAGAAGTTTCATCTTCTCAGTCATTCAGCAATTTAAGTACAGACACACACATTTAAATAAAGAAGTTTCAGTGGAAACATGACCTATCGCTATGTTATCACCAAATGCGTCCATATAGGACCAAGTGTTGTTATACTTTTCTTGGCTGCCGAAGGACAAACACCGATAGACATCCATCGGAGAATGAAGAATGTGAAAGAGGCAACATTTCTGTCGAAAACCACCGCTGTGGAATGGCCCGCCAAAATCCTAGCTAGTTGCGGTTCGACACGAGATGTTGATCGGTCTGGCGGAAGTTACGCCAACTTGAGTGGGAGACTCTCGAGCATCCGCCCTGTAGTCTTGATCTCTACCGATGCGATTATCACGCCTACAGTCCGTTAAAAAAGAGAATGACGGACCGACGGTTGCTGCCGGACGAGAATGTACAGCAGACAGTTCATCCGGGCTTCTTGACGCAGCAGGACATGGTGTTTTACCAAACAGATATCTTCAATCTGGTGACTCAATGTTCATTGTGATTTTGTCTGATTGGCATACCGATTCTGGACTGTACGCTCTTCGAATAGAAACTATTTAACTCCTCTTATACCTTCACTTCAGCCGTGATCGAAACTGGATAAGTTTTATGCTTCAGTCGTTCAGCATCTGACAACTGTCGTGCGAATATGGAATCGATTGGTCCAGGAAGACCATCCTCAACAACGTGCAGGATCTACGTGATTCTGTGCGACTAGCGTGCAGGATCATACAACCACGTCACGTGCACAGAGTTAGGAAAGGGAATTTCTTGCATCCACACAGACAGTGCAGTGATGGCTAGAGGGTGTGTACACGGCCACCACTGTTGAGGTTTCCCTCGATGCGGTAGCAGAGAGAGGTGTACCGACAGTGGCGCGACCAATGACGGCACTGGTCGCAGTGGCGGCACCACGTAATCTTTCCAAACGAATCTCACTTCTGCATACAGCATCACGATGGACGCATTCAAATTATATTTCTCATCATCGCCCAACGCAGCACTGGCGTGGTGGTATAGGTTACATAGCACGATCACCTTTGGAAAGCGTCGCCGGTGATTTGTGCAGCAATAGGTATGTTTCGGACTTGTTGAAGTCGATGGCTGTGCCTTGTGATAGATGTGTTCGCGACTTCCTGAGATACCTAGCTTCAGAGGACGTTTGGCTGTTGCCCTGGCCAGCACGTTCTCCTGACCTATCACCTACTGTAAACACCTGCTCCTGGGCTACTAGGAGACTGTCACGCAATAGCCGGCCGGAGTGGCTGAGCGGTTCTAAGCGCTTCAGTCTGGAACCGCGCGAGCGCTACGGTCGCAGCTTCGAATCCTGCCTTGGGCATGGATGTGTGTGATATCCTTAGGTTAGTTAGGTTTAAGTAGTTCTAAGTTCTAGGGGACTGATGACCTCAGATGTTAAGTCCCATAGTGATCAGAGCCATTTTTTTTGTCACGCAATAACTCGCCGTGCACTACGATTGAGGAGCTCTGGCGTAATGTTGGAGCAGCATTATCTGTATCCGTTTTCGTCATCTCAGCTCAGTTTGCCGCTGTGTCAGGCCGGGTTAGAGACTCTGTTGCTGACAGAGATGGAATCTCTGAGTAATATCTCGCTTCAAATCGCCAACAAATTTAATCACGTATTTTTTTCACTATACTGTGTACGCACAGTAAGTATAACATCGCTATTTATTGTCCTCCCTAGTGTTCCAGTTTTAATGGATAACGTTTATAGTCCCCCTAAAGCGGTCAGGGCCTTTTCGTTTTTATACTGAGTGGATGAAGACAGACCAAAAAGGTACCGCTCCCCCCGTGTTTCGTGTGAGCCCAGAGTCGATAGTCTCCCCGCTTATTCATGCTACAGGACTTTACTAATGGAAACGTATGTTTGTTTCTCGTTACAAACAAAATGTTTTTTTTTAAGTATTATGTGTCCATTTGGTATAGCGACCTCAAATAAGTCTAGTGCTATATTTCGTTCAAATATAACGCTTAACACAGTAAGAAAAGAAGGACAACCAGTACTTCAGTGGCGACTGCTTAGCACTACTGCAGAGAGGTAGCAGTCATTCACCCAGCACGTGCTGGCACGCGGGTCGGATCAGCTGGGCTTACTGAAACAAACTCCAGGTTCTTCTACGAAAATACATTGAGTGTGACTTTTTACTTGTTTATTCACTGTCAGTCTCTAATATATTCTATAACAGCAACAGGCACCGACAAAGGGATAAACATTCGTTCGCCAAATCTTCTTTATCCATTCAGTTTGTATTTTGAGTACAGGTTCCTAAATCTTCTTTGTCCCGCCGCGCATAAGCTGTACAGATTTAGTCTTCAGCACCGCTTTTCTTTGGGACGCATGACGAGATGCGGAGATATAGATCGGAATGTGAAGATTCTTTGTTTTCACCGTCACCGAGGGATGCCCCTGCTTTCTTCTTAAACTTCAAGGAATGATTAACGTTCCTCGTATTCAAGTTATACCGTAATCGTAAACGCGGCTGGGTATTCGTAACTACAGCACATATCAGTCATAGGTTTGTTTTGGTTATATCTGTGTTGTAAGCATTGTGAAGCAAACATACATTGCGATCATAAACGAGAAATAGAATGCGACTGCATAGTGAAATTTGGTTATATGGCGTTTGGAAGGTAGCTACAAGTTTCAAGAACGCTTATTCGGTGAATTTTGCTTTTGAAGTAATTACATGTCGCAACCAACCGTGAATCCCCTTGACTTCATAGTCTATACCCAGCGATGGAATTTAAACTTTGACTGTTACTTCAGTTTCACGTTCGGCTACAGTCGGAAGAATGGAGTAAGAAATAAAGACATCAGAACCAAGCTGGAAATACATTCATTTAACATGTTAACAAATCATAGTAAAATGACTGTAGCATACGGTAGCATACGAGAATGGGGACTAACAGAACAAGCACTAAATTATAAACCAAATGGAAAGCGAAATCAGTAAAGGGGCAGAGTAATGCAAGAAGAGAAGAAGAAGAAGAAGAAGAAGAAGCGGAAGCTACTCTGACAGACTTCTGGAAACGAATTTTAAACTGTAACTTCTCACCGATGTAGAGGTTATAACAGATGGAACACTAGTTGGACAACGATGTCTTTGGAATCGGCCATGACTCCGCTGAAGCAGTCATTGCAGCATTCGCCAGGTGTAATTTAGACGAGTGGAAATTCTGTTCTTAGCCATCACCGCTTCCCCCTCCACCCTCCATGTAACAGAGATTCTACCAGATAATATATTAAAAATGGTTACAATATAATACGGACTCATTACCCTTGACTTACAAATTACCTACCCAGGCAGATAAGATCGACCGACGTCGTAGTCCCTCATTTTGTATTATGAACAACTCTAGCTGCCTGCTTCTCAGGAAATGTCGCTACCAACATTCAACCGGTTTCTCAATGCTTTTTATCACAGTGGGATTCCATACGGCGCCCGGTAACGCAAGAAGTGAATTATTCTCCTTAGAAGGAAATGGCAGGGGCACCTGCAAAGCTGGCGAGATAGGCAGCAAAACAAGCAAAAAACGCCTCAACAGCGAACAAAGTTCCTATCTGTTTGAAACCCGTTCCCTGTCTACCGGAACGCCGCTATCAGTGCAGTAAACAGACCGAAAGTACAGCTGCAATTGTATTCAATTACATTAAGCATTAGAGCATATTATTATTGAAGGAAAAAAGCCGTATTTCGTCTTGATTTTCATTGCCAATTTACTGCAAATGGCGCTTGTTTTATTTTTATCTAAGTTACATATTACTTCTCTAGAAGTAAACGATTACAAATAGACACTAACTCACTCCAATATTCGATATCATCTAAGCTGCTTTGAAAGCAGATCATATCAGTGATCAATGTTGTTGTTGTTGTGGTCTTCAGTCCTGAGACTGGTTTGATGCAGCTCTCCATGCTACTCTATCCTGTGCAAGTTTCTTCATCTCCCAGTACCTACTGCAACCTACATCTTTCTGAATCTGCTTAGTGTATTCATCTCTTGGTCTCCCCCTACGATTTTTACCCTCCACGCTGCCCTCCAATACTAAATTGGTGATCCCTTGATGCCTCAGAACATGTCCTACCAACCGATCCCTTCTTCTAGTCAAGTTGTGCCACAAACTTCTCTTCTCCCCAATCCTATTCAATACTTCCTCATCAGTTATGTGATCTACCCATCTAATCTTCAGCATTCTTCTGTAGCACCACATTTCGAAAGCTTCTATTCTCTTCTTGTCCAAACTATTTACCGTCCATGTTTCACTTCCATACATGGCTACA
Organism: Schistocerca cancellata; assembly: GCF_023864275.1. Lineage (NCBI taxonomy): Eukaryota > Metazoa > Arthropoda > Insecta > Orthoptera > Acrididae > Schistocerca > Schistocerca cancellata. The sequence continues at coordinate 340,415,063 of NC_064626.1, read as the reverse complement.
CTCCATACAAATACTTTCAGAAATGACTTCCTGACACTTAAATCTATACTCGATGTTAACAAATTTCTCTTCTTCAGAAACGCTTTCCTTGCCATTGCCAGTCTACATTTTATATCCTCTCTACTTCGACCATCATCAGTTATTTTGCTCCCCAAATAGCAAAACTCCTTTACTACTTTAAGTGTCTCAGCCGGTCGCGGTGGTCTAGCGGCTCTGGCGCTGCAGTCCGGAACCGCGGGACTGCTACGGTCGCAGGTTCGAATCCTGCCTCGGGCATGGGTGTGTGTGATGTCTTTAGGTTAGTTAGGTTTAAGTAGTTCTAAGTTCTAGGGGACTTATGACCTAAGATGTTGAGTCCCATAGTGCTCAGAGCCATTCGAACCATTCCATTTAAGTGTCTCATTTCCTAATCTAATACCCTCAACATCACCCGACTTAATTCGACTACATTCCATTATCCTCGTTTTGCTTTTGTTGATGTTCATCTTATATCCTCCCTTCAAGACACTATCCATTCCGTTCAACTGCTCTTCCAAGTCCTTTGCTGTCTCTGACAGAATTACAGTGTCATCGGCGAACCTCAAAGTTTTTATTTCTTCTCCATGGATTTTAATACCTACTCCGAATTTTTCTTTTGTTTCCTTTACTGCTTGCTCAATATACAGATTGAATAACATCGGGGAGAGGCTACAACCCTGTCTTACTCCCTTCCCAACCACTGCTTTTCTTTCATGCCTCTCGACTCTTATAACTGCCATCTGGTTTCTATACAAATTGTAAATAGCCTTTCGCTGCCTGTATTTTACCCCTGCCACCTTTAGAATTTGAAAGAGAGTATTCCAGTCAACATTGTCAAAAGCTTTCTCTAAGTCTACAAATGCTAGGAATGTAGGTTTGCCTTTCCTTAATCTTTCTTCTAAGATAAGTCGTAAGTTTAGTATTGCCTCACGTGTTCCAGTATTTCTACGGAATCCAAACTGATCTTCCCCGAGGTCGGCTTCTACTAGTTTTTCCATTCGTCTGTAAAGAATTCGTGTTAGTATTTTGCAGCTGTGGCTTATTAAACTGATTGTTCGGTAATTTTCACATCTGTCCACACCTGCTTTCTTTGGGATTGGAATTATTATATTCTTCTTGAAGTCTGAGGGTATTTCGCCTGTTTCATACATCTTGCTCACCAGATGGTAGAGTTTTGTCAGGACTGGCTCTCCCAAGGCCGTCAGTAGTTCCAATGGAATGTTGTCTACTCCGGGGGCCTTGTTTCGACTCAGGTCTTTCAGTGCTCTGTCAAACTCTTCACGCAGTATCGTATCTCCCATTTCATCTTCATCTACATCCTCTTCCATTTCCATAATATTGTCCTCAAGTGCATCGCCCTTGTATAGACCCTCTATATACTCCTTCCACCTTTCTGCTTTCCCTTCTTTGCTTAGAACTGGGTTTCCATCTGAGCTCTTGATATTCATACAAGTGGTTCTCTTATCTCCAAAGGTCTCTTTAATTTTCCTGTAGGCAGTATCTATCTTACCCCTAGTGAGATAAGCCTCTACATCCTTACATTTGTCCTCTAGCCATGCCTACTTAGCCATTTTGCACTTCCTGTCGATCTCATTTTTGAGACGTTTGTATTCCTTTTTGCCTGCTTCACTTACTGCATTTTTATATTCTCTCCTTTCATCAATTAAATTCAATATTTCTTCTGTTACCCAAGGATTTCTACTAGCCCTCTTCTTTTTACCTACTTGATCTTCTGCTGCCTTCACTACTTCATCCCTCAAAGCTACCCATTCTTCTTCTACTGTATTTCTTTCCCCCATTCCTGTCAATTGTTCCCTTATGCTCTCCCTGAAACTCTCTACAACCTCTGGTTCTTTCAGTTTATCCAGGTCCCATCTCCTTAAATTCCCACCTTTTTGCAGTTTCTTCAGTTTTAATCTACAGGTCATAACCAATAAATTGTGGTCAGAATCCACATCTGCCCCTGGAAATGTCTTACAATTTAAAACCTGGTTCCTAAATCTCTGTCTTACCATTATATAATCTATCTGATACCTTTTAATATCTCCAGGGTTCTTCCATGTATACAACCTTTTGTCATGATTCTTAAACCAAGTGTTAGCTATGATTAAGTTGTGCTCTGTGCAAAATTCTACCAGGCGGCTTCCTCTTTTATTTCTTAGCCCCAATCCATATTCACCTACTACGTTTCCTTCTCTCCCTTTTTCTACACTCGAATTCCAGTCACCCATGACTATTAAATTTTCGTCTCCCTTCACTATCTGAATAATTTCTTTTATTTCATCATACATTTCTTCAATTTCTTCGTCATCTGCAGAGCTAGTTGGCATATAAACTTGTACTACTGTAGTAGGTGTGGGCTTCGTGTCTGGCCACAATAATGCGTTCACTATGCTGTTTGTAGTAGCTTACCCGCATTCCTATTTTCCTATTCATTATTAAACCTACTCCTGCATTACCCCTATTTGACTTTGTGTTTATAACCCTGTAGTCACCTGACCATTAGTCTTGTTCCTCCTGCCACCGAACTTCACTAATTCCCACTATATCTAACTTTAACCTATCCATTTCCCGTTTTAAATTTTCTAACCTATCTGCCCGATTAAGGGATCTGACATTCCACGCTCCGATCCGTAGAACGCCAGTTTTCTTTCTCCTGATAACGACATCCTCTTGAGTAGTCCCCGCCCGGAGATCCGAATGGGGGACTATTTTACCTCCGGAATATTTTACCCAAGAGGACGGCATCATCATTTAATCATACAGTAAAGCTGCATGCCCTCGGGAAAAATTACGGCCGTAGTTTCCCCTTGCTTTCAGTCGTTCGCAGTACCAGCACAGCAAGGCCGTTTTGGTTATTGTTACAAGGCCAGATCAGTCAATCCTCCAGACTGTTGCCCTTGCAACTACTGAAAAGGCTGCTGCCCCTCTTCAGGAACCACACGTTTGTCTGGCCTCTCAACAGATACCCCTCCGTTGTGGTTGTACCTACGGTACGGCTATCTGTATCGCTGAGGCACACAAGCCTCCCCACCAACGACAAGGTCCATGGTTCATGGTTCATGATCAATAGGTTTTACGTTTTTCGATGTTTCAACACTTTACTCGCATGTCTCAAGGACTTACAATTGCACACAGCGTGAGTGAAGTAAAACATAGTTCCACTGGAAGAACATAGCCCATCTACAAGCACAAGCAGAATTTCTATACGTCTCGCTGTTCCATATACAATAATAAGGCGCACAATACATTTGCACGGACTCTATCCCCAGTCCTTACAGAGGATTCAACACCTTCAAGAAGTAGGTTACGGTAGACGATTGGAATTTTGTCGCTTCAAGACCACTTCTTTGTAAATGTGTGGTGTGGTATGATAGACGTTAGACATAAGACCTTCGCAAATGTTGGAACAATAATTTGATCAAGTGACGTGATCAAAATATTGTTCCAAGATTTGCCAAAGTTATGCATCATATTAGTTCTTCTGCCGCCAATCGCATAAAGCTACGCGTTAGCCTCGCTCTTGTTTGTGAAAGAATCCATTAGACTCGTCAGCTGTTGGATTTCGTTTTCAAGGCTGTTCGACTTCACTTAATGATTGTGTCAAAAATGTGGCTTTTTCTTGGAACTGACTGGACGGTAGTTCATGATCGCAGCCTGAGAATTTTGTTCTGTAACTGCCAGGCATTTGCCAGATCGCAGGATAGGTGCTGACACCGCAAAAAGTGTTGAGAGAAAGACTGAGAGCCTCTTGAAGGAAAGTTCCTTTCCGTAGGAGACATGAGTCTTAATACTTATTGTCCTTTTCCCCGTGTGTTATAGGGACCTTCCGAACATCCACAAAGAAGGGGTTCCTCTACATCCGGTTGTCAGTAAAGTAGGTACTCTGACATATCGTCAAGCAAAACGTCTTGCTCACTAGTTAGTCGGTGGGAGCATCACATTAAAAACTCGGCTAAATTATTACGTCGACTAGAGGAAATGCGTCTGAACTACTCTGCTATCGTAGAAAGTATTGATGTGGTCTCTCTCTTCACTTAAGATCCTTTAGTGGAGGATATGTTTAGTATTGAACTGAGAAACTATTTCGAAGCGTGTTGGGTTCCGCTTACTTTTCATTCCATGATCAGCAGTATGAGCAGACGGGTGGAATTGTGATGGGATGCCCGTTGTTATCTGTTATTGCAAATTTGTTTATGAAAGACTTCGAGAAATGTGCTTTGGAGTCAGCGGTTTTAAAAACTTCTTGTTGTTTGGCCTCATGGCGGCGACAATATGAATGACCTTTTAGATCACCTGAATTTAATCTACCAGAATACTCGTTTTACGATGTAGGTGGAAAAGGATGGCAGCCTTCCCGTCTTTGAACCGTTGCTCAGGAGGAAGGCTGATTGTACGTTGGGACATGCTGTTTGTAGGAAGCCTTTCATACTGATTTCATTGACAGTTGTCACTGTCCAGCTCAGTGTGAAGAGGTATATCGTTTCTTTTTTCACAGGACCTACGTCATTTCACGCCCTGAGAGTGTGTCAGCTGAGTTAGTCCATCCTGAAATCACCTTCTGTCAGAGTAGACAGATCAGATGTGCGTTGCGCTGTCGATCAACCGTTTACTTGGTGAGTGATGTTAATGCGGAGGTGGCACCTAAGTCTAACGCCTTTTTGCCATACACAGGGAGCAACCCCCAAAAGACAGGTTTTTTTGCGGAAAATGATGTTAAATGTGTTTTCCGACCCGCGTCTAAGATTAGGGTCATTTTGGGTTCCGTTAAGGATGATCATGGTTTGCCTAAAGCGGGTGTCTGCCGGATTTATTGTACTTGTGACATGTCAATATTGGTCAATACTGGTCAGACTATGAGGACCGTGGAGGACCGGTGTACTGCGCATAAGAGTCACACACACTGCTGCAGAACATTCCCTGCACACCAGCAATTCTACGGAACATAACAACACTGAGATTCTAGAAAGCACTTCCAGTTACTGGGATCTTGTTATTAAGGAAGCACTCGAGATTAAATTAGCAAGTAATCTTGTAGATGGAGATTGACGTTTTCTGCTTAAATTCTGCGTAGAATCCTGCTCTCTCCCTCATCAAAACGTGGATTTAAAGTCACCTAACCCGTTTTATATTAATTTCCACTATAAACAATTTCTGGGGTCGGCTATTTGTAGTTGTGTAGTGGCGCCAGTGTTTAGAATGTCTGTATGTGTATGGGTGTGTGTGTGTGTGTGTGTGTGTGTGTGTGTGTGTTATCCTTCCGGAGTATCTCTGCAAACCAAGAGCTTAAATTCGCTTGCGCAGCGTTACTTGCTGCAGCTGTGCCTTGTACACTCCTGGAAATTGAAATAAGAACACCGTGAATTCATTGTCCCAAGAAGGGGAAACTTTATTGACCCATTCCTGGGGTCAGATACATCACATGATCACACTGACAGAACCACAGGCACATAGACACAGGCAACAGAGCATGCACAATGTCGGCACTAGTACAGTGTATATCCACCTTTCGCAGCAATGCAGGCTGCTATTCTCCCATGGAGACGATCGTAGAGATGCTGGATGTAGTCCTGTGGAACGGCTTGCCATGCCATTTCCACCTGGCGCCTCAGTTGGACCAGCGTTCGTGCTGGACGTGCAGACCGCGTGAGACGACGCTTCATCCAGTCCCAAACATGCTCAATGGGGCACAGATCCGGAGATCTTGCTGGCCAGGGTAGTTGACTTACACCTTCTAGAGCACGTTGGGTGGCACGAGATACATGCGGACGTGCATTGTCCTGTTGGAACAGCAAGTTCCCTTTCCGGTCTAGGAATGGTAGAACGATGGGTTCGATGACGGTTTGGATGTACCGTGCACTATTCAGTGTCCCCTCGACGATCACCAGTGGTGTACGGCCAGTGTAGGAGATCGCTCCCCACACCATGATGCCGGGTGTTGGCCCTGTGTGCCTCGGTCGTATGCAGTCCTGATTGTGGCGCTCACCTGCACGGCGCCAAACACGCATACGACCATCATTGGCACCAAGGCAGAAGCGACTCTCATCGCTGAAGACGACACGTCTCCATTCGTCCCTCCATTCACGCCTGTCGCGACACCACTGGAGGCGGGCTGCACGATGTTGGGGCGTGAGCGGAAGACGGCCTAACGGGGTGCAGGACCGTAGCCCAGCTTCATGGAGACGGTTGCGAATGGTTCTCGCCGATACCCCAGGAGCAACAGTGTCCCTAATTTGCTGGGAAGTGGCGGTGCGGTCCCCTACGGCACTGCGTAGGATCCTACGGTCTTGGCGTGCATCCGTGCGTCGCTGCGGTCCGGTCCCAGGTCGACGGGCACGTGCACCTTCCGCCGACCACTGGCGACAACATCGATGTACTGTGGAGACCTCACGCCCCACGTGTTGAGCAATTCGGCGGTACGTCCACCCGGCCTCCTGCATGCCCACTATACGCCCTCGCTCAAAGTCCGTCAACTGCACATACGGTTCACGTCCACGCTGTCGCGGCATGCTACCAGTGTTAAAGACTGCGATGGAGCTCCGTATGCCACGGCAAACTGGCTGACACTGACGGCGGCGGTGCACAAATGCTGCGCAGCTAGCGCCATTCGACGGCCAACACCGCGGTTCCTGGTGTGTCCGCTGTGCCGTGCGTGTGATCATTGCTTGTACAGCCCTCTCGCAGTGTCCGGAGCAAGTATGGTGGGTCTGACACACCGGTGTCAATGTGTTCTTTTTTCCATTTCCAGGAGTGTATGTGACAGGTTGGCCTCCTGTCGAAATACCGGCGGTTGTCGACGACGTCGCCCGGCTGTATGCCTGCAAGTTATTGGCACACTGTGTGTTCTCGGATGAACTCGTGTTTCACATTAGACTATAAGTTTATTGGGCCTGTTATGTTACCCCATCGTCTTAGAGGGCCCTGCTGTGTACAGCAAACTGTGCTACACTGGTAGACGAGAAACAGAGTCTTAGCGCGCCTGTATGCTACGAGTGAGAGTGCCGTCCGGAGTGTCCGTGCGGTTCTAGGTGCTACAGTCTGGAGCCGAGCGACCGCTACGGTCGCAGGTTCGAATCCTGCCTCGGGCATGGATGTGTGTGATGTCCTTAGGGTAGTTACGTTTAATTAGTTCTAATTTCTAGGCGACTGATGACCTCAGAAGTTAAGTCGCATAGTGCTCAGAGCCATTTGAACCATTTTGAACCAGTGAGAGTCCTCTTATCCCAGCAAGAGACCCAAGTTGCCCAGACATGTTTTTTTTTTCGCAGAAGCGTCCCTCCGTAAAAATCTTCTACGTTTATACGAAATAGAGGGAGAAGCGTACAGGCGTCTCACTCCCGCCCACTCTATGGGACTGTACTCTTTGCTGTTAGGAGACCAACTTCCGGTGGAATTTACTTCGTCTGGCATGGAACAGATGAGATCCCATGACAGCGGGTATTTTCCAGCCCCTGGTGGAAATAAATAAGCGGAAAATCGAGCGACACACTACTTTCTAGAGAAGAGGTATTATTTGGAGGAGTAAGAGACCAACGAGAATACCTGAATTTCCTTCCTGAGCCTTACTGACCAGTAGAAGGAATGTTTAAACATCTTTCAGAAGCTACTAGGAGCTCGCGGAATCGAGACGGCGGCAAGGATACAGGTTGTATGCCCTTGTTTTGGGGGCACGTCTTTCGGAGCGGACCTGCAAGATATGCAGATTCACGGTAGTCAAGTTACAGACCCACTCTCAACTTGTGTAATTCATTGATCTTAAATGTATGAGTGATCATTACTTGCAGTACTATAAACACTGATTTGCCTGCTGTTGCGAACTAAAGAAATGTTTCGGAAGCAAAGTGGATGACACAGCCAGTGCACTGAACGCTGAGGCAGCAGGCGTCCGATTGTGTTTCTTCGGGAAAGGGACTACGCCGGGTGGCGGTCGTGCAATGGCTAGGGAATGGCAGAGCCTTATTTGACGCCCTGCGGCGCCTCTGGACAAATTCTGCAACAGGGAGAACTTCCTGTTGCAAGCACTTGCAAACACGTTTTATGAGATGGAGTGAGGAGGAACGTTAGCAGAAAGCACTATTGTCTGCCAGAAGTAGAAACGACTTACGGGAAAGGCACTACAAAGCAGCACGGGACAGACAATTTTTTATTGTTTATTTTATTTCATTATTTTTCAGCACATTTCATTCCCTTCACCGAGGGGGGAGAGCGAGCCTTGCTATAGCTTGCAAGAGGTACTCTTTCTTCAGCCAAGGAGTCATGTGATGTTTTTTTGTTTATTTACGTCCATATTTTCTTTGCTTATGTGAAATTACATTATTTTGTTAAAAGAGTTTGGGGGATTTTTGGATTACATTTAGAAAAGAAAGCCCCGCGTCTTTGGGAACCGTAAGAGGCCGATGAATGTGGAGCTCTTTGACTAAAACTGTGTTGAAGAATATAAGAAGGACCGACATTCGTTCATATGGAAGTTTTAGTCCAGGAAAGAGGCCTGCACTCCCAGAGACGCCTTTTTAGTGGTCGGAGCTCACAGGAGATAGAATCCAGCTAGTCAGTGCAAGATTGTAACGAAAGCGCGTTGAAGGAAAACTTTCTTGGCGGATGCCATCGCACAGTATCTAGAAAATTCATCTAATTCTTCTCTCCACCTGGCTGCGTCGCAGAGCTTGTCTTTATGACGCCACCTGAGAAGGAAGGGTCGCAAACTGACGTCGCAGCATTTCTACCACCAACAACAATAATATGGTGAGACCGAGCCGCTTCTGCGTGAGATGCAGGGAAAGTCAAATAAGTTATATCTTAGAGCTTCATTCTAACGATTGGTCTTACATGTTATGAAATATTTGCTTCCAAATTCCACAACAGGTACGAAGTACTATCTTCCATCATTCTACGTGTTGCCTTCAGTAGTTCTATCCTTTACTGACTCATTTCTTCACGATCACTCTGAACTTACGTGATTTACTCTGAGTATTATCCCGAATCCTTGGAAATTAGCAGACTTGCGTTCGCACAGTTTGCCTTATCGAGATGTTATCACAAAATGTATTTATGAAACATTATTCAAATGGTTCAAATGGCTCTGAGCACTATGCGACTTAACTTCTGAGGTCATTAGTCGCCTAGAACTTAGAACTAATTAAACCTAACTAACCTAAGGACATCACACACATCCATGCCCGAGGCAGGATTCGAACCTGCGACCGGAGCGGTCGCTCGGCTCCAGATTGTAGCGCCTAGAACCGCACGGCCACTCCAAGCATTATTCAGAATTAAACATTTTTATCATAATTGTGAATAAATAAACCAAATAAAACAATTTCAATCATTTTAAAAACCACATACTCCCTCTGGGGCAGAGGTACTGCCTTGAAGTGTTTTATGTGTGTAGCGTTTGTAGTTAGTGGCCCATAGCGGCAAAAGAAGCTGCTTTTCACATAAGAAGAGACTTCATCTATTCGAAAGTGACTTGCCTATTAAGAAGACCTACTAAGGATACTGCCTACCCTACGCTTGTCCGCCCTCTTTTAGAATATTGCTGCGCGGTGTGGGATCCTTACCAGATAGGACTGACGGAGTACATCGAAAAAGTTCAAAGTAAGGCAGTACATTTTGTATTATCGCGAAATATGGGAGTGAGTGTCACAGAAATGATACAGGATTTGGGCTGGAAATCATTAAAAGAAATGCGTTTTTTGTTGCGGCGGATTCTTCTCACGAAATTCCAATCACTAACTTTCTCCTCCAAATGCGAAAATATTTTGTTGACACTGACCTACATATGGAGGGACGATCACCACGATAAAATAAGGGAAATCAGAGTTCATACGGAAAGATATAGGTGTTCATTCTTTCCGCATGCTATACGAGATTGGAATAATAGAGAATTGTGAAGGTGGTTCGATGAACCCTCTGCCAGGTACTTAAATGTGATTTGCAGAGTATCCATATAGATGTAGAAGCTACGGACGGGCATATGTTTCTAATTAGCTATTTTCCAGATTTTTTAGGCCAGGGGTTCAAGTTATAAAAGCGAGACCATGCTTCAGGGACAAGAGGAGCCGTGTCATGGACAGGAAAAGATGTTACCTAAGATCTGTAAGGATGGGGAAGTCTCTGGCTGGATGTAATGGTCAGGCAGGAGGTGGTAAAAAATAAATGTGTGTATGGTATTATTGACCAGGAGACCCCATGCCGGATGTTCAGCCGTCTGGTGCAAGTCTTTTTACCTGACGCCACTTCGGCGACATGCGCACTGATGATAATGAAAACAAGAGACACCCCCCGTCCCGAGCACAGAAGATCCGCGACCCGGTCGGGAATCGAACCTCTGGCCCTGTGATCGAGAATCGGTAACGCTGACCTCAAGACCACGAACTGCTGGCTATTGTAAAAGATTTCCTGGGAAAGGATGTAAAGGGTACCCTATATGACAATCACTTTGGCTTTAAAAGGGATAAAGGCATCAGCGAGATACTTTTGACGTTGCACTTGGTAATGGAAACGGATTAACACGGATTTAAGTTAAGGATGCGGTCTTCCGACATAGCTGGTCAATCTATTCATTCTGCTTTCTACTATGAGTAAATATGCAGATGTGGCTCAGCTTTACATTTCAGCGTCATCGATGTCAGTTCATTGCGCGTAAGAATTAGGTAGCACATCCTAACACTGTACATGCACTGTTTGACAAAGAACTGAAGCACTGAGAAGACACAATCAAATGTCAGTCAATACACGTACATATCATCAGCGGGTATGTAAAAGATCCAAGTTTCAATTCTCTGTGACAAGCAGAATGATCACTACAGTGCATTAGTTTCGTTCATGTTTTGTCTTGTTACCAGGCCTGGTAGGGTATATAATTGGCATAAGTGCCACATATTGAGTGATCATCGTGAAGGACATGGAAATGCTGTGTGTTAATAGCAGTTCACACACGAACTGTCACGTAAATTGTTTTATAATTTAATATGCAGGTCCCAACAGTCGATAACGCCAAATCATTTACTCTGCACGAAAATTTCAACCAATACTCGTTACTGCCAGTGACTGCATTGCTAATTATTTCCTCTTTCTCCTTTCTTCTTGATACAGTGAGGGAGTACTGTTATTGCAGCAACCTTGGCTGGGCTTTCAGCCGGCTCGTGGAAGGGAAGTTAACAGGAGTGTCATAAAGTTGTTTGTCCGCAGCTCGTGGTTCTGCGGTAGCGTTCTCGCTTCCCACTCCCGGGTTCCCGGGTTCGATTCCCGGCGGGGTCAGGTTCAAATGGTTCAAATGGCTCTGAGCACTATGGGACTCAACTGCTGTGGTCATAAGTCCCCTAGAACTTAGAACTACTTAAACCTAACTACCCTAAGGACAGCACACAACACCCAGCCATCACGAGGCAGAGAAAATCCCTGACCCCGCCGGGAATCGAACCCGGGAACCCGGGCGTGGGAAGCGCGGGGTCAGGGATTTTCTCTGCCTCGTGATGACTGGGTGTTGTGTGCTATCCATAGGTTGGTTAGATTTAAGTAGTTCTAAGTTCTAGGGGACTGATGACCATAGATGTTAAGTCCCATAGTGCTCAGAGCCATTTGAACCATAAAGTTGTTTGGCGCTGAAAGTCGTTCTCTATGCAGGTATGTGCCTTGCTGGAATGTTTCTTCAGATTCTAGTAGGGGATTTTCTGATTGGTTCCTGGTAATTTTTGTTTTGGTAGAAGGGGCGAGTTCCCATGTGTACAGACATGTAGGGCTTTTTGTCGGCTGTGTGTGACAATTTGTCACGTAGTGGGAGAGACACCACACTTTATTGGTTAACCATGACAAAACCCAGAAGAGAAGAAATTGTTAAATTTCTTTATGAAATTGTCACTGGTTGGACCTTCAAATTTCTGCTACAGCTGGCGGACAAGATTCTGATGTGGGCGGAATCAGCTTAGTTTCAGAGAGTATAGTGAGAAAACACTTCACTTACGGGCACCGCAGATGATGCTTATTCCAGGGCTTAGAGCAGAGTGCAGAGGCTGAGCTGAACTTCGAGTTTTAAGACACTACTACAGCCGTCTTCCACCCTCGCACAACTTACGAGTGGTAAGCATGTGCTGTCGTTGGAGCCAGCAGTATGAGGGGAGCGCAAAGTCAGTTAATTTGCATCAGGGTTTCGTTTCACAGATATAAATTTCATAGCCAGTAGTCGCACCCATCATACACATCGGAGAAAGTACTGCCGATCGCTCGTGCTTCTCCAATACCTTTCCTTTAAATCACTACTCTTCTTCACTATTGTTGGCAGCATTCGCGACATTGCTTTAATCCGTTCTTCTTTGCACTCACCCACCAGTGTTAAGGCTATAGTCCATACTGCGATCCCTTGTCTGTTTATTAAATGTTCACATACTTCATTCAGTGGGTAAATCATTTTGTTAGATGTTTTATGGCAATTAACTAGTTACAGTGATCATGAGATATCACTTAGTGAAACATGATCAATTGCGTGATCTTGTTTATTTTAAATTTGCATGATCTTCTGGGAAGCTTCCCACCCCTATAGTAAATGGGATCGGATCTGTAGCATTTTTTAGCATTTTAGAAGTTTGTTACACTGCTCAGTTGTCACAGACCTTCCGCAAGTCTTGTAAGTAGGCTGTTTAGATTTTTATATTGGTAATGCCACGTAGCGCTCTGTACGAAAATCACTGGCTGTGCTGTGTGCAGTCTGTGGCTAGTTTTGCATTGTTGTCTGCCATTGTAGTGTTGGGCAGCGGCAGCTGGATGTGAACAGCGCGTAGCGTTGCGCAATTGGAGGTGAGCCGCCAGCAGTGGTGGATGTGAGGAGAGAGATGGCGGAGTTTTGAAATTACATATATTATGACTTGTGATGTTATTAAGGTAAATACATTGTTTGTTCTCCATTAAAATCTTTCATTTGCTAACTATCCCTATCAGTAGTTAGTGCCTTCCGTAGTTTGAATCTTTTATTCAGCTGGCAGTAATGGCGATCGCTGTATTGCAGTAGTTCGAGTAAGGAAGATTTTTGGTGAGGTAAGTGATTTGTGAAACGTGTAGTTTAATGTTTGCCTGGGCCATTCTTTTGTAGGGATTTTTGATAGATTGCGTTGCGCTAAATAATATTGTGTGTCAGTTTTTCTTGTAGTTTGTGTAATTAGTGTAGATTTTGTTTATTGCTAGCGCGTAATTGTAGAGAGAATCTCCTTTGTAGTTGCAGCCTTTCATTGTTGTACAGTAAAACAGTCGTGGCATGCATGTAGATTTGCACCAAGTATTTCGCAGCTGTAATTAACTAGATATTATTTTCAGTACTATGTTAATGTGTTCTCTTATTTTTGCTCTTCAAATTGTGCTTTTCTGTGTTATCGTGTGAAATATTGTGACAATAATGACGTGTGAAAAACGCAACACTAGGCTTCAAAGTAAACTGAGAAATAATAGTGACGACAAGCGTAGCTTATCAGCACCACTGGGTCGTGAATTAACAGACATTCGAAGTAGTAATTTGGTAATTGTGCATAGGGAGATGGAGCGGGCGGCAAATAATGGTGTAGACAGTCAAACAGGTAGTGAACAGGGAAGCATTATCGATCGATCGGTCGGCAACAGCTCGCCTCAGGAATCCGAAATGATAGGACACAATTTTGCAAATACTGTAGATTCAGGTTTTGCGTCCTCACCGTTTTCTCAAATGAGTCAAGACACATTTTCTGCTTGTCAAAATGTGAATGTTGCCGGTGAAAATGCACTGCCAAAAAGCATAGAGAAACAGATTCCAGACACTAATACATTATTATTGCAATTAATGCAACAAATGGAACAAAATCAGAGACAAATGGGACAAAATCTTCAAAAGTTAGACACAATGGAACAGAATCTTCTAAAGTTAGACACAATGGAACAAAATCAGAGACAAACACAGCAAAAGCTTCAAAAGTTAGACACAATGGAACAAAATCTTCGGAAGTTAGACACCACACTTGAACAAACACGTGAAGATTTAACTACTGAGTTACATAACACTGAATCGAAATGTCAAAAAGTCTGTAATGACGTAAAAACACAAATTTGTGAGCATTTACAGCCTATTTTTTCGCGGCATGAAAATGCATTACAGAATCACGAGGCAGCCATAAAAGAGCTGCAAACCATTGTTCATGAAAATCATGAGACCTTGTGGGCTAAAATTGACTCAGTTGCATCTACCGATTCGGTTATGCAACTGGCAAAAACTCAGGAAAACTTAAAGAACACAGTAGATTCGATTTCAACACAAATGGACACTCTGAAACTTGGTTCAGAAAAACACACTGAGTAAATGTGTTCACTATCAGAGAAAGTAGCTGAACTTTCGGATCAGGTCACTAACTTATCTACAAAGGTAGATGATGATCTGAATGACACAAGACCCATAGCCTTCACTGACACAGAAGAGTATGAACAAATTAGAAAATTCAAACAAAATCAAAATCATATCAATACACAGTACAAAAGAGAAATCCGGGAAGTACAAGATCAGTTGACGCAGGTAATACAAGAATTACATATTTCAGAGGACACTCACGCTCCAACACGGGAAGAGGAACTTAGAAATACGGAAAAGCCACAAAATAATAGCACAGGGCATTTCGGTAATTATGAAAGGAATTGGCAAGGTGCACCGAATTTTGAGATGGAACCGCCGAAACGACATAACAATGACCGACATGTGACTCGCCGACATGATGATTTTGATTATAAGCTGTTCATTACTACACGTAAATTCAAAATGTTTAAGAACTCTGCCAACGGCATTCATCCACAAGCGTGGCTCCATCAATTCTCTCATTGTTTTCCTCCCAACTGGTCATTGGAGCACAGATTAGAATTTATGTGTGGCTACTTGGAGAATGAACCAGCTATAAGAATGCGATCGGTCATTCACGATTGTCACAGTGAAGGAGAATTTTATCATGCCTTCCTCTCAGCGTATTGGTCTCAAGCTACACAAGACCGAGTAAAACATAGCATCATAATGATGAAACGTTTCGAACAATCTGAATTTTCCAGTGTTATGAAATATTTTGAAGACATGTTGCATAAGAATCAGTATCTTTCAAACCCATACAGCCCTTCAGAACTCATCCGCATTTGCTTAATCAAACTACCTGAACATTTACGGCATATTATTTTGGCAGGACGTTGCAAAGACGACATTGAAGCTTTTGAGGGACTCTTACAAGAATTAGAAATTGACACAGACAGTCGCGGGATGCGAAAACAGGAAAACAATCACTACAGGTCACATCCGTCACAATTCCGTGACGACAGAAACAATAAATGGCCACGACAAGCCTATTCTTACAACGTAAATCGTGACCAAAACAGACACCACCTGTATGACAACCATTGGAAGAGTAGTAATAGTTCCAGAGAAAGATCGCATATCTGTAGTAATGAATATGACATAGATAACCACAGAAACAGACAATATGGTAACCAAAGCAGTTATTATCATGGGAGACAGAATAAATTCAGACGCAACAGTTCAGAGCGCAGTTACGATTCAGGGAGACATTCTAGCCCATGTGACCAACAAGAAGGAAATTACGGAATCTACCGTTGTGACGACAGACGATATAATCGTAACAACAGACCAGAATTTAATCAGAACTGGCGGGTTTCAAACAGGGCAGGGCCCTCTCGACAAGGCGAATTTGTAGAAGTTAGGTCTCCAAATCCCAGTAACGACGCGCGCCAACAAAGAGACAGACAATAACTCGCACCGCAGGCAGCCACCTGCGCCCGCTGGCTCAGGGAAAAAATAACATAGACGCTAACCTTGAGCAAAATTCCAGTATTCTTTACGGACGAATACCGCATGATAATTGCATTCAAGTTGAAACTCTGCGTACTAGGAAGAGTAAAGGTTTACACCACATTTCACATGTAAAACCGTTTATTGAAAGATAATCTGCTTTTTAACTTTGTCTTTGCCATAAAATTTTTCACTTCACGTTACTACTACTCTTTGTCACACTTACAAACTGTTAACATGCAACTATGTTTTAAAGCTAACTAACTATCCAGTCAAGAACATAGGTAACTTAGACAAGTAATTGCGAATGCATTGTTATTGCGAACAGACGACACAGTGTTGTTATTTATACATTTCTCATTGTTACTTCCACGATTACGTAACAAATATACGGCTTACATACTTAGAACATATACCAGCACTGCTAATGAGATTTTCATGCAACATTTTGGTTTGCTTGAGAGTGGATTCTGGATTTGAGGTGCTTTCTGTGAAATGCCAGATGACACAGTGGTTAGTTTATGTGACAGCTACACGATTTTATCACGACGCTGCTAATGCATGACAATTTACAATTTTGCTTTTGCTGTGTATCTGTTTTATATCTGCACAGTTTTTTCTGAATTCTTCTATAAAGTGAGACATGTTTTAGTGGTGACTTTTGTGGTATGGCTACAAGGAGACAGCCTTTTCCTTAGGACAACAATACGTTACAGCACAGTACTTTCCTCATCACGGCAATAAGCGTAATAACTAAGTTATCTATACGCAAAGCATTTCACTTTGTGTATCATGAGGTAAGTACATTGACTTCTGCAGAACTTAGCTTTTGGAGGACAATAACTACGACACTTCCACAGAGATTATCTTACAGCAAGACGCACATTTAGCGCTACAGGACACGTATTTGAGTGATTAATTTTGTACTTAAAACATGTATTTTTAAAGATTTTTGAATTACAAAGAAAGTTTTCTGTGATACATTTCATTCTATTGCTGTAATCTGTAACACCTCAGGGTATAATTACAATAATCCTCAGGGGAGTCCACGCTCACTTTGTGTACCATGTGTTTGGCAAGCACAAGGAGCCCTAGCTAATATGGTATTTGCTTATACAACTTTTCACATCGGTACCATATTTCTCTAACACACAAATTACACAGTTATCTGATCATTTAACTGAGAGAGACAAACTTTTTTATTACGTCAGTGACACATGTTTACGTAATTACACCGTTGGGTAACTTCACACTTACGAAATTGTATTTTGTCTGTACTTTGTGAACTTTTCATATTTTTTCGGACCCATTGTGATATTATGAGAGCTTTGAATGATATATTTGGTATGGCATCACGATTTTTAAAGTACGTTTGAGGCAGATGACACTTTTGACATGAGCAGAGAATTTTTTTTAATTATTGGAGGAAGCTACGACGATTGTGAGATTTGACTGAGGTGTTATGATGTTACTTTTATGACGACGATGTGTATTATGCTGTTGAGGTATGTTTATGTCAGTAAGATGATGCTACCATACATGAGGAATGTGACTACGTGTTTATATGTATATGAATAATGAATAGAAGTTAGGGACTCTTGACTTGTGAAAAAGGATGTTGGAAACCAAGAATCGTACTTTAAGAGTTATGAAATGTGCGTAAATGCGTGAATGTATCACAATGCTGGCGAAAATTTGTTTGGACACTGTTATATTCATAGGATTCTGTTTCTACACATTTGCAACGTAAATTCTCGACCTGTGAAATTTTTATATGAGACTGTCACTGTAGCGGAAACTGCTGTCGTAAATATTTCCGTAAGAAAGTTAAGTGACCACCTGCACGTGCGTCGTCGGCACACAGCTGTGTCAGACACCTGGAGAACAAGCCATTAGGGTGTGCCTTTCCCGAAGCACAGATAAAAAAAAAAGGGGGAGGCCATTATCCTCGCTATTGACATTTCCTTGTTGAAAGCATACTGTGGAGCTCGTAATTTATGATATTTGCTGAAATGCCTAATGAAATGACGAGAAATATTTTTACATCTGCACACCTGATTATGACAAGCGTCTTTCTCTAGAATTGAGGGAATTTTTACTGCGTTATGAAATGCCATATGGCTAATGAATGATGTTTCATGCCGTCCTTTGTACATATTTGCTCATTTTCTTTAATATCTAGTTTCTAGCTGCACTGCAGCATTGGTTAAAATAAAATTTAATATATGTACTAATATAGTTATTTTATGCCTACAGATCCAGTCAATAAGAAATTTATGATCTACTTCCAAGAAAACGGGGGCACATAAATAGACATTTCCCTTCACAGGAATTGCATAAATAATTTCTTTACGATTTGGTAACTTATCTGCTAGTGTAAGTTCTCGTGATGCATCACTTTAGTGTTAAGATGTGCCATAGGTATTAAACATGGCCATTTTTACTGTAATATCTTTTCTGCTTGAGCGTTGTCATGTGTAGATATAAGTTTTATATTTTTTATATTTTTTATATTTTCTACTGCTGTTTGCCAGGCATAGTGCTACTGAATTTTAAATTGTGTTACTCTGTTAAGCTAGTTTTACTACTGACTTATTTTTCTTGTTACTGCACATTGGCTCATATTAGTTGTAATGTTGCATTGCTTGGTACTTTAGATTTACTGTAGCTTGCTTTGCAATTTTCCATTTTTTTTTTTTTTGCATTGCTGTTTGTGTTAATTTGTTATGTGCTGCTGCATTGCCTCGTCCCTTAGCTTAGCATCTGAGCTCAGTAGATTTAAGTTAGCTTAAGGGGGGTAGACTATATAAGAAACTAACTATGATGGATTGGAAGAAATGCATTGAGGAGCTATAAGAAAATGTTTTGGCAAAAAAAGGTAGTGTACAGTGGAGAAAAACTATTTTTGAAAGAGGATGTGAACAGAATACAGAAAGCAGGCTTAGATAGGACTTTTTGTGAATAATGATGAACGAAGGGAGATCTCCATGAAAAATACTGCAGTAAAACAAACCCTGTCCTTTCCTTTTGTCTTATCCCTCTATGTGTTTATGTACCATTGTGTATTTGTGTTTTTCCTGTCTTTATGTGTTTATCTGATGAGAGCTATGTTTTAGAATTTTTCTAATACTCCGCTACATGAACTATGATAAGGAATACTGTTATCCTCAAATATAATTTGCATTAATAATATGTTATTTACCTTGTAAATATGCTTAGACATTATTTATTCTGTTTTGTTTTAATGCTAATGTGTAAAGTTGATGTTTCAAAAGTTATTCTGATCTTTTATGTACTTACTTATGTCATAATTCCTGTAACACTGATGTATATGTTTATTTCTATTGTTTTTTAAAGCCTATATTACTACAAATGTTATCTATATTGTTATGTTTTAATGATGTATTTTGTACCTTTGTAATTGTATTCTTACATCATAAAATTGTAATTGACACCAGTTCATCATATTATTAACTTGTAAGCATTCATTTCACTGCACACTTTTCTGTTGGTCATACTATATGGACACTATGTGAGAAGTAGGGACTGTTAGTGTTTGCACGTGTGTTAATAATTCAGCAAGGGACTGGATAACAGCATTGCTGGTTCTAAGGACAATTCCAAAAACTTTGTGAGTGCACAAGTGGTGATTATGGACTTGCTATCTTCTCTGCAAGACTCTTTGATGGTGATTGTGCACCTGCACAGTCGCAGCAGATGGCTGATGGCCATCTCTACAAGGACTACAGTGGATCTGCACCTCTGGTGGCCCACCAATACCATTATTTCTACAAGGACTACAGTGGGTCTACACCTTTGCTGACTCACCAATACCATACTCTCTACCAGGACTACAGTGGGTCTGCTCTGTGATGACCTACCTACCAATCTTCTTCAAAACGTCGAATGACTCTGCTGTGGGTTTGCTCTGTTGTGGCCCATTACCTGTCAGCATGTCAAGAGTCAGCACTGTCTTTCCGTTGGAAGGACAACACTACTTCTTCAAGACTGCATGGAAATCCACTACTTCTGTGTGCAATTTCTTTTACTAATGAGACTTTGTGAAAAACAAAAACTGTAATTACTATTATGATGCATGATCAGGACTATCTTTATGGACTGTGAGAAAATTTTAGCTTTTGACCAACATTGTACAAATAAGTGTGTGCATTTGATATCTTTGTTATTGTAATTATGAAAAAATTTTTCAAATCATTATTGGCCACTGCCCAAAAATATTTTGTAAAATTTTTTGTGGGGAGCATGGGGGCTATGTAAGTAGGCTGTTTAGATTTTTATATTGGTAATGCCACATAGCGCTCGGTATGAAAATCACTGGCTGTGCTGTGTGCAGTCTGTGGCTAGTTTTGCATTGTTGTCTGCCATTGTAGTGTTGGGCAGCGGCAGCTGGATGTGAACAGCGCGTAGTGTTGCGCAGTTGGAGGTGAGCCGCCAGCAGTGGTGGATGTGAGGAGAGAGATGGCGGAGTTTTGAAATGACATATATTATGACTTGTGATGATATTAAGGTAAATACATTGTTTGTTCTCCATTAAAATCTTTCATTTGCTAACTATCCCTATCAGTAGTTAGTGCCTTCCGTAGTTTGAATCTTTTATTTAGCTGGGAGTAGTGGCGATTGCTGTTTTGCAGTAGTTCGAGTAAGGAAGGTTTTTGGTGAGGTAAGTGATTTGTGAAACGTATAGTTTAATGTTTGTCTGGGCCATTCTTTTGTAGGGAGTTTTGACAGTCAGATTGCGTTGCGCTAAATAATATTGTGTGTCAGTTTAAGCACAGTCATATATAATTTGTTCAAAGGGGACGTTTCAGTGTAAACGAAATTGACCTTAGAGCCGGTCAAGATAGGAAATAAGTTTCCTGGTTCGGAAGCAGCCTAATGTTTTGACACTGTATATTTTTAATTGTAACCCATGCAACTACATTAGCACTTGGACACAATGATTGAGGAAAATACCTCCCACCAACACACGGCGCTAGCCGTACAACACTCTTGGTGCTCAGGTAATTCTTTAAATTAAAATTTAAAATTTACATTCCAAATCTAAAAATTAAAAAATTAAAAGAGACAATATAAACAGAAATTCAGCCTCTTGTAGAATTAAAGTACTGCTTGATCCAGGCTTTCAAGAACGGCTTCAGGAAATTTAAAATTTAATGCTGAATAGCGAAAGTACGCCAAAATCTAGATATTAAAGCTTAATATTCAATTGACTACTATGGCGGAGCTCGCCCAGTATTCTTGTTAAACGTAACAGGATAACTACTAGATTTACATTTGAAGCCAGCAAAGCTGTAGCCGTAAACAATGATATAAGGTACGGGTTAATGTACCAAAATTTTCAACATTCTTATTACCAACCTAACCACATTAAATATTCATTATTTGCTGAGCAGTCAAGCGGTCGCCTTAGCTGAACAGCTATTGAAGAAAGGGGGTTACAGGAACCACTACTTAATAAAAAGGTACAGTTACGTGCGTGATCGGCAACACTCAAGTTTAAGCGTAATGCTAAATCACGTTAAACCATTAAAACAATACGGTTACCGAATGCTGCCATTTTTACATTTTCAGCAGACAACTATTTCGTACCTAATCCACAGATAAGAATGCCACTGGCCCCACACACATCAGTGCACCAGGAAGCAATTGTCTACAACATACGAAGAATATACGATTCGGTGTGAAATGCCCTGCTTAACCCGCAGGACAGGACAGATAGAATAAATTGCGGAAAGGGGCCAAAATAAGGGGCTCTCAGTTACACTCGATCATACAACTTTATTATTTGATCAAACATTACAAGAGCCCAAAAAAATTGTTTAAACACACAGCTCTAATGTTTGGGACTTAATTACCGACTGAAAGCCACTTTAATTTAAAAATGGCTGAAGGCCAATAACTTAATACGCAAGCATAATCAGAAATTTAAAAAGCAAGCCTTATCGTAAAAAAGGTCTTTAGTCAGGCTGAAGTAAACAAGTTAAATTAAAATCGGCTGAAGGCCGAAGACTATTCAAAAAAAATTTTTTAATGCCAAAGGGCTTACGTGAAACAGTACTCTAAACTAGGCTGAAGGTCTTAAGAGTAAAACAACTCTAATTTATAACATAAAACCGGCTAGAATCCATACAAGTACCAACAACAAGAACAATTTTTTTTTAAATAAGGCAGTACACACAAGGGCGCCCAGATGTTCGAGTGTCGGCCTGTAATTCAAACACTAACGCTCGCTTAAGTGAGACAGGCAGTCGGGCCAACCATTTACGCTCCGACGACAACCCCAACCGGCCGACAGTCAGCGGACCCACCGACAAGATAACTTCCACATAACCCGATCAGGACAGAACAGGGAGTTCAACGGAACAACGTAGAAGATATTGGCGCCCCCAACCAATCATACAGGGAGCTCTAAAAGTACACACCGTGCTGGACAGCAACAACACGATGAGGAAACTTCACTGTCTGAAATTTAGGTCAAAGCCCAGGGCAGGTAACCGGAACGTTAACGGCCATGAGGGAGAAGATACCGCTGGTACACTTCAATTCAAATCACCAAATACAGTGAAACTCCAACTTGAAAACAACGTTGTTGCTCGCGGGAATATCCCAACAGCCGACAACGAACTCCAAACGACACAATGTGTACAGTCTTGATTTGCTGGTAGGTTAAATCAGAACTCAACTTTCGTGTCCAGGGTCGGTGAGCCACGGACCTCGTAGCAATGTGAATAGCGTCACACTCTCCGACACCGCGTAGAGACAGCAAGCGAGCAACGGCCAAACTACGCCCATCCGAGAATTCCTCACTGCTCCACGCCAACCGACTGACTCCTCAGAGCCAGTACGCCGACAGCATTTTGAAATAACTTGTCAGTCAAAATCACACAACCTACACACAGTTTCACGAACACTTGAACGAAGAACTAGATAATGCTAACGGCAGTGCCTGTATAATAACGGGACGAATCACGAGTCGGCACACACAGCCAACCCATAAGCAATCGCCGGCCAGATACACGTCATCCGGCAGGACGACCGACCGACGACCAACCAAGTCGTCCCCACTCCAATCATGTGTGTCGGCAACCGTCGGGCGAGTCATGGCGGTCTGGACCTCACTGCTGCCGCGCCCCGACTGAACTTGTGCCGCGTGCCAACTCAAACACTGCCAGGTCCGAACTAACTGCTGTCACGTTCCGAGTGACTGGTCGACACACGACGACCGGGAAGTCATAGCAGTCCAGAAAATATAATATGGCAGGGCTTATACCGATAAGCACTGCTCCTGCCGCTCACGGGCAGGCAAAGCAGCAACTCAGTGCCACAAGTAATAGAAACTAACATAACGAGGTGGCAGCAGGACAAAAACAGGACGTTAAATAAGAGATAGCACGATCACGAGCCACGCACGGCTCAAGGTGATTTGCCAAAACACACTTCTTAACATGTACATTTTGCCCTAATATGCACCTTATGCTCTCCAGAGCGACACACAGAATCGTGACAATTTTAGACACACGAGGGTATCTCTAACAGCTGGCAATGCAACTCGCTTCCGCCCTGCTGCCCGTCCTCTCCACAGTTGACTGTCTCCTCGTTCTTTCACGTGTTCACCGACCTCCTCCAGGCCACCAACTCCGAAATGCCGCCATCGCTCCCCTTACAAACCCATCAAAATCACGCGGTCGCCGGGGTGGGCACGGCCCCTGGCTCGACACAAAAGAAATGGATGCGCGCAAAATGGACCAGAAGCTCGATGGACATGCATCAGAAACATGAAGGCAGGTATACTCCAGATTCCGGTTGACCATGTCTGACCACAACAAGCGAGGTTCGCTGTTCTGTGCACTAAGCACATCGTAACCTCTTAAAATCTGTGCCTGCCATCTCTGGAACATTCTATGTCATCCTGCAGCATTGCGACGGGGAACTACTGAATACGATTTCAAGTCAAGGCTGGTAGTGACGGAGGGAACTATGATGGTACAACGGAACGTCAGACATCTTGCGACCTCATGTGTCACCTCTCACGTGATAGTATCATAGTGTCATTTTTCAACAGTATACTGCTCCTCCACACTTGGCATGTGTCTTTATCAACTGTCTAGGTGTTCCTGAGGTACTCCTGTGGCTAGCAAGATCTCCAGATTTGTTTTCAATAGAACACGTGTGTGAGTAACCCAGATTTCAACTGCTTCCCAGTGGCATCATCCAGGTTGTTAAAGACAAGTTGCCGTAGTTATGGGTTAGATTGCCTCAGGTGGAGGATACAGTATCTGGATGACACCTTCCCCTACCGAATCAGTGCATGCATTCAGGTCAGGAAGGTTGCAGTGTCATACTGATAAGTTGGCTAATACTCCTAAGCTCTTTATAATTTTGACTTGATTTTGTAAACACTGAAATAACATCAGAAATCCTTTCAGCAGGTGAAGTTTTCTCCTTCCGTTCTGGGTGCTTCAGTTTCTTTGTCAGGCATGTGTTTATATCTACATCATTAGCTGCAACTATGCGATGAACGTCAAATAGTCTAACATTATTTTACTACCAAAAACCGGTTAATGTCTCGAAATTTTGTGAAATTGCTGTCTACATAATGAGCAGAAATCTACTCACTAACCTAGTCACTATAGTCTAGGAACTATGCTACGCATCTCGGAGAACAAATAGTCAGCTGCCACGAAACAAGTACGATGATCTAAGTTTCTAACGGCCTTCGTATAAGGAGCACGCAGAATTTTTTAACTAAAAGGAAGTAACAAATGTTTCCCCGAACACACAATTTTGGCAACATGGAGTGGTTACTAACAGATTCATTTAAGACGTGTTGTCATGGGTCCTGGGTCACATGCATAGGGAGATTTCTACATGTAAACTTGAAACAGATCCCAACCTGGTGCTGTTGGTTCTCACTAAAATTAGCACAAATCGCTTCCGTCATGACTCTGACCCAGGCGTCAGTTGCAGATGTAATTTAACTACGAACATAAATTAAGGCCAGGTGGGGATTAGATAGACTCAAAGTAATAGATACATCGAAAAAACCTCTCAGTTACAGATACATGCAGCTTGTTTAATGATGATGTGGTAGCCATGAAATCAATGGCAAAGAACGCTGTCCAATTTACACGGATTTCTGGATCAGCAATCACTGCTCGGCCAACATAAGAAAGCGGCACACAGTAAATATAGACATACACAAGAAAACGAAGGCGAGTGTCAGAGAGATTCTGTCAAATGATGATACGAAAGAAACACTATATTTAGCTTTGCCCAAGCGTTGGCAAGTATGCTATCGAGATCAAGTGATAGTCACACTTTCTTCATGGTAATAACTATTAATCGAGTAAAAACGGTTCCATCCATGCTGTGCACCTGTAACAGCAACCAGTTATGAATTTCTTGAAATGAAACAGTTTCGGTAGCAAAATCTTTTTTATTTACATGTAATGACTCGTTTCGCGCTTTTTGTGGCATCATCGGATTCCACGTTAATTTTTCTGTCAATCTCATGATGCCCCAAAAGGGCAAAACGCACCATTGCCTGTAAATAAAATAGATTTTGCTACCGAGACTGTTTCATTCAAGAACTATTAATCGAGTTCTCACATCTAGCGATCAAGAATATGCTTAAATGGTTTGCTGATAGAAAAGTGGCAGGCTTCACTAAACGATTGGGGCTTCAGCATACACTAGCACCGTAGCAACACGGCATGTAAATTGCAAATCCATGTGACTCAAAGCCTAGACGTCTCCAGTGCATAGGTATGCGTAGTTATTCAGAATCTTGTCAACTCAGTGCTCCAACTTAACTTACGGTAAACGAAAAATAGTCTAATCTCGAAGATAAAACACCTATATTTGCTCAGCGAAAAATATTTTTAAATTTTTCATACTTCGCTGAAGCACGGAAAAGTTAAATAAAAGGTTGATTGGGCGTCCAGTTACCCCTGTCGTGCTTATCGGCATTAATGGTGGATGCCGATCTCGATTATCTCGCATAAACAAAGTATAATCCTACAACTAATGAACATATTTGAAAAATTTGTTTGGGGCACACCTATAGACAACATGTCAAAGTAGTATTGCTCTAATTCACATCCATTAACACACACATCACAAAATGATTCAAACCGTAGTTACTCTGACTTTGCTAGTCAAGTCTAGATTTTGCCTTGGATAGAGAGTGGAACCATTGAAGTTCCTTAATGAGTAGGAGAACATTCTGCAATGAGATATTTCTCTGGCTATCTCTTCATTAATGATCTGAGTACATTTTCTGGTGAAATCAAGTTTAATAGGAGACATTTTTACTTTCCTTTTCCTAGCAGCAGGGGCAGACGATGTAAAACTATATTCTCCTAAAGATAAACATAATTAGTTTTGTCTTAGTTGTCTGTTTACCGACAGTCATGATTATAAGAAAGTGTAGAGTCAGTACAGCAGTCAGTATTTCCCTTTGTCTGCAAGAACATTGTCCCTACGTAACATTGAAGGCCACCAGAGAGGAAGGAGAAAGAGAACAATGAATAAATATTATTCACGGCCACTATGTATCATACGCAGATCAATATCCTCTGAAGCTCTGCAGTCTCGAACGGATTAAAGCGATTTTAGTTGCAATGTCCGCGGATGCAGGTCGAAGATAGCGGACGCAGATGAGGGACTGGAGGATGTGGTTGAGATAGCATTTCTCCAATCTGCTGTGACCTCCAATAATCGCGATGTGGACTCAGAGCAACGCGAGATGATACCACGTAATTTATGTCTACAATTGTACTTCACAGAACCACCTTATGGTATGTTGTAGAGAGTATTGTATGTACCACTGTCATCCCCCCTCGCATTTTTTCTGTTCCAGTTACGGTTGTTGCCCGGATGGGATGACTTGTGAGCTCGAATCTGTCTAATTGTACCTTCGAGGTCTTTTTGCGATGTATATGTAGCAGGGAACAATATTTTGGTGGACTCTTCAAGGAAGTACGCTCACGGAATTTTAACGGTAAACCGAAAGTGATGCACAACGCCTGTCTGTCAATGTGTCGATCGAGAGAATCTGTGACGCTTTCGCGTTTACTAACGGAACCTGTAACGAAATGCGCTGTTCTTCTTTGCATCTTCTCTCTTTCTCCGATCAATATATTCTAGTAGGAGTCCCAGACCCGATGCCGGTGGGTGTTGTTTGCTACCTGTTCCATGTGTGGACTACACTTCCTAAGTAGTCTTCCGACATATCTCAGTCTGGTATCTGCCTTTCTAGCCATGTTTCATGTGGTCATTCAGATTTAAAAGCACGCTCCCTTGTAATTAATGGACGTGACTGTTTCCAGTGTTTGTCTAGTAATTTTCTAACCGAATAATAGTGGATCTATCTGACCATTTACACGCACGACGTTATATTTATTAATGCTGAGGGTCAACTGCCAGTTTCTGCACCATTCGTCGATCCACTGCAAATCGTCCTGCACTTCGTAGCACTTCTTCAAGCGTGGCGACTTCTCTGGAAACATTAATCTAAGAGTCAGGGTTCGGTTTGGGAGGGGAAGGGGAGGATAAATTGTCACTGTTAGTTACAGTCTCTTCCAAACCCCTAGCCACCCCCCCCCCCCCCCCCAATGTAACTTGCTACAACACCCGCATTTAAATTGTCAGCAGTGTCTACGCGTGTAATAACAACAGTAAATACGTATAAAATATTTAATATGATAATAATTTGTTTCAATCAATGCTTTAGCATAACTTCCAAGAAACTGAAATATTCAGAGGTGTATTATTTGTAAAGGAAACGCCCAAATACATTATAACTGCTTGTATCATGCAATTGATTTAAGAACTACACAGTCCAATCACATAAATGTGACCACCGCTTACCTTCGACCAATCACAGACGGTTGGTGTCAGAAGTAGCAGTGAAGGGTATATAAAGCGTGTCGAAGAAAACGCTGAAAACAATGCAGCTGTTGTCGTAACGCGGAAGCGGACTAATTTATACGACGACCAAAAGGGCATGATCATTGGCTTTCAGGGCAAGGGTTGAAGAAGTTTCGAAATGGCTAAGTCTGTAAACTATGCGCGTACTTAAAGTATACCATGCATGGCAAAATGTCGCTATCCAAAACTGGCGCCAAGGTAACTCTAGTATAGTACGAGCCATAGCTGATGGGGCTGAATATCGGTTACAGAGATGTGTACAGACAAATAGGCGTTCAACTGTTGAGCAACTGACAATAGAAGGGCAAAGATAGCGTCACCCAACGTTGCTTGTTGCCAGATTTATTCAAGATGGCGGATCCAAGATGGCGGCCATAGATGTGGCAATGTAGCCGGATGTCGTGGAGGAATGTTCAAATTTTGCGGGAAAGTAGGTCAACTGGGCTACCTCCACTAACCTAACCCTCCTCCCTTCCCCCTCCACTCTCTTCCCCTCCCACATCTGGATATTTATGGGAAAAGGACTCAGTCTGAACTGGGCTGCCAGACAGGATGGACATAAGTCTTTATTTTGTATGCATTGTTTATTTAAAAAGTTTGAGTTGTCATAGGTAGTAGCTCCATCTAGTGTGTTCTCCATGAGATCTGGAGTCCAACTGACCTAATTCACAACAACAACACCACAAGAGGGCGCTGTCAGCCCTCCCTCTCGCCCTCCTGTGACGTAATCCAAGATGGCAGTCTGGGGAAGCAATTGAGGGAAAAGGATTCAGTCTGTGTCTAGCTGCTACACTAGGAGTACGAGCATAATTGTTTACTGTGTTAAGTGGATGTGATGTCAGTACTGGAGAGGGATGAGTATATTAGATATAATCATGCATCAGAGGACTGTGCCAATAATAAAGGTATTTGATGAAGACGAATACGCTTTATGAAAGAATGAAGATGCAGCAGTATGGGGCTAAGGGGGCTAAGTTACACTTCACAACTTTTACTGATAAATGTGTGCGCTGTAACTGTAGATCATTTGATAAACGTCCAGTCAGTCTTCCGAAGCGCAAGAGCACAGACAAAGATATCCTGTGGCAAGAGGCATGACGTTCACCCCAGAGTCTTCACACCCTGCCGGTAGACACGCCACGGGCTGGGCTCCCTGCCACCAAAGGTCACGTGCCGGCTTACGGCACGGCCACACAATAGCCACAGGAGAGGCCACGAACTCCATGTTGCATTGGAAATACCTGCAGCCTTCTTCCTTCCCATCCCCGGCGCACAGATACCTTTTGTCACTAAACATATACTGCTTCAGGAGTTCAAGCAATGTGCAGAATAACATCAAACACATAACTTAAAGATGTCAAAGGAACCAAATGTACCACTGCAGAAAGAGAGAGAGAGAGAGAGACAGGGGTTTGTAGATGACGAAGGGTATTTAAACAATTACACATGTTATTCCAAGGAATACCACTGCAGCCACACTTGAACATGTACTCTAAAAAGTTCGCAATACACATGTGAAATCGTCCCTGAGACACCTCGCTCACTTTTAGTGCAATACCCTTGTCTTTCAGCACGAGCTGATTCAGGAGCAGCCATAGTAGGCTGGACTGGTTCCCCCTGGTAGTTCTTGATACCAAGCACACGTCAGTGTGCTACCAATCGCTCGCACAGTCTCACTGAGTCTATCCAAATCTGTATATTTAATGGGGGTAAGCGCATATGTTCGATTCAAGCACACAGACGGTATTTGTTTTCGATATATGTATCAAACAAGCAGGTAAAACTCGAAAAGTGGTCAGCGTCTTATTTAGAGGTACAGAGATATTTATTTCGACTTCTAAATATCGTCGTTTTGGCGTGTAAAATCAGATATTGCAGCTGATATCGGTTTCGGGAGCTGTTTCCCACAAAAGTGTGCGAAGTGTCTGAGGGAGGTTTCACAAGTGTGCCACGATCTCTTTAGAGATCGGTGGCGGTGGTGGTATTTGTCGGAATAAAACGTGTAATTGTTTAAATATTCTTGCGTCATCTACAACGCTGTGTCTATCTTTGTGCAGTGATACATATTGTTCCTGTGACATCATCAAGTTATGTATGTGACAATAATCCACACTTTGCTTAAACACCAGATGTAATAACTCCTGAAGCAGTTCATGTTCAGTGACAAAAGGTATCCGTGCGCCGTGGATGAGAAGGAGGAAGGCCGTTGGTATTTCCAACATGACAGGAAGTATGTGGCCAATCCTTCGGTTACTGTGTGGCAGTATGTGGCCTCTGGGGCAGGGAGTCCGGCCCATGGCCTCTCTTCCAGTGGGGTGCAGAGGCTCTGGGGTGAACGTCTTGCCTCTTGCACTTCAGAAGACTGACTGGACTTTTACCGAATGATCAGCAGTTACAACACACGCATTTATCAGTTATAGTTGCGAAGTGTAGCTGCCTCCTTAGCCCCATCCTGCTACATCTTCATTATTTCATTAAGCATATTCGTCTTCACCCAATGTCATTACTATTGACACAATCCGCACATGCATGTTTACGGCCAGTATATACTCCTCCTTCTCCAGCACAGACATCTCATCCTTTGAACACAGTAAACAGTTATGTTTATTATCCCAGTCAGGCAGCTAGACACAGATGGAATCCTTTTCCCACCATTTATCCCAGACCACCATCTTTGATTACATCATGGGAGGGGAGAGGGGGAGGGTCGACAGTGCTCTCAGGTGGTGGTGCTGTGAACTAGGTCAGCTGGACTCCAAATCTCATCGTGAACCCACTGGATGGAGCTACTACCAATGACAACTCAAACTGTTTAAATAAACAATGTACACAAAATAAAGACTCATGTCCTTCCTATCTGGCAGTCCAGTACAGACTGAGTCCTTTTACCGCCAATTCCGTATGGGGGAGAAAAAGGGAGTGGAGCAATGCATACAAAATAAAGACTTATGCCCATCCTATCCAGCAGCTCAGCAAAGACTGAGTCCTTTTCCTGCCAATTTCCAGATTTGGGAGTGGAAGGGAGGGGAGGGGGAGGGGTAAGGAGAGGTTGGAGGGGGTAGGGGTGGAGGAGGAGTGTTTGGTTAGTGGAGGTCGCCTAATTGACCTAGTTTACGCCAAAAAGTGAATTTCCCGCCATAACGTCACAGCGACATTGCCATCTACATGGTCGCCATCTTGTATCCATCATCTTGAATAAATTTGGCAACAATGCAATGTGGGGTGATGCTGTCTTTGCCCTACTACAACTGACCGCCCAGATGAAGTGAGGGGCAACCAACAATGTCCCCCCAACAGCCGTACAATATTGTTGCGTCTAAGCAGCAGGCGCCAGGTTCATGCACCCATGCTAACTGCTGTTCATCGGCAGTGAAGGATGGAATCTGTTTGTAAATACTGCAACTGAACATCCACTGAGTGGCGACAGGTGGCCTTTTCAGATAAATCACATTAAATGCTCCATTGGACAGATGGCTGTTGGCATATATAGCCTTGCTGTTCCAGCCCAAAGGAGGGAGCGTTGTGGTCTGGGGAATCTGTTCATGATATTCCCGGGGTGATCTCGTCATTCAGGAAGGTACAGTGGAACGAGACATGTCTGGGTCTATCCTTGGGTACCATGTTCACGTCATTCAGGAAGGTACAGTGGAACGACACATGTCTGGGTCTATTCTTGGGTACCATGTTCACAGCTACGTCAAGTTTGTTTTTCGGCTACACATCCTCCTTGACTCTCTTCCTACGAGACCGCGCTGCAAAAAGTGGCTATTCAGGTTTTTGACAAGTGGTCGCATTAATCTGACTACATAGTATAATGTCAACAAATTCTTAAGACCTTCAATTCACTTGTCACTATAGTATTGTTGTCACTGATCTGCAGATTATGTGAGCATAAAAATGTGGAGAACGCTGTATCTTTGAGTTATATGCTCTTATTTTCGGGAGGTTGGGCTTTCTGTTTTTTCTATTTTTTTTCTTAATCTGAGGGGGTCTTTCAGTATGTATTTTGTCTTATTCCACTTCCTTTGATTTTCCGGTCGAACCAGTGGCCTCTCGAAGCTGCGGATTTGTCGTCAGCAGCTGGCACGGAGAGACTTTAGCAGGCTGGGATGTTCTCCACAGGCGGGCAGGGCGCAAGTTCACCAATGCCGCGTGTTAAAACAGCTCGTGATTTTCTATAACCGCTCACCATTTTTGCGACTCTTAGTGATTATAATACTTTGCTCTCTGAACTGTAGCTGGTTAATTCGGAAATTTATTTATGTAACACTGAGACCCGCTCGTATATGGTAACGCGCAACGAGTTAGGTTGCGAGAGTGAGAGGTCAACCACACGCGGATAGAAACACTCCTGCGGATTAACGGCTACGGGCTGGTTCACCGACCAGCCAGAATGTGATTTTAGTCGGTTCTCCACTCTCATGTAGGCAAATGCTGCGCTAGTCCCCATATTCTGCTTCAGAGCATACGATACCTGAAAAGTTGAAATATGATAACGCATAGAACAAAGTTAACGGTTTTTACAGACATGCATGATTTCCTTTCCTCGGAGAGTCTGTATAGAGACAGAAAGTGACCAACACCTCCATGGCGGCCTTCTGTAATGTGGCAGAACTTACTAACGTACGGTAGTGTAACCTGTCACTGAAACAAAAACAAAAGATGAAATTGCGCAAATATTCTACTAAACGAGTTCTGAAGTACTAGATCACCGCTAGACCAAAATACATCTGCCTAGTGCTTTTTATACCTACTGTACATACAGTCCATACATTAAATGAAACAGTTCTCAGCCATCTATATATTTCTGCTCTGAAATCCGTTTAGCAGACTAATCACTGCATTAACAAGTACGTGTACTACAAATATAAGTGCAAAAAGCTAAAAATAAAATGCACATAACTCACGGTAATATGAAATCCTTAAGCAGTCGTTCATTTCTAACGAGCAACTAGAGTTTGACGTTGTAACAAAAAGTATTCACGCTATGTTCTTGTACATTCATCCATTCGCTTCGCTGTGATCCCGCAATATTAACATGTATTGAAATAACGAAGTAAAATAATACAAGGGGCGTTCAGTAAGTAATGCAACACATTTTTTTCTCAGCCAGTTTCGGCTGAAAAAAAATGCAGAATTTTTTATGGGACATCGTGGAATATTTCCGTTTCAGCCCCTATAGCTACATGAAGTAGCCTTCAAGATGGTGTCTTTAACGAGATGCGTTCCAAGTAGAAAACTGTCATTGAATTTCTTTTGGCGGAGAATCAGACCATCGCAGATTTTCGTAGTCGCTCACAGAATGTCTACGGAGGTCACGCAGTGAATAAAAGCACGGTGAGTCGTTGTGCGAGGCGTCTGTCATCATCGCAAGAAGGTCGCGCAAATCTGTCCGACCTCCCGCATGCCGACCGGCCGCACACAACCGCGAATCCTGTAGTGTTGGAACGTGCGGACCCTTTCATTCGACGTGATCGGCGGATGACAACACTTCGCTGCAGGTCCCTGTTGGTAGTGCCGACACACTCGTCCGCCAGCTGCGTCATTCAAAGGAGTACACCCGCTGCTAAGAGAAGACCACAGGGAGCCACGAGGGACCAGCTGGACGGAACTGCTTGCGCGTTACGAGGCTGATCATGGCAGCTTTTAGTTGAACATCGTCACAGGCGACGCAGCATGGGTTCATTACTTCGAAACGGAAACAAAACGGCAATCCATGGAAAGGCGCTACATCACCTCTCCGAAGAAAAAATCCAATCCTGCGCCCTCAATTGGTAAACTCATGACAACGGTCACCTGGGACTCAAAAGAGGTTATACTGTTTGATGTCCTTCCTCATTGTGCAATGATCAACTCCGAAGTGTATTGTGCTACCCCAGGAAATTGAAGAAACGACTTCAGGACATCTGTCGCCACAAAAATTCAAACGAACTTCTCCTTCTCCGTGACAACGGAAACTTCACGCAATTCTGCGCCCCGAGAGGATCTCATTAAACTTCACTGGACTGTTCTTCCTCATCCGTCCTACTCACGTCTTCCGATTTCCATGTGTGTGGCCAAATGACGGTTGCACTCCACGGGAAGCAGTGCGTGGGTGACGGGAAGGTTACTGGTGCAGCAAGTCGTTGACTTCAACTTCGATAACCAGAAGGATACCTCGTCGGCATAACAGCCCCTACCAGTAAGGTGGTGTAAGGCTGTCGTGCTGAACGGAGACTATGTTGGAAAATAGTATTTTGCAGTCAAAAGAGAGTGGAATAATATGGTGTATTGGGATCCTGAATAAAGACAACCTGCTTTCCGACAAAAAATGTGTAGCATTACGTCCTGAACTCCTCTCGTAGTTATAAGAAGAAAAAAGTCTCTTTAAAATAGTGAATATTAATTTAGACAACAAATTTGCATATGTGGGATGTCTCGAAGCTGAAGGGCAATTTATACAGCAAAAAGTTTCAAGTGAACCCCTGTTCAGAGTGAACAGTGCTTCAGCAAACACCCATGAAAACTGACAATGCGCTAACAGTTTATCCGTCCAGCAAATATGTGGTAATACTGAAATTAAAACTAAGTCTAGTATTCTGTCCCGTAATAAAACAGATTTAAAATATTCGGACCGTCACGGCAAAGAAATTGCGTAAACTTTACCAGCAAGGGCTGGAAGTACAGGCGTCACAAAACTGGTGGTCTTATGCACGGAATTTTAAGGAATGGGGGTGTGAATGATGTTTATAGGAAGGAATTAAAACAGATACCTGTTAACTTTGAGAGACACTCTGTATAAAGTAAAGAAACACATTATTATCGTGGGAAGTACACCTCAAATGCATGACCTGTCCATTCTAGGTCCGCCCCGATAGCTGAGTCGTCAGCGCGGCGGTCTGTAGCGCCAAGGAGCCCGGGTTCGATTCCCGGCTGGGTCGGAGATTTTCTCCGCTCAGGGACTGGGTGAAGGCAACAGAAAACTGCCACTGGAATCACTTCCCTAGAGGCTCATGCGGTGGACCTCACATAACAAGACTTGCCGTAAGGCAAAAAAAAAAAAAAAAAAAAAAAAACATTCTAACAGATTGACAAGGCGGAAAAGTGTCTACAGAAAGACCTGGTCAACTGCAGGTGCAGTTCTTGCTCTGAACTGTCGACCTAGACAGAAATGATTTTACGATATATGGGATACACCTATACAAAAAAGACAAACAAATCTTACCTACCCCAAAAACTAAACGAATTTGTGATAATTGGGTTAACAAATAATGAATTAGTCGAAACAATTCTCCTGTCGCCAGAAGGATCAGACATTGAACCCATAACAACAAACGCAAGGTTTTTCTCCAACAGAAGACCCAGAACCAGAAGAAACTGGAGCAACAATCTGAATACCTTGCGCAAGAATTAACGCATATTTTGTAACAGCGAAAATTAATGTAGTAGTCGCAGAAACTAAGACGTCAGCAGCAGCAGTACCAGCAAAACGAGGGGAGACAGCTGCAGAAGAAGGAACATCGATTTCAATGACACGTTAACACTTATCTTGCGGAAAGGAGGTCATCTATTTTTGAAAATCTGCGGAACGGATGACAGATGATCGAATACATACGATATAAATGTTATCGTGCTTACTTCGAAACCACACTAGTTTCATCACCAATATTTCCTTATGCGAACTTCAGAAAGAGAGTTCTTAGATGAAAGCTCATATTGAGGTTACAGGCGTAAAATCTAAACAAGCTGTCCCACATTAGAGGAGACATATCAGATTTTTTTCCGCTTGCTGCTTATTTTAATAACTCACCCCCTGAGATCTTAAGGTGGATCGTGGGTCGGCTGCTTACCAGCTACGTCCGGATGAGAGGTCTGAGAGAGGTGAATGACAGCATCTGCCAGCAACCACGTCCACAGATGCCGTTGCCCGTGTCCCGCCACACGGAGAAGCGCTTCTTGCCTATTTTTCTGTTCTCTTGCAGCTTTTAAAAACCAGCAAATGTAACACAAAATTGGAAAAGCAACGACAAACAGTGTTTGCATGTCTAAAAGAAATAAAAGTAGAAAATTGGACAGACGATAGATAGGTTAATACCAAATCAATCGTGGCTAGTGGTGAACACCTCGGTATTGTTTCTTCGAGCCGTTGAATTCCAGTCGCAATTCTTAGAATTACGTTCGTGAGAGTAGGAACGTAGTGCAGTGCCACTATATTTGACACTGCCATTGTGTTTTGTAAGTCTAATATCAGTGCCCTATTTACCTATTCTCTACGTCAATGGTGCCCAGCCTTACCTACGAGCACTTCCCCCCCCCCCCCTTTTGCCTCCCAGCATCATCGACATTGACACCTAACTACAATTTACACTCCTGGAAATTGAAATAAGAACACCGTGAATTCATTGTCCCAGGAAGGGGAAACTTTATTGACACATTCCTGGGGTCAGATACATCACATTATCACACTGACAGAACCACAGGCACATAGACACAGGCAACAGAGCATGCACAATGTCGGCACTAGTACAGTGTATATCCACCTTTCGCAGCAATGCAGGCTGCTATTCTCCCATGGAGACGATCGTAGAGATGCTGGATGTAGTCCTGTGGAACGGCTTGCCATGCCATTTCCACCTGGCGCCTCAGTTGGACCAGCGTTCGTGCTGGACGTGCAGACCGCGTGAGACGACGCTTCATCAAAAATGGCTCTGAGCACTATGCGACTTAACTTCTGAGGTCATCAGTCGCCTAGAACTTAGAACTAATTAAACCTAACTAACCTAAGGACATCACACACATCCATGCCCGAGGCAGGATTCGAACCTGCGACCGTAGCGGTCACGCGGTTCCAGACTGAAGCGCCTTTAACCGCACGGCCACACCGGCCGGCGACGCTTCATCCAGTCCCAAACATGCTCAATGGGGGACAGATCCGGAGATCTTGCTGGCCAGGGTAGTTGACTTACACCTTCTAGAGCACGTTGGGTGGCACGGGATACATGCGGACGTGCATTGTCCTGTTGGAACAGCAAGTTCCCTTGCCGGTCTAGGAATGGTAGAACGATGGGTTCGATGACGGTTTGGATGTACCGTGCACTATTCAGTGTCCCCTCGACGATCACCAGTGGTAGTGGTGTACGGCCAGTGTAGGACATCGCTTCCCACACCATGATGCCGGGTGTTGGCCCTGTGTGCCTCGGTCATATGCAGTCCTGATTGTGGCGCTCACCTGCACGGCGCCAAACACGCATACGACCATCATTGGCACCAAGGCAGAAGCGACTCTCATCGCTGAAGACGACACGTCTCCATTCGTCCCTCTATTCACGCCTGTCGCGACACCACTGGAGGCGGGCTGCACGATGTTGGGGCGTGAGCGGAAGACGGCCTAACGGTGTGCGGGACCGTAGCCCAGCTTCATGGAGACGGTTGCGAATGGTCCTCGCCGATACCCCAGGAGCAACAGTGTCCCTAATTTGCTGGGAAGTGGCGGTGCGGTCCCCTACGGCACTGCGTAGGATCCTACGGTCTTGGCATGCATCCGTGCGTCGCTGCGGTCCGGTCCCAGGTCGACGGGCACGTGCACCTTCTGCCGACCACTGGCGACAACATCGATGTACTGTGGAGACCTCACGCCCCACGTGTTGAGCAATTCGGCGGTACGTCTACCCGGCCTCCCGCATGCCCACTATACGCCCTCGCTCAAAGTCCGTCAACTGCTCATACGGTTCACGTCCACGCTGTCGCGGCATGCTACCAGTGTTAAAGACTGCGATGGAGCTCCGTATGCCACGGCAAACTGGCTGACACTGACGGCGGCGGTGCACAAATGCTGCGCAGCTAGCGCCATTCGACGGCCAACACCGCGGTTCCTGGTGTGTCCGCTGTGCCGTGCGTGTGATCATTGCTTGTACAGCCCTCTCGCAGTGTCCGGAGCAAGTATGGTGGGTCTGACACACCGGTGTCAATGTGTTCTTTTTTCCATTTCCAGGAGTGTAGAATCAAAAAGAATTGTCTTTGGATACTTTTATTTTTTATATCACGAAAGATAAATGATATTTAGTTTCTACACGTTATTAATTAAGCCAAGAACAAATGAGTCAATGGGACAATTGGTTTTTCTTCAGCCTTTGTCTGTAGACTGAGCAAGCAACTCTCATTGCATCGCAAGTACTAGCTGCAACTCCTCCTTGGAAAAGAAAGCTAGCTGTTGACATCGAGGGTTGACACTCGTTACAGACATGTTTCTTATACACCCCAGCTACACTTGCTACTCGCACACCCTGCGCCCCCACTTAAAATCAACTAATTTAAAATGTATGCTGCATAATTTGTAAATCTCTTGACTGCTGGACTCATTGCTTCTCAAATGGCAAAAATTGGAATACTTCAGGTTGTCAATGGTTTTTGTATGACCACTGCTACTAATATTAACAATAATAATGTGTAGACCCTACGGCTACATTGTAGCCATTGCATAGTTAGTGTTGTGTTGTGCTGTCAGTTACTTCGTTTCTCTGTTACGAAGTCAATAATGAAGCAATTACTGGATTGCTGCTGAAACTATCTGCAGCTCAGAGGAGACATTTTCATGAAGTATTTAAACATATGTGATGTACCTGTCTAAATTCTGCTGTCATACAGAGCACCTGATGTACACAGTCCAGTCCCATTAATGTGACCACCTCATATGTTCGACGTCAAAGTGCATTAATCACTGAAACACAGCAAGTGGTATCACTACCGATGTGTGGTATAAAAAGCGTGTCCGGGGGACGTGGAAAACTGTGCAATAGTTGTTCGCAATGCTAACACAGAGAGCTTTATCTGACGCGCAAGAAGACACGATCGTTGACATTCGGGCCAAGGGTGGAAACGTTTCCGGAACGACTAATTTTGTAAACTATTCACGTTCCGCCGTGGGCCAGATGAGCTAAGGGGCAACCAACAGTGACTCCTCAACGACAGTTGCTGCATATGAGTCTCCGCAGCAGGCGCCTGATTCGTATACTCATGCTGACTGCTGTTCATCGATGACGAAGGCTAGCATTTGCACGCCAATATTGCAGCCGTACGTCTACTATGTGGTGAAAGGTGGCTTTTTCCGATGAATCACGTTTTTTTGCTCCATCGGCGTGAAACGTCTGAAACTGAACACCTTGCAACAATTGTCGGAAGGGTCGACGCCGGAGGAGGGAGCGTTTTAGTCTAGAGAATGTTTTCATGACATTCCCTGGGTTATCTCGTCATTCTGGAAGGCAGAATAAATCAACACAAGTATATATCTATCCTTGTGGACCATGTCCATCCTTCCATGCAGTTTGTTTCTCCTCAGTACAATGTCATCTACCAGCAGTACAAAGCAATTGTGTCAAACAGCTCCTAGCGTACGTCGTGGTTCGAAGAGCACCAGGATGTGTTTACTCTACTCCTTGGCCACCAATCTCCGCCAAACCCAGTCGAGAATCTGTGGACCACCTCGAATGGGCTGTTTACGCCTTGGATCCTCGAGAGCGAAACTGAATGCAGGTGGCCGCGACACTGCAGGCGGCAAGTCTCCACATCCCTGCCGGTACCTTCCAGTACGTCGCTGACTGTTCCTGCACATCTCGCAGTGGACGGCACTGCAAAATGTGGTTGCCCAAGCTTTTGGTTGGTGGTCACATTGATGTGAATGGATAGGCCGGCCGGAGTGGGTGTGCGGTTCTAGGCGCTACAGTCTGGAGCCGAGCGACCGCTACTGTCGCAGGTTCGAATCCCGCCTCGGGCATGGATGTGTGTTAGTTCGGTTTAAGTAGTTCTAAGTTCTAGGGGACTGATGATCTCAGAAGTTAAGTCACATAGTGCTCAGAGCCATTTGAACCATTTTTTTGTGAATGGATACTGTGTGTGAACTGGGTGGACAATGTGAGGAACAAGATGTGCATACAGTCGTTCAACAAGCTGTGTCAACCGTTAATACTAGTATTTACAAAAATGTAATTATTAGTAACTTATATAATCAGTACCAGTCTTACGAAATAGTGATAAAAGTAATGGTTTTCAAAATTAATTACTTTCGTGACGGAAACATAGTTGTACCGTTTCCTTTTTGCCCCTCAGAAAATTTCTTCTTGCCCCTCAAAGGGTAATTACCCTCACGGTGGCAACCACTGACCTATGTTACAACGAATAACAAATCGGAGAATAATTCACACTTATTGTAATCGTCTCCACCAGCCCTTTCCATTTGCAGAAAGCGCTGCGAACATACGAATCGAAAGACAACGACAGACGAGACATGGCGTCTTAACTGATCATTTAATCACGTGCGAGGTCCCTGTCATGTATGTCGGCCGTTGTGGCTGAGTGGTTCTAGGCGTTTCAATCTGGAACCGCGCGACCACTACGGTCGCAGGTTCAAATCCTGCCTCGGGCATGGATGTGTGTGATGTCCTTACGTTAGTTAGGTTTAAGTAGTTCTAAGTTCTAGGGGACTGATGATCTCAGATGTTAAGTTCCATAGTGCTCAGAGCCATTTGAACCTGACATGTATCCTGCCTTAGGTTACTTTGATGTTTGTGGCGTCAGGAAAGGCATCCTGCCAAATAGTTAAATAATGAAACAAAATTCTCCAAAAATTTGCCAACTAGATAGCATGAACGCCGGGAAAAAGAAAGAAAGAAATGCAAGAAAAACCTAAACAGTTTTACAAAAATGTGATTTTTGGGGGCAGTAGTGTTCATGACCACCTTGCTAACAGCCCCCCTCCCCCCCTCCTTTTCATCTGATCCACACCTGGCATACAACAGCATCATTAGCGAACAGCCTTATGGGTCTTCTGACGTTATCCACTAGGTCATCTGGACAGTATGTTATTCATAGTTCAGCAGTTCTCCTGCAACTCAGCTTTCTATCCAGTTGGGACATTCAAAACATTGAGCCTGGGGGACCACGAGGAGCGTTGGGGATCCCAAGTAGCGCTCGTAACTACGGCGCGGCTTGACCCGTGCGGCAGGAAGGGAGATATGTAAACAGAATCTAGGTGTCAAGGAGAGGGGACAGGCGTCGGTGGCCCGCGGCGCTTGCTGCAACCGCCCCGGTGAGTCAGAGCGGCGGCGGCGGCAGCGGCGGCGAGCTGTCCTCGACTTGGGCGCCGCGGTCTGGTGCACGTACGGCGCGGCGCCCAGCAGCGCAGGTAGTTTTCTCCGCTCCGCTCCGGAGGTGGAAGAAAGCGGCAGCTGCACCAGTGGCCCCCGCCTCCACAGCGGCGGCGGCGGCGGCGGCGGCAGCTCGCGCCGCGGAGCAGGCTGCCAGCCCAGCAGTGTTGCCAACGCTCTACTCTCACTTTCCATTGTGCAACCGGGAGGGGAAGGGCCCCCCAAGGTTTTTGTTGTGTAAGCGGCCCGCGATCCGGCACCAGCGCTCCGCTCGCTGTTGGCTCGCTCACTCAGCCGCCGGCCGCGCGCCGAAGAATGGGAACCGGGGGGCGACTGCGCTGCGCCGGGCCGGGCCAGACAGTGCGAAAAATACCTGCGGCCGGACGTCCCTCTCTTTTTCTGGAAAGGGCGGCCCAGCGTCGACCACCATGTATCACAGTGACAGCGCCAGGAATGCTTCGTTTTCGTGCCATTTTTCCCTCCGCCACCCACTGCGCCGGATCGGAGTTTGGCGATCATTATTTACTACCTCAGGTGCCTCTCCCATCACGGTGGCTAGCTGGTCAGGATATGTTACTGTCAAACGCGATTTCGAAATCCAGCTTTCAATGGCATGGGAATTGTTTAACAGGAATGGAAGAGGATCAAATATTTTTCCTGAGGTTCGCTAAAGAACTTTTTGTAGTAGAGCGGCTCCGGTTCGAATTCTCGCAGAGCGGTGCACCCGCCGCCCTTACGATGTTGGATGAAGCTGAGTTCGTTCGATAATGCGCGAGCTTCTGGTATGGACGCGTAATTAGTTTTAGCTGCCTGTAACCTGTGAGGATAATTTCACAAGTCTGGACACTGGGTGGCAACATAAGCAAAGTTCACACTGAGAATCATAATAGTCGTTATCGAGAGTGGCGGCATAGTAGTTAAGACACAAGACTTGCACTCAGAATGGGCAGGTTTCAAAAACTCAGGCACCCTACACGATTAAAGTTTACTACGGTTTCCGAAAATCATTATAGGACATGGTGTACAAAAGATCTGAGGATGGTCAATACAGACTGAAACCGATCATCGTCTAAAGAATTCATATTGTGATCAGAGACTGAAATAAAAAAGCATTTTAAAAAGCACGTTATAGGCATATCCTAAAGCCATTAATTCAACAGGCCATGCTCATTTCCTCCTCCATCCTTATTTGTCTGCAGTACTGTTCCATCCATAAGTACGTGGACAATACTTCAATTGGCCGCGCGGGGTAGCCGTGCTGTCTCAGGCGTCTTGTCACGGTCTGTTCGTCTCCCCCGTCGGTGGTTCGAGTCCTTCCTCGGGCATGGGTGTGTGTGTTGTCCTTAGCGTAAGTTAGATGAAGTAGTGCTTAAGCTTAGGGACACCGATGACCTCAGCAGTTTGGTCCCATAAGACCATACCACAAATTTCCAATACTTTAATTTCTTAACTTCTTTCGAAGCAGTCTTTCATCGTAAGTCGATCCAAACGAGGCTGTCAAATGTTACAAATTTTTTGGGGGTATACAGCTTTCGTTACATTCAAATATAACTATTATTTGTTACATTACTTGTGTAAGGCTTAAAGCCCCAGACGGATGTGTTAACGTCTACTATAGTAGATTTACGTAAAAGTGTGAAACTTAATTCCCTTACAATAAGAGTCTCAAACTGGCCTGAGATCTTCTCAAATAGACTATGAATGTATTCCTGAGAAAGTCGATTGACAAGCATTTGTGAAATAGACTGGTGTGCAAAACTTAAGGCCGAAAATAACTCTCCGATGATGTGTCACCGCCAAGAAAGATAGCTCGATGAATCTTCGACTATATACCGTAGTGTTTTACAGACAATAATTGAAATAGGCAATGAGACAAACAGAAATGACACTTACATTGAAAAAAATACTTACACTTAGGTCACCACGAATCATGGTGCTATCCTAGACATTACAAAAGGCATGGTTCTTAAAAGGATGGCAATGCATGCTCTACGACAGGTTGGTCACAAGGTTCGTAAGGAGTCGCCGTGCTAGAGCGTCTCCTTCTTCCTACAGCGCGGTTCACAACTGCTGGACGATAGTCGGCGTGGTGTTTGTGAACGTCTCCCCAACACGTCCCACACGGACTGGGAGGGATTTAAGGTGACACAACGGGCAGGCCAGGCCATACGCTGAATATCCCCTCGTTCCATGTGCTCCTCTACGTACGCAGTTCGATTAAGTTG
Source organism: Schistocerca cancellata (assembly GCF_023864275.1). Lineage (NCBI taxonomy): Eukaryota > Metazoa > Arthropoda > Insecta > Orthoptera > Acrididae > Schistocerca > Schistocerca cancellata. The sequence goes on along the minus strand of NC_064626.1, from coordinate 340,371,957 downwards.
CTCGTTGTCCCCCATAGAAATAAAGCCAGGAAAGAATGCAGCCCCGAAAAATGCACTTAGGAAAGGATACAGTGCTACAAATATCCTTGACCAGTTAGTGTACCGTGGTCAACGTTTGGAGTTCAATCGCCCATGCAACATTATATCTCCTCACAACGTAACACCTGGACCACCAAAACGATCATGTTCGAAAATGTTCCTAGGTGCATTAAGTATCCTCACATGTCCAGGATGTCAGAAAAATCATTAGATGAACGTCGGCCGAAGAATCCGAGACAGAAGCCAATAGGCAGTTTATTAACTGTGTTCTTTGGGTGTGACGGGGTTTTGCGGGAGCAGTGGAGGGTAGAAGCGCAAGGGAAGGTAGGTCGCCGAATTGTGATCATGCCCTCCTTCATGGGTCTGTCAGATGAAGAGGCAGCAGGTGTTTCTCCATTCTATCTACCCAAAAGCATGACAAGAACCAACTACAAGCTGTTTCACAAGGTTGTACCGAACGTCCGCAGCGCGCGTCACTGGTGACACATATGAGTTACTTATAATACTAACGCGAGAAACGCATATGGACAGAATCTCCCTAAATCTCTGTACATTGTTTCACTCTCCCAGAAGGAAATTGATTCTTAATCGTCCCGTACAGCAGTTTTAGTGTTCTTCCGGGAAAGGCAGCATCCCCTACCCACTTTTCATTTTGCAGAGAGACGCTACCTCTTTGACATTTCCTGTCCATTTGTTTTCTGTGAGTAAACGAAAAAAACATCACTGAGCTCATGTTTATGTAATGAAATTGTTTTCAGTTTATTTAATGAGAACTCATTTGCAGCTGCTGAGTGTGCTGTAATGAAAAATACATTTCTATAAACAATGGCTGGAAAGTGTACAATTTGTAAGTGTGATATTGTCAGTGACCTTTGTAGTGTTGGAGGGGAACGGATGAGATTGATAAATGTCGCGTGCCGCTGCAGTCAATCATAATGTGAAGGCACTTTCTTGTGTTGATGTCACTTGGTGATGAATTAATGATTACAGAAAGATATTGCACGTCTCTGAACATTAATTGTGTTACTGGGAGACTGCTTAAATCTCGTCCACTTAGGAACTGCTGGCCTTTTATGGGCTGCAGTGAATGGAGCCACTTACCACACGTCCATAGTATATCTTACAAGGTAGCTGTGAATTTGCCTGTGGCGATAGAAATGGTTATATTCAAGTATAGAACAATAATCTGATGTAATGCACTGCTTGACACACGTTGAACTATCGAAATTTCTATAACACCTAAGTGACTACTTCAGTTGCAGAGTGAGAAAATTTAAGTCTCTGGGCCTCTTATGATGGGATAGCTGAGGTTCGGGTGATACATTTAATATCCCTCACAGTGTGGAAAATATTCCAGATAGAGATAGTGGAGACAATGGAATCAGCATTGTCGATAATGTACTGAGAGCATGCTAACTTGGAAAAGGCTCTTCAGTATAGTAGACAGTTGATAGTTCCAGAATGCTACACCTGCCGTACCAGATGACTTAAGACTCACTTTCCTGTCCAGCGGTTTAGGGCGGTATGCAGAGATTTACGTAGTTCTGTCCATATGCGTTCCTTCCACTATTACTGTTTGTACCTCCTCTCTTCATATCCTGCAGTGTTAATACACTTTGTGGACAATGAACACACCGGGGTATGTCTGTTCACTACATCGCCAGTGATGCTGCAGAGGGTCAGTGTCATTTTGTGGAACGCCCTGCAGCTTCTTTTTGTGACGTTGTGGGGTAGACAGAATGGGGTATTTCCTGCTTACTCTGCCGTTTGTAGACCTATGAAGGAGGGAAGTGCACGAATATAATCTGGTGGCCTACCTTCCCTCTCCCATCTACTCTCCAACCCCTTCCCCTAACCCCGTTAATCCCCCAGAACACGATTTATCCCTTAACACATGTCTCCTGCATTTAGATGTGGCATACAAGTTTAATATTTGTTGTTATCCACCTCAATTTAACAGTAAAAATTAATTTTATACCATTAAAACACTATTTTTAAAAACACGCGATTTTTCTACCCCTGCAACGCTGAAACCAAGAGGCCTACAGAAAAAATGAATAGGACCTTTTTTGTAGTAAATTTGATATACACTCCTGGAAATTGAAATAAGAACACCGTGAATTCACTGTCCCAGGAAGGGGAAACTTTATTGACACATTCCTGGGGTCAGATACATCACATTATCACACTGACAGAACCACAGGCACATAGACACAGGCAACAGAGCATGCACAATGTCGGCACTAGTACAGTGTATATCCACCTTTCGCAGCAATGCAGGCTGCTATTCTCCCATGGAGACGATCGTAGAGATGCTGGATGTAGTCCTGTGGAACGGCTTGCCATGCCATTTCCACCTGGCGCCTCAGTTGGACCAGCGTTCGTGCTGGACGTGCAGACCGCGTGAGACGACGCTTCATCCAGTCCCAAACATGCTCAATGGGGGACAGATCCGGAGATCTTGCTGGCCAGGGTAGTTGACTTACACCTTCTAGAGCACGTTGGGTCACACGGGATACATGCGGACGTGCATTGTCCTGTTGGAACAGCAAGTTCCCTTGCCGGTCTAGGAATGGTAGAACGATGGGTTCGATGACGGTTTGGATGTACCGTGCACTATTCAGTGTCCCCTCGACGATCACCAGTGGTAGTGGTGTACGGCCAGTGTAGGAGACCGCTCCCCACACCATGATGCCGGGTGTTGGCCCTGTGTGCCTCGGTCGTATGCAGTCCTGATTGTGGCGCTCACCTGCACGGCGCCAAACACGCATACGACCATCATTGGCACCAAGGCAGAAGCGACTCTCATCGCTGAAGACGACACGTCTCCATTCGTCCCTCCATTCACGCCTGTCGCGACACCACTGGAGGCGTTCTGCACGATGTTGGGGCGTGAGCGGAAGACGGCCTAACGGTGTGCGGGACCGTAGCCCAGCTTCATGGAGACGGTTGCGAATGGTCCTCGCCGATACCCCAGGAGCAACAGTGTCCCTAATTTGCTGGGAAGTGGCGGTGCGGTCCCCTACGGCACTGCGTAGGATCCTACGGTCTTGGCGTGCATCCGTGCGTCGCTGCGGTCCGGTCCCAGGTCGACGGGCACGTGCACCTTCCGCCGACCACTGGCGACAACATCGATGTACTGTGGAGACCTCACGCCCCACGTGTTGAGCAATTCGGCGGTACGTCCACCCGGCCTCCCGCATGCCCACTATACGCCCTCGCTCAAAGTCCGTCATCTGCACATACGGTTCACGTCCACGCTGTCGCAGCATGCTACCAGTGTTAAAGACTGCGATGGAGCTCCGTATGCCACGGCAAACTGGCTGACACTGACGGCGGCGGTGCACAAATGCTGCGCAGCTAGCGCCATTCGACGGCCAACACCGCGGTTCCTGGTGTGTCCGCTGTGCCGTGCGTGTGATCATTGCTTGTACAGCCCTCTCGCAGTGTCCGGAGCAAGTATGGTGGGCCTGACACACCGGTGTCAATGTGTTCTTTTTTCCATTTCCAGGAGTGTAGTTTAATTTTATGGCTGAAAACATTGTCGCTGGAAGCCGCGGTTTTCGAGTTAGTCAAGACAGTGGCCTTTAAACGATCCCCCATCCCCACCTCACTCCAACGCTCACACGCCACCGTCAGGATTTTTAGTATGTTGTTCATGAAACTCCCTCCTACAACTGCACAAAAATTTGCGACTACACGATTTTTTTCGCTATTCGAAGTTCGATGACTGGGCTAAATTAAAAAGATATCAGTTTTTGTTTGGACACTCTCGCAGAAATATGACGATCTGATGATGACTGTTCAATTACGCCGGCCGTGGTGGCCGAGCGGTTCTAGGCGCTACAGTCTGGAACTGCGCGACCGCTACGGTTGCAGGTTCGAATCCTGCCTCGGGCATGGATGTGTGTGATGTCCTTAGGTTAGTTAGGTTTAAGTAGTTCTAAGTTCTAGGGGACTGATGACCTTAGAAGTTAAGTCCCATAGTGCTCAGAGCCATTTCAACCATTTGTCCAATTACAAACTGTGCTTTCATTTCATTCCACGTAGGACTGCACGTGAATGTAAAAAAAAAAAAAAAAAAAAAAAAAAAACTGAGCGACCATATATGCTAACATCTTGGTGCGTATTCATGCATGTGCCGTCGACTCCCTGTAAATGTGGCCGGTAGTATTATCATTTTTCCCAATTCATTGGGTTTTACATTGCCATCGACTGTATAACGCAAATCAATACACCCTTCAGAACGCTACTTCTTTTGTTTTACTCGAGTGCAAAGAAACAGTTCGGCTCAGATTTTCGTACATACGATTACATCGACAATTGTTTGATGAAGCAATTGTTGACATTTCAGTATACCGTTTTCAGATTTTTATTAATCATCAGTCGATATGAATGGTACTTTAAGGCGCTTTCTTTCCCTTTTCTTCATATGTTTGTGGGTTTATTAATTTTATATTGAAATATTATCAATGTTCACGTTGCAGGGCCTGTTTAGGGCGCCTGGGACGTATTTAATTAGTAGCAAAATCTGACACAGGTTTACAGTACCAAAAACGTTCTCGTAAACATAAGATCGTAAACATGGGATAACTGCGAATGTGTTATTACTAGCTGCCGTTGACTTGTGTGTCAAATATTCTTCTAGTTAATGTAAGTCTATCTGAAGAGTAAACTTTTCGATTAAGCTTCCATATAATAATACCCAAAATTGATCCTTCGCCTACCTTAACAAGTAATACTATACTACTTCAGAACGTGAAATTACAATTTACCTATCAATCACATGTTTTAAATGAGGCGTTCCACGTGTCACCCTCACTTTGGAGCAGTACTGTACTCGACTGTGCAGTGAGGTACGAAATCTTTCAAACACCACCGGATCGTCTAGAAAATCTTGACATGACTGTACAGTCCGCTGTGCTATTTCTTCGACCCTATCAACGGGAGTGCCGTACGTTCCATGTTTGAGGTGACCACAGATGGAACAATCCACAGGACTGACGTCAGCTAATCTTGGAGGTTAAGGTAAAGGCTGTGCTTGAGCTATCCGTGTACAGCTATATTGGAGCGCTGGATGTCGTCATATAGTACCAGCAAAATGTGCTGGTTCTGCATCACGCGTGTACCACTTTCGCCAACACACCACAAGACAACGCCTCCCATGGGTGAAACTTGAGCTCTTTTGCATGATATGTAGCTTGTGTAAAAATATGTTCATTAATCGGTGTTGTCTTCTTGCCAAAATAAAATCAGATAACGCAATCTACAGGATTAGGGATGGGTTTCTGAGACTCACTAAACGTCACCGTTTCTGTGACGAAGAATTAATTATGTCACGCGATTTGAAAATTTTTAGTCAATTACATGATTCGTGCGCCACCTACAGGTCATCGCAGTCGAGTGAATGGCACAGCAACAAATACAGGACAATAAAGAAAAATTTATTTTCATATGTGTAGATGTTTCGGGAGTTTTGAGTAAACAACGAACAAATAAAATGTTCAAATGTGTGTGAAATCTTATGAGACTCAACTGCGAAGGTCATCAGTCCCTAAGCTTACACACTACTTAACCTAAATTATCCTAAGGACGAACACACACACCCATGCCAGAGGGAGGACTCGAACCTCCGCCGGGACCAGCCGCACAGGTCATGACTGCACCGCCTGAGACCGCTCGGCTAATCCCGCGCGGCAACGAATAAAAGATCTTCAAGCCTTTACAATGGTAACAATAGTCAAGTACAGCTTTTTTCCATTCAGTTAAGAATAGGCAAGTAAAATTAAGTATTCCGAAGGTGAAAAACATTTTAGCGCTTGGTGACAATGTAAATATTTGCTGGTCTTATTCGAAAAATAAGGGCCTTCTGCTTAATGCAGGCAACTCAGAACAAAGTTGTTCGAACACAATGTAATCTATTGAACATATACACATTCTCAAATGGCCGGCCGGTGTGGTCGTGCGGTTCTAGGCGCTTCAGTCTGGAACCGCGTGACCGCTACGGTCGCAGGTTCGAATCCTACCTCGGGCATGGATGTGTGTGATGTCCTTAGGATAGTTAGGTAAGTAGTCCTAAGTTCTAGGGGACTGATGACCAGATGTTAAGTCCCATTGTGCTCAGAGCCATTCTCAAATGTCGTTGTTTTGATTCAGTATCGCGTGACTGTAGGTGAAAGGAAACAACAGTAGCTTCAAAAATCATTGCTCCCGCCAGTTGCCAATCGTGTGCTGTAATTCCATTTTTGTGCGTAAAAGGGCCTACAACCGCTCATATTCATCAGAACTTGCGTCTGCTTTATAGATCCAGAGTGAAAACTAAAGAAAATGTAAAGAATGGTGGTGAGACTTTGAAAGTGGCCGTAGGGAGGCGCTTGATGATGAGTGAAGTGAGAGGCCCAATATACAGACCAACGAAATAATGCAGCAAGTGGACCGAACACTGCGATATGATCGACGAGTAACGATTGTTGGTCTTCTTGATGAATTATCTCGTGTTGAACACGATATTACAAATTCTGTGCGACATGAGTGCTGAAAGTGTTTACTACCCAACATAATAAGTCAAGCGGACATAGGTAATATTATCAACACAATGGGGATGATTTATTTTCCCACATTGTTACAAGCGACGAGACGTAGATGTCTTACACCAAGTAGAATAAAAACAACAGCCAATTCGGTGATGCCATTTAAGTTCACCAAAACAGAACAAATTCTACAAATCTCCTTACGTGTGATGAAAAATAATGACTAGCCTTTTCTGGAACAAACAGAGGAACTAGGTCAACAATTTACGGCTGACGTGTACTGCGAAACGCTGAGGAGTGTAACCCAAAATCGACGGCTCGAAAACTGTCCCGGTACAGACACACGGGTGGATTTCTGCGACGGGCCTAGTTCGGCCAAGGCCGTGAGTTTTCGACGAGTCCGTGGCTGAAGCGCTACCCCGGCTTAACGACGCGTTCACGCCGGCTACGCCGCACGATTTTAAAGAAAGTATTTGATTAAAAAACTGGTTTTTACGTCAGCTACAGCTTTATATGTCACCTTCAAGATAAAGTGCCTATCAGTACATTAATCTTCCTAATTATTGTGGTAAATGAAATGATCGTATGGCATTTATTGACCGGGATATCCCTTTCGGGGTTCGGCCGCCGCATTGCGTCTTTTTAGTAGACGCCACTTCGGCGTCTTGGGTGTAAATGATGATGAAAGACACACAACAGCCAGTCCTCTGCCGGGAATCGAACCTGGCCCCCCTTGCGTGGTAGGCGGTAAAGTTACCGCTGCGTTACGGAGGTGGACATTATTGTGGTATTTCGTTCTAATTATTGTGGTACCTGAGAAACCTGCAATGAAAAATAGGGGGCGCTATGAATTTGCGTTTGGTGCTAATTAGACAATATATTGCTATGTATGAAATTTAGCTAACATATTGAATTTTTATTTAGACTGCGGAGGTCTCTATCTATCACCGGTCTATAGAAAACTGATGGTATGTATCAGATTCATTTGCGATTGCGCGCGCCAGCAATAAAGCTACAATGGAATACTCATAACTCCCCTCATATCTGAGAAATGATTTGAGATATCGAAACGAGATCTCGACTAATGGTAGTACACAAAGAGAAGAGTATTTTGCCAGATGACAGACAATCGTAACTTACTTTTCTACTCGATATTCGAGTAACTGCAGACTTTTACAATGGAATGATGTAATTTCTTAAGACTCACCGGCAACTGGTGAAATGAGGATTAACATGACTTTGCAACATGTTAAATGATGAAATTAAACGTTTATATTTACACCGAAGACGTGACTTTTCATAAACTTTTGATCTGATTTGTCCTCAGTTTCTAGTTTAATAAACCACTGTTTCAGCATTCTGTCGCATTTGCAACTTCATTGGGGCATTAACGAGGTGATAGTGTATAAATTACGCTTTGTTCTGACGAAAGACCCAAATTTTAACATGGCAACAAGATAAATCTAGGTGATACTCGAAATCGAAACTGGTAAACGTGTGGATATCAGGTTATAGCAAGTTTTAGGTGATCTAAGTACAGTAAAAATGATCACGTCGAAAAAGTTATACAACTGTACTGTGAATTACTTTGTGAAAATTGTCGTATGAACATTACACAAACAAGAATGTAAAAAATGTGGCGTAAAAAGAGATGGTTGAAACATTTCTAGACAGTATTCCAACTGTGGGCCGAAGTGCAAACTAATAGCATTGCCAATGACGGAACATCTCAAAAACATGCAGGCAGACACCGTTCCCTGGTGTGAGCGAAAATGGGACATAATATATAATCTCAGAAAGGTGTACGTCTCTTGAGAGATGAGTACTAGGAGGGGGGGGGGGGTTGAGTTTATAAAGTAACATCATAAGAGGGCCAGGAAAATTATTCTTGTACAATTTTGATTATTGCAGTCTATTACCGATGAAAGGTCTCTGTTGGATCCTTCCATGTTAATTTCTTAAATCAGTTGTCATTTACGGCATAAATTCCTCTTCTAAATTTACTGTGGTGTTTCTGACTATCTGGGAGGAGACTGAGCAGTGAAACGTGTTACTTTTACACATAAACAAGAACGATCTGTCACACTACTACACTTTAAAACACAGTGTATATGTAACTCATGTCACACAGTCTCATACGGAACCTACATCCGCTTTCTTTTATATACTGTATATGATAAGATACTGTCATCCCCCTTCGCTTCTGTGTGAGAGGATGAATGAGCAAATGTATTTCTAGTTGCATGCTTGATGGTAGCAGACAAGCCTGTCTGCTAGAGAACAGTAGGACCAACGTCGGAACAGGTAGCTACGCGTTCTAGAAGCAAAGAGGTTTCTATTCTTAGTATGGTCCTGTCCGTCCCTTGTCATGTTGGTATAGGAAGCTGCCTCTCTGGTCACTTCCGTTTGTATCTGTTAAGTACGCTCGGTAGGATCCCAGGTCAGTCTGTCCACGGCGAGCGTCTGAAGTGGTAAGATCTCCAGCTAAGCGCGTGTCTGCTAAGTCCGTAGGACAATGGATTTCTTAAGTTCAGTCTAACTGAAAATTTAATCACCTTTATTTCAGGTTTAGATCTAAAATATCTAATGTTATCTTGAATTGCAACGCAGTGTATTTCGAGTGTGAAGTTCAGAATATCTTCCGCTAGTTGCTTTGTCACTACTTTGTGAGTAAAGTGGAACCACGTATTGATCAGTAACAATCTAAGATCATCAATCTTAAATGCGAATGTGCGTGAGATTATAACGTCTCATCTTGACAATATTTTTCAATATAGCAACTTTTCTTCATGTTCAACCCACGTGGGCTGTACTTTGTGAGACCAGCACCACGTGCTTATACAATTGTTTGATCCATCAGGTTAATAGTAAGACGATAGTAACCAGTTCCAGATTTTTCTTTTGTAAATTGCTTTTCGATCTCATTTATTTTAATTATCAAAATTATTGTGGAGTTACACTCTTTTTGTAAACCAAGTTGACCACGTGAAGCATGTGGTGTAATCATCAAAGTAGCTCTCAGCTATTCTTTTCGGGAAGGTTTCACAGAGAGTTAGTACGAATTTAGTATACCAGTGTGTGGTAATTACATGACGGACAGGATTGCGCTACGAACGTAACTTCTTTGGGTGAAAATTGAATCAGTTGGTTGTGGTTAATTTCTTCTTGCATATGTTCCAACGTTCTTCGTGTGTTATTTTATGAATGCAGTGTTGTATGTAGTCTCCCAATCTTGACTCCCTATTTGATGTGTTCCGTAAGATTACAAACTCACATTTACACAAACCTAAATAAGGCACCAGTTTAGTTATAAATTAAGTTTAATATGCTGAAATTTCAATTATCAATGTTAAAATAAATTTCCAAATATAAACTGATTTATTTCTTTTTATGGTTCAAAAATGGTTCAAATGGCTCTGAGCACTATGGGACTTAACATCTATGGTCATCAGTCCCCTAGAACTTAGAACTACTTAAACCTAACTATCCTAAGGACATCACACAACACCCAGTCATCACGAGGCAGAGAAAATCCCTGACCCCACCGGGAATCGAACCCGGGAACCCGGGCGTGGGATTTTCTTTTTATTTAAATTCTCCTTTTATGTATATATATCACCGGTTGTCGTACGACGATTAAAAGATTATAATTAATGTTAGTCTGGTTGGGAATTTGGTAAGCTAGACTGGATACCTGGTGAAACAGTTGCTCAGTAATGCAAGGTTAACTTCCCCAGACAGCTCACAGCTTTTAACCCGCTTTTATTGTCTATCAGCACCGCTTTCAGAACAAATTAATGCAACAACCTTTACATGGCGACCCTGTTCTGTGATTCCGCTAGACTCTGGAATCTCTGAAACGTTACATTGCGAGCGTTGTATAATCTTAATTTTTTTCCCTGCAGCGCTCAAACAACTTCTGTGTTGTTTCTGAGCAGACTTTCAAAAGATTCATGGCGTTGTTGAGCGGTGTTGTATTGTTTGTCTTGTTTTGTTTTCTATATTTGTGTGTTTTATATGTATGTGTTTTTTTTCTCGCTTGTAAATTGCACTGACTTCGATCAAAGATATAATTTTTTTTTTTTGCGTGTGAAAAAGTGCGTACTAGGTTGGGTACCTTTCGTGTGACTGTCGTAATTTTTGGGGGATACATTTATTCTGATTAGTGTGTTGCGTATCGGGTATAAATTGAACTAATGCCGACATGTAACCAAGCTAAAAGTAGGCGGTCCAACAACTTAAGCAACATGGATCAAGGGGATAATTAGATTTCGAATATTAACGCGTCGGACGGTTCCGAAAATACCTTGGGGAATACTTTAGAGGAAATGCAAAACAGGACAAAGGGGCTCACATCAGAGCCAGAAATTACTTTGCCTCCAACTAACCAAATTGATTTGGCACAATTCATGTAAGCCTTATTGCAACAAAATAAAGAAAACGCAGAGAAATCTGAAAAATCGATGCAAGACTTAGGCGAACAAATGATGCAGTAATCTCAAAAATCGATCCGCGAGCTAGGCGAACAAATAGACGAAAAACTAATCCAGCAGACAAATAAAGTCGGCAAGTCGATGCAGAGAGTGTCCGATGATATCTCACAAAGAATAAACAATCTGGCAAGTGAAATAAAAAGTGATATTATGAAAGAATTAGGCCGTACATTTGAACAAATCGATGATCGTCTGCAAGCCTTAGAACAGGGCAAGCGGAGTCGCGATGAGGAATCAAAAGAGAGCGAGGAACATCTACTTAGGAATTTCCAAGCGCTGAGAGAAGAATGGCAAAGTGAATACCAGCAGGTACTCTCCTGGGTCCAGGAGGCGGAAATGCATTGTCCCGCGTCTGTTAGCAACACAGTAGCGGACAACAGTCAAGCGATTCACGCACTCTAACAGCAAGTAGAACAATGGAAGCAGACTGGGCCGGAGGACAACAGACAAATACATGATAAGATTGCGGCATTAGCGGACATCGTAGGCACGATAAAGGTGAAGGAGAGCGATAACAATACTACACCGGTAGCGGTCGTAGAGACTGAAGAAGTGCGTTCGCTTCCTAGACTTCAGACGGGACAGTTCGAAGTGAACAGGTGGCACAAAGCAGTAACAGTCGAATTACAAGAACGCGTTGCGCATCTGGAAAGCCGCATGGGGTGTGATTCTGAACTCGCCAATAGCACTAAAAATAGCTGTACGAACAGTGCAGAGAGGGACTCCAGCCACGAGGGAGATTTTGATGACAGGGAGGAATGTATTTTGAGGGGCAGACATGAGAAAAATAGAAACATTCAAGGACCTCACCGGGAGCAAATGCGGGGATTTGATTTCAAACATTTCCTTACGGTGAGAAAGTTTGAGATATTCCCAAATTCGCAAAAAGGAATACATCCACGAGCATGGGTCGAGCAATTTGAGTTCTGTCTTCCCCCCGACTGGGCAACTTCACCTAAAATAGAATATATGTGTGGCTATTTGGAAGGCGAACCGGCGATTCGCATGAGGTCGGCTCCGCGTCACTGCAACTCCACTCGGGAGTTTAGACAAGCCTTTCTGTCCGCCTATTGGTCGGAAGCGGCACAAGATAGGGTCAAGCATGGCATAATTATGCTGCCAAATTTGAACCAGTCTGGTTTCGGCAGCCCAGCACGCCTATTCGACCACATGCTGCAGGCAAATCAATTTCTATACGACCCATACGGGCCTGCGGAACTAATTAGGATATGCATCACCAAATTGCCGATGCACGCGCCACGTCATTCTTGCGGGACGTTGCAAAGAGGACGTGGACACGTTTAAGACTCTTCTCCTAGAGTTGGAACATAATACAGCAGAATGCCCGCCTAATCATGCAGAAAGTTATTACGGGGCACAGCAGCGCGATCGCAGTCGTGGCCGTAGTACTAATCAACGGCGTGACTGGTCGTCGCGACGCGAACGGAACAATAATCGGGACCGGCCGTATAGAAACTGGGGTAACAGTCGCGAACACAGGTGGAACAACGGAAATGATCGAGACCGGGGACAAGATCGTGAACGCAACAGGTACGGCAACCAGAATCGATACTACCATGAACACGGTGGAAATAGGATTGTAGGCGGAGCACCACATGATGTTGAAATTCGGCCGGCCAACCCTAGACATAATCCAGCAAATGGAAATGAACTAAACCGGCAATGACAAATGATCAGCCCAGAAGGCGCCCAATCGGAACAAATGAGCGACATGGCAAATGAGTAGAAAGGACTGTGAGGAGTAGAGAGGACGGTGAAGAGAAACAATTGATTAGTTTACATTTGTGATAAATGCATTTTGAATAACATGTTGGTAAAAATAATGATAAAGATGTTTCTATATGATTGATTGAAGTGATGTTTATGGTTTTTTTGTGTAAATTGAAAAGAGTAGCTCCTGAGGGAAGCAAGATCTGTGTTGAATTAATGCACAACTCAGGGGAATATCCGATCTGTGGGTATTATGGGTCTGGCAAACCCAGGTCCCCAGCTGTTAGTAGCCTTGTTTCCGATTTTCTGCTTTCAGTGCTACTATCTATCTATTACTATTCTATATCTGTCAGTATAAATGAGGATCTCTTACTATAGTATGCGTGCTGTATGAATATTTTAAGGTAGGAGAACTCTGAGAAAGGAATGAGTAAGTTTGGAATCTTGAAAACAGGATGTGATAATATGATTGTTTAACCAATGGCTTCCCAATATGAGCTAATATGTTAATATTGATGATATATCTTTTTTGTTCTTTATAGCTGAGTACGTATAGTGCTGTCTGTGGAGTTCGTAAGTAGATTGATTCCCTTCAAGGTGAAAGAAGAGTTGTGGTTTGTGTAATTTCCGTGGCCCTGAAATAGTATTATGGCAGTCAAATGATGAGCAGTTTTCCAGCAAATGGAGAATGGAACGGAAATATGGATCCTTTTTGTAGTCTTGATTGATGTTGAGCCAGAGCCTGAAAAATTATTCTGCTTTAATACTTGTCCTAGAAAAGTGACTTTTATGTGTTTTGCTGATGCTGTGAGCATTGCAGCTTACTGTTTTCGCTGGTGCGGGATGCACTGCAGCCTATATGAGTTGAACTGAAGAAATGTCTCTCATGAAGGTAGAGGAAGATTAAATACTTTTGATTATGGGACCGAAGGAAAGCTTGGTTTAATGTAATAAGGATGAAGCAAAACATTTGTCATTTAAACTACAGGAGGATTCGAATCTTTTGTATATGTTGTAAGTTCAATATGTTAAGATGAAACTGTTTTACAGAATAGAGGAGACCACAAATTTGCCATTCATCAGAAATGAATCCAGAATAACCACCACAGGCGAAATAACTGATTTGGAAGCGAAAGGTAACTTAAAGGATGAACGAAATGGGAGCAAAATGGGTAAGAAAATGTAGTATAATCTGTATAATGAAAATATTTTTACCCTTCTCAGAGTCATCTGTGTGATTAATTCTTGTGATAACGTAATTTTATATGAAACTGTCTTACTGTTTTATGTATAAACATATGAGTATGACAAATGTATAATTGCGAGTCTCTTATCAGGTGTGTCAATTGGTATAAATGTTTTGGCGTGTAAATGACCGTTGTTCTTTTTACTGTGTATATTTAAGGAAAGTTTCTCCATATTTATCATGTGACAAGACATATGCTGCAAGCGTCGGGAAGAGGACGAATTACAACAATGGTGTAGTGGTATAAACACTGTGTTAAAGTAGCATTGAAGTAGCTTGTTGGCTTAACTAATAGTGGATTGAAGTAAAATTTGGAGTAACTCATGTTTATGGGTAGTTACTTTGTAGAATAGACAACAGGTGGGCATGTGTGTGTGTAAATAACATGTGAACCCTCTGCTGTCCTGACCTATAGTTGCACAAGGCATAATCCTATTCATTTTAGTGAATTAATAAGTAGCATTTGATTTATTAAAACGCAAGTGAACCACATTAGTGATGTGGATTTCGATATTATATTGTCAGTTCATTTAATTTTTATTTTTATACTGTCAAGTCACTTAACTTTTATTTTTTATATTGTCAAGTCATTAACTTCTGTTTTATATTGTCGATTCATCTAACTTTTTTATTTAAAAAAAAATATTAAGTCTCACTTTTGTTCTTAAAAATTGTGAAAGACAATACTAAGTGGTATTATGTATGACATTTTGTAATCACATAACTATGATGAACAATTTCTGTGAATGCAGTTGAGAACGTGAAAACGAATCGGCTAAACTCTTACGAGACAGTGGGAGCAGCGAGGAGGAGGCTAGTTGTAAACAGGCGGGTTTCCCAGCAGGACACACTGTCAACCGGGCCACTTCGGGAGCGTGGTCGACAACAAAAGAAGGGTTGCGGGGCAAACACTTTCCCTTGCACCCAGAGCTAATGGCCGGCCGCACCAGTGCGACCCTTCGTGGAGGCGATGTCCTGAGATGGCCGAGCGATCCACCGCGCGGAAATCCATCTGCCGGCAACGCACCACACGCACGCGACCGTGACGAGACGGCCGCGGTGAAACTACAGAAGACAGGGGATTAAGGGACGTGGAGCCTTTGACAGGTACTGTCGAGAGAAACTTGCAGGCGTCAACGACGACTATCAACATTTCTTGGCGGAAGCCCATTGTCAAGCGACAGCAAATCATGGTTCGGTGTTCTCTGGTCGCTAAGGGTGGCACAAAGAAGAGCCATTACGTGTCATCCTTGCCCAGGAATATCAACGTGGCGTGTCAAACGAGGATACCGCATGAATTTGACAACACAAACATGCAACCAAATCGAGATGTACGTGACACGGGCCACCAAGAGAAACTTCATGAGAGGGCAGAGACGCCGGGATTGTACACAACAGATGGACAAAAATCCCTACTGATAGCTGCGGCGACGAACCCCCCCCCCCCCCCCCCCTTATATTGTGCCTCGGAACAGTGGAACTATTGAGTGTGTCAGTGAACAGTGATTATACAGTTCTTAGTCCAATGCATATACGTGTGTCTCTGTCAGAGAAACCTTGACTCGTGTGTTTTGCGGGGGTTCGATTTATTGGTGTTTATTAGACTGACTCTTGTATTTTGCAGGTGTTTTATTTATTGGTTTTTTTTACACATTGACTATTGTACTTTCAGTGCTGTTTTATTGATCAATGTTTGTTCTTGTGTGACGTATTAGATTTGTGATGTTTTGTTTCGTAAATTCATTCCTGTGGCATTGCTTCGTTTATCAGTCAGATAGCTATTCATTCTCATTGGACTGTGATCGATTAGCCTTTGCATGGGGCATATTTATAGTGAGGAACCCCTTAAGGGTAACAATCACATAATTAATTGTAGTTTCAGTATAATGACACAGTGATCATTGTTTGCTAACTAACTGAAATATAGTAGAGTGATTGAATTAGTGCCACAAACTAATTTTAATTCTACAAATTATTAGTTTTATAAGATATGGAATTTTTGCGATAACCACTATGTAAAACATATTATTTCTCTTTTTTTTTGCTTTTTTGCACTGTGATGTACTACTTTATAATACTGATGTTATTTTCATGTTTTTTTTATTTTAATTGCTGTGGCACCTTTGCTATTTTCATAAATTTTACTTGTTAATAAACAGCCATAAATTTTCCTGTGATCAGTTGGCTCTTGCAATGAGCAAATACTGGTGAACTCCATAAAGGTAACAACCAGAAATTGTTTTCATATTAATGACACAGGAACCATTGTTTTTACTTGCTGACCGAATTAGGTCTACACTATCTTTTAAATAGGTGTCACAGATCGTTTTTCTTTCTCTTTGAAATTGGTACATTCTAATGATGTGTTGAAATTATTGTGTTTTAGCAAGGAGCTGGTGACCTTTTGCCTTTTCTTTACATTTTTGATTTAAGTTGGCTGCGAGAAGCCTGCTTGGGAATGTCCTAGCATGGCCAGAAAATTCCCCACACAGTCTTTTCCCGGAGCGTTGGGGTTATGAAAGATCTCTGTTGGATTCCTTCCATGTTAATTTCTTAAATCAGTTGTCATTTGCGGCATAAATTCCTCTTCTAAATTTACTGTGGTGTTTCTGACTATCTGGGAGGAGACTGAGCAGTGAAACGTGTTACTTTTACACATAAACAAGAACGATCTGTCACACTACTACACTTTAAAACACAGTTTATTTGTAACTCATGTCACACAGTCTCATACGGAACCTACATCCGCTTTCTTTTATATACTGTATATGATAAGATACTGTCATCCCCCTTCGCTTCTGTGTGAGAGGATGAAAGAGCAAATGTATTTGTAGTTGCATGCTTGATGGTAGCAGACAAGCCTGTCTGCTAGAGAACAGTAGGACCAACGTCGGAACAGGTAGCTACGCTTTCTAAAAGCAGAGAGGTTTCTATCCTTAGTATGATCCTGTCCATCCCTTGTCATGTTGGTATAGGAAGCTGCCCCTCTGGCCACTTCCGTTCGTATCTGTTAAGCACGCTCGGTAGGATCCCAGGTCAGTCTGTCCACGGCGAGCGTCTGAAGCGGTAAGATCTCCGGCTAAGTGCATGTCTGCTATGTCCGTAGGACAATGGATTTCTTAAGTTCAGCCTAACTGAAAATTTAATCACCTTTATTTCAGGTTTAGCTCTAAAATATCTAATGTTATCTTGAATTGCAACGCAGTGTATTTCGAGTGTGAAGTTCAGAATATCTTCCACTAGTTGCTTTGTCACTACTTTGTGAGTAAAGTGGAACCACGTATTGATCAGTAACTAACTAAGATCATCAATCTTAAATGCGAAAGTGCGTGAGATTATAACGTCTCGTCTTGACAATATTTTTCAATATAGCAACTTTTCTTTATGTTCAACCCACGTGGGCTGTACTTTGTGAGACCAGCACCACGTGCTTATACAATTGTTTGACCCATCAGGTTAATAGTAAGACGACAGTAACCAGTTCGAGGTTTTTCTTTTGTAAATTGCTTTAGATGTAATTCATTTTAATTATCAAAAGTATTGTGGAGTTACACTCTTTGTGTAAACCAAGTTGACCACGTGAAGCATGTGATGTAATCATCAAAGTAGCCCTCAGCTATTCTTTTCGGGAAGATTTCACAGAGAGTTAGTGTGAATTTAGTATACCAGTGTGTGGTAATTTAATGACGGACAGGATTGCGCTACGAACGTAACTTCTTTGGGTGAAAATTGAATCAGTTGGTTGTGGTTAATTTCCTCTTGCGTATTTTTCAACGTTCTTCGTGTGTTATTTTATGAATGCAGTGTTGTATGTAGTCTCCCAATCTTGACTCCCTATTTGATGTTTTCCGTAAGATTACAAACTCACATTTACACAATCCTAAATAATGCACCAGTTTAGTTATAAATTAAGTTTAATATGCTCAAATTTCAATGATCGATGTTAAAATAAATTTCCAAACATAAACTGATTTAGTTCTTTTTATTTAAATTCTCTTTTTATGTATATATATCACCGGTTGTTGTATGGCGATTAAAAGATTATAATTAATGTTAGTCTGGTTGGGAATTTGGTAAGCTAGACTGGATACCTGGTGAAACAGTAATGCAAGGTTAACTCCCCCAGACAGCTCACAGCTTTTAACCCGCTTTTATTGTCTATCAGCACCGCTTTCAGAACAAATTGATGCAACAACCTTACACCCATAACTGTGTTATGTCTATTATTTTACAAGTATTACAAATTACCATACCTTACAAAGGCTCAAACAGTCAGTGAATGCCACAACGTTCTTCCTATCAAGGTCCACGCTTTCTCTCAAAGATATGAACCACTTCCAAGGTGCGAAAATGTACTGCATTAAATAAAACGCCGCACTGTCCAACGTACTTGTGGTGAGACGCAATGGCAACTCCTGAAATCCATCGCCTGTCGTGCAATTACGGCAGTTCTGGGTACATGGATAAATCATGAAAACCCGGTGATTTGCCCCCACACACGAACGGATCCGGCCTGCGGGCAGAAGAGAGAGCTAGATCCAACGGGCGGGGACTGCACTTTAGTTCGAAATGGTGCAACGCAGGTCGACGGGCCGGATCCGTCAGAGAGATCCGCAAAACTGGCCCACGACTTCGGCCAGTCGCCGAAATCCGCCCTTCTAGGGGCAGCTAAAAGGTCAACATTTTCAGCTCCCACGCGGAGGACTTCTTTGCCGATGAACTGAAGAACCTGATGCAACATTACAAAATATGTTTACATGGAAAGCAGTATCAGATTTTCGCAAGACTGTCATGAATCTGAAGGTTGGTTTGAATTCCACATTGCTTGTTAGGTATGGTCCTATTGGAAGTGGTATGTCGTTCCTTCCTCCAACCTTTGAACTGACCTACCCAGCAGGTAGGGGGACCTACAGTTTAACGTTGATTCCGAACCACAGGAATAAGAAATATTGCAGTGTAGCGGCAGCCGCCGAGCCGAGAGGACGCGCAGCAGAGCAGCAGCAGAACTTGTCTGATAAACTGTAAATTAATTCAGTCTTTGTTTTTTTTTCATGTGTTTCTGCAAAGATGTGAACTGTATGTGTGTAGACTAGTGGTTAGAAAATTGATCGTAGTTTTTGTTGTTGTGTAAATCTTGTGAATGTCCTTGTATAGGGAGGCTTCCTAGTGTAAATTTTCCCGTCTCCAGTAAGTCCGTCACGTCGCTAAGTCTTCATTTTCTGCTAGTAGACAGCACGCAGTTTAGATCAGTGCATTCTAGTTTGAATATTTATCTCGTGCAGTAACTTTTCGGTAAACAGAATTTCTAATAACAGGTGTCTGTAAATACATCAACTTCAGTAGAGAAATTTATTTCTGTTTAATAGCTTGCGGTCTCAGAGTACAATGAGATATATGCACAGCAACTTTAAGTGTGACTTTATTTTCCTTTGGTATATTTTTTAACTCAGTAGCGTCATTGAGACCTTATATCTGTTTTATACACAGTACAATATGGCTAAGGATTGTGCTGGTTGTGAGTGGATGCAAGGATAGTTGGTTGCTGTCCGGTAACAGCTGCAAGCTGCGTTGGCTACCGTCGACAAGCTTCTAGCTAATGCTCAAAGTTGCGGCGACATCGGGACGCCAGAGACGAGACCTGCGACACCTTTAGTGCCTCTGGAATCCTCTGGCTTCTGATACGCAACCTCTGACAGGTCCGTCCTCACTCCAGTGTGGGTGGCAGACAGTGGTGGGTTCGCGTGCCACTGGGCGGAAGAGGAAAGAGGGAGCAGACCGTGCGGCTGGCTCCCTACGTCTTAGCAACAGGTACGAGGTGCTACCCAGTGTTAATGCTGACTCTGAGCCAGCACGGATCCCTCTCCTGTTGGACCAGCGATCGATATTCCTGCCCAGTCCGGACAAGTACAGAGGGTGGGTATGCTTGTAATTGGGAGCTCCAATGTTAGGCGGGTGATGGAGCCCCTCAGAGAGATAGCAGGCAAGGTGGGAAAGAATTCCAACGTGCATTCGGTATGTTTGCCGGGAGGTGATGTGGTGGAGGCCCTGCCGGCGACTATCAAAAACACTGGGTGCAATCGGCTGCATGTAGTGGCCTAGTCGGCACGGATGACGCCTGCCGCTTGGGTTCTGAGGCCATCCTTGACCCCTTTCGGCGGCTGGCCTCATTTGGTGAAGGCAACTAGCAACGGACGCGGGGTGCAGGCTAAGGTGTATATTTGTAGCATCGTACCCAGGGTTGATCACGGACCTCTGGTTTGGAGCAGAGTGAAAGGTCTAATCCAGAGTCTAAGACGACTCTCCGATGGTATCGGACGCGAATTTCTCGACCTCCGCTATCGGGTGCAGAACTGTAAGAATCCCCTTAACAGGACAGGCGTGCACTACACGCAGGAAGCACTTAATAGGATAGCGGAGTACGTGTGGCGTACACATGCGGCTTTTTTAGGTTAGAGGCAGGCTCTGGCACTTGGAAGAGGCCGAGCGGTTCTAGGCGCTACAGTCTGGAACCGCGCGACCGCTCCGGTCGCAGGTTCGAATCCTGCCACGGGCAGGGATGTGTGTGATGTCCTTAGGTTAGTTAGTTTTAAGTAGTTCTAGGTTCTTTGGGACTGGTGCAAACTCTGGCACTTGACCCTGAACGTAAATAACTGTAGCATATTGCGCATACATAGGAAAATAAATCCACTGCTGTACAGCTACACTATTGATGACAAACAGCAGGAGACAGCGTCTGCCGTAAAATATCTAGGCGTAACTATCCAGAGCGACCTTAAGTGGAATGACCATTTAAAACAGATAGTGGGAAAAGCGGACACCAGACTCAGATACATACGAAGAATCTTAGGGAAATGTAACTCATCCACGAAAGAAGTGGCTTATAAGGCCGATTCGCCCGATTCTTGAGGAGTGTTCATTTACCTGGGTTCCCTATTAGGAGATAGAGGAGATACAGAAGATCCAACGAAGAGCGGCGCGTTTCGTCACGGAATCGTTTAGGTGGCGAGAGAGCGTTATGGAGTTGCTAAACAAACTCCACTGGCAGACGTTACAAGAGACTAGTTGTGCATGACGGAGAGATATTCTATTGAAATTTCGGTACAGCAATTTTCAGGAGTTGGAAAACATATTACCTCCTCCCACATATATCTCTCGTATTGACCACGAGGAAAAAATTCGAGAAATTTGAGCGAATACAGAGGCTTACCGACAATTATTCTTCCCACGCACTATTCGCAAGTGGAACAGGGTTGAAGGGATCAGATGGTGGTACCGAAAGTACTCTCCGCCACACGCCATTAGGTGGCTTGCGGAGTATGATGAAGTTGTAGATGCTGGACGTGAATAAGCCGGGTATCGGTTCGGAAGTTAATATCGATAGAGGGTATTCTTCTACTGTCTTTATGACGTTGCGACGTAGCAACTAACGCTGTAGCGTGCCGGCAAGGGGTGGGGGGTGTGAGGGGGGGGGGGAGGGGAGGCGGGTCCTGCCTGCCCTATTTGAGTGAGTTGCGTCCTCCACAGTTCTCGCCTTTGGGTGTGTTTCTCGTTTGATGGTTTTGAGTCTTGGTGCCGACCCTAGCCAGTGCACACTGCCTCACGCCTAGCCGCTGCAGTGCGGCACGCTGTCCACACTAGCATCGTTGGAGGAAAGGCACTCCGTGAATTGCATTTGTGGTGACCTCGGTCTGTACATGCTAGCAGTTATCTACTATGTATTGCACCACCAGTAGGGCACCGAAGGAGATTAGTCATGTAAGAAGACTTTTAAAACACATGCATTTAGCTTTCCTGCCCATCACATCAGAGAAATTTGTGTGTGCATCCATAGTCGTTACAAGACGAACCGTACCTGAACTTTATTTGCTCCGGTGTCGTGGCAGTGCGATGTGGCTCTGGCTGTGTTTCGATTGTAATGAATCGAGAGCCCTGTCAGAGTGTTAAAATTTTTTTAAATCACTGCCACTGGGTTTAACTAGGAGTTCTGCACAATGTTAATGGTTCCTTTATTCTAATATTGCTATTATTATAGATTTATCAGAGTTTGTTGAGAAGTCTGAAAGCTTTCTTGTTATATGTTTTCGACGATTCTTCTCTTGTATGTGTTATGTGATTCCATATTTTATGAGACTTTTATAACTGTTACAGTTACTATATAAGAAACGATAAGCCTCGGGTGCGGTAATGTAACGAGCCTTTACCTAGGTTTCAGCCCAAATAATAGAGCCTTCTTCAGAAGATATACCTGAATCTATAATTTGTCTAAGAGGGCATGGTCTAGAAATAAAACTAAAACAGCCTGAACAAGCGTAGTCATATTTTAAAAATGCGGTACATAAGTACTAAGTCAACACCAAGACTTAACTGTTATAGTTACCATGTAAGGCCAGTTTCGTGCCTGAAATTGCCAAGTAACAGCTTTCTACCTCATTGAATGAGGTAGAATGATTCTACATCATTATTGCCTTGTGGAGATTTTATTGTTTTTGTGCAGCACTGGCGTTAAAAAATTTTTTATGGTGAGTGGGGGAGGATGTTTTTTTTCGGCTGGCAGCTTCCACCTCTAGCTGCTCGCTCTCTTTCCTCCCCGTAACAGAAATGATAACTCACAGATTCAAATCCTGTGGGAGGCCGTGGATCGAACCTGTGGTCATTGTAATTATAGTCTGGCATTTTGCTACTGAGTCAGTAGCTCGTTTACAGGATGCGAAAAATACATTTTCTTACAACCCAACGTCTCTTACTTTCCGAATACGCTCCGTACTTTCTGAAGGAGGTGAGTCATGCTGTGCACATTTCCAGATGACTATACAACAAGGTTGTAGGTGTCATCCGAATACATTTTAAAATCTGCGAGTAGAATCGTATGTGTGGTGTGTGTTTGTGGGTTAGAGGCGCTCAATGACGAGGTTATAAGCGGCCATACGAAATCAGTTGAAACGAGTGCGATTAAAATGGGGAAAATGCGAGAAAAGAGATAAAAATCAATCTACATAAAATCCCACTCACTCTCACCCAATCAACCTATAATCGTCCGCACAATCACACTAGCTCACATCATGGAAAGTAGAGTTAAAATTGTTCAAATGTTCTAAAACTTCTAAAAAAAACATAATACAAGACGAAACTAAAATAGATCCCACAATAATATGTAGCTGGCTGATCATTTACGGTAAACAGGATGAGCCAGCCACCCTGATAACATACTAAAATAACATCGCCCTATAATTTTAGGGAACAAGTCGGACAATTCACAAAACCTTAAAAGTTGTACCACATTCGTTTCATTGTCAATTAAAATAGAGGGCAAGTCTGTCGGCAAATGAGCTACTGCCCTTTGATCCGAAAATAAAACTCACTCATTGGTCCGTGTCCCATGCAAAGACGAGTAAGGAAGACCTCATCCTGCCTGTGTGACTGGAAGTAGGTACTCCACAGCCGAGTCGTGGGCTTTACTAGATGCATCTTATTGTCTGTCACATTTTGCCACTCTTCTTCCCATCATCGCTTGGCTGTGTACTTCAACAGCAAGGCCACAAACATGTGAGGTGATGGCAACCTTAAGTATCTGAGGATCACGGCACGCCTCCTTGGCTGCTACATCCGTCCTTTCGTGACCTGCAATACCGACATGCGCTGGTACCCAGCAGAAAGACGCCTCCCTCCCAAGCTTCGTGGGTAGAGGAGGGTGTCCTTTATTTTCGGGACCACTTTATCTTCTGGATGCAAGCGCGAAGTGCACTCAGCCAATAGGAACAGGGAAGGAATTTAGCACTCGCAACACATCTCATCTGGTCCAGCGCCCGCAAGATCGCGATTAATACGACGTCGAAGACAGTAAAGTCTTGAGGCAATCGGACCTTGAGAACACGATCATGGAGCTGGAAGAATCATTTTGATAAATACGTGTTCTTATCCTTCTCCTATCGAGATTTCCTTTAATACTATAATGTCTTCCGAATTACAACTCTACATGATACCTGAATCGTGATACTTTTTGTTTTGCATTTATTCTAATCTTTTTTCGCAGATGTCTGCTTACACAGTGATTTGGATAAATGCCCGAGGACCAAAGGTCGACACGTAGTGATGTACACATGTAAAGAGCTCATAATGTGTTTCGCCAAGGTGTTAGCCACCTTTGACTCTCACAGGATTCAATAGTGTCATCAATCTTCTTATACGTGAAACTGTCGGCTGTTGTGATGAAAGGCAGAAGGTAATACCTGTCAGGTAACACTTGTGCTGATGTCATCATCATAACGTGCGTTTACGACTTTCACTCTGGTATTATTACCAAGTATGAATACCATAGTCAGTATTTGGAATTGCTTCATCAATTTATTCGAGATTTTTATTTACAGTTACTGGAAATTACATGCTAACGCTTATGACTCCTTCCATTAACATGCAAACTAAATGCGGCAACGGTTCGTGATAGAAAGAGCACGACAGAGAACCTCTTCTCGATTCTGAAACAACATTTAAGATTCTGTATTTTAGTATTTGAATGGAAACAGTAAATTGCTCTTATAAATTAAGAGTAAAATACGAAATGCCTCTCAAAGGTTAGGTCAGTACAGAAAAGATGAGGAAAGGAACATGATTAAAAATTCATCATAAAACCACTGACATACTGTCCCGACTCGTATTTCTTCACAGCTACCGTTATTCTCAAACAGTAAGATGGTAATGTAGCTCGGTATTTTGTGGTCGGTCCCATATTTTCTCGTAAAGTGATGATGAGACAAGGAATTCAGATTGTCTACATGCGAGACCTCTTAACACACGTAAGTTTAAGAACAAGTAATTGATGCACTAAACAGGCAGTATCATACGAATATGCAAAATCATATGCCACTCCTATTGTACAGTGCGTAATAAAATGATATGCAAACTTTAAGGAGGTGAACTAGACGCGTTGATGAGCAACGCGTCAATGTCATCACCTAATGCTATGCCACCCCTTCGTCTGCAATCGTGAGTGTATACGATTGGGTGCCGCAAGAGGAATTTCTCTCAAATTGTCATATATGGACTTCATTAATTGTGTAGATGTACAAAGTGTATTAATATATTACTTTAACTTCTAATGCCTATGCTGTATATATGATATTGTACACCAGATCTGTAGCTACTCACTTCTCTGGTTAAATGATTACAGCCAAATACCAATAAACAAAAAATTTAAAAAAAAGCTTATCTCAAATGTCCTCCCTACATTCAGGACGTTAGATGGCGTCGACTGCGTTCTCGGAACGCCTTGCTTTAGACATTTACTGCAGTATAATGATTAAAGGATCTATACAGATGTAACCAAGTTATTGCAACTCTTATAAAAAGCTGGATGTAAATACAAATAACTGCGACCGTTCAGTTATGAAATACTAGCTGAGTACCTGACATTGCCCAGATATGTATTTATTCCAACTCTATTAGTCCATCTCCTCTTACCCCCTCTCTCCGTCCATCTCCTCCACCTTCCACTCTCTGCCATCTCCTCCTGCTACTCTATCTGTCCTTTTGCTACTCCTCTCTCTCCCTGTCCATCTGCTCCTCCCCACTACTCTTTGCCTATCTGCTTCTCCTCCCTATGTCCATCTGCTCCTTCCTCCTCCGTCCATCTCCTCCTCCCCCAGTCTAGATGCATCACCGTCTGTCCCCTCAATCTCTTCTTCACACCCTTCTAATACATCATCGCCCTGTTTCTCTTCATCCCATCCCTTTCTCTACCGATTTCTCATCCTCATCTCTCAGTCCATCTCCTCGTCTCCCTCTATACCTCCATCTCTTCCCCTTTCTCTATCCACCCCTCTTTCCCCTCTGTTGGTCCATCAACCACCCCCACCACATCTGTGTCCACCACCTTCATCCTCCTTTCTGTCTGCCCATCCGCCTCCCGCCCCTCCCCTCCCCCAATATTCGCTCTCCACGTAATCACGTCCATTCTAATGAGAGCTTATTGGTCTTTATCCCCACTAAACTCGTACTTCTTTCCGGACAGTAGGTGGATGTGTGCATCACGTTTGGTTGAACTTGATCCAGGAGTTTACGTGGAGCTTTCTTTTATCGGCGCCTTTGCCGACGTATCTACATGTCTCAGTATTTCACATACACTCCTGGAAATTGAAATAAGAACACAGTGAATTCATTGTCCCAGGAAGGGGAAACTTTATTGACACATTCCTGGGGTCAGATACATCACATGATCACACTGACAGAACCACAGGCACATAGACACAGGCAACAGAGCATGCACAATGTCGGCACCAGTACAGTGTACATCCACCTTTCGCAGCAATGCAGGCTGCTATTCTCCCATGGAGACGATCGTAGAGATGCTGGATGTAGTCCTGTGGAACGGCTTGCCATGCCATTTCCACCTGGCGCTTCAGTTGGACCAGCGTTCGTGCTGGACGTGCAGACCGCGTGAGACGACGCTTCATCCAGTCCCAAACATGCTCAATGGGGGACAGATCCGGAGATCTTGCTGGCCAGGGTAGTTGACTTACACCTTCTAGAGCACGTTGGGTGGCACGGGATACATGCGGACGTGCATTGTCCTGTTGGAACAGCAAGTTCCCTTGCCGGTCTAGGAATGGTAGAACGATGGGTTCGATGACGGTTTGGATGTACCGTGCACTATTCAGTGTCCCCTCGACGATCACCAGTGGTGTACGGCCAGTGTAGGAGATCGCTCCCCACACCATGATGCCGGGTGTTGGCCCTGTGTGCCTCGGTCGTATGCAGTCCTGATTGTGGCGCTCACCTGCACGGCGCCAAACACGCATACGACCATCATTGGCACCAAGGCAGAAGCGACTCTCATCGCTGAAGACGACACGTCTCCATTCGTCCCTCCATTCACGCCTGTCGCGACACCACTGGAGGCGGGCTGCACGATGTTGGGGCGTGAGCGGAAGACGGCCTAACGGTGTGCGGGACCGTAGCCCGGCTTCATGGAGACGGTTGCGAATGGTCCTCGCCGATACCCCAGGAGCAACAGTGTCCCCAATTTGCTGGGAAGTGGCGGTGCGGTCCCCTACGGCACTGCGTAGGATCCTACGGTCTTGGCGTGCATCCGTGCGTCGCTGCGGTACGGTCCCAGGTCGACGGGCACGTGCACCTTCCGCCGACCACTGGCGACATCGATGTACTGTGGAGACCTCACGCCCCACGTGTTGAGCAATTCGGCGGTACGTCCACCCGGTCTCCCGCATGCCCACTATACGCCCTCGCTCAAAGTCCGCCAACTGCACATACGGTTCACGTCCACGCTGTCGCGGCATGCTACCAGTGTTAAAGACTGCGATGGAGCTCCGTATGCCACGGCAAACTGGCTGACACTGACGGCGGCGGTGCACAAATGCTGCGCAGCTAGCGCCATTCGACGGCCAACACCGCGGTTCCTGGTGTGTCCGCTGTGCCGTGCGTGTGATCATTGCTTGTACAGCCCTCTCGCAGTGTGCGGAGCAAGTATGGTGGGTCTGACACACCGGTGTCAATGTGTTCTTTTTTCCATTTCCAGGAGTGTATAACACATTCCACACAGAAATATGTTCGAATAAGACTACTACCAGAAGAATAAAATATTTCAGAAAATAAAAGAATGAAAGCGGCTACGTTTACCAGATCCTTATGTGTATTACAATAAGGTTTCTTTGACAAGCTGCATTGTTGTCAGATTTCCATCGTCCCCTTCTCGCACTTCTCTTTGTAGCGTTGCTAGATTTATTTGTGGTAGTGAAAGTCAAACAAGAGTGAATTGGCTCTCTCCTGCTAATATAAATAGTCAAAAATGTGTAAGGTGGTTAAAAATAGTGCCCTTTTCCTACGGAAAATTTTTAAAAAAGTTTTCATCAATTGCATCGAATTATGCAGTAAGTTAAACTTTCAAGAAGACGTAAATAACTCACTTGCCTTAAGCTAAAGTGGAGGGAAAGTACCGCCAGAATCTTTCTCACTCCATCCCAGTCCCCTTGGAGCATCGGGCTCCCATGTCCGAATTCTGTCGAACAGGGTGCGTTTTCCAGCCGCACGGATAAATAATGTTTTAGGAACTTTCGGAAATTTACCATATATTCGCAATTTTTGAAAATTACAAGTGCTACAAAACTACTCACGCCACATTTGCGTATCACATTTCCTTTGCAGGTACAGCGGTTTTCAATAAAAAATCGGAAACGTCAGAAGACTGTAAAGAGCTGCAGATAGACTTAGAGACTATTGATGAATAGAGCAGAGACTGATACTTGGTCCTGATCGTAAACAAAATACAAAAAAATGGTTCAAACATCACACATATCCATGCCCGAGGCAGGATTCGAACCTGCGACCGTAGCGGTCCCGCGGTTCCGGACTGTAGCGCCTAGAACCGCTCGGCCACCTCGGCCGGCAACAAAATACACTGCTGTACCATTACACTATTGGTGACCAGTCTCTGGGAACAGTAATTACCGCAAAATACCTAGGAGTAACCATGGGGAACAACCCCTAAGATACAATGACCACATAAAACGAATAGTGGAAAAAGCAGGAACCATGCTGGCATTCTTAGGAAACATCCATAGCTGGACAGAAGACCGTTAATCTATTAATCGTTAATTAACGAAGTCAACTTTTCGAGTAACGCATTAACATCCACGAGATACTGGCAGAAGTAAAGCTGTGAGTACCGGGCGTGAGTCGTGCTTCGGTAGCTCAGATGGTAGAGCACTTGCCCGCGAAAGACAAAGGTCCCGACTTCGAGTCTCGGTCGGGCACACAGTTTTAATCTGGCAGGAAAGTTTCATATCAGCGCACACTCCGCTGCAGAGTGAAAATCTCATTCTGGATCCAAGTTAATTTTTAAAAAAACGTTAACGCACTCTTTTACTGCCGTTAACTTTCTGTGGGTCCGTTGATAGTTCATAAGGTACCTAGTATTTTCGACAAAAATTACGCCGCGCCGAACGCGGAAATCATATTCTGACAAATTCGGGTCACGCAGGTGCGGAGGCTACGCCGGGCTCCGCGAGACTGTTCTAAAACAATTGTGTGCGAGCGAGAATAAGACGGTGTTGGCTGTTTACTGTTTTTATTTACAGAGTGCGCTTTAAGTACTGCTTTTTGTTAATGTATTGACTGTGGAAACTAAATCATGCAATCGAATTGTAGGCTCTACAACTGATGAAAATCCGTGGCCACGTTTAACAGATTAACGTTAGTTTTGTGTCCAGATCGGGAGAATAACTAGTTTCCGATCGTAAACTGCGCTTGTCTAAAAAAAAAAAATCAACAGTTAGAGCTCACACTTTGAGTCTTAACAATTCGAAACAACGCTTAAGAAGAGCACATGAATCGCGGTATGTACAGTTCGAAGGAACAGTGACGACAGAGTAGGCAAAAGCCAAAACAAAAAATTAATCTTGATCATTCAGGTGGCAATAATCGGGTTTAAAGTATACAACAGAGAAGCATTGGAGAGTCTTTCAGCAGTGCAGCAATTGGCAGCGGTGTGTGGAGCAACGCACTGTGAAACATTTGTTATAAACGTGGTTCCTTTACATGTCGTTTAATCGAAGTCATTTGAGGAGATAATAATACCAGCAAAGTTCAACTTTGAGGAGAACACTGAGCAGACGCATCGTTGATGAACATATTCGATTAAAGTAACATTTTCTAAAGTAAGCAACTACTTTTTCATTGAAATTCAAACTAGCCTACGAGTATTGGACGAATACGAGGTACGAGCCATTAATTTAAAAAATGTAATTTTGACAACAAAGATAATCGTGATTTTTATTTTTGTGAACAGCGATGTAGTCTTTCTTTTACAGGCCCTTTGAAATCTAATGTACAGACAGCCATCATTTGAACAGTATAGATATTATGATCATTACGTGACTACATTGAAGGCGATAAATTCAATAATGTTAAGAGTTTGTTACGACAGTTGCGCGGGTTATATGTGATATTTGATATACCACCACGTCTCGAGTCCTTTACAGCTCTCATGACCACGAAGTGGTTTAACAAATCTTAAATTATTTCGGTTTACGTGGTAAAATCGATTAGCTGGCAACTACGGCAGACTGCTGGTCAGCTCACAACAAAAGATGTTTGGGCATGATTATTCATTGATTTGATACTGACACAAGAGTAAAATGCAAGGTCGCCAATCATATGATGTACCGGCAGAGGCAATGACTGATAGCGACTATGAGTTTAATATAGACAACAACAAAAAACAGATTAGTTATGAAGATAAATAATTCCATTTACTTGATTCTGTTAAACAATAAAAAAAATAGAAAACTGAAACAGTACTACATATAAAAATTGAGCCATTTGTATTCTCCTGTTTTACAAAAACATACGTAAAGTTCATTTGTTTAGACTTTTCCAATGATGTAAAAAATAACATCGTTTGCTATTACTTTACTAAAATTCATTATAGAAGACAATTACTTTCTTGTTTTATAATGCAAACCAAGTGAATGCTATGTTAATATTGCATTGCATATGTGCATTTTCATTTTTCGGTATGCTTACGCCGTCGAAAAATTCTAAAAAAAAAGGACTTTATTGATTACCTCTCAGTTGAACCTTTTTTACATATACAATTACCACCAACAATGGTAGTAGCTTTGTGAAGGCATTTGTGGTATTTGTTAAGGAGACAGACTACCAGATCTGGTGTTACATGATATGGACTCAGAACCTGATGATGCTGTTGCCGCGCGTTTAAATCAGTCCTCTGAAGGTGGTGAGTTAGAAATTATTTCAGTAGAATATCTGCTTCCCATGCCTGACAGCTGCCACATCATGCAGGCTATGACAGTAAATGGAAGACTTCAATACTTTACAAGTTCACATGTACGTTTAACTTGATCGCAAGCAAAGACGCAGACGCCACTCTACAAATAACTAGTTTTAAAATTCCGTACAGAAATGTTATAACCAAAACACGTCCTCCGTGAAAACAACAATCACGAAGCTCGGTGGCAGCGGATATATTTCATTCTGAATTAGGCAGGAGACTGATACTTCCAACAATAACTAGGTGGAACTCTACTTACGACGCCATTGTTGTTCTTCACGCATTATTGCAAACACAGAGACTTACTCTTCGTAGCGTCATGGCCCAGCTAAATGTTCAAACTTTCAATGGCCAGGAATATGTGAAGGTACATTTGATGAAATAAATGTCTGACTTCTTTCTATCTATGAATTCTATGTAATGATATTATTACTGTACTTGTTAGCGGGTTTTGTCGCCTGTCACTGGCGCCCTTGATCGAATTCAAGGAAAAGCTCAAGCATATCTCGGATCACTCCTGCCGACAATTGCGACAAATGCGTTTAAATTGAAGAATATAAAGGCTAGCGGTTCTTTTGAACTGCACGACTTTACCAATGTGTTATTAAGTGTCACAAATAAAAGGTTTGGACCTCTACTAGACGATGAACAATGCCAACTCACTGCAGCTATTCATCTAAAGTTCTGGTTGATATGGCTGGAAATTTATAACAAGAGTTGAGCGGAAGTAGTAAGAAAACGAATGTAAAAAGTCGTATAAAAGACTGTGGCACGGAACCACCGAAAGTTCAAAGAGGACAGAGATACTTCAAACAGCGGTGGCGGAGGCAGCTACAACGAAGACGAACAAGAAGATCTTTTTTTATGTCTGTTGCTCATTCTAAAAGAAGCCTCGAAGTAACACATTATTAAAAGTAAAGCCCAGAGTATACTCAAATGTTTCTGGGGATGAAATCAAAAGACTCATTCATTTATGTTATATATCTTGGGGACATAGTGTATTAAATTCATTTATTAAATATAATACCCTTATACCATCGAGCGCTGCAGTCGAACGACTATCTTCGGTGAGCCAACACGCCTCCTATTCCTGTGCCAAACGAGCCTCGCTCTCAGATGAAAACATTAACATGTTGATGTTCATGTATGGAAAATGCACCTTGATCAGATACTGTCTGAGTAAGGTGGTACTGTGGTTTAATTAACATTGATAACTAAATCATTATAAAACCAACTGATTTAACGGGTTTTCCCCTATATCTTTGATGTCCTATCTAAACTTCCTCAAACAAAACATTTTTATTTAAGAATGGTAAAGCGTTTGATTTTCTTGTATATTTCACTACACCCACAACATAAAGTTTACTATTACGAATTAACGATTAACTTAAACCTCCGATAAATCTCCTGTAAAGTAACGCTTTACCGTGTAACTAACCTCCGATAAATCTCCTGTAGAGTAACGCTTTACCGATTAACTAAGTTACCTTTTTTAGTAACGGGTTAACGATTAGCGAAGCTAACTTTTTATTACCGTTGTCCAGCTATGGAAGCTTCGTATGGAAATGTAATTTATCCACGTGAGAAGCGACTTACAAAACACTTGTTCGACTGATTCTTGAGTAACAGTGCTTACAATTCTAGGATCTTTGCAAGCTTGAATTAATAGAAGAGAGAGACAATATTCAACGAAGAGCGGCGTGTTTCGTCAGGGGATCTTTGGCGCCGCGAGAGATCACGGAGATGTGGCAGACACTACAAGAGAGGCGTTGTGAATCACGGACAAGTTTACCATTGAAATTGCGTGAGAGCTCGTTCCGGGCATAGTTGGGCAACATATTACTTCTTCCAAAAAGAAAACAACGAGAAAGTTCCAGAAATTGAAACTAATACGGAGGTTACCGTTAATCATTCTTCCACGCACCATTCGCGAATGGAACAGGGAAGAGAGGATCGAATAGTGGTACCACAGGTTCAGTCATACACTGTAAGGTGACTTTCGAAGTATACCCCTAGATGTAGATGTAGACATAACTTCCACCTAGCGACAATTTCGTCATTTTGTATCATTTTCACATTATACAGATACATGGTGTTCCAATACGACGCAAGCGCCTTCCGCAGCGTTGCGCGGAAACCAGTACTCCAACTGGACGATACGGCTCAATGCTCAGCCTGAGTGACAGGTGGTGCATCGCTAAATAGTTTGTGTTGTCCCTCATTTACTGTGCTATCGAGTTTATTTTTTTGTCTTCAGTTGTTTTGTGTATTATCGTTCACTATGGTATACACGAAGTATCGAAGATTTTTCGTTGTGCTGAACTGTGTAAACACAGAGTCGTATTTTAAATGCCGTCTTACTTCGGACAAAAATTTTCCACGGTCCGCATTCACACAGATTCGACGAGACACAGATTATTAAGGAAATTTCAAAGCTGGACTCACGTTAGATGTAGTAAGGTCTAGGGAAGGCTGAGTTTTAACAGAGAATGATCTGTAGGAGTAAGGGGTGGCTTTGGAATGAAGTCGGAGAAACTCGTAGCGACAATAAGTACTTCAGATCTGCATGTAGGTGGCATCTGTTCACAGATATTTTCATAATCTCAGACAGATATCTTATAAAGTAACTATGGTACATCGATTGGCCGATTAGATACTGCTGCTCGACATCGTTACAACAATCAGCTGTTGCTGTGTGTGTATCATGAAGAGGTTTAGCCTGCTGCACTAATCGTGAACTCGTAGAACAGTCGTCGTCGGAGTTCCGAAAATCCGAATCGTTTGTATTAAGAGTAGGGTTATCATATCAGTCTGGGACCTTTTCGGGACACTCTGAGATGAAACTGTAGAAATGAAGTAAAAAATTTCTCTAATGTAAGTACTTTTTATTTACAACACAATTACATGGAATTTCTTGCGGCAGAAGTAGTTAGTACACCACATTTTTCGAAAGATTTCATCTTTTTCAACAAGTATTTTTTCCATTTTACATATTTAGAAAACTCCATGCAAGTCAGCTTCGCACTGTCAGATTGATTACACCCTTCCTGGCAGCACTCGATTTCTTTCATCAGTCCACTGAGCCGACATCACCGAAAACACTCATTCCATAGCGGCCACAGCGGCACTGTGTGCAGGAACAAAAAACAGATACTCGTATAATTTTAGAAGTTGGCATCTGCGTTCAGGATTTTCGGTTTCCTTAAGAAAGGAAAATCCGTCTTCTACCACGGAGTGTTTAGACTTCCATTCTTCCGATTCACGCCCCGTTTTTAAAAAAAAATGTCTTCTGATACATATATTCCTGAAAACAACTGTCGCTTGAAATCTTCACACCACTTTTAGTCAGGTACATAATAGTATGTTCAATCATCACCGAATCTGGAGTTTGAGATGCGTCATCCAAACAAATAATTGATATTTATTAAAAGAAATAGCCCATTACTCAAGTAAGTGCAATGGTATAGATAGCCATTGTCTCTTCTTAAGATTTCGAATTCAAATTAATTATTTCTTTGTTAGGATTCTCATTCTTCATTTTGTTCAAATTCATCTTGGTTTGCATGCCAATAAAACTGGCAGCCTTCGTCTCATTCTATGAGTGTCGTATTTCAGTTATCAAGATTTTGCTCTTCTCCACGCTTTAAATATATGTATCTTTTGTTTCAAACAGAGCCAAATTCGACTGCAGAAACGTGAAATAAATTTTAAGGATCGAATCACTGAAAAAAATAGAAATTATTTTAGGTGGCATGTCTTCGGCGTCAAAAAGCTTAAGAATTCTCTCAAATGGGGGCATTAACGACAGCCGTCTTTTTCTTTGAGTGTGTAAGTAGGCTGTTTATGTTTTCTTATTGGCAACGTTACGTAGCGCTCTATATGAAAATCACTGGCTGTGCTGTGTGCAGTCTGTGGCTAGTTTGCATTGTTGTCTGCCATTGTAGTGTTGGGCAGCTGGATGTGAACAGCGCGTAGCGTTGCACAGTTGGAGGTGAGCCGCCAGCAGTGGTGGATGTGGGGAGACAGATGGCGAAGTTTCGAAGTTTGTAATACTGGATATCATATATTATGACTATTAAGGTAAATACATTGTTTGCTCTCTATTAAAATCTTTCATTTGCTAACTATCCCTATCAGTAGTTAGTACCTTCAGTAGTTTGAATCTTTTATTTAGCTGGCAGTAGTGGCGCTCGCTGTATTGCAGTAGTTCGAGTAACGAAGATTTTTGGTGAGGTAAGTGATTTGTGAAAGGTATAGTTTAATGTTAGTCAGGGCCATCCTTCTGTAGGGATTTCTGAAAGTCAGATTGCGATGCGCTAAATAATATTGTATGTCAGTTTAAGCACAGTCATGTACAGATGTTCTAAGGGGACGTTTCATATGTTGACCCTTAGCCTAGGATACCTCACTGGAATCTTCTGTTTTTTTCTTGTAGTTTGTGTAATTAGTGTATATTTTGTTTATTGCTAGCGCGTAATTATAGAGAGAATCTCCTTTGTAGTTGCAGCCTTTCATTGTTGTATAGTAAAACAGTTGTGGCATGCATGTAGATTTGCACCAAGTATTTCGCAGCTACGCTTGCAATTAACTGGATATTATTTTAAGTGCTATGTTAATGTGTTCCCCTATTTTCGCTCTTCAAATTGTGTTTTTCTGTGTTGTCGTGTGAAATATTGTGACAATAATGGCGTGTGAAAAACGTAACACTAGGCTCCAAAGTAAACTGAGAAATGACAGTGAAGACGAAAGCAGTGTGTTAACGCCACCATGTAATGAATTAACTAATGTTCAACATAGTAATTTGGTAATTGTGCATAGGGAAATGGAGCGGGCGGCAAACAATGGCGTAGGCAGTGAAACAATTAGTGAACAGGAAAGCATTATTGATCGATCGCTCGGCAACAGCTCGCCTCAGGAATCCGAAATGACAGGACACAATTTTACAAATACTGTAGATTCAGGTTTTGCGTCCTCACCGTTTTCTCAAATAAGTCAAGACACATTTTCTGCTTGTCAAAATGTGAATGTTGCTGGTGCAAATGCACTGCCGAAAAGCGTAGAGGAACAGATTCCAGACACTAATGCATTGTTGTTACAATTAATGCAACAAATGGGACTAAATCTTCAAAAGTTAGACACAATGGAACAAAATCAGAGACAAACACAGCAAAATCTTCAAAAGTTAGACACAATGGAACAAAATCAGAGACAAACACAGCAAAAGTTAGACACAATGGAACAAAATCCTCACAAGTTAGACACAATGGAACAAAATCTTCAAAAGTTAGACACAATGGAACAAAATCTTCAAAAGTTAGACACCACACTTGAACAAACACGTGAAGATTTAACCACTGAGTTACATAACATCGAATCGAAATGTAAAAGGTCTGTAATGACGTAAAAACACAAATTTGTGAGCATTTCCAATCTATTTTTTCGCGTCATGAAAATGCATTACAGAATCACGAAGCAGCCATAAAAGAACTGCAAACTATTGTTCATGAAAATCATGAGACCTTGCAAGCTAAAATTGACTCAGTTGCATCTACCGATTCGGTTACGCAACTTGCAAAAACTCAGGAAAACTTAAAGGACACAGTAGGTACCCTGAAAATTGGTTCAGAAAGACACATGGAGGAAATAAATACACTATCGGAGAAAGTAGCCGAACTTTTGGATCAGGTCACTAACTTATCTACAAAGGTAGATGATGATCTGAATGACACAAGACCCGTAGCCTTCACTGACACAGAAGAGTATGAGCAAATAAGAAAATTCGAACAAAATCAAAATCAAATCAATACACAGTACAAAAGAGAAATCCGGGAAGTACAAGATCAGTTGACGCAGGTAATACAAGAATTACATATTTCAGAGGACACT
Organism: Schistocerca cancellata; assembly: GCF_023864275.1. Classification (NCBI taxonomy): domain Eukaryota; kingdom Metazoa; phylum Arthropoda; class Insecta; order Orthoptera; family Acrididae; genus Schistocerca; species Schistocerca cancellata. Next base: position 340,335,231 of record NC_064626.1, on the reverse strand, counting down.
CGCGCTCCAACATGGGAAGAGGAACTTAGAAATATGGAAAAGCCACAAAATAATAACACAGGGCATTTCGGTAATTATGAAAGAAATTGGCAAGGTACACCGAATTTTAAGATGGAACCGCCGACACGACATAACAATGACCGATATGCTACTCGCCGAGATGATGATTTTGACTATAAGCTGTTCATTACTACACATAAATTCAAAATGTTTAAGAATTCTGCCAACGACATTCATCCACAAGCGTGGCTCCATCAATTCTCTCATTGTTTTCCTCCCAACTGGTCATTGGAGCACAGATTAGAATTTATGTGTGGCTACTTGGAGAATGAACCAGCTGTAAGAATGCGATCAGTCATTCACGATTGCCACAGTGAAGGAGAATTTTACCTTGCTTCCTCTCAGCATATTGGTCTCAAGCCACACAAGACCGAGTAAAACATGGCATCATAATGATGAAACATTTCGAACAATCTGAATTTTCCAGCCTTGTGAAATATTTTGAAGACATGTTGCATAAGAATCAGTATCTTTCAAACCCATACAGCCCCTCAGAACTCATCCACATTTGCTTCATCAAACTGCCTGAACATTTACAACATATTATTTTAGCAGGACGTTGCAAAGACGACATTGAAGCTTTTCAGGGACTGTTACAAGAACTGTTACCTCTCCACGGTAATGACTATCACAGAGACAATCAAAGAAACAGACAACATGGGAACCAAAACAATTATTATCAAGGGAGACAGAATAACTTTAGACACAACGGTGCAGCGCGCAGTTACGACTCAGGGAGAAATTCTCCACCATGTGACCGACAAGAAAGAAACTATGGAATCTACCGACATGACGACAGACGATATGATCGTAACGACAGAACTGAACTGCATCAGCACTGGCGGGATTCTCGTCACGGTGAATTTGTGGAAGTTAGGTCTCCTAATCCCAATAACGACGCGCGCCAACAAAGAAATAGACAATGACTTGCACCGCAGACTGCCGCGTGCGCCGGCTGGCTCAGAGAAAAATAACATAGACGTTAACCTTGAGAAAAATTTTAGCACTCCTCACCGACGTATACCACATGATAATTGCGTTAAAGTTGAAAGCCTGCGTACTAGGAAGAGTAAAGGTTTACACCACATTTCACATGTAAAACCGTTTATTGAAAGATAATCTGCTTTTTAACTTTGTCTTTGCCATAAAACGTTACACTTCACGTTACTAGTATGCTTTAGCAACTGTTACCATGCAACAATGTTTAAAGTTAAATATCCAGTCAAGAACCAAGAGAACTTATTCAAAGAGAACTTACGAATGCATTGTTATTGCGAACAGACGACACAGTGTTATTGTGTGTGTACATTCTTGCTTGTTAGTTGCACGATTACGTAACGACTATAAGGCTCACATACTTAGAACATTTACCAGTACTGCTAATGAGATTCTAATGCAACATTTTGGTTTACTTGAAAATACATTCTGGATTTAAGGTACTTTCTGTGAGATACCAAGTGAGACAATGGTTAGTTTATGTGACAGCTACACGATTTTATCACGACGCTACTAATGTGTGACACAATTTACATTGTTGCTTTTGCGGAGTATCTGTTTTATATCTGCACGGTTTTTTTGAATTCTTCTGGAAAGTAAAACATGTTTTAGTAGTAACTTTTGTGGTACAGCTACAATGAGACAGCCTTTTCTGTAGCACAACAATACGTTACAGCACAGTACTTTCTTCATCACGGCAATAAGCGTAATAAGTAAGATATCTATACGCAAAGCATTTCACTTTTGTTTATCATGAGGTCAGTACATTGACTTCTGCAGAACTTAGCTTTTGGAGGACGATAACTACAACACTTCCACAGAGATTATCTTACAGCAAGACGCACATTTAGCGCTACAGGACACATATTTGAGTGATTAATTTTGTTCTTAAAACATTTATTTTTAAAGATTTTTGAATTACAAAGAAAGTTTTCCGTGATACATTTCATTCCATTGCTGTAATCTGTAACACCTGAGGGTATAATTACAATAATCCTCAGGAGGGTACACGTTTACTTTGTGTACCATGTGTTTGGCAAGCACAAGGAGCCCTAGCTAATATGGTATTTGCTTATACAACTTAACACATCGGTACCATATTTCTCTAACACATAAATTACACAGCTATCTTATCATTTAACAGAGAAACAAACATCTTTTTAGTACGTCAGTGACACATGTTTACGCAATTACAGAGTTAGATTACTTCACACTTACGAAATTGTATTTTGTCTGTACTTTGTGAACTCTTCATATTTTTTCGGACCCATTGTGATAGTACGAGAGCTTTGAATGATATATTTGGTATGGGATCACGATTTTTAACGTACGTTTGAGGCAGATGACACTTTTGACATGAGCAGAGAATTTTTTTAGGTTTTGAAATTATTGGAGGAAGCTACGACGATTTTGAGAGTTGACTGAGGTGTTATGATGTTATTATTACGATGACTATGTGTATTATGCTGTTGCAGTATGTTTATGATCAATAAGCTGATGCTATATGAGTTATTTGATTATGCTATGTATCTGTTATGATGAAATATTGAAGAAGTGTCGACGAATAAGGTAACGAATAATGAGTAGTGTTTAGGGACTCTGGTTTGTGAAAAAGGTTGTTGGAAACCAAGAATCGTACTTTAAGAGTTATGAAATTTATGTAAATGCGTGAATGTATTACAATACCGATGAAAATTTTTGGACAATGTTATATTCATAGGATTTTGTTTCTACACATTTGCAACGCAAATTCTTGACCTGTGAAATATTTTTATATGAGACTGTCACTGTAGCGGAAATTGCTGTCGTAAATATTTCCATAAGAAAGTTAAGTGACCACCTGCACGTGCGTCGTGGGCACCCAGCTGTGTCAGACGCCTGGAGAACAAGCCATTAGAGTGCGTGCCTTTTCAGAGGCAGAGGTAGAAAAGAAAAGAAAGGGAGGCCATTATCCTCGCTTTTGACATTCCTTTGTAGAAAGCACCACAAATACGACACGTTTACATCTGCACACCTGATTATGACAAGCGTCTTTCTCTAGAATTGAGGGAATTTTTACTGCGTTATGAAATGCCATATGGCTAATGAATGATGTTTCATGCCGTCCTTTGTACATATTTGCTCATTTTCTTTAATATCTAGTTTCTAGCTGCACTGCAGCATTGCTTAAAATAAAATTTAATATATGTACTAATATAGTTATTTTATGCCCACAGATCCAGTCAATAAGAAATTTATGATCTACTTCCAAGAAAACGAGGGCACATAAATAGACATTTCCCTTCACAGGAATTGCATAAATAATTTCTTTACGATTTGGCAACTTATCTGCTAGTGTAAGTTCTCGTGATGCATCACTCTAGTATTAAGATGTGACATAAGTATTAGACATGGCCATTTTAGTGTAATATTTTTTCTGCTTGAGCTATGTCATGTTTAGATATAAGTTTTGTTATTTGGTGCTGCTGTTTGCCAGGCATAATGTTACAGAATTTGACTTTGTATTACGCTGTTAAGCCAGTTTTACTACGGATTTAGTTTTCTTGTTTGCTGCACAGTGCCTTATATTAGTTGTAATATTGCAATTGCTTTGCCAATTTGAATTTTTTTGTCATTGATGTTTGTGTTAATTGTTTTGTGCTGCTGCATTGCCTCGTCCCTTAGTTTAGCATCTGTGCTCAGTAGATTTAAGTTAGCTTAAGAGGGGGTAGCCTATAAGAGAATGAGTTGCGATGAATTTGAAGAAATGCACTGAGAGGTTATACGAGAAAAATACGGAAAGCATGCTTGGATAGGGTTTTTCTGGCTGGAGCAAATATCGAAATAAGACGAACGATCTATGGAATGAAGTTTTGGGTTGGACTGCAGTACCAAATGTTACACTGAAAACAAACCCTGTCCTTTCCTTTTGTGTTATCCCACTATGTGTTTGTGTACCCTTGTGTATTTGTTTTCTTCCTGTCTCTGTGTAGTTTCATAGAATTTTTTTTCTCTTCTAATACTAAGCTACATTCACTATGATGAGCAATACTGTTATCCTCCAATATAATTGGCATTACTAATATGTTATTTACCTTGTAAATATGCTTAGACATTATTTATTCTGTTTTGTTTTAATGCTCAAGTGTACAGTTGATGTTTCAAAAGTTATTCTGATCTTTTACGTATTTACTTATCTCATAATTCCTGTAACACTGATGTATATGTCTATTTCTATTCTTTTGTAAAGTCTGTATTACTACAAATGTTATCTGTATTGTTATGCTCTTTAATGACGTATTTTGTACCTTTGTAATTGTATTCTTATGTTATAAAATTGTAATTGATACCAGTTCATCATATTATTAACTTGTTAGTTACATTTCACTGCACACTTTTCTGTTGGTCATAGTATATGGACAAAATGTGAGAAGTAGGGACTGTTAGTGTTTGCATGTGTGTTGATAATTCAGCAAGGGACTGGATAACAGCATTGCTGGTTCTAAGGACAATTCCAAAAACTTTGTGAGTGCACAAGTGATGGTTATGGACTTGCTATATTATCTGAAAGACTCTCCAATGGTGATTGTGCACCCGCACAGTCACAACAGATGGCTGCTGGCCATCTCTACAAGGACTACAGTGGGTCTGCACCTCTGGTGGCCCACCAATACCATACTCTCTACCAGGACTACAGTGGGCCTGTCCACAATTTCTACAAGGACTGCAGTGGGTCTGCACGTCTGGTGGCCCACCAATACCAATACTCTCTACCAGGACTGCAGTGGGTCTGCTCTGTGATGACCTATCTACCAATCTTCTTCAAAACGTCGAATGACTCTACTGTGGGTTTGCTCTGTTGTGGCCCATTACCTGTCTGCATGTCAAGAGTCAGCACTGTCTTTCCTTTGGAAGGACAACACTACTTCTTCAAGACTGCATGGAAATCCACTACTTCTGTGTGCAATTTCTTTTACTAATGAGACTTTGTGAAAAACAAAAACTGTAATTACTACACTCCTGGAAATGGAAAAAAGAACACATTGACACCGGTGTGTCAGACCCACCATACTTGCTCCGCACACTGCGACAGGGCTGTACAAGCAATGATCACACGCACGGCACAGCGGACACACCAGGAACCGCGGTGTTGGCCGTCGAATGGCGCTAGCTGCGCAGCATTTGTGCACCGCCGCCGTCAGTGTCAGCCAGTTTGCCGTGGCATACGGAGCTCCATCGCAGTCTTTAACACTGGTAGCATGCCGCGACAGCGTGGACGTGAACCGTATGTGCAGTTGACGGACTTTGAGCGAGGGCGTATAGTGGGCATGCGGGAGACCGGGTGGACGTACCGCCGAATTGCTCAACACGTGGGGCGTGAGGTCTCCACAGTACATCGATGTCGCCAGTGGTCGGCGGAAGGTGCACGTGCCCGTCGACCTGGGACTGTACCGCAGCGACGCACGGATGCACGCCAAGACCGTAGGATCCTACGCAGTGCCGTAGGGGACCGCACCGCCACTTCCCAGCAAATTAGGGACACTGTTGCTCCTGGGGTATCGGCGAGGACCATTCGCAACCGTCTCCATGAAGCCGGGCTACGGTCCCGCACACCGTTAGGCCGTCTTCCGCTCACGCCCCAACATCGTGCAGCCCGCCTCCAGTGGTGTCGCGACAGGCGTGAATGGAGGGACGAATGGAGACGTGTCGTCTTCAGCGATGAGAGTCGCTTCTGCCTTGGTGCCAATGATGGTCGTATGCGTGTTTGGCGCCGTGCAGGTGAGCGCCACAATCAGGACTGCATACGACCGAGGCACACAGGGCCAACACCCGGCATCATGGTGTGGGGAGCGATCTCCTACACTGGCCGTACACCACTGGTGATCGTCGAGGGGACACTGAATAGTGCACGGTACATCCAAACCGTCATCGAACCCATCGTTCTACCATTCCTAGACCGGCAAGGGAACTTGCTGTTCCAACAGGACAATGCACGTCCGCATGTATCCCGTGCCACCCAACGTGCTCTAGAAGGTGTAAGTCAACTACCCTGGCCAGCAAGATCTCCGGATCTGTCCCCCATTGAGCATGTTTGGGACTGGATGAAGCGTCGTCTCACGCGGTCTGCACGTCCAGCACGAACGCTGGTCCAACTGAGGCGCCAGGTGGAAATGGCATGGCAAGCCGTTCCACAGGACTACATCCAGCATCTCTACGATCGTCTCCATGGGAGAATAGCAGCCTGCATTGCTGCGAAAGGTGGATGTACACTGTACTGGTGCCGACATTGTGCATGCTCTGTTGCCTGTGTCTATGTGCCTGTGATTCTGTCAGTGTGATCATGTGATGTATCTGACCCCAGGAATGTGTCAATAAAGTTTCCCCTTCCTGGGACAATGAATTCACGGTGTTCTTATTTCAATTTCCAGGAGTGTATTATGATGAATGATCAGGACTATCTTTATGGACTGTGAGAAAATTTTAGCTTTTGACCAACATTGTATTAATAAGTGTGTGGATTTGATATCTTTCTTACTGTAATTATGAAAAAATTTTTCAAATCTGTATTGGCCACTGCCCAAAAAAATTTGTAAAATTTTTTGTGGGGAGCATGGGGGCTATGTAAGTAGGCTGTTTATGTTTTCTTATTGGCAACGTTACGTAGCGCTCTATATGAAAATTACTGGCTGTGCTGTGTGCAGTCTGTGGCTAGTTTGCATTGTTGTCTGCCATTGTAGTGTTGGGCAGCTGGATGTGAACAGCGCGTAGCGTTGCACAGTTGGAGGTGAGCCGCCAGCAGTGGTGGATGTGGGGAGACAGATGGCGGAGTTTCGAAGTTTGTAATACTGGATATGATATATTATGACTATTAAGGTAAATACATTGTTTGCTCTCTATTAAAATCTTTCATTTGCTAACTATCCCTATCAGTAGTTAGTGCCTTCAGTAGTTTGAATCTTTTATTTAGCTGGCAGTAGTGGCGCTCGCTGTATTGCAGTAGTTCGAGTAACGAAGATTTTTGGTGAGGTAAGTGATTTGTGAAAGGTATAGTTTAATGTTAGTCAGGGCCATCCTTCTGTAGGGATTTCTGAAAGTCAGATTGCGTTGCGCTAAATAATATTGTATGTCAGTTTAAGCACAGTCATGTACAAATGTTCTAAGGGGACGTTTCAAGTGAGATGGAAGAGTCTGATGACTGACATAAACGTATAAGCAGAACTCTTTTAGTTTCTCTGTCTCTATTGTGTACACTCAAAAATAATTAAATATTATCATGACGGTTATTTCAATGTTGACAGTTACGATTCCAGCAGCGCATGAAACAGAATTGTGGAGAATATGGGCAGGGCATCCAGCTCCTTCTACATTTTTTAAAAAAAATTCTTCTTCAGTTTGGTGGAACACAGTCACGTCAATGAAGCCCTCAGAAGTTGATATTGGTACTGTCTGCACAGAAAGCGATTAATGTATCTACTGGAATCTGCAGTTGTCTTAAAGCGTCTGTACAAAACTTTGCAATTGTCTCCCATGTTTCGTTATTCAGGGAATCAAACTTCAGCAGCTTCTGTTGGATTCCGTCAATTTCAGCGAAATATTGAAGAACTTCAGGAAACATCTTTTCAGTCTTGTTGTTCGATGCGTCGGTGCTTATGCCATAAAATGAAACTTGTTGGAATTGTTTTACTGAGATGAAACTGCTACAAATCTCAAACGATTCCTGATCCGTATGTCCTTTCTTGACGAAAGACCACTGTTTTGTATAATCATTCGAAGTGTGACACTTTCCCTTTTCATCCTTAGGTATTTTCGTAAGCTATGATAAGATAAGTTTATTAGACGGTAAACGGTCGACAATAACACTTTAATCATCGAAGTACGCGTCACTATACACTTCACGCCCTATATACCCGCAGTAAACACTTCAGACATTGCTAACGTGCACTCGTTCGCATTACGCTTAGAAAGAATCGTCTTATCAGATCGCTATTCAAATGGGAACTGCTCGATTCTTCCGCGTGACGCTGCTTAGCCCCGTATAATGCTGTAGAAGTCTGTTGTTTTCTCGAATGATTGCTCTAGATCTAGAAGGTGCCTGCACCGTCGGTAAAGGACACGCAACATGCATCGTCATCTGTGAGACGATCTTGTCAACATAAACTTGTTGACAAAAGTAAGACTAACTGAGGCTTTATTTACACGTTGTGCTAACAGATGGCGTTGCATTAGTACCTGAACCAAGCTCGAAACAGTATTTTGCAAAATCGGGACAAAATTGGGTTTCGTCGGGATGTCGGGACAAGAAGGTCCATAAGGTGACGTTACCGATATATGGGGGCGGATGGTAACCCTAGCCAAGAGGTTCTACATGATATGAAAGCAAGAGTGCGATGTGTGATTAGTGCAACTTGTGTAACTGGACCTATATTTTGCGACCAGACCGTAAATCCTGATAAATATATGGACAGTATCCTGTGGTAGCTCAATATAATGCAACATTTTTCCAAGGAACTAACATCTGTGCAAAACAACTATGGTTATTTCGTGCAAGATAATGTAACAGTACACACCGACATTGGGTCTATGCGGTATTACTAAGAGCTTGTGATGTTGTTATAGCTGACTGGTCTCCACGCTCCCAAGATCTAAATAAATGTCATTTTTATCTTTGGGGAATGTTAAAAGAAAAGCAGTGTGGTAACAATCACCATACAGTCGAAGAAATACAAAATTCGGCTTATGATTTCAAGAACTTCGGCACCCGAAACTCGACAAATGTTTAACAATGTGTTCAAAAGATATGGGTCTACGGTTGCCGCAGAGGGACGTCATTTTGAGTCCCTACTGTAAATAAAGGTAGAGTCATCTCCTCGCATTGCGCCGTGGCTTATGCTCAGTTGAAGGAGACCCACCAAGTTGCCATGGGACAGCTGCCGAGGGAACCAGCCGGTGCACGTACTGTGCGAACTGCGGGGATGCGATTGAACCGCACTTGAAAGACCCTGCCTATCGTAGTATAGTGCGTCGTCACCCCAGCTACATACGAGTATCTCCATTCACACTGTAAAATCGTGTTCGCACTAATTTAGGTCCAGCTCTGTCCCCTTCTCCATCACAAGCTTCATCATCTTCTTCTTCTCAGAACATCCCCATATACATCTCTGTCCCACCCATCTCCAAATCCAGCTACATCTACATCTATATCTTGCTATGTATCTTGCAAATTGTTGTTGATTACTACCCAACAAGTATGACCGACCCCGACCAGTTTTGTATAATACATTTGCTCACTAATTTGGCACAATTTTAGCTAAATTGACGCTATTTCTTACATATAAATTTCTTAAAGCTTACATTTACACGATCTTAGCAGTCTTGCGTAACGCTGCGCAGGATCGCAGTTAAGAGTGCGCAGTCTTTAACAATGATCACAAATGTAAGGCCCTGAGCCTGCTTAATGAGAACATGCCTCTTGCCGGCCGTTGTGGCCGAGTGGTTCTAGGCGCTACAGTCTGGAACCGCGCGACCGCTACGGTCGCAGGTTCGAATCCTGCCTCGGGCATGGATGTGTGTGATGTCCTTAGGTTAATTAGGTTTAAGTAGTTCTAAGTTCTAGGGAACTGATGACCTCAGAAGTTAAGTCCCATAGTGCTCAGAGCCATTTGAACCATTAGAGCCTCTTGCCACCGGTGTTAACACTGCCCACAATCCACTCAATAATCTTCAAAGCTCTTTCCTTTGTCTCTTCATGTCGAAGTTGGTGTATGGTGTTGATTTGATAGATTTTGAATTCTTCTTGTCCTCTTTGGTTTCAAGCTTTCTTTTCACAAATTTTCCTTTATGCTTCTTATCTCTTTCTTTTCTCTTGTCTTCCTTTTCTGGAAGCTTACTTCCCTTCAAAAGCCCCATATTGCAGTATATATATATTACACTATTCAACAGCTTCATACCTGCTCTTCGTAGTGGTAATATTAGAAATTATACTGATCCAATGCGATTGTTATATACTGCTACCAAGACGACTGAAAATATTATAACGAATTACTAAAAAATATTTATCTGCTAAACGTAGACGTGTGAGTGGAGTGAGCTCACGTGTGAGACTCGTCAAGACGATGCGACTGGCTGGCTAGTAGCGTCAGGTGGCTGATGAGGTTACTCTACTTAAAAATATAGCGACTTGCACTCTTACCCGACATTACCCTGCTACCCTCATACGTAATGACAGATAAGGGCCAGCCGTTGTGGCCGAGCGGTTCTAGGCGCTCCAGTCTGGATCCGCGCGACCGCTACGGTCGCAGGTTCGAATCCTGCCTCGGGCATGGATGTGTGTGATGTCCTTAGGTTAGTTAGGTTTAAGTAGTTATAAGTTCTAGGGAACTGATGACCTCAGAAGTTAAGTCCCATAGTGCTCAGAGCCATTTGAACCATTAGAGTCTCTTGCCACCGGTGTTAACACTGCCCACAATCCACTCAATAATCTTCAAAGCTCTTTCCTTTGTCTCTTCATGTCGAAGTTGGTGTATAGTGTTGATTTGATAGATTTTGCATTCTTGTCCTCTTTGGTTTCAAGCTTTCTTTTCACAAATTTTCCTTTATGCTTCTTATCTCTTTCTTTTCTCTTGTCTTCCTTTTCTGGAAGCTTACTTCCCTCCAAAAGCCCCATATTGCAGTATATATATATATATTACACTATTCAACAGCTTCATACCTGCTCTTCGTAGTGGTAATATTAGAAATTATACTGATCCAATGCGATTGTTATATACTGCTACCAAGACGACTGAAAATATTATAACGAATTACTAAAAAATATTTATCTGCTAAACGTAGACGTGTGAGTGTAGTGAGCTCACGTGTGAGACTCGTCAGAACGATGCGACTGGCTGGCTGGTAGCGTCAGGTGGCTGATGAGGCTACTCTACTTAAAAATATAGCGACTTGCACTCTTACCCGACATTACCCTGCTACCCTCATACGTAATGACAGATAAGGGCCAGCCGTTGTGGCCGAGCGGTTCTAGGCGCTCCAGTCTGGATCCGCGCGACCGCTACGGTCGCAGGTTCGAATCCTGCCTCGGGCATGGATGTGTGTGATGCCCTTAGGTTAGTCAGGTTTCAGTAGTTCTAAGTTCTAGGGGACTGATGACCTCAGATGTTAAGTCCCATAGTGCTCAGAGCCATTTGAACCATTTGAACAGATAAGGTCTTACACTTTGAAGATACGCTGAACGTGAATTTATAATGCCCAATAGAAGAAACTTAATAACGCAATCTTACTCGAAAATAAGTTGAAAATGGTTACATAACACACACTTTGATAAATTAAGTGCAACGAATTGTGACCTGCACGTCTAACATGGGTTAATAACTCATAAATGAATAGCTTCGTAAATGCATTGGCTTACTTTGAACATGTGCTAGCTTTTCGCTTACAGAAATTAGGTGTACAGTGGCGCTGTTTTCCCGTACATGCACTCATCAACTCAGACTGAAAAAGACCGTTCCTTATCATAGTGATCAGTTATTGCACTCCAATTTCCCTTCCTTCATAACAGTGTACTACATAAACCTAAATAGCATGCAAGGAACTCGACTTACTATGATTCATAATTCTCAGTGCCAGCTCTGTAGTTGAGAGGCTGTTCCTCACAGTGACTGTGACTAACGTGGTTACCGTTTATAGGACATCAGATGGAGGCTTGCCAGCGTGGCAGTTTCACACAGAACAAATACAAAGAGTGATATGGGTTTTGGTAAAATGAGTTCATAAGACTTAAGTTTAACAAGCAATATATAGAATTTAAAGACAAGAGATAAACTTAATAGCCCCATATAGTTATTCCAAACTACGATTCCATGATTCCACTTTACAAACCAAAGTAACATCGTCTGAAATAGATTACTCTGATTCCTTGAAAAATTAATCCTTACGCTTTAACATCTCTGAATTCATAATAGCACTGAATGAAATACATCAATAAGTGATGCAATAACCAGCTTCCGGACAGGTCGAGATAGCAATCTTTGAATACCTATTTATGTTGTGCAGAAACGTGTGAGCTGGTACTGCTACGCGGAGTAATGTAAGCAAACAACTAACCTCGCCACGTGGAACTAACCTTCATCACGGTAAGGAAACTGATTTGGTCTCAACCGCTTCTTTATGCATTGCAATATCAGCTCAACAGCGTGGATCTCGGCCAGACAAAAGTAGTGTTCTCCTCAATATCAGAAACGCAGCACAAAGTGTGTCTTCGACTGCACCATTCGAAGACCGAACAAGTGGTGACCAAGAGTAACGGCAAACTAATTTTGAACAAGTAGGACTACATGTCCCACTCCGGCGAAGCAGTACTATAGATCGAAAGCAACCGAATCGCTCAATACTTTGTTTCCATAGTGATCAAGCAAGAGGTTGCTAAAGAGCTTGTATCGATACATGGAATGTAGTTAGAGCAAAATTTCATAGTCTGTAGCAAATATAAGCATCGCGATACACAAGATGGCGAAATATACTGTGAGGAAATGAAAGTGCTGAGTAACAGGCACTTTTCACCATGTCAAAATACTAGCTGCGTAAGTTCTCGTAGCTGTGATTACCTTACTGTGACTCATTTGAAAGAAATTTCCAAATGGAAATGCGTGTTACTCATGTCATAAATTACAAGAATACTAAAAGACAAATCTAAAGACATACAAGAATTAGAAAAATCATGGAGAAAATGCCAATACCAGAAGACGGCATAATTCATAATTCCATACTATTTCGCGGCCTGACCAACCAACAATTTTATACGATCAAGTATTCGTGGTAATGATAGTTGCAGCGATTTTAGTAGTTGTAGATCGGTAAGAAAGGATGGCTCCATCATTTTTGCCGATCTGAGGCCAAGGGTCTAAAAATTGTTCAAATGGTTCTGAGCACTATGCGACTTAACTTCTGAGGTCATCAGTCGCCTAGAACTTAGAACTAATTAAACCTAACTAACCTAAGGACATCACACACATCCATGCCCGAGGCAGGATTCGAACCTGCGACCGTAGCGGTCGCTCGGCTCCAGTCTGCAGCGCAGGCCAAGGGTATCCAATACTGTTAATGGTGGTAAGAAAACGTCCACACTGAACCTACGATCATCGCGATTGGACAGCCCGACAAATTTCACCAACCCCAGGAAGTACATCAGCCTTTCTTTCACATCTCAGCAGCGACCTGTAGAGTGATTTGGCACTGTGCTTACAGCCGCCACAAACTAGTCGCATGCGGTGACCGTTGATTCGCTAGCTACAGGATGAGCCAAAACCCCATGACTACTTGCATAATGGGGTTGGGCCATTTTTGGAATGAAATACAGCTGCAGTTCTGCGTGGCAGAAATTCGATAAAACAATGACAGGTTTCTGGATGTTTGTGACACCAGATATATGCGCACGGATCACCCTACTCCCGTAAATTACAGCCCCGTGCTTTATAGACGTGTGGCTAGTGCCCGATACCATCCCTGGTGTGTTCGACTGGATTAAGAGCAGCAGAATTTGGTGGTCAAGACATCAACGTAAATTCGCTTTCACGCCCCTTAAACCACTGTAGCTTGTTTCTGCCCTTGTAAAACGAGCAGGTACCCTCCTGGAAGATGCTCATATCAATCATGAACGGATGCAGGTGGTCCGCAATAATGTTCTCATAGTCCATAGCCGTCATACTTCTTTCGGTAATACCACTGGTCCCATGGAACCAAGGAACCTCAGATGAATGTTCCGCATACCATAATACCGTTCCCAACTGGTTTGGGTCCGTATCGCGGTGCCTGTTTCGAGCAGCCACTCGCCTGTATGATTGCGAATCCGGTCACGACCATCGGCCTGGTGTAGCAAGAAACGTCATTCATCCGACTAAGTGACACGATTCCACTGATACGCGCTACAATCTCGACGATCCTGTGCCTATTGTTCTCACAACTGACGACATTTTTTTCAGCATGGGAACACATATAGGGGCGTCGGTTGCGGCGGCCCATATTAAATAATGCATTGAACCACGTGCTCTGTAACACTTGTACCTACTCGTGGTTTCAACATTCTTCATCCAGTTTCCATATAAGCCCACGACAGAAGCTTATGAATAGCAGACCAGCTCCACCTTTACATTATGCTCGTCGGGCCACAACAATCTGCGCTTCGTCAGAGTCGCGCTTGTCAGTTGATTACCTCATCTGCGGTTCATATTGCCGTTAGAATGATTCTCTACTCGTTTCTGCTCCACTTATACAGTGGCCTCAAACATTTTGGGTCAAATTGAAAGACGTGATAGTGGGTCCACAACCGATTATATGCAGATAGGCAAGCAATGGTCGAAAGCATTTATTTACTTTGTTATGGACACATAAAGCGTACACAGCACAATAACAACGTGGCTCACTGTAGTTGTTCAAAGTTACGACCGCCAGTCTCAGTGCATGTATTTCAACGGCGCAAGCAGTTCTGCCGCATTCTCGCAAAGATCCCGCGCATCTGTTGTCCTCTGCAACACAGCGGGTGATAAACAGTCTACACTCCTGACCACCTAACATACATACTGTACAGAAGTTACCTCACACCACGTGTGTCCTGTGACGACAGTATGCATCGCACCGAGACATTAATCTATTCCGCATGTCCACCACTACCTCTGGTGTCCGTTATCTACTGCATCAGACAGCTTGTGATGTGCCCATGGTGAGGTCTGTTACTGTGTACAGTGCAAGGCGCGTAGTCAAAGATGGAAAGTTACTCATCACGAGAGCTGGTAGACATGCATTTAATTTACGGTGCGGCAGGATGTAGTGCTCGTCAAGCAGCACTAATGTACTAAGAACTCTTTCCCAACAGGCATCGCGGTGGCCGAGCGGTTCTAGGCGCAGGTTCGAATCCTGCCTCGGGCATGGATGTGTGTGATGTCCTTAGGTTAGTTAGGTTTAAGTAGTTCTAAGTTCTAGGGGACTGATGACCTCAGATGTTAAGTCCCATAGTGCTCAGAGCCATTTGAACTAACAGGCATCACCCTAGTTGGAGGAAGTTTACATTTGTGAATACCAACTTACAAGAGTCGGGGTCGTTCATGCCACAGTGAGCCGGCCACGGTTCCTGCCAAAGGTATGTCCGAACACCAGACATTAAGGACATGCCCAGCAATTAGCACCCGTCAACTTGCTCTTGAAACACACTCTTCGAAGGATACAGTGTGGAGAGTACTCGTGGAACAGGTACTACACATCTTTCATAAAGAACGTGTGAAAGCACAAGGATTTTGAGCCCAGATCTCATTTCTGTCAATGGATTATCGATTGCAGTGCTGTAGTGCTGAACTCCGTACAGTTTATACTGTCACGAATGAGGCAACAGTCATGTCTGGAGTGAGGACAATCCCCACGTCACTCTCATCGAGGGCTACCAGCAACGATTCTCTGTCAACATATGGGCGGGCATCGTCCAAGATCACCCAACAGCATCTTATTTGCTACCTCTCTATTTGACTGGTCCACGTTAATTTGTGTTCCTGCAACAAGTGCTGCCACAGTTCTTGGAGACTGTTCCTCTTTTCCGTTAAAGGATGTGGTTTCAACACGACGAAGCACCATTCACTTCGATGTTAACGTCCGCGAGCACCTGAACAACACGCACGCTCATCGTTCGATTGGAAGGGGGGTCCTGTCCCATCTGTCCCATGGCCAGCGCGATCGCCGGATCTCACACCTCTGCGGTTACGTCATGATCTTGATGTATGAGACGCCGGCAGAAACGGATGAAGACCTGTTTACTAGGGTCCAGCCTGCCTGTCTACTTGTACAACACACAGGGATCTTTGCGGTAGAACTTCATGCGTCGTTGTTACGCATGCATTGCGACTGGTGATCATCACTTTAAACAATTACTTCGAGCAACCGTTTTTGTTATGCTGTGTGCGTCCATAACACAATAAATGAGCGTTTCCAACCATTGGTTCCATATCCCAATATAATCGGTTGTGGACCCACTGTCACCTATTTCCATCTGACACAAAAAGTTTGAGACACCCTGCGAATTTTCTTCAGCCCGTCACCAGTCGCCAGGCTTCATTAAATCTCACGGTGGGAAGTTGTCATAATGATCTGGACCATTAGAGTAAACACGGGTCGGTAGTTGGATCGGCAGTTTATATCTGAATACAGCACCTACCAATCTTTTATCGGCCTGTTCTTTGATTTGGAATTCTAATAGAGCGTATAGCTGTTTAAGAATATTCCAATTTTCTTTTACTGGTACTCATTTGAGTTCACGTACGCTTGCAGTGGTATCGCTCTCTACCTACGTCGATTTTGTTTCCCACAAATTACGAGCTTTGTGGTTATGACCTTGTAATGTTGATGCATTAAGTTGTTCTGAAAGCGGTGCTGATATTCAAGACGATAAAAGCGGGTTAAAAACTGTGAGCTATCTGGGGAAGTTAACCTTGCATTACTGAGCAACTATTTCACCAGGTATCCGGTCTAGCGTACCAAATTCCCAACAAGACTAACATTAATTATAATCTTTTAGTAGTCATCTTACGATAACCGGTGATATATATACAAAAGGTCAATTTAAATAAAAAGAAATAAAACAATTTGTAATTGGACATTTATTTTAACACTGATCATTGTTCCGTCAAAATTTCAGCATATTAAAGTTGATTCATAACTAAACTGGTGCCTTATTTAGGATTGTGAAAATGTGAGTTAGTAATCTTACGGAACACATCAAATATGGAGCCAAGATTGGTAGAGTGCATACAACACTGCATTCATAAAATAACACACGAAGAACGTTGAAACATATGCAAGAGGAAATTAACCACTACCAACCGATTCAATTTTCACCCAAAGAAGTTACGTTCGTAGCGCAATCCTGTCCCTCATGTAATTACCACACACTGGTGTACTAAATTCGTACTAACTCTCTGTGAAATCTTCCCGAAAAGAATAGCTGAGGGCTACTTTGATGATTACACTACATGTTTCACGTGGTCACCTCGGTTTACACAAAGAGTGTAACTCCACAATAATTTTGATAATTAAAATAAATTACATCGAAACACAAACTACAAAAGAAAAACCTCGAACTGGTTACTATCGTCTTACTATTAACCTGATGGGTCAAACAATTGCATAAGCACGTGGTACTGGTCTCACAAAGTACACCCCACCCGGGTTGAACATAAAGAAAAGTTGCTACATTGAAAAATTTTGTCAAGACGAGACGTTATAATCTCACGCACATTCGCATTTAAGATTGATGATCTTAGTTAGAGTTACGGATCACCCACAATTGGTTCCACTTTACTCACAAAGTAGTGACAAAGTAACTACCGGAAGATATTCTGAACTTCACACTCGAAATACACTGCCTTGCAATTTAAGATAACATTAGATATTTTAGAGCTAAACCTGAAATAAAGGTGATTAAATTTTCAGTTAGGCTGAACTTAAGAAATCCATTGTCCTACGGACTTAGCAGAGACGCGTTTAGCCGGAGATCTTACCACTTCAGATGCTCGCCGCGGACAGACTGACCTGGAATCCTACCGAGCGTGCTTCCAGATACAAAAGGGAAGTGACCAGAGAGTCAGCTTCCTATACCAACATGACAAGGAACGGACAGGACCATACTAAGAATAGAAACCTCTTTGCTTTTAGAAAGCGTAGCTACCTGTTCCGACGTTGGTCCTACTGTTCTCTAGCAGACAGGCTTGTCTGCTACCATCAAGCATGCAACTAGAAATACATTTGCTCATTCATCCTTTCACACAGAAGGGAAGGGGGCTCTATGGTCATCAGTCCCCTAGAACTTAGAACTACTTAAACCTAACTAACCTAAGGACAGCACACAACACCCAGCCATCACGAGGCAGAGAAAATCCCTGGCCCCGCCGGGAATCGAACCCAGGAACCCGGGCGCGGGAAGCGAGAACGCTACCGCACGACCACGAGCTGCAGACAAGGGAAGGGGGATGACAGTATCTTATTATATACACTATATAAAAGAAAGTGCATGTAGGTTCCATAGGAGACTGTGTGACATGAATTACATATAAACTGTGTTTTAAACTGTAGTAGTGTGACAGATCGTTCTTGAATATGTGTAAAAGTAACACGTTCCACTGCTGAGTCTCCTCCCAGATACTCAGAAACACCACAGTAAATTTAGAAGTGGAATGTATGCCGTAAATGACAACAGTTTAAAAAATTGACATGAAAGGAATCCAACAGAGACCTTTCAACCTGCCTAGTTTGTGTCAAGATAAGACTCAAAAAAAATTCTCCATTTCGAGCCCTGGCTCTGTCTGAAACGACCTCGCTTTTCACGGTGCGTTAAATCCTCGTCTTCCTTCCTTTCTTTGTCTGTCTAAAATGCTGTTTGACCTAGGAGGTGTCTAACACAACTATGGACGTTAAATTTCAAAACTTTCACAATAATGTAAGCGTTTTATATTTCCATAAAATCTTGAAAAGTATATTGCGTAAGCTGCCCAACGCAAAAACTATATAAAAAGGTTAATTCGAAAGGAGAGGTTATTAAAATGTCTGATATTGTACAAAATACTCATCTAATAATATAACATTAGATTTTTCTTAATAATTATATCGCCATCATTTCATATATCTATGTTCTGCTTAAACTAAAAAGTGCCACAAAAAAGGGGATTGTAAAGCAATAATAAGGAAGTATGGCCATGTCAGTGTTCGATACGTCAATCCCTTTAGATGGTTTCAGACGTTATGGCATTATTCTTTTCAACAGTATGAGTAAATGTTTGTGCACAGGCTAGTTCGTTCCTTATGAAACACTGTCATACGGTAACCAGCAAGAAACATTCACACCCTAAACATCACCTGGCATTTCTGTTGCGTCTTGATTACTCTCTCTGCGAAATACCTCGTAAAACGAAATTTACCGTCTAACTGTTACTGCACATAACGGTACACTATCGAATCCTCGGCGAAAGAACGACCTTTCACAAGTCGTTCGACATGGGAGAGACATTTCGATTTAATGCCAGTCACAAAATCGAACTATCATTCATCTGGCAGTTCGCATTTCAGAGATCCGTAGTAAAACAGTGAGAATAGCACTAGACTTTAGTTTTACCTCCCAGTGACGACGTATTGTTCTTTTTCCATTTTGTGGCTAACGAGACGTCTCTTTCTTTCTTCATATGAAGCTGATTTTGTACTGTAATGGGGATGTGAACAGCAAGTATGGCCGAACTTCATTTAGCGAATTAAATTAAGAGACGGAGCAGTACCCTGCCATTTATAACGGAAAAAGACATTCAGTCCTTTCGTATATCCGTTATGACAGGCAAGATGATGGAAACTTATTGGCACTGTAATGTTGTTTTTTCCTAGCTAGTTTTTCTGAATGTCAATATCATTAAATTTTTCAGTCTTTTATGTTATGATGCTTTCATATATGGTGAAACCAATGATGCATTGCAAATTAATGTTTTCGTGTGCGTGGGCTAAAATTTTCAGTTAGCATAGAACGTAGATGACTGACAGCTCGAGCAAGGGCATGTTATTATCTGAGAAAATACTTCAAACGGCAAACCATCAACAACAACATCTGTAATAAACAGCTCGAAATCAGTCAGAGCTCTTGAATTATTGGAAAAAAATGGTACACAGAACATTGAGCGAACGCGGAGCAATTGAAAAGGGATTAATAACAAAACGTAATGTGTTACGTATTTTCATGCAAATACGAATTGGTTCACGGAGTAGTAATTATTCGATCCGGATTTCAGTAAGCAAAGTGATCTTAAGTGCTTTATTTGTGATGTGGCAGGCCGTCGGAGAGAGAGGGGTGAGCTTCAGCCGGACTGACCGAAGACGTACCGAACCGCCAAGAATTGCAATACTCCCTTTGTCGACAACATGAAGAGGATGTTGAAGCTTTTGTGTTAGCAGAAGAGCCAACACCGTGTTACGAGTGGAGGCCGAAATGCACGCGTTTTAGCCCACACAGGCTGGCGTGAGGAGGGAAGAACTATACTGACGTGAGGTCTGGAACATGACGAGGAATGAGGATTCAGAAAGCGGACGTAATTAGTTTGATACATAACTTTAATCCATTAATGATGAACGTCGCTCTTGACGGTACATGATTCACAATATTATCTGTTCAGAATACGTTCTTGAAGATAGTAATTATAGTAACTGAATATGGCGCCTTGCTAAGTCGTAGCAATTGACGTAGCTGAAGGCTATGCTACACTCCTGAAAATTGAAATAAGAACACCGTGAATTCATTGTCCCAGGAAGGGGAAACTTTATTGACACATTCCTGGGTTCAGATACATCACATGATCACACTGACAGAACCACAGGCACATAGACACAGGCAACAGAGCATGCACAATGTCGGCACTAGTACAGTGTATATCCACCTTTCGCAGCAATGCAGGCTGCTATTCTCCCATGGAGACGATCGTAGAGATGCTGGATGTAGTCCTGTGGAACGGCTTGCCATGCCATTTCCACCTGGCGCCTCAGTTGGACCAGCGTTCGTGCTGGACGTGCAGACCGCGTGAGACGACGCTTCATCCAATCCCAAACATGCTCAATGGGGGACAGATCCGGAGATCTTGCTGGCCAGGGTAGTTGACTTACACCTTCTAGAGCACGTTGGGTGGCACGGGATACATGCGGACGTGCATTGTCCTGTTGGAACAGCAAGTTCCCTTGCCGGTCTAGGAATGGTAGAACGATGGGTTCGATGACGGTTTGGATGTACCGTACACTATTCAGTGTCCCCTCGACGATCACCAGTGGTGTACGGCCAGTGTAGGAGATCGCTCCCCACACCATGATGCCGGGTGTTGGCCCTGTGTGCCTCGGTCGTATGCAGTCCTGATTGTGGCGCTCACCTGCACGGCGCCAAACACGCATACGACCATCATTGGCACCAAGGCAGAAGCGATTCTCATCGCTGAAGACGACACGTCTCCATTCGTCCCTCCATTCACGCCTGTCGCGACACCACTGGAGGCGGGCTGCACGATGTTGGGGCGTGAGCGGAAGACGGCCTAACGGTGTGCGGGACCGTAGCCCAGCTTCATGGAGACGGTTGCGAATGGTCCTCGCCGATACCCCAGGAGCAACAGTGTCCCTAATTTGCTGGGAAGTGGCGGTGCGGTCCCCTACGGCACTGCGTAGGATCCTACGGTCTTGGCGTGCTTCCGTGCGTCGCTGCGGTCCGGTCCCAGGTCGACGGGCACGTGCACCTTCCGCCGACCACTGCCGACAACATCGATGTACTGTGGAGACCTCACACCCCACGTGTTGAGCAATTCGGCGGTACGTCCACCCGGCCTCCCGCATGCCCACTATACGCCCTCGCTCAAAGTCCGTCAACTGCACATACGGTTCACGTCCACGCTTTCGCGGCATGCTACCAGTGTTAAAGACTGCGATGGAGCTCCGTATGCCACGGCAAACTGGCTGACACTGACGGCGGCGGTGCACAAATGCTGCGCAGCTAGCGCCATTCGACGGCCAACACCGCGGTTCCTGGTGTGTCCGCTGTGCCGTGCGTGTGATCATTGCTTGTACAGCCCTCTCGCAGTGTCCGGAGCAAGTATGGTGGGTCTGACACACCGGTGTCAATGTGTTCTTTTTTCCATTTCCAGGAGTGTAAACTGTCGTCTCTGCAAATGAGAGCGTATGTAGACAGTGAACCATCACAAGCAAAGTCGCCTGTACAACTGGGGCGAGTGCTAGGGAGTCTCTCTAGACTAGACCTGCCGTGTGACGGCACTCGGTCTGCAATCACTGATAGTGGCGACACGCGGGTCCGACGTATACTAACGGACCGCGGGCGATTTAAAGGCTACCACCTAGCAAATGTGGTGTCTGGCAATGACACCATAGAAGCGATTTCTCCAAATCCGATCACAGTGTGGCACTTGGGACAGTCTTCACTGCACAGAAAATTCAGAGGGCTTCTGAGACGTCACGAAAACTTAAATGGTCGTCAGTTTCCTACATTTGGTTGGGAGTATGGTTTTGCCTTTATCTCCAAATAGGACGCAAGCAATGGAAATGCCCACAGACAGGAAATAAGCCAAGCATTGTGAAGCTACAACTCTGACTGGCTAAGAAAGCCTATGCTTTAATACATTTCGGAAGCTGCTTGAACTCGTAAGTCGCTTGAGTCGGACATGAAACCTTGTGCAGAGAGGAAGGCAGGCTCAGTGAGACACAAACAACTACTTTTGTTGCCAGTACCGAGTACCGTAGGTGTGCGTGACTTCACGGCGGTAGTTGTGATTTTAGAGGTAAAGCTAAATCATTGGTGCCGGAATACGCTATGCAGGTATGGATAGACCATGATGGGCCGCTTAAACGAACCATGTCAACAGACAGAAGAAATACGAAGTGACAGCATAGCTCCAAACAGCGCTAAACGTCAAACCTATTCTTGACAGGCTGATAAAGAAGTCTTAGAAATATCGGGTAAATAGATTGATAAAGAATGAAGTAATAGCTAACGGAATCTCCATTAGAGATGTCTAGGTTCAAACACCCATATCCACCTCATGTATTTTCAAAAATAGTAAATGACAAGTACCTAGGAATACATGAGCAAATCAGATAAATGGACATCAATACAACTAAAATCGAAACATCGTACAACTAGAATCGTAGCAGCAGTAGGATTGGAACAAAGTACAAAACACAGGAAGAAATAAATCAGGAAATAATACACCCGAAAGCAAATGAGACAAATAGCCAACAACGCTAGCAGACTAAAAATCATAGTAGTAATAGGAACAGAACAAAGTACAAAATGTAAGCAAAAAGAAATAAGCAAATAACAAACCCAGCACAAGCTGAGATTTTAGTGAAAGTTCCCCCAGTTGTTAGGCAAGTGCTGGGGTTTTGATCGTCTCACACCCAAATCGGTGAGCCAAACAAGCTACCCAGCTGACCAAATAAGCTATGTCCAAATAACCTAAGTAAATGAATTTTATCCACAGTGGATGCTGTTGAACTCCGTGACTGTTCCTTTTTAGGGCGTAGAAAAATTTCCGTTACCAGTCACAATAAAAGGTTATTTATTAGTCAAACAACCGTTTTCGGGCTTGTGCCCATCCTCAGGTGTTTTTACGTTCATGTACATGTTCTTACTGCTGATGCCGGCCGCGGTGGTCTCGCGGTTCTAGGCGCGCAGTCCGGAACCGTGCGACTGCTACGGTCGCAGGTTCGAATCCTGCCTCGGGCATGGATGTGTGTGATGTCCTTAGGTTAGTTAGGTTTAAGTAGTTCTAAGTTCTAGGGGACTGATGACCACGGCTGTTAAGTCCCATAGTGCTCAGAGCCATTTGAACCATTTGAGCCTTACTGCTGATATCACGGCCTAAATACAAAATAAATGGCCCAAGTGAACAGATCATTGACTGGAAATGATCATGTCTGGCTACTTGGAGACCTTTTGCAGCTATTCATGAGCTTCATTTTCCAAAAGAACGATGGAATGTTTATAGACGACAATGTGCTATGTTACCGGGCCACAATCAAATGGTTCAAATGGCTCTAAGTACTGTGGGACTTAACATCTGAGGTCATCAGTCCCCTAGACTTAGAACTACTTAAACCTAACTAACCTACGAACAACACACACATCCATGCCCGAGGCAGGATTCGAACCTGCAGCCACAATCGTTAGCGACTGATTTGAAGAACATTCTGGAGAATTCCAGCATGATAATTCAAATTATCACTCGACATGAATCCCGTCGAACATTTATGGAACATAATCGAGAGGTCAGTTCATGTACAAAATACTGCCCGGTAGCATGGCTCAGTATTTCTGAAGGGAACTTAAACGACTTCTTGAGTCCACGCCACACCGAGATGCTGCACTACGCCGAACAAACTGAGTCTCGGCGCGATAATTGGAGGTATTCCATGACTTTTGTAACCTTAGTGTAAAGGGGAACTGTAATGGAATAACAAAACTTTCGCAGTACTGAGTCATGGTCTGTTCGAAACGTACACTGCGAAGAGCAAAAGAACTGAGAAAATCATAAGTGTCCCGTCGAACGACAAATTACAGTAAACTTTTTAAGAAAATTTGTGAATTCTAAAGTTGTTGCATCTTCAATAGCGCGACAAAGTTAACAAACTTCATAACTCGAATATTCATCTGCATCCACAACTGCACTCCTCAGGCCGTTACACAGAATCGTTCCCGTGCAATCATACTGGATAAATTAACAGTTACGCAACCTGGTGGCAAGTTCCTATGGGACCAAACTGCTGAGGTCATCGGTCCAGAGGCTTACACACTACTTAATCTAACAAACTAACTTACGCTACGGTCAACATGCCCACCCATACCCGAGGGAGGACTCGAACCTCTCCGACGGGGGGGGGGGGGGGGGGGGGGGGGGGGGGGGGGAGCCGCGCGAACCGTGGCAAGGAACCTGAGAAAGCGCGGTTACCCCGCGCGGCACAGTTCCTTCCTCATATGTCTGGCTTAGGCGCCTTGAAAATAAAGAGATATTAGGACGCTTATGGAGGTAAACAATCTTTTTCCAGCTACCAAATAAATGACCCCTAAACATGTTATGATTGAAATAATCCTGTTTGGCTACCTCGTACTTCTGGGCACTGACTTGTCTTTCCTAGAAGCTTGCAGTTGTGTTGCCCTCCTGCATTCGTTCTTCACAACCGACGTTTCTTGTGTCCAAGTGGACGATAGGGATTAACTGAAAGGATTTCAAACGTACGTACACAGTACAGGACACATAACGTACATGCAAGCACACACGTTAAAAAAATTGTAATTTTTCTCTGTCATTGTTCAACTATGTCCAAGACATAAATTACATTTCCAGTCCCCAATTTTCGATCAAGGTATTCAGGACGTTTTTCTCGATTATCCCTCCCGCGTATTCCTAATTTGGACTTCTCTGCCCCACTTCCAGCCCACTGGAAGACTTGGCTGGAAACGGCCCAACCAGCTGTCATGAGTTGGGAAGGAAGAAAAAATAAATAAATAAAATACTGCCGCCATGGCCTAAATCGTGCAGTCATCACAGAACGGAATCGTGTCACTTGTAAACAGAATCACTTGCATATGAAATCACTTGATCCTACTTTTATCACAACGTACACACGTTTCTATCCCGGGAATACCGAGTTGTTACACTATTATGAATTTTAGGTTTCCTCGACGCAGTAAAAATTGCGTCACTGTTTTTTAATCAAGCCACAATCAGTTGCTGTGAACCGTATACGTTAATGTAGACATAAGCATAGGCGCACAAACCGTGTCACAGTTTCAAAAATTGTAATATAATAAAATAACGATTGTTGTTGCCCTGTCGATAACCATACGTGATACACGTAAGTTCTAAGAATTAAGAAAGATTGTTACACTACATATAACCACTAATCTTTTGCGCTGAAGTCGAATAGTGCTGCCGAAACTTCACAATTTATGATGGCCCTTATTTCCAGGCGACGGCACTAATTGTCGAAGACCCCAGAACGTCAAAGGCATCATAATCACGAAACTTATAGTGAGCAATAGAGTGTGCGGGTAGATGTAGATGTTATTATTATTACTTAGTTTTGTTTACTGAAGCATACTGACAACAGCTTGATACAAATATAACATAATTTACACAGAAAAACACAAAATAAAAGGTCTGAAAATGGTTTAAAATTATTTTACGGTACTCACTTAGATGCAGTGTCCACCTCCATAGCTGATCATCTTCACAGCTGACTGCCTTGCCGAGGACCCGGTTTCGATTCCCGGTACTGCCAAGTATCTTCCCTTGACGGGAAGCTAGGAGTGGGGTGCACTCAGCCGCGTGATGCCAGTTGACGAGCTACTTGACCAAGAAGTACCAGGTCCACACCACGAAAACTGACAACGCCCGGGAGAGCGGTGTGCTCACCCCACGCCTCTCCATAGAGGATCCAATAACGCCATTGACAGACACGGCGTTCGGTCGGCAGCTATGCACTCGCCAGGGCCTATGGACGGAGTTTACGTTTATATAAGTGCAATACATGTAGCTAATGGAAAATGACGTATTAACTACAGACAAAAGTTAATTTAAAAAAGGAGTCATCTGAAATTTGGAAACATATACCTGAAGATTACACTCTTTATGCAACCACAGTTAGAACGCCAACTTTCATACACATCTTTATCAGTCTCGTAGAAAACAAAAAAGGGCTTTGTAAATTGGAGGATCTTCATGACACAATATGAGCACGGAAAGATACATCTCCAGTTTCACATGGTTTTGCGGTAGGTAGTTTTGCTGTCCTTCGAAGAAACTGCACGAAAACAGCAAGTGGTTTACACTTTTTTCTTCTTTCTTCTGACGGTTGCAGAGAGGTTATTCTTGATGCCTATCAGCTGTAAATGGGAAGCAGTTCGAAAATGGTTCATACGCATTCGTACCAAGGTAGTTACGAGCTTCCTGTTCGCTTGGAATATTTGAAACCAAGGGGTGCTTCTAATTACTGGCTGGGTCGCAGAATAGTGTTGACCTTTATGGCAGACTGAAAGGCGCCAATCCTCCGGCCATTCTACCTCAGCCAGTGTTCTCACCCGTAACTTGAAATCGATGAGTGGTGAAGAGACGTTCTGCACAAGACTAAAACCGCTGGCCTCCTTCGTCAGCTGGGCGAGTTTGTCATTGCAGACCAAGCCTACGTGAGCTCATAGAAAGGGAATCCTCGTACCTCTTCAATCGCCTATAATTTCCGGTATTTTAATATTAATTTTAGTATTTCAATTCGAGTTTTCAATAGATTGTAATATTCTTTTTCATCCCGACGCTATCAGCTGGTTCTGGAGGACGGCACGACGGCCAAATTACAGAGTAATTCGAATCGCTGTCGCATCCGCGGTGCAAATTGTTCCGTACGGGGGCCGACAAAATTGTCTGGAATGTTTCATGATTGAGAGAAGGAATACACCGCCCAATAACGAATACTGTAAGCACTAAAAATTGAACTGATTGCGCCAAAGAAATTTTTTATAAAACTGTATTAGGGAATATCGAGATTTTCCAACTGATACCGGAATGGAGTTCCAAATGAGACCTCTTGGAAGATGTAGCTACCTCTTGGAACCCAGCGGTTAGAGGTACGCATTAACGCTGCCTGATGTATACTGGGAACAGTCCTTATTTCCGATGTAGACCTTATGAGTCGAAATTTGACTGACTGTCACTTCTCGTAGGAGGGTCATTAATCTACTATTAGGCTGCTGACTCTTGTGGCAAATAGATTTTCTTGAAAAGTGCTGACGTCGTATATGCAGCGGAGGTTAACAGCTGCTATACGGGGTAGTCACATGAAAATGAGATAGACGAGAAAAGGCAAGTACATTGTTTATTGTTTCATAAGTAATCGCCATAACTGTTAATAGATGTGTACCACTATGAGACAAGACAGTCTGAGACTTCATGAGAAAATGTTTTCGGTTGCCTAGGGAACCATGATTGTGCACCTCTTCGTCCGAAGCTTATCGACGTCCACGAATGTGAAAAAAATGTGATAATCGCATAGAGAGAGATCAGGACTGTAGGAAGGATGTGTAATGGCTTTACAGCGAAACTTCTGCGACGTAGTCCAAATAACCTTAGCAAGATATGGGCCCCCTCGAGGTATTGTCAGTTGTGGGGATTACTTTTGAATAAACTGTTTATTTACTTTTGAATAAGTAGTTCATTTACTTTCTTTTCCATCTGTCTCGTTTTCATTTGACTGGCCCTTAGTGGAGTAAGTCAATCACATTGCTCCAATGCGTTTCCGCAGGCAGAAATAGGTTTCCGATTGGAAGAACTGCAGCCAGAAATCATCAATGTCCAACGAATTTTGGCACTGTCAAAATGGAACAAGGGATCTGTTTTTTTACTCACAGATGTCCTGGTCGCATTGGATGAACTTTTCAGTTTGTCAGTTTCGATTCTGACGAGTCGTCATCGAATCAGTGTTCTGTTACAAAAGTAACATTTCGAACTTTAATCTGATGTTCATCTCTGCCGTTTGACATCAGCTTAGCAGATAGCCAAAAAGAGCTTTTTTTTTTTTTACACTGACGCTTATGTGAAATAATTGTGCATTCTCTTATATTAAAAACTGTCAAAATATAAACATATTTTACTACGACTACTACGTAATCAGGCCCAGTGGACTGCACGCATCTACAAGTTTCCTCCTCCACAGTATTCTGTCCATTGCTGCTATCCGCCATCTGTTCACATCTATTGACACTTGGTTTAAATCTTCATGGAGTCCATCCCTCCAACGCTTCTTGGGTCTCCTTGGCGGTCTCTTTTCTGTAGGTGTGAAATCCAGAAGCTTCCGAGGCCATCTGTGATACTCCATCCGGGCCAAATGGCCAGCCCACTGCATTCGTTTGGCTTCGACATTTCCTGCTATGTTGGGCTGCTGGTATAGTTCCTCAAGCACTTGGTTCTATCTGATCCTCCATTCCTCTGTATCTGCATCCAGAACCGGACCGAAGATCTTCCGAAGTACTTTTCTCTCAAAAACAAGAAGCTTATGGAAGTCCTGTTTCCGGATACTCCATGTCTCACAGCCATATAGAACAACAGGCTGATCAGGGTTTTGTACAGTCGAATCTTGAACTGTCTGGAGAGATATCTGGACCAAAGCAGTTGTGCTAGGCTGTGGTAAGATCGGTTTCCTGCTTGTATTCTGGCGTTGATTTCTGCTTCACATGACGAGTTCTCAGTGAATAGTGCCCCTAGGTATTTGAATGCTTGCACTCTCTTGTAGGACGGGTCCCAAACGTGCAGTGATTGTAGATGATCAGCAGTCTGATAATGACCATGCGTCATAACAAGGTACTCTGTCTTGGCTTCGTTTATGTTTAGCCCAAATTTGCTGGTAGCTTCCTTTAGTGCTTTCGTCATTTGCTCCAACTTCTCTTCCGACCTAGAGAGTAAACAGATGTCTGCATAGGCTAAGTATGCCAGTCTCTTTCCTTCGATTTCAATCCCTCCGTTCTCTTGGAAGGTCTCGCTACGATCTTCTCGAGGGTAAAGTTGAACAGGATAGGGGACAAACCATCTCCTTGCCTGAGTCCTGACACAATTTCAAACTCCTCAGTTACGCGATTTCCCATCTTCACCTTTGCACGTGTTTCGTTCAGACAGATCTTTATCAGATTGATGAGTTTCTCTGCAATGCCAAACTCCCTTAACCAGTCGAGCAGGCTCTTGCGATGTATGCAATCATAGGCTTTCTTAAAATCAACGAATAAAATATGCAAATCTTTACCATATTCACCCAGTTTCTCAGTGAGCTGCCGGAGACTGAAGATATGATCTACTGTTAACCGTCCTGGCCGGAAAACTCCCTGGTACTCCCCAATCACCGATTCTGCCACTGGCTGAATTCTATGTATGAGGCAATTGGACAAGATCTTTCAGCAGACGTTAACCAGGGCGATTCCTAGATAGTTGTCACATTTCAGTTTGTCGCCCTTCTTATGTATTGGACAAATCAGAGCTGTTTTCCATTCTCCTGGTAGTTCTTCTTTGGTCCATATTGCCTGTATCAGTCGGTCTATTTTTTCTGCAAGTTTCTCCCCTCCTGCCAGGATCATTTCAGCCTGTATTCCATCTTCACCTGGACTCTTATTGTGTTTAAGGTGTTCAAATGGTTCAAATGGCTCTGAGCACTATGGGACTCAACTGCTGAGGTCATTAGTCCCCTAGAACTTAGAACTAGTTAAACCTAACTAACCTAAGGACATCACAAACATCCATGCCCGAGGCAGGATTCGAACCTGCGACCGTAGCGGTCTTGTGGTTCCAGACTGCAGCGCCTTTAACCGCACGGCCACTTCGGCCGGCGTTTAAGGTGTATGATTCTGGTTTTTATCTCATCTGGGGTAGGTGAGGGATAGTCTGCATCGGCTGTAATTGGGTACTGGAAATCAAACTGCAGTTCGGGTTCATCACAATTTAGCAGCTGTCGAAAGTACTCTTTCCATCTCTCAGCTATGTCCCTA
This sequence comes from Schistocerca cancellata, assembly GCF_023864275.1. Classification (NCBI taxonomy): domain Eukaryota; kingdom Metazoa; phylum Arthropoda; class Insecta; order Orthoptera; family Acrididae; genus Schistocerca; species Schistocerca cancellata. The sequence continues at coordinate 340,305,125 of NC_064626.1, read as the reverse complement.
TCGTTCGTCAGGATCTTATCATGGGAATCTTTGACAAATTTCTGCTTGGCCTGGTGACCTTTGCAGAGGTACTTCACCTTCAGAAACATTTCCCTAGTCTTTTTTCCTCTGAAGTCTGTTTCTGCTTCAATGATGATATCCCTTATGTATTTCCTCTTTGCTCTTCTCATAATTGCTTCTGTATTCTTTCGGACCTCCTCAAATTGTGCTTTGCCCTGTGCCAGATTTGTCCCCTTCAGCCACTTGCTCCTGGCTTCCTTTCTCCTTTCCAGGGCATCTGCACATTCCTTCCACTTGCCCACTGGGTTTCCCATGAGTGTTTCCTTTGCTGTATCCCTAACTGAGCTCTGGATGTTTTCCCACATTAATTCAAGGTCCTGATTCGTGTCCATTTCACTGAGTGCTTCAAAGCGGTTACTAAGTTACAACTGGTATCCGGTTTTCGTTGCCTCATCTTTTAGTTTCTCCACATGGAACCTTTACACTCTTTTTAAGTTAGGCCCCGTTCTTCCTTTACACTGTATGTTTAAAAGGCCTCTGACCAGGAAATGATCACTCCCACCTTCGGCACCTCGCGCCGTCTTAACGTCTAACAACCATCTCTTGGCTCTGAGATCAATGACAACATGGTCTATTTAATTTACCGTTCTCCCATCTGGTGACTCCCAGGCTCCTTTATGCATGTTTTTCCGCGAAGATGATGAACCTAACTCCATTGTCTTTGCTTAGTTTGTGTAGACTGTGCCTTCCTGTTGTGTCTTGGAATATTTTTTTCCCAACCTCCCAAAATAAACATGTTTTGGTTAACAAAAATTAATTAGAGAGTCATCTACCAATATATAAACTACTCTCGTTTACTTCCTTATGATTATGTTTCCGGCTTGTAGGTAGCGTATTTTTTTAACCCTTTCGAGTGTTGGGATCACTTTCTGATCTTCCTGCGAGAGTCTAATGCGAAGAGGACGCTGCAGGCCCAACACAAAAGCAAGCACCCCGCCCCGCACTCATTTCTATGACAAAGTGCCGACTGTGTCAAAACATTAAGAACAGCGGGATTTGCGAGCAAGTACACCGCAGCGATGGCGGGCCGGCATTAACTCGACAAACACGGCGAGCGGTGCTGCGCTACAAGTAAGACGTTTCCAGGCACAAGCCGTGGCTGCGGCTTCTCCCCTCCCGAGTAAAAGCGCAAAGCGTAAAAGGTTGCTTTGTTACCATTGAGTGACGAAACGGCGGACCAACTGGGACACAACGGCTGCCTCGTGGCCTCTGGGTCTTTGCATAATTACTTATCGAGGAGGGCGGCTTGGGACAATCTACTACGGCCTGCAGATTTCAGGAATTCTGGATCTCTGTCTAATCAGTTTCTTCAGATACGAGACTTTTTGTTCATCATACCCCAAATTATCACGGAATAAAGATTGGTTCTGACGTAAAATAATATTTTCGGGCTTAAAGTTACCTGTTTTCAAGCCGGCCATTTTACTTATACTTATCTTATCAATTTCCATCGCCTGATTTAAGTGTTGCTATTGGCTTCCAGCATTATTAATTTATTGAAAGTCAAAAATTTCCTCTTTATTCGTACTGAAACAATAGATTTTGTAGAGGACAGCTTCTATGAAAGAATCCCTGTCACGAGAACGATGTTAAACTTTATTTTAAATACTTTCTTTAAAAACCATCCCAAGACACTTGAACTACTACGATTTACGAAGTCAAAATGTTTGATGCAGGGTAATTTATTCCGTCTAAAAACGTTGCTTTAGTTACGATTAATTAATTGAAATGGTGATAAAAATGCATCGACAATAAGGAAATCTTTTGCCTTGGCAAATTCCTATTTATATTCCACTTATCAAAAGCAACCATTTGTTACATATGTGTTCAGTTTTTCTTTTGACATTTTTGTAGCGGTTTTTGGCTTTGTGTGTATTTGCGGTCTCTATCATCATGTCAGACCGGTTCAATCAATACACCATTGACATGCTTTCATGCAAAGAGAACCGTCAGTCTGTGAGGTTCCCCGAAATCTAGTTTGATGCACTAATTCTTGCGTAACGTTTGACTTCACTGTAACTTAAAATTCTATAAAAGACAAATTCATAAGACATTGTGTAATTTTGACTTATGGCTTTTTAGCACCATTAGAATGACTCACAGGCTATCATTTTATACCGTCTCAACCGACGGTGGGAAGTTTCATACGGGTAGCTGTCTCAGCTGACGGTGGGAAGTCAGACACAGTTAGTTTCTAGCAGAGTGGTGGGAGCAGCCGTTGGTGGTCGGTTTGGGAGCTACAGCTGTACATCTTTTCAGATAGTGTGGTGGCAACATTGATGGCAGCCATGTTGATGTACACCTTGTAACCTCCCCACAAAAATTTTATAAATAATAATAAGAATATGATTCTAATTTTTGGTGTAACCTCAGAACAAAATTGGTTCCCATTTAATGTACCCACAAAATTCTTTTCTCATTTAATGTAAGCTCGAAACAGAAAAATTCTTAAACCTCGTAATAAAAAATAAATTCAGTAACCTGGTAAATTTTGGACGATAGCAGTGCTGCGTCATGGCCCTGTAAGATCATTCTGAATAAAAAAGCAAAAATTCTTACCTCAATAAAGTCGCCAAATATCTGCTCTTACAATAAATTTTTCCGGCACAGCTCTGTGCAATGCTGGCCGATGGATTTGTCGTTTATGAAAGGAAGGAACTGATTTTTCTTTTGCAACAATCGGAATGAACATGGATTGGAGAAATTAGTAAATTCTTTAAATTGAAATGAATGTTTGTAAAAAAATTACTTTATATGACAAAGATTATTATTAGCACATTTTTAAAACATTTTCATGGGAGTTCAGGTAACATTACTAGATATGCGCGAGGCTGCATTTTACCTTATACAATAATACTCAGGCTCCGGCATCGCTGCACCACGACCGGCCCAGCCAACACGATACACTATACCAGGCCAGAGCAGACTGCAGACCAGACTAGCAACAACTTACTGCTACAGCTACACAGTTCCTACTGTAGTCAACACTGCTCTCTGGTCAGAGATTCTCTTATACCTTGCATATCGCAGGCAGTGCATGAGTATTACATCGAAATTACATCTGGTTCTGAGCACTATGGGACTCAACATCTGACGTCATCAGTCCCCTAGAACTTAGAACTACTTAAACCTAACTAACCTAAGGACAGCACACACATCCATGCCCGAGGCAGGATTCGAACCTGCGACCGTAGCGGTCACGCGGTTCAGACTGAAACGCCTAGAACCGCTCGGCCACACCGGCCGGCAAATTACATCTGCTCGGACCTCTTACAACCTCTTGTAAGATTTGATTTGTGATGGAGGTTAACAATAAACGAACGTTTCGTAATTTTTTGTCCTCGTTTTACCAAGGCAGTTGTTGATCTTTCCTCTTTTCAGATAGTGTCGCACTAGAAATTAGTTAGTAATTAAATTCACTTTGATCAGTGTTCTAAATGCAGTGTGGCTGTATATGGAAACTTCCTATTTTCTGGTTTACTTTTTCGACGAAACGGGCTCTACACTGGTGAATATCTTGGTCTTCCTGTACATCTCTGGCTGTCATGAAAGCAATATGTTTCTAAGGCACAGTCTTTATTCTTTCTTGAGACGTCCTAAGAAAACTGCAGAACATTTAAATTTTATGTCAAATTTCTCTTGCCTTTTGCATTGCTCAAAATTTCAGGTGCCAGTAATGGACATATTTTCCTTCATTCCTTGCTATGTCACATTGGGATAGAATGTGTTGTTTTATCTCCATTTCTTTGATTGCCTTGTTTCCTCGAAATGGATGTTCATTACTTTTTTTTAAGTATAAAGCCAAGACAGCACTATCGTACACTCGTGCTGAAGTGCTTGGAAATGTCAGATGGGTCTGTGTACAAATATTTAAATACAAATTCCAGTTCGAGCCGAAGACGTCCATTGATAGAGGAACAGCCTGGATTCAGCAGACACCAGTCGTGTCAAACATAGACGTTCGCTGCCACGCACCGTATCTTAGAAACATTTGATACTGGTGAACAGGTAGATTCTGTCCTCGTAGATTTCTGAAAGGCTGGCGACACTGCACCACGTCGTTGATTAAAAACCCCGATAGAATCGTACGAAGAACACTACAGTCACAAAGATGTAATTGGTTAGTTAATTTTGATCAATAAAATTCAGTACTAAACTGGAATGTGCTGGATGCCTGTGTGCACAGCAACAGTTGAATATTCAAATTTAAAGAAGGACAGCGCTCATTGGCAAAAATCCGTTATTTAATGCAGATCTAGATTTCGACTATAACATAGCTATCATCGGTGCATTACCGGAAGAGTAATACAGCTACCAGCACGTCAGAGTACATACTTGTGACAAATGACACTAGTTTTTTCATGGCGGAAATACGTAAAGGGTAATGTCAATGGTAACAAGTATGTGCTCGCAAGTGCTGGTAGCTATTTTACTCTTCTGAGGCCATGTCATAGTCGAAATCTATATCTGCAATAAACTACGGATTTTTTCGTCTGACTGGATGTCCTTCCTTAAATTTGAACAATCTCGTGCGTTACAGGAGACCGTGAATGTCGAGTGTTACTCAAGGAAGCAGAATACTACCTTTGATGACAATATACGTAACCCATTTATCACATAATCAGCAGCACTGCTACAATGTTCGCTGTAAACAGCAAAGTACCGTCGTTGAATGATCGTAAGGTAATACAGAAAGAAGTGGTCGAAATTTCCATTTTGGTGTAATGAATGGGAGCTCTCTTTAAATGTGGACAAACGGAAGATGATGCCCATGAAAACGGTAACAACCCTATATTATCAAATTACAAGATCAGTGGTGACATTGCAGAAATACTGAAGAGCAGTATTTAGCAGTGATAAGAAATAAAACGAACATGAAAAATCTGTAGATTTCTTGGAAGAGTTATGGGGAATAATAAAGCAAACCGCAAATTAAATGACAGTGGTGCCTCTTCTGGAGTACTGCTCTAGCATTTGGAGTCAGTGCATAAATCACGAGAGTGTATCAAGGCTGTACAGTGGAAGCTTTAGAAGACGAAACACATAGCTCTCACGAAACCCTGATAGACAAATTTAAAGAATTAGTGTTTTGCTGCAAACGTTCGCAGGGGCCATGAGAGTAATATATGAGACTGGGGGGGGGGGGGGGGATGTACCAAGGCGATCGTGATGTTTTACACCAGTTACTTCCAAAACTGTCTATTTCTTCTCAACCTGGGCATGATCACAGCTCAATATTCGAACCCGACGATAATTATGGGGCTCTTTTCCTTGATCAACATTTCCTTGATCAGTAATTGGGAATATTTTAATGCGACAATCATCATCAATTACAATAAAGATGTACTATGCGATAATAGTTCAGCAAGAAAAATCTAATTACTTATGCATCACATGCAAACCTAAAGTGCGAAAGATGACGAAACTGACATTTTCGTCGACTTTCACGTTATCGATATTTAAGATGCAAAGTGTATAGAACGATATGTAGATCAAATTAATTTGATCTGATATTAGGTATTCCTTTATTTTTACTAAAAATAAACTATAGTGACTGATAGCACATGAAGTATTTGTAGTCTTTTTTTTTCTTGAAAAGTACGTTTAGCTGAGCTGGCACTTTCACTGACAGAGAGCAGATCGAAGTGGGCCGAAGGCCACCATTAACTTAACGCATACCGTAAAAGGTGTCGCCGATGCCAGGTAGGACAGCGTTCGCGGGAGGCGGTTTTATGTACTGGACAGGACCAGAGAACTCCCATCACAAGGTGACATAATGCAGACAGCAGGTGATTTCCCAGACATACGGAGAGCCGCAGAGGAGTCTTTAGAATCCCGCACGAGATGACCGCCACTCCCCCGATTCTCACGCCTTTTTCTGCAGTAAGTGCACTGTAAAGTACAGTAAAAGTTCCGGAAGGCGGGAAACAATGAGCCTTGGGCGGAGAATGAAGAAAAGAAGGCACTGGTGTGCCGACAAGAGAGCTCTCGATAGAACACAGCAGGCGAGGTGTGAGGATTCTGTAGGTGTGAGACTGTAACTTTCCCATCTCAAAAGTACCTATAGCTGGCCGCTCATACATACAAAGCAGACAGGAATAGTTGGAGGATTGTAGGAAACAACATACTGTAGCACAACAGTTTGCTCTCTGAGGCACCAACACAGCAGAGCCATAACAAATTCCTTTCTTTAGATGTAAGCCTCTGAGCGTGAAAATGCGGGGTTTCATTGGTCAGCCTGGCCTGACGAAGTAGTTTTGGAAAATTATTCAGAAGTGGGAAAAAGTTCCAGGAGAATGGACGCTTATCATTGGATGACTGCTCATGAGAGGCTGGGATTAACTCTTGACGAATGGGCGTATGTTACAACGGGACACTTGAAGAACACTTCGTTTAAGAATTATCAAAGAAGGTTGTATATGCGGAATAGGTTTCAGATCGATTATATAATGGTAAGATAGAGAATTAGGAACCAGGTTTGAAACTGTAACACATTTCCAGGGGCAGAACGACTCTGGCCACAATTTATTGGTTATGAACTGTAGCCTAAAACTGCAGAAACTGCAAAAAGGTAGGAATTTAAGGAGATGGGACCTGGAAAACTGAAAGAACCAGAGGTTGTATAGAGTTTCAGACAGAGCATTAGGGAACGATTGACAAGAAATACAGTAGAAGAAGAATGATTAGCTTTGAGAGATGAAATAGAAGAGATCTTGAATTTAACTGATGAATGGAGAAAATATAAAAAATGCAGTAAATGAAGCAGGCGAAAAGGAATACAAACTTCTCAAAAATGAGATCGACAGGAAGTGCAAAATAGCTAAACAGGGATGCCTAGAGCACAAATGCAAGAATTTAGTGGTATATATCAATAGGGGTGAGATAGATACTGTCTACAGGAAAGCTAACGAGACCTTTGGAGAAAAGAGAACCACTTGTATGAATATCAAGAGCTCAGATGGCAAACCAGTTCTAAGCAAAGAAGTGAAAGCAGAAAGGTGGAAGGAGTACATAGAGGGTCTATACAAGGGCAATGTACTAGAGGGTAATATGGAAATGGAAGAGAACGAAGATGAAGATGAAATGGGAGATATGATACTGCGTGATGAGTTTGACAGAGCACTAAAAGACCAGAGTCGAAACAAGGCCCCGGGCGTAGACAACATTCCATTAATGACAGCTTTGGGAGAACCATATGGTGAGCAAGATGTATGAGAAAGTCAAAATACCCTCAGACTTCAAGAAGAATATAATAATTCTAATCCCAAAGAAAGTTGGTGTTCACAGGTGTTAAAATTAACGAACTATCAGTTTAATAAGTCACGGCTGCAAAATACACTACTGGCCATTAAAATTGCTACACCACGAATATTACGTGCTACCGACGCGAAATTTAACCGACAGGAAGAAGATGCTGTGATACGCAAATGATTAGCTTTTCAGAGCATTCACACAAGGTTGGCTCCGGTGTCGACACCTACAACGTGCTGATTTGAGGAAAGTTTCCAACCGATTGCTCACACAAAAACAGCAGTTGACCGGCGTTGCCTGGTGAAACGTTGTTGTGATGCCTCGTGTAAGGAGGAGAAATGCGCACCATCACGTTTCCGACTTTGATAAAGGTTGGATTGTAGCCTATCGCGATTGCAATTTATTGTATCGTGGCATTGTTGCTCGCGTTGGTCGGGATCCAATGACTGTTAGCAGAATATGAAATCAGTGGGTTCAGGAGGGTAATAAGAAACGCCGTGCTCCATCCCAACGGCCTCGTATCACTAGCAGTCGAGATGACAGGCATCTTATCCGCATGGCTGAAACGGATCGTGCAGCCACGTCTCGATCCCTGAGTTAACAGATGAAGACGTTTGCAAGACAACAACCATCTGCACGAACAGTTCGACGACGTTTTCAGCAGCAGGGACTGTCAGCTCGGAGATCATGGCTGCAGTTACCCTTGACGCTGCATCACAGACAGGAGCGCCTGCGCTGGTGTACTCAAAGACGAACGTGGGCGCACGAAAGGCAAAACGTCATTTTTTCGGATGAATCCACGTTCTGTTTACAGCATCATGATGGTCGCATCCGTGTTTGGCGACATCGTGGTGAACGCACATTGGAAGCGTGTATTCGTCATCGCCATACTGGCGTATCACCCGGCGTGATGGTACGGGGTGCCATTGGTTACACGTCTCGGTCACCTCTTGTTCGCATTGACGGCTCTTTGAACAGTGGACGCTACATTTCAGATGTGTTACGACCCGTGGCTCTACCCTTCATTCGATCCCTGCGAAACCCTACATTTCAGCAGGATAATGCACGACCGCATGTTGCAGCTCCTGTACGGGCCTTTCTGGTTACAGAAAATGTTCGACTGCTGCCCTGGCCAATACATTCTCCAAATCTCTCACCAACTGAAAACGTCTGGTCAATGGTGGCCGAGCAACTGGCTCGTCACAATACGCCAGTCACTACTCTTGATGAACTGTGGTATCGTGTTGAAACTGCATGGGCACCTGTACCTGTACACGCCATCCAAGCTCTGTTTGACTCAATGCCCAGGCGTATCAAGGCCGTTATTAGGGCCAGAGGTAGTTGTTCTGGGTACTGATTTCTCAGGATCTATGCACCCAAATTCGGTGAAAATGTAATCATATGTCAGTTCTAGTATAATATATTTGTCCAATGAATACCTGTTTATCATCTGCATTTATTCTTAGTGTAGCAATTTTAATGGATGGCCAGTAGTGTACTAACACGAATACTAACGCGATGGAGAATGTTGTAAACCTAAATTTATCTGTTTAACAACAAGAATGCTCAGCTGATATAAAATTCTGGAAAGCCAAAGTAAAAAAAAAATTGGAAATTTTGGCCATCTACGAAGTTTCATTGCTTAGCGTTCAGACCAGAGAAGGTGCAAAGGGCAGAAAAATAAAACTTTTTACATTTAAAGAAATTCCTATGTATTTGGAAATTCTCTGCCTTGTGCATGACAGTGTAGTCAGTATAAGCGAATACCCACCCGCAATGGTTAAGTATTGCTTTGCAGGGAGAATCGCCGTGCAAATTGATACTTCCTCGCTCAAGTTACTGGTTTCCTTGAAATCTGTAGAATGATGGAGACAAATCTAATTACGGTTTTTAAAATTATAGAATTGGCTAATAACAGACAACGTAGAATCTTATTATCTTTCCAGAACTTCTTCATGCGTTGGCTGATGGCCTACCTCTGTTCATTTGACATTACCCTGTTAGGTTGTGAATTTCGTTGTTGGACAGCACAGTTTGCAGTATTGATCAGTAGCCTGAAACTTTCACTGTTCTGTATGGCGATTTCTAAGACGTTAAGTTTTCTCAAGTCCTTTCTTGTCTCTTCCAGTCATCCCGTGGTGTTGTTTCTTTAATTTGGAAATGAACTGGAAAATTTTCATCGCTAGCCTATTGTCAATCATTTCCTACGTACACTGAAGAGCCAAAGAAACAGGAACGCCTGCTTAATACCGTGTAGGGCCCCCACAGGTACGCAGAATTGCTACAGCACTACGTGGCATGGGCTCGACTAATGTCTAAAGTAGTGCTGGAGGCAATTGACACCATGAATCCTGCAGGGCTGTCCACAAATCCGTAAGAGTACGAGGGGGTGAAGATCTTTTCTGAAGAGCACGTTGCAAGGCATCGCAGATATGCTCAATAATGTTAAAGCCTGGGGAGTTTAAAGGCCAGTGGACGTGTTTAAACTGAGAAGAGTGTTCCTGGAACTACTCTGTAGCAATCTCGACGTGTGGTGTGTCGCACTGTCATGCTGGAATTGCCCAAGTCCGTCGTGATGCACAAACTCGATGCTTACGTACGTGTCGCCTGTCACAGTCGCATCTAAATGTATCAGGGGCCCGTATCACTCCAACTGCACACGCCACACGTTATTACAGAGCCTCCACCAGCTTGACAGTCCCCTGCTCACATGCAAGGTCCGTGGATTCATGATGTTGTCTCCATACCCGTACACGTCCGTTCACTCGATACAATTCGAAACGAGACTCGTCCGACCAGGCAATATGTTCCCAGTCATCAACAGTCCAATGTCGATGTTGACGGGTGCAGGCGAGGCGTAAAGCTTTGTGTCGTGCAGTCATCAAGGGAACAAGAGGGAGCCTTCGGCTCCGAAAGCCGATATCGATGATGTTTCGTTGACCTGTTCGCATGCTGGCACTTGTTGATGTACCAGCACTAAAATCTGCAGCAGATTGTGGAAGGGTTGCACTTCGTCACGTTGAACAATTCTCTTCAGTCGTCGTTTGTCCCGTTCTTGCAGTATATTTTCTGGCCCCAGGAATGTCGTAGATTTGATATTTTACCGGATTCCTGATATTCACGGTACACTCGTGAAATAGTTGTACGGGAAAATCCCCACTTCATCGATATCTCGGAGATGCTGAGTCCATCGCTCGTGCACCGACTATAACACCACGTTCAAACTCACATAAATCTTGATAACCTACCATTGTAGCAGCAGTAACCGAACAACTGCGCCAGACACTTGTCTTACACTGGCGTTGCCGACCGCAGCGCCGTATTCTGCCTGTTTATATATCTCTGTATTTGAATACGCATGCCTGTACCAGTTTCTTTGTCACTTCAGTGTATGACCATAAAACTTTAATCTCCTCTTTCTTCTTGTGTTTGTGATTGTTTCTATGTGTCTGTATAGATCTTCATTTCTTCTCTTCGTTCAGTTTCATCTTTATTCTTTTGTGGTCCTAAAATTTTTCTGAGTATTTTCCTTTCTTTCGTTTCGAGCTCTTGTTGTTCACCTCTTTTATTCAGTGTTAGGTATTCAGATCTATAAATTACTTCTGGTTTGATTACTGTTGCGTAGTGCTTAATTTTTTCCTGGGATGGTACTCATCTTTTATTATATCGGTTTTGGGTATGTTTGTATGCTAATTCCATTTTCTTCTGTTTTCCTTTATTTGCAGTGTTATCCAACCCATTAACTTACCAACGCTTGATGTTTCCGTGTCGTATTTGTACATATGAATCCCGTTTTAGCTGGAGATTCGGGAAATGTTTCCATCATTATCTTTGCATCTATTTTGTCCTTATAAATCTGTGCAACATCATCATCAAAGGCGAGACGTTTCACCTCAGGTCTACTTCCTCCTTGCCCTTCTTGTAGTGCTGTATCCCACTCTGCCACGCGGGGTAGCCGCGACTTGCCACGGTTCGCGCGGCTCCCCTCGTGGGAGGTTCGGGTCCTTCTTCGGGCACGGGCGTGTGTGTTGTCCCTAGCGCAAGTTAGTCTACGTTAGATTAAGTTGTGTGTAAGCCTAGGGACCGATGACCTCAGCAGTTTGGTCCCACAGGAGCTTACCACAAATTTCCAATTTCCTATGCCACTCTCTATTGACCTTGTCTAAAACCAGACTGAAGACAGTCGGTGAGAGCGCATCGCCCTGTCGAGCATCTGTTTTAGTTCTGAAGTGTTCAGAAACTGCTCTTAGAAATTTACCTTTTGAAATGGTGTCTATGGTTGTCTGTTCTACTAACCATCTCATGGTTTTATCGATACTTGTTTCTTCCACTGTTAGGCATACTGTCTGTCTGCAGACAATCAATGTAATCAATCAGTCAATCAATGTAATGATTTTGTTAGAGTTCCATATTGTTCTGATCCTGAGGATAGTTTTCAGTTAAAAATCTGCTCTGGGCACGACCTATTTTTTCTGAAATCTGCTTGGTAATCGCCAGTTGTGTGTTCCGCTTTATCTTCTATCTTATAAACACAGTAGAGCTTTGGATATAATTTTGTAGGTGACCGGAAGCAGAGATACGCCTCGGTTTATACGACGTTCCCACGTATACATACGCAGTACCTCTCAGTCCCCGACACTATCACCATCGCAGCAGATATCGATGTTGCGCGTCTATCACGTCAGTTAGACATAGATATGCCTTGGTATTTTCCCGTTTAATTCACAAGTGTTCTGTTTCTTATGATCTACATTGCAGGTGAGAATTGAAACACTAATTTATAGAGGAAAACAATAGTTGCGTCAGATTCCGTTATTTTTTCTGTTTCAAAGCAAGGACGAAAAGTGGAAAGATCTGTGGCTTCCTATATGCTTATGTATGTGCCCTAAATGCAGTTGTTACCCATTACGACAACTGTACGCCAGCGTGATGTTTGTCAGCACAGACATTGTAAACAAGTCCGTGGGATATCGTTAGTAGTTTCCTGCTGCAATAACGGCGGCTTCCTGCGATTCTTCCACAGAATAAAACTAGCGACAGTAAAAACATCATCAGCTTTAATATTTCGACCTGACATCAGCGGTAACGTATTCAGTGGACACATTTTCCTAATTTCTCTATTATTTTCGTGTACATCCTCGCACTATACTATAATGACGAGGAGCATCAGAGAATGGAATTTGTGTACATTGCCAAAATCGTTTCGTGTGCGCAGAAGTAAATGATACCTTCAGTCGTCTATTTCTATGTATTTGCATATCGCAGAGAAATGAAAATGGACAACAGTTAATCGTTTCGTTCCGACATTGTCAAACGAGGTGATACAGTGATTAGAAGACTGCGAAGTGTTGCTGCCTTCAACGTGGCCAAAGAAATGTTTGTTTTTCACTTATCTTTTCAGCCGTATCCTAGCGATCTGTCGTGAGACATGTGAACGGAGACGGGGAAGCACGTGGGCGACGGGGATCTTTCTCATTTACAAATATTTAAGAAGGTTTGCATTACAACTGAGGGTAACAGCCTTACAGATTAGTTCGAAACTGGAGAATTGAAAATATGCTAGTTTGTTGGTATGAGAACACTGCCCCATTCAAAACAACGTTATTTTGTGTGTGTGTGTGTGTGTGTGTGTGTGTGTGTGTGTGTGTGTGTGTGTGTGTGTGTGCAGCTTTTCGTGTGAATCAAAGTGTGAAGGCGACGACTTGCTCGAGGCGCACTGTGCCAAAAATCTCCTGGAACCGCGCGACTGCTACGGTCGCAGGTTCGAATCCACCCATATCCGCTGATCATGGAATCGGTGATTTTGGGCATAACGCTCTGCCACCTACTTTGTTTACTCCTCTCATGCCTCCATTGTTACTTCGGTCACGTACTTCGTGATGCTGGTCCACAGCGACACTCTTCAAATGGTTCAAATGGCTCTGAGCACTATGGGACTCAACTGTTGAGGTCATTAGTCCCCTAGAACTTAGAACTAGTTAAACCTAACTAACCTAAGGACATCACACACATCCATGCCCGAGGCAGGATTCGAACCTGCGACCGTAGCGGTCTCGCTGTTCCAGACTGCAGCGCCAGAACCGCGCGGCCACTTCGGCCGGCAGCGACACTCTCCCTGCCATGGAAGAGAAAGGTGTTGATTCGCGCCCTGCATTGTAACATAGACTTGTTTCTAGTTCCCTTACCCAGTAAGAAAATAGTAAAATTAAAGCCAACGCCATTCATATCCCAATCAAAAAAGGTAAAATGCTATGTTGGTGCTGAAATGAAAATCAGTGAATACAACAACTCCATGTAGTGTTTCAGTTCAAACTGAACGTAAAATCACAATCTTCCTAACGTTAGTGCTAAAATCCGCATACTTTTTACAACCGCCAAAGTAACTTGACCAGATTCTGGTTTCAGAAAAGAGTACGTCAAAAACACGACCAAAGTGCGAAAGATTAAGACGACGCCCTACATGTGATATACTTTTACCAATTCTGGTCACCATCTACCAGGCTACAGATTCCGGTAAATGTTTTCTTTCTACTACCGAGTAACAAATCTAGTCAACCATCTTCTTAATCTCCTTAAATTCCATCAACGGTATTGTCTTCCAACTTATTCATTTGGAAGAGGAGAGAATATTCGCAATCAGTTAAATTTTGACTTCGATTGTACCTAATGTGATCTGTTTTGCGCGCTAAATAGGAGCCGGAAATCTCAGGCGTCACTCTATGACACCTGACCTAGGGGTGACCTGTTGCTACCCTTGGTTTCCAACGCCGCCCTTTCAATGCTGACCCCGGCGGATATAGACTGAGAAGTTCCATAGCTCTCTACATTTCCTACGGAAATATACAGTGTCCAAGAAAGTGTCCTGCAGAGATAACACTGGTCATACCTAGAAGAAAGGTGTCTGAACATCGAGAAACAAGCACGTTTTGACACATGGTCCATCCTACTTATGACGGCATCTATCTGTTGACACTACAGAAGGGGCTCAATGTGGAGACCGCTCAATCTGACACAGCCTTCACCTCTCCTTCTCAAAAAATAACGTTCACGTGCGGATACCACTTGCTGCTCTCGGATCTGTTAATATGCACGTACTCTTTTCCAATGGGTGTGGTATACACCAATGTTTTTAACTAACCTCTTAGCCAGAAATCGAACGGATTACGGTCAGGTGAACGGAATAACCATGCTACTGGAACTTCCAGATCGATCATTAAATGTACGAGGCGTACAAAGTTGGTGATAAACAGCACCTATTAAATGTTATGTCCCCATAAAATGTAGACTGGCAGTGGAAAGAAAAGCTTTTTTGAAGAAGAGAAATTTGTTAACATCTAATATGGATTACAGTGACAGCAAGTATTTTCTAAAGGTACAGTATTTGTTTTGAGGGTAGCCACCTATGGTAGTGAAACATGGACGGTAACAGGTCAGACAAGAAGAGAATACCAGCTTTTGAAATGTGGTGCGTGCTGAAGATTAGATTGGTAGAACAAGTTCCTAATGAAGAGGTACTGAATAGAATTGGGGAGATGAGAAATTTGTGGTATAACTTGTCTAAAAGAAGGACTCGGTTGATACGACACTGTCTGAAACATCAAGGGATGACGAATTTACTTTTTGAGGGGAATGTGTGGGTAAGAAATAGAGAACGAGACCAACAGACGAATGCATTACGCAGGCTCTAAAGGATGTAAATTGCAGTAGTCATTCGTATGTGAAGAGTCTCGGACAAGGCCGACTAGCGTGGAGAGGTGCATCAAACCACTCTTCGGACTAAAGACCACAAGAACATCACAACACTGTTACTAAAGCGAAACAGAACCATTACTTCCAGGACCGTAACTGCTCACTCGTGGTTATTGTTGTAATTTATTATCCAGTCTGAGCGAATCCAGATTCATCCGTATACAAAAGTAAGTTGCTGACTGCAGAAATTCAACATTCCGCCTTAGAATCTACTCGCAGAAATGTGAGTTGAAACGCTATGCACACTGTAAGTCATACGAGAATGTAAGGGAACTAAACACGCTAGAACGTCCTCTATGCCTTCAGTAGCTCCATTTTATCGCAGATTTATTTCAGGATTAGCTTCTAATCATGACATCGTCTCCTCCATAGCCGCGGTGCGACCTCTGGGAATTCTACCTTAGTATTTTATTCTTGTTCCGAAAGATGTTTTGTGGACTGACAAGAGCAGCCAGTCCACAATGATGTAGCCGATAGGGCACGCGTCAACTCACGCCGTCTTGCGTTAAGTCTGAAACAGGATACTTCATAAATGCTATAAAGAAAAGAACGGAGCGTCTCATATACTTAACTTTAATCCATCCTTTTGGTATACATCGTTTATGGTGAATACAAGTAAGACTCTCTCCAGATATGGTTAACTGCGCCTTGCTAGGTCGTAGCTATGGACTTAGCTGAAGGCTATTCTAACTGTCTCTCGGCAAATGAGAGGAAGGCTTCGTACGTCTAGTCGCTAGCAATGTCGTCCGTACAACTGGGCGAGTGCTAGTCCGTCTTTCTAGATCTGCCATGTGGTGGCGCTAGGTCTGCAAGTACTGACAGTGGCGACACGCGGGTCCGACATGTACTAATGGACCGCGGCCGATTTAAGCTACCACCTAGCAAGTGTGGTGTCTGGCGGTGACACCACAAGATGCGTGTCTGAAACTCGCTGGAACAGAGAACTGAACATTTTTGTCACATGGAATGGCGTGTACATGGCACATGCCCGTCAATTAACGGCCTTAGCTAAACAATAGCGGAATATCATGTCTCGCAGTTCCTGCGTGGAACAATAGAGCATAATTTCACATTTTGCGTAGCTTACTATCCGCGGAATCACTAATTTTGTTCTGATGACAGCACAAGTTCAAAGCAATGCGTACGAAATGGCTAATGTGGGAGAGAGTTGCAAGTGTTATGTCTGCCAACCACAGCACAGTCACTTTTTAAACACCTTGATTAACATTTGATCTGTTCTATCTTCTGTAAGATGACAGCACACTTTTTCTAAACATCTTGTGTAACCTATCGAGTTGTGAGATTGAGAAGCTCTTCTTATTCTGGGCACTGTTCAAATGTCTCGCAAAAGTGTATGGGTCCTGCCTGGATAGAGTATCATGAGTAGAACTGTTCGACACCCCATTTACACATGCGACTTCGCGTCCACATGAAAGAAAAGTCGAAAGTGGAATGAGGAAGCGCAGGCAATAAAGTCATGTCTCGAAGCATGCCCAGCAACTTTTGAATTGAGCCTTGCTACACGAATTTTATCTATATAGGCAACAACATGGAGCTTAAAAAATCATACGGCTTCTAGTATTTTTTTTTCTTTAGCGACAATAAATTGCAGAACTGTAGACGCCGAAGGCAGAGTAGTGGGGATTGAAGAAGAGACGAATGAGATCAAATGGGAAAGATTATGGTTATCAGAAATATCGCAAAAAAAGAAAAATATTTAAAATCAGTCCACGTTTTTTACAAGAAAGGAACAGAGTAGACAGAAAATTTTCAGATGAATGCTTTATTGAAAACAATAAAACTGCTTTTGTCAGCCTGCGTTTTACATACTATCTGTCATAAGTAATTTTACTGCACAAATAGCAGTACTCATCAACTTCTTTTAGAGTCTCCTCACCATCTTCTGATATAAATCGACAACATTCCGCTACACCTGTTTCACGGTTCTTCTTATAATCTCCTTTCAAGACACTGATCATTCCGTTCAACTGTTCGTCCATGCCCTTGGTCGTCTCTGACAGAAGCACAATGTCATCAATAAACCTCGAGGTTTTCATTTCTTCCCTCAGAAGTTTCTCTTTCCAAATTTCTTTGTGCTTTCCTTTACTGATTGCACAATGTACAGATTGAATATGCATATGTAATGTCTCATTGCACAACCAAGCTGCTTTTACTCAAGTCGCCCTCTAAAATTTGGGGAAAATAGATAAAACAATATCATAATTTTTAGCTGGACCTGAGTATTTTAGCAGCAAGATATTGTTATGTGAGGCATCTGACAACATACTTTGAATATGTAAATAATTTGTTGCCACACACACCTAAAAACTAAACTGCGCAGACTGTAGTAATAGTGAATTCTCGAGTAACAAAAGAAATTCTTCACTCCCACTCCATGCCACTCATTTTTCTCTACTGAAGTTTTGACACGAGACGTAATGTCCTTGTTTCCGTACTGTACAAGAAAACACACCCCCGATCCCAATGAACATTTCATCGTAGACACCAGATTCACATGTTGGACACAAGCTCTATCTCACAGAGCTTCCATTTCCTTTCTATGCCCTGGCTAGTACTATGGCTCAAGAATTTGCATAGTATAATTCACTCTCAGACGGGAGCGCTAGTTCTCATAGAGCGACGCTGGCAGAACGCCACACTGTCGCTGAACGTGTCGCAATACTCCTGGTAATATGCACCACAATATTAAGTAACGGGGTTATTTGACTAGCGGCCTTTTGCTCTCTGCTGAGGGTTAAGCAATCCGACTCCTCAGAAGGCTGCTTCGAAAGGCAAAGCGGCCTCGATACAATTACCAAATGTCGCGGGCGCTGCTATTTCACGCCCCAAGTCAGTGTGCTCGCTAGCAGGAGGAACCTTGAAAACCGAGGTGCACTCGCAAACAAATATGAGTCAGTGAAAATAATGACAAAAACGGTGGACATTCTGCAGGTGTGTGTTATTATAGGATCTTCTCTGTAATGAGACAATGAGCTCCGCAGTATATTTCCTAATAAATGAAAATGTTTTTAGTTTAATTCAACGTATTATACCCGTATTTTGGATTCTGCTTCGTGTTCGAGGATGTATTTTGTCTTCTGGTACAGTTACATTAAATTATACTCATGAGTTGGAAAAAAAGTAGTAAATTTGGGTTTAACGTCTCATCCACGACAAAATCGTTAGACAAGGACCACATCTTAACTTTTCAAATAGTTATGTGTCATTTATGATCACGCAGTGCCATTCTCAATATCCCGCTATTCATAGAAACTGAGAACCATTACCTCGTAACTGTTTAGTAAAGAAAAGAGAGATAGAATAGAGTTATGTTCTAATTACTAACGCGATGGATACAGAAAAGTTACCATTGTTACGTATAAAAATTCAAAACATGCATGTCAATTCTGTAAGATGGCATATATACAAAAACGCAGATATACAGTTGTAAGTAGGCTGTTTATGTTTTCTTATTGGCAACGTTACGTAGCGCTCTGTATGAAAATCACTGGCTGTGCTGTGTGCAGTCTGTGGCTAGTTTGCATTGTTGTCTGCCATTGTAGTGTTGGGCAGCTGAATGTGAACAGCGCGTAGCGTTGCGTAGTTGGAGGTGAGCCGCCAGCAGTGATGGATGTGGGGAGAGAGATGGCGGAGTTTTGAAATTTGTAAGATTGGATGTCATGAACTGCTATATATATTATGACTATTAAGGTAAATACATTGTTTGTTCTCTATTAAAATCTTTCATTTGCTAACTATCCCTATCAGTAGTTAGTGCCTTCCGTAGTTTGAATCTTTTATTTAGCTGGCAGTAGTGGCGCTCACTGTATTGCAGTAGTTCGAGTAATGAAGATTTTCGTGAGGTAAGTGATTTGTGAAAGGTATAGGTTAAAGTTAGTCAGGGCCATTCTTTTGTAGGGATTTTTGAAAGTCAGATTGCGTTGCGCTAAAAATATTGTGTGTCAGTTTAAGCACAGTCATATATAATTTTTCAAAGGGGACGTTTCATATGTCGACCCTTAGCCGAGGATACCTCACTGGAATCTTCTGATTTTTTTCTTGTAGTTTGTGTAATTAGTGTAGCTATTGTTTATTGCTAGCGCATAATTGTAGAGAGAATTTCCTTTGTAGTTGTAGTTTTTCATTCTTGTACAGTAAAATAGTCGTGACATGCATGTAGATTTGCACCAAGTATTTCGCAGCTGCGCTTGCAATTAACTAGATATTATTTCCAGTGCTATGTTAATGTGTTCCCCTATTTTTGCTCTTCAAATTGTGTTTTTCTGTGTTGTCGTGTGAAATATGGTGACAATAATGGCGTGTGAAAAACGTAATACTAGGCTCCAAAGTAAACTGAGAAATGACAGTGAAGACGAAAGCAGTGTGTTAGCGCCACCGTGTAATGAATTAACTAATGTTCAACATAGTAATTTGGTAATTGTGCATAGGGAAATGGAGCAGGTGGCAAACAATGGCGTAGGCAGTGAAACAATTAGTGAACAGGGAAGCATTATCGATCGATCGCTTGGAACACCGCAACAGCTCGCCTCAGGAATCCGAAATGACAGGACACAATTTTACAATTACTGTAGATTCAGGTTTTGCGTCCTCACCGTTTTCTCAAATAAGTCAAGACACATTTTCTGCTTGTCAAAATGTGAATGTTTCCGGTGCAAATGCACTGCCGAAAAGCGTAGAGGAACAGATTCCAGACACTAATGCATTGTTATTACAGCTAATGCAACAAATGGAACAAAATCAGAGACAAACACAGCAAAAGCTTCAAAAGTTAGACACAATGGAACAACACCAGAGACAAACACAGCAAAAGCTTCAAAAGTTAGACACAATGGAAAAACACCAGTGACAAACACGGCAGAAGCTTCAAAAGTTAAACACAATGGAACAAAATCTTCAAAAGTTAGACACAATGGAACAACACCAGAGACAAACACAGCAACATTTAGACGCAATGGAACAAAATCTTCAAACGTTAGACACCACACTTGAACAAACACGTGAAGATTTAACTACTGAGTTACATAAAATCGAATCGAAATGTCAAAAAGTCTGTAATGACGTAAAAACACAAATTTGTGAGCATTTCCAACCTATTTTTTCGTGGCATGAAAATGCATTACAGAATCACGAAGCAGCCATAAAAGAACTGCAAACTACTGTTCATGAAAATCATGAGACCTTTCAAGCTAAAATTGACTCAGTTGCATCTACCGATTCGGTTATGCAACTTGCAAAAACTCAGGAAAACTTAAAGGACACAGTAGATACGATTTCAACACAAATGGACACTCTGAAACTTGGTTCAGAAAAACACACAGAGGAAATAATTTCACTAACGTATAAAGTAGCCGAACTTTCAGATCAGTTCACTAACTTATCTACAAAGGTAGACGATGATCTGAATGACACAAGACCTGTAGCCATCACTGACACAGAAGAGTATGAACAAATTAAGAAATTCAAACAAAATCAGAATCAAATTAATACGCAACACAAAAGAGAAATCCGGGAAGTACAAGATCAGTTGGTACAAGTAATACAAGAATTACATATTTCAGAGGACACTCACGCTCCAACACGGGAAGAGGGACTTAGAAATATGGAACAACCACAAAATAATAACACAGGACACTTCGGAAATTATGAAAGAAATTGACAAGGCACACCGAATTTTGAGATGGAACCGCCGAAACGACGTAACAATGACCGACATGCGACTCGCCGACATGATGATTTTGACTATAAGCTGTTCATTACTACACGTAAATTCAAAACATTTAAGAATTCTGCCAACGACATTCATCCACAAGCATGGCTCCATCAATTCTCTCATTGTTTTCCTCCCAACTGGTCGTTAGAGCACAGATTAGAATTTATGTGTGACTGCTTAGAGAATGAACCAGCTGAAAGAATGTGATCGGTCATTCACGATTGTCACAGTGAAGGAGAATTTTACCATGCGTTCTTCTTAGCATGTTGGTCTCAAGCTACATAAGACCGAGTACAACATAGCATCATGATGATGAAACACTTTGAACAATCTGAATTTTCCAGTCTTGTCAAATATTTTGAAGACATGTTGCACAAGAATCAGTACCTGTCAAACCCATACAGCCCCTCAGAACTCATCCGCATTTGCTTAATCAAATTACCTGAACATTACGACATTATTTTGGCAGGACGTTGCAAAGACGACATTGAAGCTTTTCAGGGGCTCTTACAAGAACTGTAAATTGACACTGACAATTGCGGAACGCGAAAACAGGAGCACAACAATTACAGGTCACATCCGTCACAATTCCGCGATGACAGAAATAATAACTGGACGCGACAAGGCTATTCTCACAACACAAATCGTGACCAAAACAGACACCACCTGTATGACAACCGTTGGCAGAGTAGTAATAATTACAGGGAAAGATCACCTCTCCACGGTAATGACTATCACAGAGACAATCAGAGAAACAGACAATATGGGAACCAAAACAATTATTATTACGGGAGACAGAATAACTGTAGACACAATGGTCCAGCGTGCAGTTACGATTCAGGGAGAAATTCTCCACCACTTAACCGACAAGACAGAAACTACAGGAACTACCGACATGACGACAGACGATATGATCGTAACGACAGACCTGAATTGCATCAGAACTAACGGGATTTAAACAGGGCAGGGCCCTCTCGACAAGGTGAATTTGTAGAAGTTAGGTCTCCAAACCCTAATAACGAGGCGCGCCAACAAAGAGACAATAGGCAGTGACTCATACCGCTGGCAGCTACAAAACATACGTATGACACTAACGACACAGCTGCCGTAGCTACTAATTACGTAAAAATGGAAGACATTAGGTACATCTTACTCCAAGAACATGACGTAAAACATAACAACATTGCATATCCTGTGATTCACATTACAGTAAATGACGTAAAATTTACGGCAGTACTTGACTCTGGCAGTCCCATTTCCGTAATTAGTGAAACAGCCTTTAGCAAATGTAATAAATCGAACGATTGTCCCACACTTCCGTTACGTAAGATTAAATTACAAGGTGCAATCTTTGGAAAAAGTGTAGATGTACGCCAACAAACCAACTTAGAATTCTTTTGTCAAAGCCACAGCTTCTCTATGAACTTTCTTATTGTTCCATTATTGTCGACGGAAATTATACTGGGAGTAGACTTTTTGAATGAATACAAAGCAATCTTAAGCTTTCACGATGCTGAAATAATTTTAGAAAAAGAAGGTAAGTCAGTAGCTTTGACATTTGAAGATTTGCTCTCAAACCATGACGAAGAAATTAATCGGCTTTACCTCCTGTTAGACAACAGTTCGGAATTTTCGACGGAAGTTGACACTAACAATCACTCTGCAAGTACTGACAGGGATGATATCGACGGCGCATTTGATACTCTTGAGTTAATTCAGAATAAAATTCAAACAATTGAGAATTGTAATGACACTGATAGGGAGGACCTTTTTGAGATTTTACAAGCACATTCCACAGTTTCTACAGTTTCTACTCACAAAACAGGAACAATCAAGGGATTTCAATACCAATTTCGTGTTCGTGAGCATACTAAATTTTGTGTTAGACCATACGTAATTCCGGCGCATTATAGGGACCGTGTTAGAACAGAAGTACAATCTATGCTTGATGAGGGCATTATTGAGCCTGCAGTAAGCTCAACAATCCATTACATGTTGTTGAGAAGAAAAATGGATCGATCAGGCTTGTCTTAGATTCGAGACAAATCAATACTATCATCATTCCTGAAACAGACAGGCCGCAAACGTTGGAAGAACTTCTTCAAAATTTTAATGGTGTAAAAGTGTTGTCTCCCATTGATCTCAGATCCAGCTTTTATCAGATCGAACTTCATCCAGAATGTAGAAAATACACAGCTTTCCTTTGTTTCGGCGTTTGTTATCAGTTTCGGAAACTTCCTTTTGGTTTGAACATTTCTTCGGCAGCATTCATTCGCGGGCTAAATTCCATATTACCTGAGTTCTTAAAACGTCACATCACCTTATATGTGGACTATATTCTAATAGCAGAAGCTTCATGGGAACAACATAATCGCACCCTCAGCAGTTTGTTACGTATTTTTGCAGAATCTGGAATTACAGTTAACTTGGAAAAGTCTGAATTCGGTAGGACAAAGGTGAAGTTTTTGGGACATATTATTTCTTCTGAAGGCATTCAGCCGGATCCTAAAAAGTTAGAAGCAATCAGAGCCATTCCAGTTCCATCCACAAAAAGACAAGTCCACAGTTTTCTAGGTCTCGTAAATTTTTACCCTCGTTTTCTGAATATGCAAATTCTACTTACACCAAAACTTTGTTCTCTCACTGGAAAAAATACTATTTGGAACTGGGACGAAGGAGCACAGTTGGAATTCAATTCTTTGAAAGAATCGCTACTTAACGCGCCAATACTAGCTCATCCAGATCTGTCACGAGATTTCTGCCTTAGCACGGATTCTTCTAAAGTCGGTCTTGGTGCCCATTTATTTCAAGAAGCCACAGACAATGACACTACTGTTCAGAAAACCATTGCTTTTGCTAGCCGAGTGCTAACAAAATCTGAAAAAAATTATTCCGTTACTGAATTAGAAGCTTTATCTATCGTTTGGGCATTTAACAAATTCCGTTTCTTTCTTTCTGGTAAGCACGTAAAAGTATACAGTGATCATCGTGCATTACAATTTCTTATGTCTTCAAAATTAAATCATGAAAGGTTAAAACGTTGGGCATTGTTTCTGCAAGAATACCATTTCACAATAGTCTACATTCCCGGCAAGGAGAACATTGTTGAGGACGAAGCATCACGCGCACCGGCTGGGCTTGAGAAAAGTAACACAGAAGGCGACCTCGAGAAAAATTTCAGTATTCTTTACATTCAGAAAGTCGCCTTTGAAAACTTCGTCACCACATCTTTAAAGGACATTGCTCATGAACAAGATAAAGATCCAATTTGGAAAGACATCAAGAGCAAATGGCATGAAAAGCCGCACACTCAGATTCGGCATTATTATCTGGTTAGTAACAACATACTGTTCAAACGCTGCACTGTTGATGACAAGCTATGGTTACTTTGCATTCCTGACGATTTTGTTAATAAGCTCATTTGGTACATTCATTTCAGCTATGCACATTTTGGTCCACGAAAATGTTATCATATTCTTCGGACGACTTGTTATTTTAACAATATGGAAAAGAGAATTCGAAGAGTCTTGTCTATTTGTAAACTTTGTCAAAAGGCGAAACCATCTACTATGTCACATCATGCTCCGTTGCTTCCTATTATTCCTTCTAAATTAAAAGAATTTGCTGCTGTCGATCTCTTGGGACCCCTTGTCAGAACATCGAATGGATTTTCGTACGTTCTAGTCGCTGTTGAACTTACTTCAAAATTTGTTTCTTTCACTCCGTTACGTAAAGCCACTGGACGGTCTGTATCCAACGCCTTTATTAAAAATTTCTTACGTGAAGCTGGACACGTTAGTACAGTCATTTCAGATAACGGACCACAATTCAGATCCGCTGTTTGGTCACGCATGCTTCAGAACCATAAAATCAAACCTGTTTTTATTTCATTGTACTCACCACATTCTAACCCGTCTGAAAGGATTATGAAAAGAAATCAATAAGCTTTTCAGACTTTATTGTCACAGAAAGCATCAGCATTGGGACAGATATTTACATTTCAAAATGTGCTGAATGAAATGCCTCATGATTCCACTGCTTTACCAACTACTCTTGTACTGAAGAATGAAGAATCACCGAACAGACTCAGAGAGCTTGTACCTTTCCCAAATACACGTAAACTTCGACGCAAGGACATAATTGATTTGGCTATTAAAAATATAAAATCTGCAGCAAACAATAGGAGAAAACTACACGGTAAAGCAAATGCAAAGAAATTATACATTGGTCAGAAAGTTCTCATTAAAGCTCATTCATTATCACATAAGAAGAAACACTTGAGTCACAAATTCTTTCTAGTTTACAATTGACCTTACAGAGTCCGACGTATACCACATGATAATTGCGCTGAAGTTGAAACTCTGCGTACTAGGAAGAGTAAAGGATTGCACCACATTTAAATTCCAGTATTCCTTACCGACGTATACCATATGATAATTGCGTTAAAGTTGAAACTCTGCATACTAGGAAGAGCAAAGGGCTACACCACATTTCACCTGTGAAACCATTTATTGAAAGATTATCAGCTTTTTAACTTTGTCTTTGCCATAAAACGTTTCACTCCACGTTACTAGTATGCTAAGAAACTGTTAACATGCAACAATGTTTGAAGTTAAATATCCAGTCAAGAACCAAGAGAACTTATTTCAACAGAAATTATGAATGCATTGTTATAGTGAACAGACGACACAATGTTGTTATTTGTACATTCTTGCTTGTTAGTTGCACGATTACGTAACGACTATAAGACTCACATACTTAGAACATTTACCAGTACTGCTAATGAGAATCTAATGCAACATTTTGGTTTACTTGAAAATACATTCTGGATTTAAGGTACTTTCTGTGAAATACCAGATGACACAGTGGTTAGTTTATGTGACAGCTACACGATTTTATCACGACACTACTAATGAGTGACAATTTACAATGTTGCTTTTGTGGTGTTTCTGTTTTATATCTGCACAGTTTTTCTGAATTCTTCTGGAAAGTAAAACATGTTTAATAGTAACTTTGTGGTATAGCTACAATAAGACAGCCTTTTTTTGTTTTGTAGCACAACAATACGTTACAGTGTAGTGTGTGTGCTCCCTGCCGCCGTTGGATAAGCAGCTGCAGCAGCAAGTCGTATACTCCTAGCTCACTCATTTGTTACATAGTTTAATTCTTAATTTCTTTGCCTGTTTTTGGTACTTGCATTGTTTAATTCATAAATTTCGAGCGTATTATAGTATTTGAGAGTTGTAGCATCGCGTTTTAGTACCTGAATAGTGTAAATTCGCGTAGTCGTTTGTCTACTGTTTTGTTTTGAACGGCCAGTGTCGGTTGGTCACAGTCAGTGTGCTCCCTGCCGCCGTTGGATAAGCAGCTGCAGCAGCAAGTCGTATACTCCTAGCTCACTCATTTGTTACATAGTTTAATTCTTAATTTCTTTGCCTGTTTTTGGTACTTGCATTGTCTAATTCATAAATTTCGAGCGTATTATAGTATTTGAGAGTTGTAGCATCGCGTTTTAGTACCTGAATAGTGTAAATTCGCGTAGTCGTTTGTCTACTGTTTTGTTTTGAACGGCCAGTGTCGGTTGGTCGCAGTCAGTGTGCTCCCTGCCGCCGTTGGATAAGCAGCTGAGCAGCAAGTCGTATACTCCTAGCTCACTCATTTGCTACATAGTTTAATTCTTAATTTCTTTGCGTGTTTTTGGTTCTTGCATTGTTTAATTCATAAATTTCGGGCGTATTATAGTATTTGAGAGTGTAGCATCGTGTTTTAGTACCTGAATAGTGTAATTTCGCTTAGTCTCCTTCCGCCGCCGAGCAGTGTCAGCAGTGCGCAAGTAGCAGCATTACTGCATTTACTAGGCAATCTTGTATTTTAATAACCGTTTAAATTTTGTCGATTTGTTTACGCTCTCTGTAGATTAGTTCAGACGTTCTTAGCAAAACAGTTTTTAGCATGGATAGGGACTGCAACTGCTGTGTTCGGATGCAGGCTGAGTTGGCATCCCTTCGCTCCCAGCTTCAGGCAGTGTTGGCTTCGGTCACACAGCTTGAGGCTGTTGCCAATGGGCATCACTGTGGGGGTCGGGATGGGGGTTTGTCGGGGACGGCCAGCTCGTCCCACGCATCCCCTGATCGGACTACGACTGTGGTTGCCCGGGATACTGCCCGCATTGAGGCTGATCCCTCACCTGTGGTAGAGTGGGAGGTCGTTTCAAGGTGTGGCAGGGGGCGAAAGACATTCCGGACGGCTGAACGGATAGCCTCTCCAGTTTGTCTGACGAACCGGTTTCAGGCTCTGTCTCAGGCTGATACTGATCTTCGGCCTGACATGGCTGCTTGTCCTGTTCCAGAGGTTGCCCCTCAGTCTGCAAGATCCGGGCAGTCGCAGAGGGTGGGCTTACTGGTAGTTGGGAGCTCCAACGTCAGGCGCGTAATGGGGCCCCTTAGGGAAATGGCAGCAAGAGAGGGGAAGAAAACCAATGTGCACTCCGTGTGCATACCGGGGGGAGTCATTCCAGATGTGGAAAGGGTCCTTCCGGATGCCATGAAGGGTACAGGGTGCACCCATCTGCAGGTGGTCGCTCATGTCGGCACCAATGATGTGTGTCGCTATGGATCGGAGGAAATCCTCTCTGGCTTCCGGCGGCTATCTGATTTGGTGAAGACTGCCAGTCTCGCTAGCGGGATGAAAGCAGAGCTCACCATCTGCAGCATCGTCGACAGGACTGACTGCGGACCTTTGGTACAGAGCCGAGTGGAGGGTCTGAATCAGAGGCTGAGACGGTTCTGCGACCGTGTGGGCTGCAGATTCCTCGACTTGCGCCATAGGGTGGTGGGGTTTCGGGTTCCGCTGGATAGGTCAGGAGTCCACTACACGCAACAAGCGGCTACACGGGTAGCAGGGGTTGTGTGGCGTGGGCTGGGCGGTTTTTTAGGTTAGATGGCCTTGGGCAAGTACAGAAAGGGCAACAGCCTCAACGGGTGCGGGGCAAAGTCAGGACATGCGGGGACCAAGCAGCAATCGGTATTGTAATTGTCAACTGTCGAAGCTGCGTTGGTAAAGTACCGGAACTTCAAGCGCTGATAGAAAGCACCGAAGCTGAAATCGTTATAGGTACAGAAAGCTGGCTTAAGCCAGAGATAAATTCTGCCGAAATTTTTACAAAGGTACAGACGGTGTTTAGAAAGGATAGATTGCATGCAACCGGTGGTGGAGTGTTCATCGCTGTTAGTAGTAGTTTATCCTGTAGTGAAGTAGAAGTGGATAGTTCCTGTGAATTATTATGGGTGGAAGTTACACTAAACAACCGAACTAGGTTAATAATTGGCTCCTTTTACCGACCTCCCGACTCAGCAGCATTAGTGGCAGAACAACTGAGAGAAAATTTGGAATACATTTCACATAAATTTTCTCAGCATGTTATAGTCTTAGGTGGAGATTTCAATTTACCAGATATAGACTGGGACACTCAGATGTTTAGGACGGGTGGTAGGGATAGAGCATCGAGTGACATTATACTGAGTGCACTATCCGAAAATTACCTCGAGCAATTAAACAGAGAACCGACTCGTGGAGATAACATATTGGACCTACTGATAACAAACAGACCCGAACTTTTCGAATCTGTATGTACAGAACAGGGAATCAGTGATCATAAGGCCGTTGCAGCATCCCTGAATATGGAAGTTAATAGGAATATAAAAAAAGGGAGGAAGGTTTATCTGTTTAGCAAGAGTAATAGAAGGCAGATTTCAGACTACCTAACAGATCAAAACGAAAATTTCTGTTCCGACACTGACAATGTTGAGTGTTTATGGAAAAAGTTCAAGGCAATCGTAAAATGCGTTTTAGACAGGTACGTGCCGAGTAAAACTGTGAGGGACGGGAAAAACCCACCGTGGTACAACAACAATGTTAGGAAACTACTGCGAAAGCAAAGAGAGCTCCACTCCAAGTTTAAACGCAGCCAAAACCTCTCAGACAAACAGAAGTTAAACGATGTCAAAGTTAGCGTAAGGAGGGCTATGCGTGAAGCGTTCATTGAATTCGAAAGTAAAATTCTATGTACCGACTTGACAGAAAATCCTAGGAAGTTCTGGTCGTACGTTAAATCAGTAAGTGGCTCGAAACAGCATATCCAGACACTACGGGATGATGATGGCATTGAAACAGAGGATGACACGCGTAAAGCTGAAATACTAAACACCTTTTTCCAAAGCTGTTTCACAGAGGAAGACCGCACTGCAGTTCCTTCTCTAAATCCTCGCACAAACGAAAAAATGGCTGACATCGAAATAAGTGTCCAAGGAATAGAAAAGCATCTGGAATCACTCAATAGAGGAAAGTCCACTGGACCTGACGGGATACCAATTCGATTCTACACAGAGTACGCGAAAGAACTTGCCCCCCTTCTAACAGCCGTGTACCGCAAGTCTCTAGAGGAACGGAGGGTTCCAAATGATTGGAAAAGAGCACAGATAGTCCCAGTCTTCAAGAAGGGTCGTCGAGCAGATGCGCAAAACTATAGACCTATATCTCTTACGTCGATCTCTTGTAGAATTTTAGAACATGTTTTTTGCTCGCGTATCATGTCATTTCTGGAAACCCAGAATCTACTATGTAGGAATCAACATGGATTCCGGAAACAGCGATCGTGTGAGACCCAACTCGCCTTATTTGTTCATGAGACCCAGAAAATATTAGATACAGGCTCCCAGGTAGATGCTATTTTTCTTGACTTCCGGAAGGCGTTCGATACAGTTCCGCACTGTCGCCTGATAAACAAAGTAAGAGCCTACGGAATATCAGACCAGCTGTGTGGCTGGATTGAAGAGTTTTTAGCAAACAGAACACAGCATGTTGTTATCAATGGAGAGACGTCTACAGACGTTAAAGTAACCTCTGGCGTGCCACAGGGGAGTGTTATGGGACCATTGCTTTTCACAATATATATAAATGACTTAGTAGATAGTGTCGGAAGTTCCATGCGGCTTTTCGCGGATGATGCTGTAGTATACAGAGAAGTTGCTGCATTAGAAAATTGTAGCGAAATACAGGAAGATCTGCAGCGGATAGGCACTTGGTGCAGGGAGTGGCAACTGACCCTTAACATAGACAAATGTAATGTATTGCGAATACATAGAAAGAAGGATCCTTTATTGTATGATTATATGATAGCGGAACAAACACTGGTAGCAGTTACTTCTGTAAAATATCTGGGAGTATGCGTACGGAACGATTTGAAGTGGAATGATCATATAAAACTAATTGTTGGTAAGGCGGGTACCAGGTTGAGATTCATTGGGAGAGTGCTTAGAAAATGTAGTCCATCAACAAAGGAGGTGGCTTACAAAACACTCGTTCGACCTATACTTGAGTATTGCTCATCAGTGTGGGATCCGTACCAGGTCGGGTTGACGGAGGAGATAGAGAAGATCCAAAGAAGAGCGGCGCGTTTCGTCACTGGGTTATTTGGTAACCGTGATAGCGTTACGGAGATGTTTAATAAGCTCAAGTGGCAGACTCTGCAAGAGAGGCGCTCTGCATCGCGGTGTAGCTTGCTCGCCAGGTTTCGAGAGGGTGCGTTTCTGGATGAGGTATCGAATATATTGCTTCCCCCTACTTATACTTCCCGAGGAGATCACGAATGTAAAATTAGAGAGATTAGAGCGCGCACGGAGGCTTTCAGACAGTCGTTCTTCCCGCGAACCATACGCGACTGGAACAGGAAAGGGAGGTAATGACAGTGGCACGTAAAGTGCCCTCCGCCACACACCGTTGGGTGGCTTGCGGAGTATCAATGTAGATGTAGATGTAGATGTACTTTCTTGATCACGATACTGTACGTAATAACTACGATATCTATACGCAAAGCATTTCACTTTTGTTTATCATCAGGTAAGTACATTGGCTTCTGCAGAACTTAGCTTTCGGAGGAAACAACTACAACACTTCCACAGAGATTGTCTTACAACAAGACGCAGCTACAGTACACGTATTTGAGTGATTAATTTTGTACTTAAAACATTTATTTTTAAATATATTTGAAGTACAATGATACAAAGGTTTTCCATGATACATTTCATTCCATTGCTGTAATCTGTAACACCTGAGGGTATAATAACATTAATCCTCAGGGGGGTACACGCTTGCTTTGTGTATCATGTGTTTGGCAAGCACAAGGAGCCGTAGCTAATGTGGTATTTCCTTACACAACTTTACACATCGGTACCATATATCTCGAACACATAATTACACAGCTATCTGATCATTTAACTGAGAGAGACAAACTTTTTTACTACGGCAATGACAGATGTTTACGTAATTACACCGTTGGATAACTTCACACTTAAGAAATTGTATTTTGTCTGTACTTTATGAACTGTTCATATTTTTTCGGACCCATTGTGATATTATGAGAGCTTTGAATGATATATTTGGTATGGGATCACGATTTTTAAAGTACGTTTGAGGTAGATGACACTACTGAAATGAGCAGAGAATTTTCTTTAGGTTTTGAAATTATTGCAGAAAGCTACGACATTTTTGAGATTTGACTGAGGTGTTATGATGTTATTATTACGACGACGGTGTGTATTATGCTGCTGAGGTATGTTTATGATCAATAAGCTGATGCTATATGAGTTATTTGATTATGCTACGTATCTGTTATGATGAAATATTGAAGAAGTGTCGACGAATAAGGTAAGGAATAATGAGTAGTGGTTAGGGACTCTGGTTTGTGAAAAAGGTTGTTGGAAACCAAGAATCGTACTTTAAGAGTTATGTATGTAAATGCGTGAATGTATTACAATGCCGACGAAAATTTTTGGACACTGTTTTATCAATAGGATTTTGTTTCTACAACTTTGTAACGCAAATTCTTGACCTGTGAAATATTTTTATATGAGACTGTCACTGTAGCGGAAACTGCTGTCGTAAATATTTCCGTAAGAAAGTTAAGTGACCACCTGCACGTAATGCGTCGTGGGCACCCAGCTGCGTCAGACGCCTGGAGAAAAAGCCATTAGTGTGTGCCTTTTCAGAGGCACAGGTAGAAAAAAAAAGGGAGGCCATTATCCTCGCCATTGACATTCCTTTGTAAAAAGCATCGCAAATACGACACGCTCAAACTTGAAAACATAATATGATTATACTGTGGAGCTCTTAATTTATGATATTTACTAAAATGCCTAATGAAACGTTGAGAAACATTTCACGGCTACTGTCTTGCTAGTTGAGAGAAATGCCATATGGCTTGCTTTATGTATTTATTTACTCATTTTGTTTAATATCAAGTTTCTAGCTGCAGCAGCATTGGTTAAAATAAAATTTAATAGCTGTACTAATATAAATATTTTATGCCTACAGATCCAGTAAATAATTTTATGATCTATTCAAAAAAACGAAGGAGCATAAAAAGACATTTCCCTTCACAGGAATTGCATACGGAATTTTCTTTTCAACTACTTGGTAATTTTTTTGGTAGAATAACTTCTTGTGGTGTACCACTTTAATTACATAGACATTAAGATGTGAATATACATTTCCCTTGCCTGCACTGTTGTCTTTAATGTAATATTTTTTCTGCTTGAGCTATGTCATGTTCAGATGTAAGTTATTGCATTTGCTGCTGCTGTTTGCCAGGTATAATGCTACTAAATTTCACTTTGTATTAATCTGTTCAGCTAGTTTTACTACTGATTTATTTTTCTTGTTGCTGCACATTGGCTCATATTAGTTGTAATGTTGCATTGCTTGGTAATTTAGATTTACTGTAGCTCGCTTTGCAATTTTCCATTTTTTTTTTGTCATTGCTGCTTGTGTTAATTGTTTTGTGCTGCTGCATTGCCTCGTTCCTTAGTTTAGCATCTGAGCTCAGTAGATTTAAGTTAGCTTAAGAGGGGGTAGACTATATAAGAAACTAACTATGATGGATTGGAAGAAATGCATTGAGAAGCTATAAGAAAATGGTTTGGCCAAAAAAATAGTGCACAGTGGAGAAAAACTATTTTTGAAAGAGGATATGAACAGAATACAGAAAGCATGCTTAGATAGGATTTTTTTGGTGGAAACAAATGTTGAACTAAGAAGAAAAAGATCTATGGAAAGAAGTTTTGGGTTGGACTGCAGTACCAAATGTTACACTGAAAACGACCCTGTCCTTTCCTTTTGTGTTATCCCACTATGTGTTTGTGTACTCTTGTGTATTTGTGCTTTTCCTGTCTTTATGTGTTTAGCTAATAAGATTTATGTTGTAGAAATTTTATAGTACTAAGCTACATTCACTATGATGAGGAATACTGTTATCCTCAAATATAATTGGCATTAATAATATGTTATTTACCTTGTAAATATGCTTAGACATTATTTATCTGTTCTGTTTTGTTGCTCATGTGTGAAGCTGATGTTTCAAAAGTTATTCTGATCTTTTATGTATGTACTTATGTCATAATTCCTGTAACACTGATGTATCTGTTTATTTCTATTCTTTTGTAAAGCCTGTACGATTACAAATTTATCTGTATTGTTATGTTCTTTAATGATGTATCTTGTACCTTTGTAATTGTATTCTTATGTTATAAAATTGTAATTGACACCAGCTCATCATATTATTAACTTGTAAGTTACATTTCACTACACACATTTCCGTTGGTCATAGTATATGGACAATATGTGAGAAGTAGGGACTGTTAGTGTTTGCACGTGTGTTAATAATTCAGCAAGGGACTGTATAACAGCATTGCTGGTTCTAAGGACAATTCTAATAATCTTTGTGAGTGCACAAGTGATGGTTATGGACTTGCTATAGATTAGATTAGATTAGATCAATACTAGTTCCATGGATCATGAATACGATATTTCGTAATGATGTGGAACGAGTCAAATTTTCCAATACATGACATAATTAAGTTAATTTAACAACATACTTAAGTTAATATAACAACTTTTTCATTTTTTGTGTTTTTTTTAATTTTTTATTTATTTATTTTTTTAATTATTATTTTTTATTTATTTTTTAAATTTATATCTAAAAATTTCTCTATGGAGTAGAAGGAGTTGTCATTCAGAAATTCTTTTAATTTCTTCTTAAATACTTGTTGGTTATCTGTCAGACTCTTGATACTATTTGGTAAGTGACCAAAGACTTTAGTGCCAGTATAATTCACCCCCTTCTGTGCCAAAGTTAGATTTAATCTTGAATAGTGAAGATCATCCTTTCTCCTAGTATTGTAGTTATGCACACTGCTATTACTTTTGAATTGGGTTTGGTTGTTAATAACAAATTTCATAAGAGAGTATATATACTGAGAAGCTATGGTGAATATCCCTAGATCCTTAAATAAATGTCTGCAGGATGATCTTGGGTGGACTCCAGCTATTATTCTGATTACACGCTTTTGTGCAATAAATACTTTATTCCTCAGTGATGAATTACCCCAAAATGTGATGCCATATGAAAGCAACGAGTGAAAATAGGCGTAGTAAGCTAATTTACTAAGATGTTTGTCACCAAAATTTGCAATGACCCTTATTGCATAAGTAGCTGAACTCAAACGTTTCAGCAGATCATCAATGTGTTTCTTCCAATTTAATCTCTCATCAATGGATACACCTAAAAATTTGGAATATTCTACCTTAGCTATATGCTTCTGATTAAGGTCTATATTTATTAATGGCGTCATACCATTCACTGTACAGAACTGTATGTACTGTGTCTTATCAAAATTCAGTGAGAGTCCGTTTACAAGGAACCACTTAGTAATTTTCTGAAAGACAGTTTTGACAATTTCATCAGTTAAGTCTTGTTTGTCAGGTGTGATTACTATACTTGTATCATCAGCAAAGAGAACTAACTTTGCCTCTTCATGAATATAGAATGGCAAGTCATTAATATATTTTAAGAACAACAAAGGACACTAGACTGACCCTTGTGGAACCCCATTCTTGATAGTTCCCCAGTTTGAGGAATGTACTGATCTTTGAATATTATGAGAACTACTTATTTCAACTTTCTGCACTCTTCCAGTTAGGTACGAATTAAACCATTTGTGCACTGTCCCACTTATGCCACAATACTTGAGCTTCTCTAGCAGAATTTCATGATTTACACAATCAAAAGCCTTTGAGAGATCACAAAAAATCCCAATGGGTGGTGTTCGGTTATTCAGATCATTCAAAATTTGATTGGTGAAAGCATATATAGCATTTTCTGTTGAAAAACCTTTCTGGAAACCATACTGACATTTTGTTAGTATTTCATTGTTACAGATATGTAAAGCTACTCTTGAATAAATTACTTTCTCAAAAATTTTGGATAAAGCTGTTAGAAGGGAGATTGGATGGTAATTGTTGACATCAGATCTATCCCCCTTTCTATGCAAAGGTATAACAATAGCATATTTCAGTCTATCAGGGAAAATGCCCTGTTCCAGAGAGCTATTACACAGGTGGCTGAGAATCTTACTTATCTGCTGAGAACAAGCTTTTAGTATTTTCTACATCTACATCTACATCCATACTCCGCAAGCCACCTGACGGTGTGTGGCGGAGGGTACCTTGAGTACCTCTATCGGTTCTCCCTTCTATTCCAGTCTCGTATTGTTCGTGGAAAGAAGGATTGTCGGTATGCCTCTGTGTGGGCTCTAATCTCTCTGATTTTATCCTCATGGTCTCTTCGCGAGATATACGTAGGAGGGAGCAATATACTGCTTGACTCTTCGGTGAAGGTATGTTCTCGAAACTTTGACAAAAGCCCGTACCAAGCTGCTGAGCGTCTCTCCTGCAGAGTCTTCCACTGGAGTTTATCTGTCATCTCCGTAATGCTTTCGCGATTACTGAATGATCCTGTAACGAAGCGCGCTGCTCTCCGTTGGATCTTCTCTATATCTTCTATCAACCCTATCTGGTACGGATCCCACACTGCTGAGCAGTATTCAAGCAGTGGGCGAACAAGCGTACTGTAACCTACTTCCTTTGTTTTCGGATTGCATTTCCTTAGGATTCTTCCAATGAATCTCAGTCTGGCATCTGCTTTACCGACGCTCAACATTATATGATCATTCCATTTTAAATCACTCCTAATGCGTACTCCCAGATAATTTATGGTATTAACTGCTTCCAGTTGCTGACCTGCTATTTTGTAGCTAAATGATAAAGGATCTATCTTTCTGTGTATTCGCAGTACATTACACTTGTCTACATTGAGATTCAATTGCCATTCCCTGCACCATGCGTCAATTCGTTGCAGATCCTCCTGCATTTCAGTACAATTTTCCATTGTTACAACCTCTCGATACACCACAGCATCATCTGCAAAAAGCCTCAGTGAACTTCCGATGTCATCCACCAGGTCATTTATGTATATTGTGAATAGCAACGGTCCTATGACACTCCCCTGCGGCACACCTGAAATCACTCTTACTTCGGAGGACTTCTCTCCATTGAGAATGACATGCTGCGTCCTGTTATCTAGGAACTCCTCAATCCAATCACACAATTGGTCTGATAGTCCATATCCTCTTACTTTGTTCATTAAAGGACTGTGGGGAACTGTATCGAACGCCTTGCGGAAGTCAAGAAACACGGCATCTACCTGTGAACCCGTGTCTATGGCCCTCTGAGTCTCGTGGACGAATAGCGCGAGCTGGGTTTCACATGACCGTCTTTTTCGAAACCCATGCTGATTCCTACAGAGTAGATTTCTAGTCTCCAGAAAAGTCATTATACTCGAACACAATACGTGTTCCAAAATTCTACAACTGATCGACGTTAGAGATATAGGTCT
The DNA here is from genome assembly GCF_023864275.1 of Schistocerca cancellata. Classification (NCBI taxonomy): domain Eukaryota; kingdom Metazoa; phylum Arthropoda; class Insecta; order Orthoptera; family Acrididae; genus Schistocerca; species Schistocerca cancellata. The sequence goes on along the minus strand of NC_064626.1, from coordinate 340,268,547 downwards.
ATAGTTCTGTACATCTGTTCGACGTCCCTTCTTGAAAACGGGGATGACCTGTGCCCTTTTCCAATCCTTTGGAACGCTACGCTCTTCTAGAGACCTACGGTACACCGCTGCAAGAAGGGGGGCAAGTTCCTTCGCGTACTCTGTGTAAAATTGAACTGGTATCCCATCAGGTCCAGAGGCCTTTCCTCTTTTGAGCGATTTTAATTGTTTCTCTATCCCTCTGTCGTCTATTTCGATATCTACCATTTTGTCATCTGTGCGACAATCTAGAGAAGGAACTACAGTGCAATCTTCCTCTGTGAAACAACTTTGGAAAAAGACATTTAGTATTTCGGCCTTTAGTCTGTCATCCTCTGTTTCAGTACCATCTCGGTCACAGAGTGTCGGGACATTTTGTTTTGATCCACCTACCGCTTTGACATAAGACCAAAATTTCTTAGGATTTTCTGCCAAGTCAGTACATAAAACTTTACTTTCAAATTCATTGAACGCCTCTCGCATAGCCCCCCTCACACTACATTTCGCTTCGCGTAATTTTTGTTTGTCTGCAAGGCTTTGGCTATGTTTATGATTGCTGTGAAGTTCCCTTTGCTTCCGCAGCAGTTTTCTAACTCGGTTGTTGTACCACGGTGGCTCTTTTCCATCTCTTACGATCTTGCTTGGCACATACTCATCTAACGCATTATGTACGACGGTTTTGAACTTTGTCCACTGATCCTCAACACTATCTGTACTTGAGACAAAACGTTTGTGTTGAGCCGTCAGGGTCTCTGAAATCTGCTTTTTGTCACTTTTTCTAAACAGAAAAATCTTCCTACCCTTTTTAATATTCCTATTTACGGCTGAAATCATCGATGCCGTAACCGCTTTATGATCGCTGATTCCCTGTTCTGCATTAACTTTTTCAAATAGTTCGGGTCTGTTTGTCACCAGAAGGTCTAATATGTTATCGCCACGGGTCGGTTCTCTGTTTAACTGCTCAAGGTAGTTTTCAGATAAAGCACTTAAAAAAATTTCACTGGATTCTTTGTCCCTGCCACCCGTTATGAACGTCTGAGTCTCCCAGTCTATATCCGGCAAATTAAAATCTCCACCCAGAACTATAACATGGTGGGGAAATCTACTCGAAATATTTTCCAAATTATCCTTCAGGTGCTCAGCCACAACAGCTGCCTATAGAGACAACCAATTACCATGTCTGAGCCTGCTTTAACCGTGACCATCACCCAAATCATTTCACATTTTGGATCTTCGTCAATTTCCTTCGATACTATTGCACTTCTTATCGCTATAAACACGCCTCCTCCTTCACTGTCCAGCCTGTCTCTGCGGTATACATTCCAATCTGAGTTTAGGATTTCATTACTGTTTACGTCTGGTTTCAGCCAACTTTCTGTCCCTAGTACTATATGGGCGTTGTGACCGTTTATTAATGAGAGCAGTTCTGGGACCTTTCTGTAGACGCTCCTGCAGTTTACTATTAGCACATTAATATTGTTATTCCCTGTTGCATTTTGCCTACTCCTACCTTGCCGCATCTCAGGAGGCGTCTTGTCGGGCCTAGGGAGGGGATTCTCTAACCTAAAAAACCCCCATGTGCACTCCACACGTACTCCGCTACCCTTGTAGCCGCTTCCGGCGTGTAGTGCACGCCTGACCTATTCAGGGGGACCCTACATTTCTCCACCCGATAGCGGAGGTCGAGAAATTTGCACCCCAGATCTCCGCAGAATCGTCTGAGCCTCTGGTTTAAGCCTTCCACTCGGCTCCAAACCAGAGGACCGCGATCGGTTCTGGGAACGATACTGCAGATAGTTAGCTCTGATTTCACCCCGCGAGCGAGGCTTTCCGCCTTCACCAATTCCGCCAACCGCCTGTACGAACTGAGGATGACCTCTGAACCCAGACGGCAGGAGTCATTGGTGCCGACATGAGCAACAATTTGCAGTCGGGTGCACCCAGTGCTCTCTATCGCCGCCGGTAGGGCCTCCTCCACATCTCGGATGAGACCCCCCGGCAAGCAGACAGAGTGAACACTGGCCTTCTTCCCCGACCTTCCCGCTATTTCCCTAAGGGGCTCCATCACCCGCCTAACGTTGGAGCTCCCAATAACCAATAAACCCCTCCCCCCGTGTGCCTGCTCGGACTTTGCTGAAGGAGCAGCCACATGTCCACTCACAGGCAGAGCGGGCGATGCCACACGGCCAGCCTCACCATTGACCCTCCGCCTCGTGCGCCGCGAACGCCGCTGAACCCGCCACTCCCCTTGGAGAGAGGGTGGCCCAACCGCGCCCGGTACCCGCGAAGATGTCTCGACAGCAGGGACAGTGGGTGAAGCATGTAACACCTGGGGTGTACCTTGCGACGCACCAGACTCCCCACTGCCGCTACACTCCGAGGCAGCAGCCTGAAGACGGCTGACCGCGGCCATCAACACGCTTAGCTGTTCGCGAACAGTGGCCAGCTCCTCCTGCGTCCGTACACAGCAGTCACACATCCTATCCATCCTAAGAAATCAATTTACTGAAGAGAGTTAATCAACCTTTAACTAGACTGCTAATTCACTAAAGGCGGCTGTTTATTCACTAAACTGTGGTTGCTAGCCAATTATTGTAGAAAACAATGAAAATAGCACTACCTGTCTCTGGACTGTATTGAAAACAAACACTAGCACTACTGGCACTATGGCTGACTAAAGGGACTCTCTCTGACTGTATTCAAAACAAACACGAAATCTATGGAACACTATTAATAGCACCCGACAATTAATGCTTCCTAAAAGCAAATACACACGGAAGAAGAAGTGACAAGTAAGAAAAATACAGTTAATACTTAAATTAAGGTAGCTCGCTGCACAGCAGACGTGAGGCAGGCGGCAGTTACGACGACACTGACTCTACTGGCACTATGGCTGACTAAAGGGACTCTCTGACTGTATTCAAAACAAACACGAAATCTATGGAACACTATTAATAGCACCCGACAATTAATGCTTCCTAAAAGCAAATACACACGGAAGAAGAAGTGACAAGTAAGAAAAATACAGTTAATACTTAAATTAAGGTAGCTCGCTGCACAGCAGACGTGAGGCAGGCGGCAGTTACGACGACACTGACTCTACTGGCACTATGGCTGACTAAAGGGACTCTCTCTGACTGTATTCAAAAAAACACGAAATCTATGGAACACTATTAATAGCACCCGACAATTAATGCTTACTAAAAGCAAATACACACGGAAGAAGAAGTGACAAGTAAGAAAAATACAGTTAATACTTAAATTAAGGTAGCCCGCTGCACAGCAGACGTGAGGCAGGCGGCAGTTACGACGACACTGACTCTACTGGCACTATGGCTGACTAAAGGGACTCTCTCTGACTGTATTCAAAACAAACACGAAATCTATGGAACACTATTAATAGCACCCGACAATTAATGCTTCCTAAAAGCAAATACACACGGAAGAAGAAGTGACAAGTAAGAAAAATACAGTTAATACTTAAATTAAGGTAGCTCGCTGCACAGCAGACGTGAGGCAGGCGGCAGTTACAACGATTTTTCTGGAAATGCCGTCAATTACATGTGAGTTTTTGCTTTTAAGCAAGTTTATTATTTTCTTAATTTCAGAGGGAGAAGTGGGTGAGATTTCAATTGTATCAAATTGCATAGGTATGGCCTCTTCCATTAACAGCCAAGCATCTTTTAATGAACACCTGGATCCTACTGTATCCACAACATTTAGAAAATGATTGTTAAAAATATTTTCAACTTCTGACTTTTTGTTCGTAAAGTTTTCATTCAATTTGATGGTGATACTGTCTTCTTGTGCTCTTGGTTGACCTGTTTCTCTTTTAATAATATTCCAAATTGTTTTAATTTTATTATCAGAGTTGCTGATTTCAGACATGATACACATACTTCTGGATTTTTTAGTAACTTTTCTTAATATAACACAGTAGTTTTTATAATGTTTGATAGTTTCTGGGTCACTACTCTTTCTTGCTGTCAGATACATTTCCCTTTTCCGGTTACAAGATATTTTTATACCCTTAGTAAGCCATGGTTTGTTACAAGATTTCTTACGAGTATATTTAACTATTTTCTTGGGGAAGCAGTTTTCAAATGCATTTACAAAAATGTCATGAAATAAATTATATTTTAAATTGGCATCAGGTTCATGGTACACCTCATCCCAGTCTAACTGCTGTAGGCTTTCCCTGAAATTTGCAATTGTTAAATCGTTGACTGAACGTACTACTTTGGAGGACTGTTTAGTATCACTGAATGGAGCTATGTCATATATTGTAACTAGCTGTGCACCATGATCAGAAAGACCATTCTCAACAGGCTGAGCATTTATCTTGTTAAACTTATCTTGGTCTATAAAGAAGTTATCTATCAGTGAGCTGCTATCCTTTACTACCTGAGTAGGAAAATCAATAACGGATGTCAAATTGAAAGAACCGAGTAATACTTCAAGGTCATTTTTCCTATTACCCTCTTTCAGAGAATCTACATTGAAGTCCCCACAAATAATAATTTGCTTCCCCCTGTCTGACAGATAGCACAACAAGGAGTCCAAATTTTTCAGAAATAGATGAAAATTTCCTGATGGGGACCTATATACAGTTAAAATTATAAATGTGCCTTTATTTAATTTAAGCTCACAGGCACATGCTTCTATATGTTTCTCTACACGAAACTTTTTTGTTTCTATACTTTTTGCACAATGATAACTTTTGACATATATGGCAACTCCTCCTTTCTTCATATTTTCTCTCATTACATGTGCAGAGAGCTTATATCCACTTACATTTACCTTATCCATATCAGTAACAATGTGATGCTCAGACAGGCATAGTATATCTATTTCATCCTCAGCTTCTAAATCTTCTAAACAAGCCAGAAGCTCATCTATTTTATTCTTTAAACTCCCAATATTTTGATGAAATATACTTACATTATTTTTAATTATACTTTTATGAGAACCTTTCCTTATTCTAACATTTGCAGTACTCTCCTGTCTGAGTTTCTCATTGTGCTTAGGCCTAGTTGCTATATCAGTGGTCACATGGTGTTCAGAGAGGCAGATTATGTCAACTGGGTTGGGTGACTTTAATTCATCAATGCAATTACCTAGGACTGAGATACAACTTGGTGGAGATAAAATTTCTGGTGATTGGTGAAAATTTATAATTGACAGCTGTGATTGGTGATCCAATGTGCTAGAATTGTGCTGTTTAATTTATTTCCTAAACTGAAGATTTGTTTCAATCCTGACCTCTCGTAGACCTTGACATCTTTCTGTCTTACCTATCCTAAAAAAGGTGCTGCTCCAACACCTGTAACCACTGGTATTTTACCATTCATGGCGGTGCCTCCCCCCCCTTAAATTTCCTGCTATTACCCCAGCCAGTTTCCCTTTCCCTTTCCTGTTGAGATGTAGGCCGTGCCTGGTATAGTCCCACCTACTGAGAGAATCAACAGGAACCACACCAATATGAGGCCCCACACCCAACCCAAGCAGCCGTTCCAACTCCAAATTAACTCTCCCAACAGAAGAGTTCAAATGAGGTTGGTCATGGCGTCTCAGGACAGATACAAACTCAACATTGGTCTGTCTCGATGCCGACGCAATCTTTACCAGGTCACACTCTATACTGTACCCAGGATCTCTGTCAATGCTGTTCCCTGGCCCTCCCACAATAACCACGGTGTCTTCCCTGGTAAATCCTTTACAGAGTGAACCTAAATCCTCTGTCACCTGATCCAGACTAGCACTTGGTTTGAAAAAATTTGTGACCTGGTATTCTGGTCCTAATTCCTCCTGCAGAATTTGGCCTACACCTCTGGCATGAGAACTGCCTAACAACAAAACTTTCTTCCTTTTCAATGGCTTTCCTACATCCTTTTTCAATTTCCTATTGAAAGTTTGTTGTGTCCTGTCTACACCTACCTCTGCTTGAGGCTCATCAGTTTCTAACTGAAGCAACAGGTCAAACTTATTTTTGACATTCACCAGAAAACTGTCAGACTTAGTTCTAGGCCTGTTCCTTCTGCTACCTGTTGCCACTTCCCACCTCTCTTTGCCCTTCTCCCTCCTTAACCTGTCCAGATCTTCCCTAGCCTGATCTAGCTCAGCCTGAAGGGCAGCAATTTTCCCCTCCTGTTCCACTATCTTCCTATCTCTGCTGCAAATCCTACATAACCACTGATGAGCCTGATCCACTTTCCCGACACCCACGCCACTGCAGTCCCCCCAGTGAAAAAAACTACTGCATCCATCACACCAAATCCCGGAACTAACAATTCTACGGCAAGTCAGGCACTTATCACTCATGGCAAAAATAATACTTTAGCTAGAATAAATCAATTAAATTACCGAAAATTAAAAAAAGACGTTACAAGAATTAAGCCTATTCACAAATGTATATAAGCAAGTTTCTGATTTAAAATTCCGCTGTTTTTCTGAGATCTGTATTTAAAAAATGAAGGTATACGCTATTTATTTTATGTTTCACTCGATGGAATGAAAAAATGGACAATTAAACGAGATACTTTAACTTTGATTCTCCAAAAACGTTACGAGAATTAGGCCTATAAACAAATGTATATAAGCAAATTAAAACTGTGTGCCCGACCGAGACTCGAACTCGGGAGACTCGAACTCCCGAGTTCGAGTCTCGGTCGGGCACACAGTTTTAATCTGCCAGGAAGTTTCATATCAGTGCACACTCCGCTGCAGAGTGAAAATTTCATTCTGGAAACTTCCCCCAGGCTGTGGCTAAGCCATGTCTCCGCAATATCCTTTCTTTCAGGAGTGGTAGTTCTGCAAGTTTCGCAGGAGAGCTTCTGTAAAGTTTGGAAGGTAGGAGACGAGATACTGGTAGAAGTAAAGCTGTGAGCAGCGGACGTGAGTCGTGCTTCGGTAGCTCAGTTGGTAGAGCACTTGCCCGCGAAAGGCAAAGGTCCCGAGTTCGAGTCTCGGTCGGGCACACAGTTTTAATCTGCCAGGAAGTTTCATATCAGTGCACACTCCGCTGCAGAGTGAGAATTTCATTCTGGAAATGTATATAAGCAAGTTTCTGATATAAAGTTACGCTGTTTTTCTGAAATCTGTATTAAAACAATGAAGTTATACGCTATTTACGGTAGTTTACTTATTTGTTACCGAGAAATTAGTTAAATTACCGTGAAACAAGAAACAAACACGTTTACAAAATTTAAGCCTAAGCGCGACTTCGCGAAGTTACGGTCTTTTCGTGTTTTCTGAAAAAATACGCAAATAAAAGTCAAACCTTTAACGGCAAGACTAAATGATACACTAATGCATGTATTTAATTTGTTGTCGGCGTTAAACTAAATTATATTCCTGTCTAAATCACTTAACTTTCTGGAAATGGTTTCTGGCGTCACTTACTCGGCGGCCATCTTGGAACACCCCATATATTATCTGAAAGACTCTTCAATGGTGATTGTGCACCCGCACAGTCACAACAGATGGCTGCTGGCCATCTCTACAAGGACTACAGTGGGTCTGCATCTCTGATGGCCCACCAATATCATTATTTCTACAAGGACTGCAGTGGGTCTGCATCTCTGGTGGCCCACCAATACCGTAATCCCTACTGGGACTACAGTGGGTCTGCTCTGTGATGACCTACCTACCAATCTTCTTCAAAACGTCGAATGACTCTGCTGTGGGTTTGCTCTGTTGTGGCCCATTACCTGTCAGCATGTCAAGAGTCAGCACTGTCTTTCCGTTGGAAGGACAACACTACTTCTTCAAGACTGCATGGAAATCCACTACTTCCATGTGCATTGTTTTTTACGGCTCAGACTTTGAGAAAAGAAACGGCAGTTTTACTGTGATGAATGATCAGGACTGTCTTTATGGACTGAGAAAATTTTAGCTTTTGACCAACATTTTATTAATAAGTGTGTGTATTTGATATCTTTCTTACTGTAATTATGAAAAAAATTTTCAAATCTGTATTGGCCAGTGCCCAAAACAATACGTAAATTTTTTTGTGGGGAGCATGGGGGCTATGTAAGTAGGCTGTGTATGTTTTATTATTGGCAACGTTATGTAGCGCTCTGTATGAAAATCACTGGCTGTGCTGTGTGCAGTCTGTGGCTAGTTAGCATTGTTGTCTGCCATTGTAGTGTTGGGTAGCTGGATGTGAACAGCGCGTAGCGTTGCGCAGTGGTGGATGTGGGGACAGAGATGGCGGAGTTTTGAAATTTGTATGACTGGATGTCATGAACTGCTATATATGTATATTATGACTATTAAGGTAAATACATTGTTTGTTCTCTATTAAAATCTTTCATTTGCTAACTATCCCTATCAGTAGTTAGTGCCTTCCGTAGTTTGAATCTTTTATTTAGCTGGCAGTAGTGGCGCTCGCTGTATTGCAGTAGTTCAAGTAATGAAGATTTTTGTGAGGTAAGTGATTTTGTCAGGGCCATTCTTTTGTAGGGATTTTTGAAAGTCAGATTGCGTTGCGCTAAAAATATTGTGTGTCAGTTTAAGCACAGTCGTATATAACTTTTCAAAGGGAACGTTTCACAGTAACGACAGGTCACAGAGAACGTACAATCTATGAATACAAGGTTATGCAGGATTCATCAGAAATACCATGACAAACTTTGGATACTTTGTCCTAGATTAAAAACAAAAAAAATTAATAAAATGTATGACTGACAATAGTTTTGGAGCTATTTATGGGTAAATATTTTACTAATGTTTCAGGTCAAAACATATAACAAATATTCAAAATTTCTTGGATTTGCTTCTAAAAAAGCATGCTCTCGCCATATTATGGACTATCGCCTGCTTTGTAACACTTCTGGTTGCTTTCGAAAGGTTTCTCATCGTGCTATAACATATCGTTGCGTCCCTGCGTTTGGAATGTCTAATCTGTTGTTTTACCTGATCCCAGGGACAATAATCAAAAGGACTGAGGTCGGAGAAAGCGCAGGCCATGCCTGATCCATCCTCATCCACTTGTCTTGCTAGATATGTCCAATGCATCTTTAGCGATGTTTCTGAAATGCCTATCCTACAGGAACCAAATAGTTCCTCTTGTTAGTGAGAGAATATAATGTAGCAATTCTGAAAGAGTATTATCGATAAAATCTTTGCAGACATTCTGAATGAATTCAGTTACAATAAGTCTAGCTCACACATTAATTTTAGACTATTGCTGATGTCTATCCTGTATAATACTGTCGAGGATTTTCTTCCACTCACAAATTAGTGGCTCTAAAATTTACTAATCCATCTCTTCCAAATGTTGCTTTATCTGCATTCATCACTGAAAAAACAAACAACTGATTTTCACTTTGCTCAACACACCAGTGGTAAAAGTTCTCCCAAGATGACAAATGGAGGACTCAGATACGGATACATTAGCTGCCTTTGAAATGTACTACGTGCAGTGCTGTCTAATACATCAATGCTGCTCTTACTGCCCGTCAGGAAACAGAAGAAAGTGCTGCAATGACGTCTCGTCAACCTCAACTAGCGCTCTCGTCTTGTACATCAGATGTATCGTGCAGACAAGTCTGGTGTTATATCAAAGGACAACGCCCAGGGAGCTTACACTGGTCGTATCGGGCAACTAAATCAAACCTGGCTATTTTTTTTTTTTTAATGCGTTTCATTTCCTTCCCCGAAGCGTACAGTGGATTGTTTGAAATTTGGCTACTTTCCGAAAATCTTGATTTTTTTTTTGTTTCTAAAACAATGTGTCCCAGACGGAAGTATGAACGCCTAGTGTGTGCAAGGTAGTACCGTCGATTCTTTGTTCGACACGTGCAGGGTAAGTGTCGCCAACACATACAGTTATTCAGTGAAATATCTGTATTTCATTTTCTACATCTAAAGGTGCCAGGATCCCTTCAGCCTAGAACCAGGTAAGCTGGCAATGTTTTAGAGGGAGTTCCGAATGGGAAGATCTCCAAGTATTTCGGAGACAAGTCCTTGGCTGAAAAAATTCGACAATCACCTATTAGGGAACGACAGAGCCCCAGAATCTCTACTATATTCCATTTTCTGAGGCATAAAAATATAAACGTATACAACCTTTCTTGCAAACCGGTTAATATTAAAGCATCATACGAAACATAAATAAAATAAATACGATAAATCCTCTTCGACAACTAGAAAAAGATGTTCTTCCTGGGCAGTTCCTCGTTCTGTCGTTCCTGACGCTAAAGATCCCATCACAGCAACTCTATATTCCGTGCAGCCTGACATCGATTACTATCCACGTAACTGTACATAAAAATCATTTCTGCCTTCGCTTGATATTAATATTTGCCTTGGTTAAATATAACATATGTCACAACTTATACACTGGTGAACCATCCGCAAATGTCTGTAAATTTTAAATGCAAACATGTCTCTATAGCAACAGATAAACATCGAGTGCACAGTGAATGCATATGCAGGTTAGTTTGTATCGGTATCATCATCAGAATATAAGTTCCAGTTATTTAAATTCATTAAGTTAAACTTCATTTGTTGGATATAAATACAAGTAACTGCAAAAAGACAGCTTTTGAAATTTTGTTTATTCCCATCCATTGGTTATCGAGCCTATTCAGGCTCAGCTTCAGATGGGGCGCAGAGAAGTAATAACATTGCTTCCATGCCGTGATTCTCGTCACTGGCTCTGTGATAGGACAATATATAAAAAGACATTAACTTGTCTCCATGACTATATCAACCATGACAGGTGCCGACAAACTTTATACTTATTGCGACAATATGGGCGTCATTGTAATTAGCATCCACCTGGTAGCTTCTATTTTAATTGTCTATTGGCCACAGATTAATCACTTTACACAAGGAGTATTAATACTGATTGACACAATAAATCAACGCGCATCCTTGCTTAGAAAATACACTCCTGGAAATTGAAATAAGAACACCGTGAATTCATTGTCCCAGGAAGGGGAAACTTTATTGACACATTCCTGGGGTCAGATACATCACATGATCACACTGACAGAACCACAGGCACATAGACACAGGCAACAGAGCATGCACAATGTCGGCACTAGTACAGTGTATATCCACCTTTCGCAGCAATGCAGGCTGATATTCTCCCATGGAGACGATCGTAGAGATGCTGGATGTAGTCCTGTGGAACGGCTTGCCATGCCATTTCCACCTGGCGCCTCAGTTGGACCAGCGTTCGTGCTGGACGTGCAGACCGCGTGAGACGACGCTTCATCCAGTCCCAAACATGCTCAATGGGGGACAGATCCGGAGATCTTGCTGGCCAGGGTAGTTGACTTACACCTTGTAGAGCACGTTGGGTGGCACGGGATACATGCGGACGTGCATTGTCCTGTTGGAACAGCAAGTTCCCTTGCCGGTCTAGGAATGGTAGAACGATGGGTTCGATGACGGTTTGGATGTACCGTGCACTATTCAGTGTCCCCTCGACGATCACCAGTGGTGTACGGCCAGTGTAGGAGATCGCTCCCCACACCATGATGCCGGGTGTTGGCCCTGTGTGCCTCGGTCGTATGCAGTCCTGATTGTGGCGCTCACCTGCACGGCGCCAAACACGCATACGACCATCATTGGCACCAAGGCAGAAGCGACTCTCATCGCTGAAGACGACACGTCTCCATTCGTCCCTCCATTCACGCCTGTCGCGACACCACTGGAGGCGGGCTGCACGATGTTGGGGCGTGAGCGGAAGACGGCCTAACGGTGTGCGGGACCGTAGCCCAGCTTCATGGAGACGGTTGCGAATGGTCCTCGCCGATACCCCAGGAGCAACAGTGTCCCTAATTTGCTGGGGAGTGGCGGTGCGGTCCCCTACGGCACTGCGTAGGATCCTACGGTCTTGGCGTGCATCCGTGCGTCGCTGCGGTCCGGTCCCAGGTCGACGGGCACGTGCACCTTCCTCCGACCACTGGCGACAACATCGATGTACTGTGGAGACCTCACTCCCCACGTGTTGAGCAATTCGGCGGTACGTCCACCCGGCCTCCCGCATGCCCACTATACGCCCTCGCTCAAAGTCCGTCAACTGCACATACGGTTCACGTCCACGCTGTCGCGGCATGCTACCAGTGTTAAAGACTGCGATGGAGCTCCGTATGCCACGGCAAACTGGCTGACACTGACGGCGGCGGTGCACAAATGCTGCGCAGCTAGCGCCATTCGACGCCCAACACCGCGGTTCCTGGTGTGTCCGCTGTGCCGTGCGTGTGATCATTGCTTGTACAGCCCTCTCGCAGTGTCCGGAGCAAGTATGGTGGGTCTGACACACCGGTGTCAATGTGTTCTTTTTTCCATTTCCAGGAGTGTATTATTTCGTTTTTGTGCATGTGACACAATCGAAGTGTGGGCTGATAGATTGTTCTAAACTGGTGTTAACGTTTTCTTACAGTAATTACGGGTTCACAAAACTGCAGTTGTTTATATACAGAAGCTGTGCCATTTATATTAACCAGCCCAAATTTTTTTTGGCCACAAGTAAAACGAAAATTGTATCAAGAAAATGCAGTTTATGTACCATAGGGGAATTAAACAGCATGACTGCCTTTCTTGTAGCTAATTACGAATATTCTAACAGAAGTACAGCTTTTTTAAAAACTTTTTTAATTCAGGAATCCACTTTTCGAAGACCTGTTCAAAAACTTATCACAGTATACCATTCGCATAATCGTGACGTTATTACAAACGTAACACAAAACTGACTGTCTTTCCCGAATTAACACGCAGTGCAGGTACCTGGTGAAACGAACCGCTATATTTCACTAAGGTTAGCGATGTAATTCTTTTTCGGAATGCAAGGTTTACTCTTACGTTAGAATTAATACCTCTTTTTAGTTTCGCATATTGTTTTTAAAAAGTGAACTATGCAGAGTCTGCTTCTTCCTTTTTCTTGCTCGGACAGCCGTACGAGAATTTATACATAGGATTGTAGAGTAATTTAAGATTAAATAATAGTCGATTTCAGCTTAAAAAGTTCTTATTTCATAGCATTTTGTCTAATCAGATGCACTAATAATGTTCAAACCGTCTATATTGTTTAACCTGTTAAATATGTTGGAAATGCTCGGTTTGGTGACACAACGGTCAGCACCATCAGCACGCTATCTTTTATAATTAATTAATTTATTTACTTAACCTGATGTCTTACATCGGGTCAGCGTTCACACATGCAGTATCCTTTTTACTCACAGTTATCTAAGAAAAAACAGTATGAAAATTATTACAGTATTAAAATGATTTGACTGTATATAGCGACAGTATGAGTAAGTGATACCGACTATGAACTAATGAAGTTAAGACTGTCAATATTTGTACTACTGCTGCTGCTGTGCTCAGAAATAGTGGTGGTAGTAATCTAATGCCAATAATAACAATCACGATAGTGTAAAATATAAAAAGTACTTATAGGCGTACTAGATGTTTTCTGATATAGCGAGTTGTGGGGGAAAGAAATTTAAGGAGACTGCACTAGCTAAGGATACTGAGAAATAAGGAAAATCTAGTTGGAAAGGGCAGTGTACAACGGTAACGAGTGCGTACAGGGAGAATGGTAATTATTACAGTTGCTGTAGTCTATATGTCATTAACTGTCTCTTGAAGCTGGAGACGTTGTTCAGTTCTCTAATATAATGCGGGAGGTTATTCCATATTCGGGTTCCAGTTACTATAAGGACTTCAAGAAGTGGCTGAACGACGGAAAGGATTTTTCTTTGATGGAAACAGGTATTTTGCCATGTTGCTCAGACAAAAGCGCTAAGACGGACAGTTTAGTTTGGTAAGACAGTAGAGAAGACAGAGGGTATGGTAATCTCTGCGCCTGTCTGCATGCATTCATCATGATGGTTAAATATGAACAAAGAGTCAAAGATCACAGGTATAGCTAACATGGATGTTCACAACCAGCACCGGGTGTCATGAGCCTTCCTGATAAAGGTCTTGCAGGATAACATCGCTGTGATCAATAATTGGAAATGTAAGTTTCTTTTCCAGGTCGAGAAGGAAGAAATTCTTAAAACCATTTTTGTAGGGTATGGAGAGATGCTGGCGCCTTCTTGCACACTGCAGTTACGTGCTCAGCCCAATTTTGATTTTCATCTATTATTACTCAAGACTCTTTGCGAAAATAGAGAAGTTGATATTTGTCCCATTTAAGGTTAAAAAGATTGCAGGTAATTTGGGTTAATGATCCTAGAATCACCAACCAATACCGCTTGGGTTTGTATGCGTTGAGCTTTAACACTGTATCGTGTGCCCATTTTGAAAGTACACACTGGCTGGTATTAAGATTCTTCAGGTTTATTGATTTTGCACTCAGAAACAACTGGAGGTAACAAGCGTACATGTGGTATTAGCAGTAGGACAAAACTGATGACACATCACTGACATACAATGAAAAGAGTATAGGACCTAATACCAATACAGGAGGAAGACTGATACTACCTGCCTCCATTGTGACTTCATGGTGCTGGACTCGACGCATTATTGGCGAGACGTCAGGTACTACCGAAACTACTGTACTGCACTTGGTGAGAAATTTAGGCTGCTAAATTTGGCAACTAAAATTAAGTCGACGGTATCAAAACTTTGACAAAGTCCAGAAAGCACATGATAGTCGCCTCTTCCGCATTTGCGGTAAGCTTCAGGTCATCTGTTACCTTTATAAAGGCAGAATTTCTACTGTGATGTTTACGGAAACCTGACTGGTATTCGTCTAGTAGGTTGTTTACGCATTTTAACATTTGCAGGTCGATTCTGCAATCTCTGTCTTTAACGAAGCCCGATTATTATCATCATACAAATCAGTTCATTGCATTAAAACTCAAAAGTAACACAGTTATGTGTCGCCAAGTTCCCTGCTTACCAACGACGACTCCTGGCATAGAACTACACATCAGCATGGAGAGAAAAGTGTTCCATGCACTAAAATCAGGAAGGCTGTAGAGGAGAAATTTCATTTAAAGATACCATGCGTTATATCTGTACTGCACTGCAGACTGCGGTTGTTTGCTGACGATACCGTGGTGTACGATGGGAAGTAGAATCGGAGCTGTAAAAGCGATATTTTCTTCAATTTTACAATGTCATCGAAAGTGTGAGTGACCTGAAAAATAGAATTGATAATTCCAAAACTCTTAGCGACTGTGAAGCAGTCACGAAGGAAATGTTAACTTGGATTTAAAGCAAACTTGCAGAAGCTCGATTGCTTGTAGAAAAAAGTAGTTACGAAATTGAGTCTCAGTTACAAGAAAAAAGAATAGCATTGAAAAAATGAATGTTCGGTTATGAACAAATTGATGACCCTTTGCAGTCTGCTGAAATGCAGTACAGAGTTAGCTTTTTTAACACAATGATAGACACTGTAATAATCGACACTGAATATCGATTCAAAGCGGTCAACGAATATTTTGAACCATTTGGTTTTATTTTTATTTACGATATGAATTATTTGAAATCGTTTTCCAAGGACGGCCTTCACAAACACTGAAATGATTTAGGTCCATACTTCGAGAAGTCGAAAATAGCGACATACAGTCCTTCAAACTTTTAAAATCCAACCTACAGGACTCAATCAAAGACGCAAAACAACTTATTCAGAACATAATAGAAAATAATTTGGAAGAAGTATATCCAAATCTTTACATAATAATCAGAATAATGCTCACAGTTTCGGTCAGTATAGTTTCTGCCGAGAGACGTTTCTCAAAGTTAACACTGATTAAGACATACTTAAGAAACACGGCGTGCCAAGAAACACTATCTGCGTCGTCAGTACTATCCGGTTAGAGGCGCCATGTCACTGACTGTGCAGCCCCTCCCGCCGGATGCTCGAGTCCTCCCTCGGGCATGGGTGTGCGTGTTGTTCTTACCGTTAGCATAAGTTAGTTTAAGCTAGTTTAAGTAGTGTGTAAGTCTAGGGACCAATGACCTAAGCAGTCTGGTCCCTCAGAAATTCACACACACACACACACACACACACACACACAGTACAATCAATTGAAGCGGAAATAGTGGTTGGTATTAACTACGACGTAATCTTAAAAAATTTCAGTGGGGCGAAAAACCGGAAGTTTCGTTTATGTGTGTTTTTTTAATGTAATTTTTGTCATTGGAATAATCCTTGCACATTATAATAATAAAATCTGTATCTAATCATTGTTAATACATAATTCAGCTCGTTTAATTTAACATTTTCTTTCTGACTTGAAAATGAAAGGGGCCTCTCAAAGCTGATTCGTCGCCGACGTTCAGTTTTCGCCTAGCGCCCCCACTGGCAGGTCAGATACCGCATAGACGTCTCAGAGAAACGAAAACAACAAATAAACGGGTGTGAACTATGTTACAGGAGTCAAGACATCCAAAACGTAACGCAGCCTCAAAAAGTTAAAAACATATGTTTTGAAAAAGCACAGAGAAACTGTGTGACTTTGAAACTGTTGCGTTCATTTGCTGCAGCTTATGTGACAAATCATCATTTCCTTGGGAGTGATCCCATTGACATTCATACGAACACCTATATCAGGCAAGAAGGCATATCTCACTGACTTACCAGCCGCACAAATTAGGTGCGTTGATAGGAGATTTCTATCATAGACACACGTACTATCACTAATGCCACGTATGACATACCAGACGCTTTTTCCAGTGGAGGATTAGGTTGACTTGTCGCCTTTCATCAAACGTTTGCGGTTCCCATTCGAAGGCCACTTCCTTTCGGCTGCTAATAGAGTAGTCGTGCAGCATCATCTGTCGTTATATGTCCCTACCTTGCACTTACACTTCGCCGTTGCAGCTGGACGTTACACCACGACACAGACACAAATTTGAATACAACGGAAAAAAAGGCACGAGAGAGATTTTAACACGTTTCGCCCGCTAGGCAATCCTACACCGTAATGACTTAACTACGCCGCCATTTGTTTTCCTGCCTGCTGTATACTGCACTTCCATTTCTTCTACCGTTAACTGTTTCTCTGTTGCCTTTTTTTCACAGTTCAATGCACTTTATTTCTGTTTTCAAGCTGGATCTGTATTCAGTTTTTGACGGGTTGTCCACTGGGCCTTCTCACCATTAAATATGAGGGGGTTTTACTTGTAAGAAGCAGATTACACAATGTGGCCGAAGCAAGTAGGTATATTGGAAGCAGTTCAACACAGACAACAAATTTTCCTCAACAAGTGTACTCAGTTCTGTATTATACTGAAGCGAACTCTGAGGAGGACATTTCTAAGATAATACGTCTGGGGCATAGGTCTGCACGGAAATAAAACGTGACTGCCGAGGAATCTGAAGACGAAAAAACTGAAAGCTTCCGATTTGTAACGAAACAGAAGGACGTTGAAAGGAAGAAATTGTGAGGTAATAGAAACTATGGCCACAGGAAGAAATCGACGCAATCATGCTTGCTAGAAGCAGAAGTACGTAGTGAAGAAACGTGATAACTTCTGTAGGAACAGTTAGCCTACGAGTGGAAGAAGATCCAGGGAAAAATTTTATATGAGAGAATGATTATAAAATTGAAACCATACTATCCAGTACATTGTGTGTAAGTGATCAGCAGAGATGAAAATCATGTTAACTGACTCTTCCGTCACTTCTTGGTAAAACAACTTCATAATTATAAAAGAAAATAGGAGCACTTTGAATTTTCTACAGTGCTGTCAGTTAAAGTCTGATGCTGGACTTGTAAGACGAAAATCTGATAATGAAATACGTTAACACTGTGGAACATGCACAATTTTGTGCTTTTCAGTTATAAGATATAAAAACATTAGTAAAGAAGTTCAGTTTAGCATGGAGGGCTGCATGAAACCAGTCTCAGGACTGAAGACCTCAACATCAACAACAGTAAAGAAGAGAAGCCGGCCTCTGTGGGCGAGCGGTTCTAGGCTCTTCAGTCTGGCACCGTGCTGCTGCTACGGTCGCAGGTTCAAATCCTGCCTCGGGCATTGATGTGCGTGATGTCCTTAGGTTAGTTAGGTTTAAATAGTTCTAAGTCTAGGGGTCTGATGACCCCATATGTTAAGCCCCATAGTGCTTAGAGCCATTTGAACCATTTTAGAAAGAAGAGAAATGACAGAAGGTAGAACAAAAACGGAGTCGAAAACTGATCATTCAAAAATATTAATAAATGCTATCGTTCATTTATCATACAGATGTCATCTTGTATGAAAGGATTGAGGAAAAAAACTGGCTAGCTTTCTATGTCTGTGTTTGTGTTGCTTCTTCCATCAAACATAATTTTCATCTCTGGCAGTAGTACGCGCAATCAGAATGGCTCTGAGCACTATGGGACTTAACATCTGAGGTCATCAGTCCCCTATAACTTAGAACTACTTAAACCTAACTAACCTAAGGACATCAGACACATCCATGCCCGAGGTAGGATTCGAACCTGCGACTGTAGCGGTCGCGCGGTTCCGGACTGAAGCGCGCAATCAGAAAAATTTAAAAAAAAATAGTTGGAGTCTGACACGGTACTGTTCGTGGTGCGTTTAATATTAGTTGAGACTTTTGACCGTCTGGTACAGACCGAGTGGAGGGAAGCGTAGCAGCCGGCGTGTGCTGAGTGCGTGAGGAGGTAACGATAGTGCCGGGCCTACTCCGCGCGGAACCGGGCAGGCTCGATTGAATGCTTGAACAGCTAGCTGGCCGATCTGCAATCTTTCTCAAACGATTTTAAAGAAACTATTCGATAATAAACTCCGAGTCCCGCACATATTATAACTTCATTTCTCATTCCAGCTCATCTTATAGCTCCATGCGTCAGCTTCTTGATGAATTGCCTATTATTTCGTTAATGGTCATAGCTATTGTGATATTTCGATATTAGGTAAACCACTGCAAAAAATTTTTAAAGTTTGCAGTGAAAAAGAGGGATCACTATGAATTTGCGTTCGGTGCATGTTAGGTCATACATCGCTGCGTATAAAGTTTAGATATCACATGAATTATTCTTCAAAGTTTGAAGGATATCGCTATCTGTCCCCAATGTCGATAAAATTGAATGTATGTAAATGGCTCTGTCACGAAGGCACGTCCCAGTGAGAAAGCCAGAATGAAATATTTATAGATGCCCCGTATCTCAAAAAGGTCTGATATATCGAAACAAGCTTTTGGCAAATGGTAGCATGCAAATAAAAAAGTACTTTTCCATATGAGTAATATGCGAAACTTCCATATCAACAACGATATTCAAGCAGTTACCATTTTTTAATGAAATAATCTTACTTTTAAGGATCACCATTAGCTGGTGAAACGAGTTGCCGTGGGTATTGCAGCAATATAAGTGAAGAAGTTACACGTTTATATTTATACTGAGAATGGGCTTTCTCATAACTACTGAGCTGTCTTTACCTCAGCTGCTAGTTTAATAATGCACTTTTACGATTCTGTCGCAATTTCAACCGCATTAGAATGTTAGTGAGATGAACATTTGTGAACACTGCTGTATTAGGCAGAAGAATTAGAGTTTAATAAGGCAATAAAAGAAGTTACGTATTACTCAAAACTCGTCACAGTCTTTCAGGAATCCACGTGTCCTCAACTGCCTTCTTGGTAAGCTGACAACCCGAGACCAATCCTATGGTGCAACGCTTGCAGTGGCTTCTCTTGTCAGCATTTCAACCTCAATGAGTGTAAATTTCTTGTTGTTTTTCTGCCACATTACTTTCCACCTATACCCATATATTCTCAGTCGGATTTAAATGAGCATTATACGGAGGAAGCATGATTCAACTATGCCTTTTGCGCTAGCCAATTTGTCGACCTGCTAGCATGGAGTTTTTGTCTTGTAAAGCACTAAAAGTTCCGTAACTCCGCCTTACACAAGCAAGGTTCAGATTTATCCTGTGAAACATTTCTTTGTACCCAGAGCAAAATAATCGCCTTCCTCCACTGCATTGTTGGAGCCAGTCTCTCCAGATTGGGAAAAAAGAATTATTGTGTGGAACGTTTGGGGAAACGAAAGCTTTGGAAAAATTTTTTGGGGGAAAAATTTCAGTATTGTGGAAATTGTGGAAGTTTTTTTTGCATAACCATACTACTAACGCCATCTCTGATATTTCAGTGCAAATAACACATATTTAGTTTTATAGATAGGCTCTCTGTCTCGCTCTGTCATGTCTCCAAATCAGTCGATACTCTTTCATTTCTTGATCTCTGGTGTTTGCTGTCAGTTTCATGTCGATGGCCGCTGGATATACATGCAAGTGTAACGCATGTCGATGTCATGGCGTGTTCAAACATTGCTAGCTGAAGCCACCAGCCCATGCAGTACCTGATATGAGTTTTTCTTTCTGCCGTAGGGGACTAAACAGATATTTATGATTATGGTCTATAGTTTTGTAGGTGTGAAAGATAGTAAGCAATGATTTCGATCGACATTTGACAAGTGGTTGCCATTTCTCCATACTAAGTACAACAATGCAGAGTCTTCATTGCAACACATAGCGTCTGTCTCTGGCTACTTCTTAGTGGTTTTTGGGTGTTTTGTTTGTTGTTGTGTTCGCTGATGTTGTGATTTTTTGGTATATAAACTGAAAGAAGGGAAGTAGCTATCTATTACCTAAACTATTTACCATGCAAAGATATCTGCGTGCATGGGAAGCCAAGACACAATTTTCTGTTAATTTTATGAATTTCTACGGTTCTGCAAAACACGTTGTACGATGTCACACCATTCAGATACAGCTTATTGAGTGAGATCAGTGTGTACTTAGTGGAGTGCTGAAATATGGAAGGTTGGGTTTTTCTTTATTTATTTGTTTATACTGAGTTAGTTCTGTGGGTTTTCGTGTTGTTTTGTACGCCATTAAAATAAGAAGTAACTATGTATTAATGGTAACCAGTTTTCTGGCGTTATGGGTTTATTTCCGTGTTGGTGGACTAATCTGATTCGCTCCCTAATGCGCCTGCAGACGATAAGACCAGCTGATGCCGACCGGCGGATCAAACCACACACCATGGACAGACCAAAAGTACACATAAATCTCTTTCCTGGTTTAGTCTGTGGTCCAGACTTCGGTGTCGTCGTTTGAGAGCCTTTTTACTTGCTTGGCTTTGCCATTAGGGTGTCTCAAGACATAAGTGGCATTTTTTCACGAAATTAAACACATACGCCCTCTAATTTTTTGCTGTTTCATCTTAATAAATCACATAATAAAGATTATTGCGATATTATGATGGTACGTGCTGACTCGATCCCAAACATGAGACATGAAAATTAGTACTAACTTTAGAAGGATTCTGAAATTTTATGTTTATTTGATAAGTGAAACACTAACATCCCCTTTTTTTACTGTTTTGCTTTTTAACATGTAATAAACATTATTTTTTACTATTTCTTTTCATACTTGACTTTCTGCGGTCAGGATAAATATTCTGATGGTATTTTACTGCTTTTGTTTCTCCTCAATCATGATTAAACGGTGAAAATTTTGCACAGGGCCTAGTTTCGGACAGCACATCTCTCAGAATTTATTTTGAAGGCGATGGAACAAGTTCACTCCGTAAATTTAAAATAGTACACGTGTATTAAATCGCAATGTAACTATAATTTGTCACTGCGCCGGCACCAGTGACTGTGACAATGGGCGACGAACGTGATATGATGAAATATCTTCACTATGATACATCAATAAATGTTTTATTAATTAAAACTGGGCACACGTTCACCGGGTAGCTACAAAGCAACTGACTGAACGTTGCGACTGGCAGTAGCTGAAAACTTGATCTCGTAGTCACGAAGACTACCGACTTGGGCCGATATATCCAGCAGAAGTAGGGAGCAAAGTGGGACTGCTATGGGGACTATGATAAATCTTGTGTTTTAAAACCTGAAATTCTGAACAGTCTTCAATAAAAAACGATTCTCATTGTAAGTATTTTTCAAAAGTTTTCAAACATCGAAACGTGATTTTTATGTCTGGGTGGGAGAGAGCGGGTAGGGTGGAGGGAGAGGGTTGTATGGTTGAAGAGGTACGTTCGGTGCTTCCGGCACCGGAAATTTTAGAATTAAGCACTGGTGTTGCTTCAGCTTTCCTCTTTAGCTGTATCGTCCACTGCCCACAGCGATGAAATCTTCTCTTGGCTTCTTGAAAAAAACCTTTATTTGGTCGCATAGCAAAGCGTCAGTGGAGAAAAACTGTCATCAATTTTCAAACGATCGAACAATGACTTGCTTCCAACTGGAATGAATTTGTAGAAGTTTCTTTCTAAAATAAAAAAAAGAGAAAGTCATTTGACAAAATGGTGATCTACATAGAAAACTGATGAGGCATCTTCTATATTTACTTATTTAACTTATAGTAGAATGGAACTCAGAGTTTTTCCTTCGATGGGACGCAATGTTTACCATGGCCTGATAAATTATCTTTCGTTAATTTTCAATCCTTTTTATTTTATTGTTGATTTACATATCGTCAAACAATGTCAAGACAGAAACTTTAATAGTCAAATACCACAAGTACTGGCTTTTCTTCTGTAAAACCGCTTTTGAGACGCTTTTATCAATTTTTATGTAAGCCAACCATCGACTTCAAAAAGCACAAGTCTTGGTGGGTTGCTTTCACTGCCGGAATAAATTGAATCCATGATTTGATATAGGGTGTCACGATGAACAGGCAAACGTCTAACAGCGATGCTGCCTTATCCTTGCTAGTAATTTCGTACTGAACACAAACTAATAATATTTCTACAGTGTAAATAGCGTCGTCTTCCGTCGCGCTCGGTTTATTGCACCTGGAGGTCGAATCTTAAATTTTCTGTGTAACTCTGCATAAAAATATCACAGAAATTTCTGTCAACTCTCGATAATCATCTTTGAATAATTCTTTAGTCAGTTAAGTAAAACTCAAGGAGACCATCAATTTCGGACACCGTCAGGTTGTCTCCGAGTTCTTTTTTTTTTTTTTTTATAAGATTATATTTTATCTTGGTCTGTACTTTTTCAGTAATCTCGGAACTTTTTGAAGATTGGAATATCAGGATTTGTTGTCACTTGACCGAGTTTGACTTCGAAAAAGCTTTTTAACACCAATACATAGGCCGGCCGGTGTGGCCCAGCGGTTCTAGGCGCTACAGTCGCAGTTTCGAATCCTGCCTCGGGCATGGATGTGTGTGATGTCCTTGGGTTAATTAGGTTTAAGTAGTCCTAAGTTCTAGGAGACTGATGACCTCAGAAGTTAAGTCCCATAGTGCTCAGAACCATTTGAATAAATTCATACACTTGAAGGCGACAAGCAAAAATAACCATGTCTCTGTCAAATTTTTTCCAAGAAGCACACACGTACAACTGATTAATCGGTTTGACAAATATTTGAAGCTGTAGTATCACAACAATGAATTTGCACTTTACCTTCGAGGTGTCAGTCTACAACCACGTTACAAACAGCTTGTTTATGTTGGCATTGTGAAGAGCTTTCGAGCATTGGCACAGCAATAAGTTTTCTTTATTCAAATATGAAGTAACTATTGGAAGATATTCTTCTTTTGATTTTCGATCATGTAAAGCAGGCAACAGTTTTCCATCCCAGTGAACAGTTACATCTAGTAACATGTTTTGAAAGTTAGCAAACGTTTCCGCACCCTCTTTCTGTTATTTTGTACGACTTCTGTGAATCGAGAACTTACTTGTGGAAAATTCATCAGTATCGTTTCCAAGTGCCTAAATGTAGCTTGAAGTATAAACACGCAATCTTTCATACTTAACTAGCACCTATCTACTGCTACTAATCTTGCACTAACGATTTTTTTTCGCATAGTTGTTTTACAGGTGCCGAGATGTATGTTCTCGACCAGAGTTGGAAAATCTTCTTGTAGATACAAGTCATTTTCGTTAGAACCAGAAGATGAGTCTTTTGTACGTTTTCATAAGATGATGTCGAAGGAATTCGCCTGGAAAACTACTTAACGCGTCGTTTTACTTAATAATTCTGAGCAAGCCCTTTCTTCTTTATTAGCCTATTTTTTCCACTCCAACTAAGTGATCAGGCCGACCTGTCTTCGTTAAGCGGCATCGGCGTATGCAGTGTCAAATAAATTGACTAAGTTGTTGACAAACTCTTGTCCGCGCTGCTTAAATGCGTTTTGGGTTTTTTGTGCATTTTTTTGTAATGCCCTACAAGCTTCACACAATTAGGCAAGGATTTGATTGGCATACAGTGAGATTTGCAGTTTCATTGATAGTTAAAGTTGCTTCACTGACATCATAAAACAAAAGTGCCAAAACTTGTCTAAAGAGGCCAAGTGATGGAAAAGAGCCACCGTGGTACAACAGCCGAGTTAGAAAACTGCTGCGGAAGCAAAGCGAACTTCACAGCAAACATAAACATAGCCAAAGCCTTGCAGACAGACAAAAATTACGCGAAGCGAAATGTAGTGTGAGGAGGGCTATGCGAGAGGCGTTCAGTGAATTCGAAAGTAAAGTTCTGTGTACTGACTTGGCAGAAAATCCTAGGAAATTTTGGTCTTATGGCAAAGCGGAAGGTAGATCAAAACAAAATGGCCAGATACTCTGTGACCAAAATGGTAATGAAACAGAGGATGACAGACTAAACGCCGAAATACTAAATGTCTTTTTCCAAAGCTGTTTCACAGAGGAATACTGCACTGTAGTTTCTTCTCTAGATTGTCGCACAGATGACAAAATGGCAGATATCGAAATAGACGACAGAGGAATAGAGAAACAATCAAAATCGCTCAAAAGACGAAAGGCCGCTGGACCTGATGGGATACCAGTTCGATTTTACACAGAGTACGCGAAGGAACTTGCCCCCCCTTCTTGCAGCGATGTACCGTAGGTCTCTAGAAGAGCGTAGCGTTCCAAAAGTTTGGAAAGGGGCACAGGACATCCCCGATTTCAAGAAGGGACGTCGAACAGCTGTGCAGAACTATAGACCTATATCTCTAACGTCGATCAGTTGTAGAATTTTGGGACACGTATTATGTTCGAGTATAATGACTTTTCTGGAGACTAGAAATCTACTCTGTAGGAATCAGCATGGGTTTCTTTTTCGTGTGAAACCCATCTCGCGCTATTCGTCCACGAGACTCAGAGGGCCATAGACACGGGTTCCCAGGTAGATGTGTTTCTTGACTTCCGCAAGGCGTTTGATACACTTCGCCACATTCGTTTAATGAACAAAGTAAGAGCATATGGACTATCAGACCAATTGTGTGATTGGATTGAAGAGTTCCTAGATAACAGAACGCAGCATGTCATTCTCAATGGAGAGAAGTCTTCCGAAGTAAGAGCGTTTTCAGGTGTGCCGCAGGGGAGTGTCGTACGACCGTTGCTATTCACAAGATACGTAAATGACCTTGTGGATAATGTCGGAAGTTCACTGAGGCTTTTTGCGGATGATGCTGTAGTATATCGAGCGGTTGCAACAATGGAAAATTGTACTGAAACGCAGGAGGAACTGCAACGAATTGACGCATGGTGCAGGAAATGGCAATTGAATCTCAATGTAGACAAGTGTAATGTGCTGCGAATACGTAGAAAGAAAGATCCTTTATCATTTAGCTACAATTTAGCATGTCAGCAACTTGAAGCAATTAATTCCAGCCGGCAGCGGTAGCCGTGCGGTTCTGGCGCTGCAGTCCGGAACCGCGGGACTGCTACGGTAGCAGGTTCGAATCCTGCCTCGGGCATGGCTGTGTGTGATGTCCTTAGGTTAGTTAGGTTTAAGTAGTTCTAAGTTCTATGGGACTTATGACCTAAGATGTTGAGTCCCATAGTACTCAGAGCCATTTGAACCATTTGAATTAATTCCATAAATTATCTGGGAGTAGGCATTAGGAGTGATTTAAAATCGAATGATCAAATAAAGTTGATCGCCGGTAAAGCAGATGCCTGACTGAGATTCATTGGAAGAATCCTAAGGAAATGCAATCCGAAAACAAAGGAAGTAGGTTACAGTACACTTGTTCGTCCACTGCTTGAATGTTGCTCACCAGTGTGGGATCCGTACCAGATAGGGTTGATACAAGACATAGAGAAGATCCAACGGAGAGCAGCGCGCTTCGTTACAGGATCATTTAGTAATCGCGAAAGCGTTACGGAGATGATAGATAAACTCCAGTGGAAGACTCTGCAAGAGAGACGCTCAGTAGCTCGGTACGGGCTTTTGTTGAAGTTTCGAGAACATACCTTCACCGAGGAGTCAAGCAGTATATTGCTCCCCCCTACGTAAATCTCGCGAAGAGACCATGAGGATAAAATCAGAGAGATTGGAGCCCACACAGAGGCATACCGACAAACTTTCTTTCCACGAACAATACAAGACTGGAATAGAAGGGAGAACCGATAGAGGTACTCAAAGTACAATCCACCACACACCGTTAGGTGGCTTATGG
The DNA here is from genome assembly GCF_023864275.1 of Schistocerca cancellata. Classification (NCBI taxonomy): domain Eukaryota; kingdom Metazoa; phylum Arthropoda; class Insecta; order Orthoptera; family Acrididae; genus Schistocerca; species Schistocerca cancellata. The sequence continues at coordinate 340,242,164 of NC_064626.1, read as the reverse complement.
AGTATGGATGTAGATGTAGATAGATATTGAGCCTTTTACGTGATGTTCTACGCCTCCTATTTAAAACATACACTTTTTAGAACTATTACGTACAGCGTGTTAACTTTTAGATGGCAGACCACTCCCTAGTCTTGAATCGGCAGAAGTTGGTAAAAGTCGGACGGCTTTGGCGGATAGTGATTCGTTTTTGGCTGCAGCCAACGTTAGCTATACTCTGTCCATCAAAAGAATAAACCTGATGCAAACATTACGCCATGTATTCTTCCGCGTTTGCTTTATGTTATTGGATTTCGCTTCACATGGTGTGGAAGCCAAGCTGTGTCCAGTGCAGTTAAGTGTGATCATAAGGATACGTTTTATGCTGTGTTATACGCACATAGGCTGAGCGATAATACGGGACTACAAATTTATTGGCGCATTAAACATGTACAGCATGGCCAGCCAGCTGATCACCTGCAATGAGGTCAGCAGTTGCAGTTCACACGAAGAAGAGACGAGCAAAGGAACAATACAGCTTCGGATGTCATTTAATTTTTAAAGACAATGAAATGATATTCGGCAAAACCGTACTTCTAGGCGACGAGACGGAAAACATAAAATACCCTCTTACTCATCTAACATAGTACCCTAACCACAAACAAGAGTGATGAAAATTATTAAAGTAAGCACAGGGTAATTTTTGTGAGCGAGCTATGTGTGATGCAAAAGCATACTGCACGGATTTCATAGTGCTGTTGAATACTGAAGTCACTGCAGGTATTAATTACAGTCATTCGTCTGGTAATTTCTTATCTCCTTCCTTACCCGAGAAATACATTTCAGTTCAGGATTTGTGATCTGCTACATTTATAACTAGTCGATCGACAACAGAATCCACGAAGCCTCCTAAGTGCCGCATTTTCTCCTCTTCTTCTATGACGTGCCTATCTATATCCCGCCAGCGTTCGGCATTGACGTGTGAAAAAGCTGCGGGCTTTAGTCTCTGTACGTCTTGGAGCGTAACAGTCTTGTTACTTTTCGGATCAAATTCCTAAACTTGGCTTCAGATCAGTGTTTGGGTTCATATTGTAACGGTACAATGGCAAATGTAAAAATGCTGCATTTGTATGGTGTGCTCGATGCTGTGAAAATGATTGTTTTTCGTGTTTCCACGACACTTATGGCTCTGATTCGGGTGAGACTACATCCGTGGTATAAAACAATGGACATAGTCCAAATAAAGAGTGTTTGGGTTTTTCATTTTTGCCCTAAAAATTAAACTGTTATGCTTTCTTAATTTAAGCAATCTTTCATAAAATATCGATAATTAAGAATTTATATTTGAAATGAAAAGAGGAATTTCGAGTACAATATGTAATTACAAATACGAAAACGTGCGTTATTCATAAAAAGTGATGATGAATTGTAGGTATTTCAAAAAAAATAATTAAGGCGACATTTGAACCAAAGATCCATGTACTGCACTAGGTTATCAATCCAATACGCAACCGGTTCTGCTTTACACGCAACTTGCTTTTGTTATCTCACCTGTATCAAATACAGTCCCTTGGAAAATTTCAAAGCCGAATTTTTCTGTAAATTTATGAGAAACATTAAGAACAACCTATTTTTCGGCAATTTTTAAGTGTTCCCCTACGGAACGGGAACCAGCCTCAACCATTTTCATAAAGCGTATTAAGAGCGCGACAATCGCAGCACATCAGTACAGAGACTGTGACTACACGATTTTTGAAATAAAAACTACATAGCTTAAGTGTGATTAAAAAAAGCGGTGTGGCCGTTAATACATTAGAATATCTTGAAGTTTCATTTACCTTAACTTCATAATAATACATCTAATACAGAAGTAAGACCTACTTCCAAGCGCGTAACACCACCAGTGTACGTGAGCTGCGCCTTCTGACCAATCAACGCTTTTGTGTTTGTTCACATCATGTTTATTATTATAATGAACCGAGTATAGCTGACAGTACCGTGTGAGGTATCCATTATTGTCTGGTGTGTTACTTTGTTGCAGTTCAGCGTATTTAGTGTTTTTTCCTTTCTTTGCAATAAGTGCACTAATTGCTGTAGCTAGAATCTGTATTTAACATGTCAATACATACGATGATTTCATTTCCGTTTACGAACGGGAAATATTTTACTTCCATGCATAACTTCTGCTTTCACAGAAGCATGTAGCGTAGTTTACGGTGACAGCACTGCAGGGATAACTTACAGTTAACGCACCGCCATTCCACTGACATGTTTAGTGATTAATAACAATTCGTTTACTAACAATGTTAAGGGGCTCCGGAACGCCCTATACTTGCAATGTTAAAATAACGCTTATAAATTACATCTTTCCTCACAAAGTACTTGAGGTAGGAAGTTGAACTTTTTACAGATTATTTATTGGAATATGGGCTACAACTTAACACAGGGATTTTACAAAATTTTAGTTCAGTTATTAAAGATGATTTTTTTTCAATTGTAATGAAAATTCACAACATTTTTTTGCAATTTTTTATTTATATATTCAAAAATATACAGTTTTTTGGAAAAAGGCTGTGTTAAATTATGCATAAGGTACTGTGTAACATTTACTGAAAGTTTGAAACAAATGTGTTTGGAAGATCCTTAGAAAACATGCAATTAGTATGAGAAAATAAAAGTTTTGGGAATCGAGCGACAAAGATTGGATTAACGTTTTAGTGGATTCCAGGTACATAGGATGGATTATCTTCATCCTCTGCAAACTCCTCCTCCAGCTTCCTCTTGTTCCTCCTCCTGTTTACTCCTGCATGTATTTCTAGACTCTTTACAGCCCTGTCTGCAGCCCGAAGGCGTTCCTTGTCTAAAGCAAGCATCGCTCGTACCATGTTAGAACCTATCTTCATTTCCATATTTCTAAATACCTTGCACCTTACAATGTTGCCATCATTGAAAGTCGCAACAGCATCATACACACCAAAGTGAAGTGTTTCTATTCCAACAAATACAGTCTTGGGGATTCTCGACCATATAACACTATTTACACTTTAATTGGAGTTTTGAGTTTTTCCGTGAATACACTTTTTCAACAGTTCAGGTGCTGCTAAGTCTCTGAAAATAGGTTAGACACAACACATACTTTATCTCACATCACTAAAATGTACCTGATGAACCCGGACGTTAATAATAACACCATTTGACAGCAGTTTAACAGCGCCACAGTGGGTCACGCCCATGTAGAACACATTTCAAAAAAAATTTAAAAATAGTTGTAGTCTTCGGAATTGAATAAATTATATATCTATTAAAAGGTAATAGTCTGCAGATTCAGAAAACGCAAAAAAGTAAAAATTGAACTTTTCGTGATTTTGAGCCTTTCCGGAGCCCCTTAAAAATGTTTACAACCACGTCAACGTAATACTGTGCGTTCTCCTTACTTACCAAGTACTGAGGTGTTGCAGTACGTCGGCACGAGTTTCGAGGTTTACGAATTTTATTTACAATTGTTTTTCAAATCGTATCAATGAATTACGAGGATATGCGTTCAACAAAAACGACTTCGACTTTTTTGGAACACGCTAGTGGGCATTAACTATAAATTGCCCTTTCTGGGTAATTACTATTATGTCAATTTGAATATTTGTGTCAGACTGGTTCACATGTTCAAAAGGCGATGGAACCAAAGAGTTTTGCAAACTGTGGAAATGCACACTACAAGCACATAAAAAAGATTTGTCTAACCATGCAAATCGCAAGATGCATTTACAGGCCCTCAAATTTTCGCAAGTCGTTTGCAGCAACTCAAATTTAACAACATTTTATGGTGCCAATACATCTAGAAAAAGAAAAATTGCAGAGCTGGAAGTGGTGGTATTCATTGCAGAGCATTGTTTAGTATCAGCAGTAGACCATCTAGGAGATCGTTTCCAGCTTTTGACAAGTCATCTATTGTCCTCAGTAGAATGAAGTTACATCACAAAAATGTACAGGGCTGATTACTAATGTGATTTCACCATGTTTGCTTGACGATCTCCTTGAAGACATCGGCGATAGTCCTTATTCGACGGTAGCATAGCATGTCCACTGACACCAAAAAAATGTTGTCCATCAGTCAAAACACGAGAAAGATAATAACAAAGTTTTATAGACTGCTGGAAATATAAGGTGGTGATACTGACTCTTTAGCTAATGTGTTCAAAAATACGCTAGCTACAGATGGTCTTGATTTAAATAAGTTAATACGTATAGGTGTGGACGGAGCTAATGTAATGGCAGAGAGCACTATTCAATCTCTTCAATTTTGAAGGAATGTTTGCCTCTTCTCACTACTGTCAAATGTGTGTCACACTCATTGGATCTTGCCGCAGAAAAAAGATTGCAAAGTATTACCTTCGCATTAGAACACAGTTACAGAAGTTCAGAACTGGTTTCCGTGCAGTACGAAGCGGCAAACAATATACTCTGCTGCATGCAACACTGGCCGAAAAGAAATTGCTCAAAATAGACAAGTTGTCAGGATAGCGCTGGCTGGCTCGCATAGGAGCCTTTGCTAAAATTTTAGATCAGTGAGATGCTTTAGAGCTTCACTTTAAATTGGCCAAGAGTAAAGAGAGACGGTATCCTGCTGGTCAGTTACATCTTATGTTATTATCAAAACCCAATAAATTATATCTTATATTTTTGAAACACTTACCATAATCAATCACCGATTGTAATCGCATGTTTTAGGCTGATAATGTTGGTCATCTTAGTAAATTATATCTTATATTTTTGAAACACTTACCATAATCAATCACCGATTGTAATCGCATGTTTTAGGCTGATAATGTTGGTCATCTTTCGCTGTTATCAGAATTACATATTTTGCTGTTGAACTACCTGTCAATTTTAGTTCCCCTAGAACGATTAAGTAATGTCAAGAGACAATTGTGAAACAAGGCGAAAAACAGTGTATGTTTAGTTAATTTACAATGTTTCACCAAGAACCGACAGTTGATTCAATTAAAATGATTGAGTGTATCAATTTAGGATTTAGTTAGAATGAAGCGACTGGTGGTATTGACCAAAAAGATTTAAAGAGTTATGAACAAGCGGTGTGCATCCTTTTTTTTCCATTATGCCAAGAAATTCAGAGGAGAATTCCAAAAAAATCTAAGGCTTACGAGAAAAATTGCCTGTTTCACACCTGACTCCGCTACTAGCCAAGTCCGACTTGATGTGTGGGATGTAATGGCCAGTTTTAAAGAATTGCTTGGAGATGACATGTTGACAGCGCTTTGGATTAATGGTGAGTTCTCCCTTTCCAGCAATGGAACGATGTTAATTTCACAGCAGAGCCTTTTGGGCGAAGTGTCAGTCTTTGAAGATGCCGCTGGTGAGCAGAAATTCCCGACTATCGGCAAGTTGGTGGCAGGAGTTTTGAGTCTGCCGTTCTCTATTGCTAGTGTGGAGAGAGGATTCTCCATAATGAAAGTGGTAAAAGACATATTGAAAAACAAAATGCATACAGGCACAGCAGATCACATAATTAGTGTGTGGTACACACTAAGCGAGTAATAAATTCGAACCAAACACTAAAATGCTTACCATATTTAAGTCAGAATATGTATATAATACTCACAATGATGCCGATGTCATGTCACTTCTGGCATAAAAATATGGTTTTATTGTTGTTGTACTCCAACGCAAATGATAATAAACAGTGTTTGCACTAGTACAATAATTATAGTAGGACCACATGTCACATAATGTCATTCATTGTACCACGTAACACGATATCTTTTTCATAATACATCAAGTACTATAATTTTTAGGCCAATGAAAATTTATATTTCGATTGGTAAATGTTTAAGAGAGTAAAAATTTTTAAATTATGCCGCCGCAATTGTATTTTTGCCACTCACTAAGCCACAGAATAGCTCTTTTATCTATTCCTAAAGTTTCTGTAGCTTCTAATGGTAAGCCAATAGCACAATCAAAAAACATGAAGAAAGCAAATGTGGCGCACATAAGCCATGCTTTATATTTTTTTGGTCAGGCTATCTGTTTTTATTTACAAATTAAAAATTTTAGTTTATGAAGTACTTTTTTTTATATGTACGATAATTTTACGGTCCTGGACACAATTCCGTCTCTTCATGCTGCCAATACTGATGATAAACATACCTATTCCTTTTAACTATTATTTACGATATTTGGGGAAAAAATGCCAAAATGGCATCATTTTGGGGATTTTTTTGCCTGCTGTGGGGAAATTTAGAAAACTCAATCTGCAAACGCTGGTTAGAGCTTCATGCGTCACAGTGGAGTGGTATGGAGCCATATCCATTTCTACTGTCGAATGCGGAGGTATATTTTGCAGCAGAACATTATCTTCACAATCGGTGACTGCTGCAGAACACTTCAACGACGAAAAGTATCACTTTACAACGAGAGATAATGAGTGTAGTTGCATCTAGTGCGCGACACTTCGTGCTACTGTTTATCCAGGAGTGGCAACAGGGCGCTCCGAACTGCTGGCGGCGTGGTAGGGAAAGCTGGCTCGCCATTGGTGTTACCTGGGCAACGGCGTCATGTCCCTTGCAGTGAGCCAAACGTCAAAACTCGAAACTAATTTTAAACGCACTGCAAGACCCTCTTCCATCGACCTGACATGTCTCCGAAGGTCTCAGTTGCATACCGCAACAGTTCCGATAACCATGCCGTGGCTGTTTATTTCCCCGATCCTTGTCAAGTCCGACGCAGTTCTTCGCTTCTACAGATCTCAATATCGACGGTATGTGAAGCTCTAAATTTCCTCCCCCTCTTCCTTCATAAAATAAAGTTAAAAAATGGATAATTCCTACGCGAAGTTCAGCTGTATTCTTACATATCACCCAAGAATCATACAATCAATGTAACATGCCGCACCATCATGAAAACAGTGTAGTATCTCAAATAAAAATTTAAAAAAAAACAACAGATTCATAACCTTGAGGAAAGCAGATCTCCAATCAAATGTCCCGCCCGACATGAACACGTGTATTCATTACCAATGTGTTAATTACGTTACGCATTCGGTAATACATGACTAAATTTCCGATTTTTTTTTATTTTGCTATCTACCTATTACCTAAAGACCGACGATTAACATTGTTTCAACGTACTACTTAAGAATACAAACCATTCATCACTGATGAAACAGGTTACGATTAACGGCACAAATGACTGACATAACGTTTTCTTTTGTAAGGAAGCTCAGAACTAGATCTCCAGTCGCCACTGTGGCAAGATTTGAAGTAGGTAGACAGCATATTACAGCACACTCTATAGTTACAGTAAAATTCTGCAGTAATCATAGAGAGAATTGCAATATTACACTGCACATTTAATTTCCTTGCGAATACCAGATCTTTTTATTTGAAAATCTCGAAATCTTCTTTCAAATACAAGAATCGTAAAAGTGAAATCAATTTTGTTTCTCCCTGGAAACTCTACTCACGAATAAATTCATTGCTATAAATGATTATTAGTCTAGGACACTGAACTTATTAATGGCGCACAACTGGTATTTAGTTACAATATTTATTTTTCCCCACAGTGTGTATGTATTGCCGACCACTCTACTTCTACGTCTACCTCTACTTCTTCTTCTTTGTTCTTCGGGCTTGTCCCGTGCTTACGTCGTTCCCATTTCTGTCCATGATTTGGAACGTCTTTTTCTTTTTCTCTCCCATCATGTGCTCGATAGCCCTCATTATCGACACAGTCGTCAGTTAAATTAAGGAAGGAAAGTTACGTGCGTCTCGTATCTATTAATCGTGTAAACTTCATTCTATGTGTTATCACGTTTTACCTATTTGTGTTCTGTGTTTTCTGAGGCGAAGATCAGGGACTAGCTCAGCATTTGTCTAACGAACGTGGGAAGCTGCCTAACTGCCTAAAAACAACATTCCGACGGGCCAGTGAAACAGGTCAAAGGTCATTAATCCAGCGCGCGTATTCTTTTCGGGTCTAATTCAACTTTCAGTCTCGCAAGTTAACGCAACAGGGCGTTCAGCTTATGAGCAGATATTTATTGCCAAGAAATTCGTAGGTGCCTGTACTTCTGGGTGTGTATGTTAGGTCAGGGAAATACAAGAGCACACCACCTCCAGTAAGGGCATAAAAAATGTTATGTTAAGGCCTCTGCATTAGAGCATCTTTAGTTATGATATTGTGAGATTAACGTATGGAATGTAAACTAGCGAATTCGTTGTGTATAAAATTCACTGCTCTACGTTCCGAATAGGAAAAATGAAATCGAGCTGAAACTATCGTTACTTTCATCACTGCATTTTGGTCTCATTCTGAGAATGTGGGTACTTTATTACTGCATGAGAAATAGAGGGAATAGAGGAAAGAAAGTCAGCCACCATAGCTACAGACAAGAAGCTACTCAAGTTATCTGTTTGACCATATCATTTTAGCAGTCGCGGATAAAAAGTACTGATAGAGTTTAATGAGCTGCTGACGATTACTTCATTTGGCACAGACTGCTGTCTGAATGGTAAGTGAATAGAGTACCGAATGGACACTGCCCCACATTGATGTTGACAGAGATACAAACTACAGAGTCCGCCAGAAAAATGTATACACTCTTTGTCAGGCTCTATCGAGATATCGATATTGTCGTTCGATTTGAGTTAAGAGTGTATTATAGTATGGTCTTTGGCTCAACAGATGATGTACTTTCGTCTCGGTATTGAGAAAACAAGATGACTGGAGCACGCTTGACATTCGAGCAACGAAGATGTATTGTGAAGTGGTTTTTCATGTTTGATAATGCCGTTGAAGTGCATCGTCAGTGGAGGTAGGAGTTTGAAACAGAACTGCCAACCCGCCTAACAATTAACTGCACAATTGACAAGTTTAAATTGCATGGAACGATTTGTGATATTCACAAAGGAATATCAGGAAGACAGCGCATAGCTACAAGTCCTGCTCCGTCGGCTCTCGTCTTGGAAACATTTGTTAATTCTCCGCGGAAGTCTGCTGCGCATTGTGCACGTGAAGTAGGGGTTAGCAGTACAACTCTACGACGAATTCTGAAAGCTGCCAAGTCGAAAGTTTACATTCCACGATTACTGCACGCGATTAATGATGACGATCCTGATCGCCGAATGCAGTTTTGCGAATGGTATCATCAAATGGTAATTGATGACGAACAATTCTTGAGAAAGGTAGTGTGGGGTGACGAGGCACAACTTAAACTTAATAGAGCTGTGAATCAGCATAACAGCGTGTATGGGGACCGGAAAATCCGCATGTTTATGTGGATAAAGCGGTCAATCTACCAAGGGTCCATATGTGGCCCGTTTTATTTGATGCTACTATCACTGGAGAACTGTACCTGGAAATGTTACGCACATCATTTTTGCCAGGTATACGTGCGCTATGTGGAGCTGCTGAAGAGGTCATCTATCAACAGGACGGGGCTCCACCACACTACCACCTATGGCCGAGTGCACCAACCCCGGTCAAAAAGCATAACCAAGGTCCCGCGATCATGGTTAAAAGTAAATCGCGTTTAAAATGTTTCTGCAGTGCACCAACGTTAATCGCTGGTCAGCAAACCGTCGTCAGCCAACTGTGCATTTGACCGCGGTAAACTCTCTACATTGCAATGGAACATGCCCTGGCGACGCAAAGATGTTAGTAAACATGAAATTGCACAGATAATCGCTGGTGCCAAGTTCTATCTTTGCTGTTTTTTTCCGTCGACAAGCAGAAGTGTGTGTACGTACCTCGGTACCTATGTCTGATCTGTTTCTTTTTTGGAGAATAATGGAGAATAAAAGAAGAACACCGAATTTCTCGAAGTACGAGATAGATGTACTTCTTGAACTGGTGGGTGCAAATGCATCCGTTCTTGAAAATAAGAAAACCGACGGCTGCAGCTTAAAAGAAAAACAGGCTATGTGGTCCCATGTGGAGGCGCAATTTTATTCTACTCCTGGTAAGTTTACTCATAAATGAATAACTTTTCTAGGTTCATCGTAAGCGTAGGATATGGCACACACTGGCTTTTAGTTTGAAATTTGAAACTGTTATTGGCGTACCACCGAAATACGTGATAGGACTATGTACATTTACGATTGGAATTGTTTTGTTAGTTTTAAATTTAAAATCCAATGCCGTGCTACTGTTAACTAAATATTATGTGACTAACGGAAGCTTTTACGTTGAAAATTGTGAACATACGTTTCTCACTTAGCCCTGTGTCGTATTCTTCATATATGCCTATACCACTTTCTTTTTAATAAACTGATATGTAAACAAAAGCCATATACAGATCTATAAGTTAAGAGCCTCAGAATGCGAATGTAAATAATATAAGAATTAATTTATGGTACTACAAACTACATTTATTTAATTTCAGGTGTGACAAAAAGATCCTGCGACAGGCTGAAAACCTGTTATGAAAACATGAAAAGAAGACTTCGAAAAGACCTTGCAGAAGAAAACGTGGAAGTGTATAAAACAGGTGGGGGGAAGCCTACCCAAAAAACCAAGATCCATGATCGGGCTAAATTATTAGAAATTGTTGGTTCCTCAATGAAACCGTTAACAAATGCATATGATTCCGATGCATAGTTTAGCATGATTGTGGATGTTGTCAGCATGGAGTGCAGTGCAGTGCAGTGCAGTGAGAACACGCCACCTGCTTCAGTTGTCGAGTTAGCAGAGTGCACACAACCTAGCACTTCCCACACACCTGTCGTAATACTAAGTAAAGAGACACCAAATAATGTTCTGGTGGATGTCACCCAGCTGCAGTCTGTTTCACAGTCTCCTGATCAACCCAATGAAAACATTTGCACGCCGAAAAATACATGGCATCGTCGCAGGATGCCTGCAAAACCAAGGCCATCAGGTTCGGGAACAGTGATTGAAAATGTATGCAAGAAGAGAGTGGAACTACTGGAGGCCCAATTACTCATGATGAAGGCAGAGCACCAAAAGGAGCTGAGGATAAAAAATTTAAAGATTCTGGCCCTGAAAGAAAAACTAAAATACTGGAATAAGAAAAATGCCAGTGACACCTGACTTTTTTTTCCTGTGACAGTGAATTTTTGGTAATTTTTTGTGCTGTGTTGTATTCTGTCTAATGTATTAAAGTTGTCTCACAGCTCAAATTGTTTCTCTGTGTTTGTCCTGTTAGTGATACTGCTACTATCCTAGTTGTTGTCTGTCTAATATCTGCTTACAGCTTATTTGGTCTCGACTAATTTTCATCCAATCACTTAAAATTAGAATTACTTCATATATAAAAACAGATTAGCAACACTGCAGTTTACACAAGTAAGCTATATGTCAGTTGCAGGCCTGCAGCCATAACGTCAGGTGCCAATTTCTACTTAAATGACTTAACAATGAGGTAGGCTGTTAATGAAACAAAATAATAGTAATAAAGCATCCTTGTTACTCTAACTTTGAAATGAACATATGTGCTGTAACAGTTATATACATGAGGCCCAATGTTATCATGTTTTGCATTGTTTGTACCAGAATATCCTAACATTAAATTATGAGGGAAAGTGCTCCAAATCATAATTTTGTGTGTGCCATTTTCCGTGCAATACTCTGCACCGGGTAATGTTTATAATGGGAAGCTATATCTTTTATGACAATACAATTTGAAGTGAGGCATGTTGAGAAATACATTGCTGTGGTGGGTTCTCTTTTCTGCAAAAGTAAGCATAGCATATGTGGCTTTCCTAGCCACACCACTTGGTAATGTGTGTGGTGGAAACCTGTAACATTTATCGTAACAGTATTTGTAGAGAGGCATTATTGAATAATACATTGCTAATATGGACAGTAGTGAGATTAGCATTGTGTGACTTTTCTAGCAATACTTTGCAGCTGTTAATGTTTACAATGTCAGCCCATAACTTTTATCACAACAAAATTTGTAGCAAGATATTTTCAGAAATGCATTCCTATGATGGGTCACTGTTTTCTTCTATAGTAATCATAGCATGTGTGGCTTTCTTAGCAATACTCTGCACCTGCTAATGTTTATGATGGCAACCCATAACTTCTGTCACAACTGTATTTGTAGTGAGGTATTTTTCTGTGGCACTATGCAATGACAAGGAATTCCCTTCTGTACAGGTGAGCATTAAATATGTGAAAAAACTGCATCAATATCAGTGACAGAGTGAGGGAGGGAGTTTCCCTCAGTAATAACTTAAAGTATGACACTTCGTACCCTCAACCCACAGCATTACGGTTCTGCTTTCATATCTTCCGAAGTAGCACACTCCTTAACTAATTATTGCTCTTGCTCTGATCCCCAAAGTATTAGACATTGCTGACAAAATTCCATTGCCTTTTGTAGCAATGATAACTTTATTTTGGTGGCAATTTCTAAACACAAATTTGTCTTCAATTTCATGTATTTTTTTTATATCATACAGTTGTACATAATATTGTGTAAAGTGCTGCTACACGCATGACTGACTAGAATTAACAACGTAATTCAATTCTTTGCACAACCTTATAGCCACACACACTTATGTTTAAGAAAATCATATTGTAAATAAAGAGTAGTGATTAATATGGAAACAATTTAACAAATAAATAATCCCAAGCTGACATTTTATGTTATTACACAAATGATTATTTATTTTGTGCCTATGTGTTTACTGCATATTCACAAGTTTAAGCTAATCTAGATGATAAGACTGCATTAATACTGAGCAGAAGTGCAGTAAAATAATCTCTAAACTGAAAGTTTCTAATAAAAAAGAATGTGCTCTTTTAATATTGCAAAACTGTTGGACATTCACATATTTGTTGTTACAGTAGAAAATTTAAGAGATGTTTAGGATCTATAGTGAACATAATACAGAAATATCCATTATATTTTATTCCACTCGCTTTTACTCTCACACTCTCTAAATGTAATGGAGTCATTTGTTGTCAAATTTAAGTACATACCCAGGAACTGAACATGTATATAAATAACAGAGTACTGCATTGCTTTCACAACCAATGTGTTGCAAGAAATATATCTTTAATAATGAACTGTCAACAGTTCCACACTAAAAAAATATCTCAGAAAAGCAGCAGCTGGGTAATTGTCTGTAGGCAGCGTATCCTGTCCCTGGCACAACAGAACCTCAAATTTCGCATCACACACCCAGTTCAGTGAGTACTTTTATGTTCGCTAGACAGCAGAAACAAAATAGATTACATGCTGAAATAATCTGAAAAATTGAAAATACGGCGAAATCCCATAACTATAATCATAATTTTTCATTACGAACAATGTCTGAATTTATGTTAGATTATCGGAAATGTTCATTAATTATAGCACGGCGAACTGCTCTTCCAGGTAATGTATCATCACGATACATCTGATGTCCAGGTAGCACTGGTTCGTTGTCTTCAATGTTGGGGCCTCTCTCATCACGTAACTGATTTAAAAGTCGAGAAATTTCAGGATCTTCTGGTGGTTCTTCACTGCTTGTACTCCTCGCAATATTATGCAAGACAGCCGTACCCACAATGATTGACATTGCTTCCTGTGGATTACATCTTATTCCTACAGATAATATGGGAAATCTTCTCTTCCGCATACCGTATTTTCTCTCAACAGTGTTTCTAGTTTTAATATGAGACCTGTTATATCGATGCTCTGCTTCATTTTGCGGATTTAAAAGTGGAGTTAACAAGTAGGATTTACATGCATAACCACTATCTCCCAATAAGTGACCTTGTGGTATTTCTCCGTTTTCAATTGAGCTCTGCGAGCGCAGTTGAGAAATATGGTACTGTCGTGCACAGAGCCCGGCCATCGAGTGACAATAATTCTTATTAAAAAATTGTGATCACTAATGGTTTGACAGTTAAAGGAAAAATATGATTTCCTATTGCGGAAAAGTTCAGCATTATGTCCTCCAGGAGACTGAATTCTTATATGGGTACAATCCAAGGTACCAAGAACGCCAGGAAATCGGTCCATTTGACGAAAACCATACATCACAGAGCGCACTTCTTCTCTTGTAGGAAATTTTATAAAGCGAGGAGACAGTGATGCTATAATGTCTGATACATCACTGATGATTCGTTGTGTTGTTGTACGATGTATATTACTGTTGTCCCTAGTAAGAATGATTAATGCACCTGTTGCATATGCCCTTAAAGTAATCAAAAGTCTGTTTATCGGAAAAACAGGGTTATTCCGATCTGTAGGAAATTCTAACCTATCATTAATTTGATTTAATAACCACCACACTGTTTCTTTTGACAGACGATATCTCTCTTCAAACTTCCTGTCACCATAATCTTCAAAAGGGTTTCCCCTTTCCACAATCACTACAACACGATTTCGGTCACGATTTAAATGGTCAAGGTATAACAAATCTTCCTCAGTGCCATCCATAACATCAAAACGCGCCGCCATCTTAATAGGGTATGCTTCTAAAACCGTGGTTATGTCGAGAAAACCGGGAAAGAGCCCCGGTTAAATATAACCGCGGTCGATTCCTTCGCTTAACTTAGATCGATGTTGGTGCACCAGAATACTGCGCTGAACAGGATTATATATCGACTTAATCGCGGTTAACTGTTAATCGAGATTGGTGCACTCGGCCACTAGCGTACGAGCTTTCCTGGATGACAGTTTTCTGAGGCATTGGAAAGGACGAAGAGAACCCATTGAGTTCCCTCCACGGTCGCCAGATCTAACATCTGCGGACTTTTACATGTGGGGAACTGTGAAAGAAACGTCTGTCGACTTAAGCCACGCACGCTGGAGGAACTTCGCCAGAAGATTACAGCGACATGTGCAGCGATCTCCACTGTTAACGTTGACTAACGTAGTTGCGGCGGTATGTGTATAGCCGCCAACGGTGAACATTTTGAACATTTAAAGTAATCATGTGCTAAACTGAAGGTTGTACCACATGTGTGATCAATTATTAAATGTAAAACAAACACATAAGTAATACTTTTCGTTCCTTAAAGTGTGTATACATTTTTCTGGCAGACTCTGTACTTGCAGTACCATGGTGTAGAGAATTGTTCTGCTGACAATATGACGCCTGCAGCCACTGCTTTGATTAATTAAATGAAGACGCAGTAATAAAATTCACGTTGTCTCTATATATCCGACAAACTGCAGGGACGGATTCCTGGCTAGTAATAGACGATAAAGCGTTCTATGAACATGTGTCCGGAAATGGACGGTGTGCGTGCAACAAGAAATCGTCTTGGAACACACTACAGAGTTGCATCGCATCCACCTCAACACATTTGTTCAAAGTGGCCTCCATGGGATGCAATGCAAGCAGTAATCATACGGGACATACGTACTTCAGGTTACATCATGTTGGCAGGTCACTTGCCTGGAGCTTGTACTAGGGTTCGTCTCAATATCCTGTTGACTCCGGTCCTCCAAATCATATGTACGCACAGTCCGCCGCACCTCTGCACGTTCATTTGTCTTGAGGGACGCATGATCACAAAACGCCCAAAAAGGGCTTGAAATGTTGTGTGATGTCGTTGGTGTCTGTAATGGTATAGTCGTGCTGCCTCTCGACCATTCCCATCTGCTGGGCCGTACACAAACACGTCTCGGCTTGTTCCCGACATGAATACCAGACCATTTTGCTGCTTACAGTACGCTGCGTGAAACACACAGCACCTGGTCAGAGGAGCTTTCGTTCGTCAGCGCCATCTACCGTGGCAACGATGCAACTCCGGACACATGTTTATAGGATCTTTCTTCTTCCATTATCAGTCAGGAATCCAACTTTGTAGTTTGTCGGTTTTATTAATGTTCACCCTGTATAAAAAAGCCTATGTCCCGACTGATTCGTTCACTCACTGACTCCATCGCCCAGCCCAAACCACTTAGGATAGAAACTTGAAATTTGCAGAGGGTGTTGATCTTACACTGTGGGCGGTAAACTGTGGGCGCCGTTTAAGAAGAGATTTTTCAATAGTCCACCCCTAAGGAGGTGAATTGAGGGATGAGAGGTTTTTTGAAAATATGTCGTTTTCAAGGCAATTTTGAAGCTAGATCTACGATAATTGGTATTTGGTTTCTCGGTATGAAATAAAGATACATAAATGCAAAACAAAGGTCCAACAATACCGACCGGTCGCCGTGTCATCATCAGGCCTGAGGCGTCGCCGCATGCAGATACGGAGGGGCATGTGGTCAGCACAACGCTCTCCCGGCCGTTGTCACTTTTCGGGACTGGTGCCAGCATTTCTCAACCAAGTAGCTCCTCAACTGGCCTAACAGGGGTTGAGTGCAGCCCGTATGCCAACAGCACTGGGCAGATCTAGACGGCCGGCCGGTGTCGCCGAGCGGTTCTAGGCGCTTCAGTCCGGAACCGCGCTGCTGCTACGGTCGCAGGTTCGAATCCTGCCTCGGGCATGGATGCGCGTGATGTCCTTAGTTTAGTTAGGTTTAAGTAGTTCTAAGTTCTAGGGGACTGATGACCTCAGATGTTAAATCCCATAGTGCTCAGAGCCTAGACGGTTACTCATCCAAGTATTACCCAACCCCGACAGCGCCTAACTTCGGTGTTCTGACGGGAACCGGTGTTACCACTGCGACAATATCGTTGGCAAGAAAGAAATATGTGCTTCAAATTTTTGGAAATTTAATCACAGTGAGGATGAAACTGTCTCTGAAAATTTTTTTGGAAATAAATCATTATTAAAGAACTACTGAAGTATTTTTAAAGCTACGTCTATGCAAACTGGTTTGTGTCTTCTTGGTTACAAGTAAAAAACAGATATGTTCCATTGTTTTTATAAGTTCAACACCTAAGCGGTCAAATAGGAGAAGAAAATTTTTAAGAAAATATTTAGTTATATTGAAAAAAATTTAAAGCTAAATCTATATTTAGTGTTACACTTCTCGGTTAAATGCAAGGAAATATGCACTAGAGGAGTGAAGTTTCTATGGAAATATCACCACAAGAACAAAAAGGTATAATTAACAAAAACTCCAGACTGCAGCTAACAGAATCGCTTTTTCGTCAGAGGTACATTTGTACAAGAGCTTTCTTCTAGAAGATTATATAGCGTGAAAACTTCATAAGGTGCTCCAGTTTTTGATGAACATAAAAATTTGATTAAAGAAAAACAGAAAAAAATCTGTGCGAACCACAGAGTCTACGAGAACGAAGTTTGGTATATAGAAAGAAGTTTCCTGCTTCGCACTAATATATTTATGATGATCTCTAAATTCAGATATCCGTGAGACACATTGGATGTCTTGCACTGCGGGAAGCTACAAAAATGGTTCAAATAGCTCTGAGCACTATGGGACTCAACATCTTAGGTCATAAGTCCCCTAGAACTTAGAACTACTCAAACCTAACTAACCTAAAGACAACACACACACCCATGCCCGAGGCAGGATTCGAACCTGCGACCGTAGCAGTCCCGCGGTTCCGGGAAGCTACACTATGAAATCTGCTGCCTTCCAGAGGCTGCCGAAGATGAGCCAGCAACAGAATAGAAGGGAAAGAAGGAAGGTCAGAAATAGAAGACCCATCGATTAAGGGCGGTAGGACGTCAAACGGGTCGACTTGGAGCAGGAGAGGAATCACAGGACATTTTAATGTCCAGTGTCTATACTCTTACAAATAAATTCATAAAACTTTGTCAGCATCACCAGGAAGGATTCAGGATTCACACTCATTGCAGTGGAAGTTCGAAAACATAACAAAATAATTTTTTTACGTGTGAAATTTCATAATTTTTTCACTTACTAATGGCTGCATTTGTTGCTATAGATTCACTTTTCTTCATAAGTTACAGAGATTCTTCGATCAATTTTGCACAGTATACATACCATACTTACAGGTGTATGAAACTCTGGATATTATTTAATTTATGAAAAAACGAATGATCTGTTGTATTTTAAACTTCATGTTTAGAAAAACACTAATTTTGTAGTTAATTACTTCAATTTTTACAACAGCTTTTAATAGATTTGGAAAATTCTAGAGTTTCATACACCTTTAAGTATGGTTTGTATGCTGTGCAAAATTCATCGAACCATCTCTCTTGCTTATGACGGAAAGTGTACCTATAGCAACAAATGCTGCCATCAGTAAGTGAAAAAAATGATGAAATTTTACATGTAAAAAAAATTACTTCGTTACGTTTTCGAACTTCCGCTGCTGTGAGTGTGAATTCTGAATCCTTCCTGGTCATGCTGACAAAAGTTTAAGAATTTATTTGTAAAAGTATAGACAGTGGAGATTAAAATGTCCTGTGGTGCCTCTCCTGCTCCAAGTCGGCCTGTTTGACGTCCTACCTCCCTTAAGTCCATTAGAGAGGGAGGGTAAGCTCGTGTTCGACAAGCGAAGCGAAATTATTTGTCCGTGGCGCCGTCATTGTGAAGTGATTTAGTGAAGCTACGCAAAACAAAACCTACATGAGGTTAGCTGGAACGTGATCTGAACCACGGTACTCCCAAAATTAGTCCCAATGTGAGAACCATTACGTCGCTGCGGACTTATTTCATCACGTTTCCTTCGAGTCCTCAGCTTGTTGCTTCGCAGCAGAAGATTCGCCTACTGCCTGTTTACGTCGTACGTCCGCCTGGCGTCCTGACGCGTGACGGAAAAAGAAGTAAAAGGAAAAAAAAAAGTCACATTTCCCCACAGCCTTTCAGTGTCGCAATATTCGCACCAAGGACACTTCCAATGAGGCAGTTATAATTTATACGGTCCGCATTACGTAACAGGCTTTTCCTCCGGTCTGGCGGCGGCGTGCAAGTAGATGTTTTCTGCACCGATGATATCACTCGTGTGCGCAGCTCTCCCCTTTTCGCCTTGGTATATTGTGAAAGTGGGCTCCCCTTCCCCTCCGGCGGGCGCCCCTCCCGCCGCTGCGGTCCCCCTCCCGCTGCCCCGGCTGAGCGCTCTCACGCTGCCTCAGGAGGGCCCCCACTCTCCCTCACTCTCGTGTCTCCTTCCCCCTCGTCCCCTCGCCCCCCACGGGCCCCCCGCCCCCACCCCGTTTACCGGATCCATGTTAGTGAAAGCAAAGACCGAGCGGAGCAGGCCGTGCTGGACTGTTTGAAGTTTTGCTTCGGCCCCCATTAAGACAACATTTTAACACACACACAGACTCACGCGCGCCAAGTCCAGAACACACACGCACAACAACTGGGGGAGAAGCAGAAGCGGCAGTTCCGTCCAACATCCGGCGGGAAAGAAGGAGGAGGAAGAGGAGGAACAGAAGAAGAAGAAATACGGGCGAAGAGGAAGAGGAGCGTCTGGAGCAGCAGGAAGAAGAACGGCGGCGGCAAGTGTGTGTCTGTGTGTGTGTGTGTGTGTGGTGTGGTGTGGACGAAGAGGGGAACGACGACCGGCCAGCAGACAGACCACAGACGGACTGACGTTGCAGCACAGCGACGAGACCGAGGAGGCGGGTTGACAGCGAGTGCGGAAGCCGGTACGGGAGGGCGCGAGGAAGCGGCGAGCAGTCCAGCACAGCGG
Source organism: Schistocerca cancellata (assembly GCF_023864275.1). NCBI lineage: Eukaryota > Metazoa > Arthropoda > Insecta > Orthoptera > Acrididae > Schistocerca > Schistocerca cancellata. The sequence continues at coordinate 340,222,686 of NC_064626.1, read as the reverse complement.
CGCGCCGGCACGGTCAGACGTACACGGGGAAGCGTGCGGGCCGCGCTGCAGTCGGCATGAAATGTCACCGGCGGAAGGAGGAAAACAGCCGAGGAAAGCACCAGGACAGCAGCAGCAGCAGCGGCGGCGCCACTAGCGGCCGCACCGCCCCTCAGACAGCAGACGACACACAGGTGGCCAGCCGGTGGTGATGCTCGGCTGCGGGGGTGACCGACCGACGACGCTAAGGACGTAAACATCGCGCCACGCCGAGGGAAATAAACTCACGCGCCACAAGTGACTCGCGGAAAGAAGTGGATCAGTGAACGACAACCCTGTCTCCGAGACGGAACAGCTCTGCACCACCGACACAGCAACTTTCATTATTTTTTTTTCCTTTTTTTTCATTTTAACCAGACAGACTGTGCCTGTCTTTCTCGCTCGCAGTTCCAGTTAACGAGTCGCACCGGCACATAGCGCACCTCTGCCAAGAGTGAAAGTGTTTCCTCCAGAGTCGACCAAACTGCGATTTTGTCCGGCCAGTTCGCTTCTTCTCCCACCTGGTTGTGGAACGCAAAGCCCCTTCAAATAAAGTAACCGAAACCAAAGAGCTATCTGTGAATGTGCGTGTTCGTGGATCGTGTGTGTCTCGCCTCGCCGCAAAGTAGGAACGAGAAGAAAACGAAAGCCTGCGCCTCATTTTGGTGACAAGCGTGGCAAGCGGCAGCGACGAGCGGCGGTTTGTCAGCAACGCGGCGAGCCGAGCAGCCAGCGCTCGCTGAAAGCGAAAGTGTTGATCTCGTTTTTCCGTTCTCTCTTCCCTCTCGCCCCGCGCTAAAGTGTGTTTCGCCGTCTGCGCCAGCCGGCAGTGCTGTGGTGTTAACCAAACTTGCTCTCACTCTCGCAAGGGAAGGTAAAAAGAAAAAAAATTGCGTATTGAAACGCAGTAAACCATATCTGAAGAATAGTTAGCACAACTGTGAAACTGTGTGCCTTTAAAAGAAACGAGTGTACCTGTCTCTGTGTTCCCGTAGATTGTTGTTTCCTTTTTTTATTTTTTTTTTGTCTTACGTTCTTTTTGTTGAAGCCGGCAACCGACAATCGGCAGTGTGCTCTCCTCGCCGTCAAAGTGAAAGTGAGAGGATTTGATAAGATTCCTGCAATGTGAAAACAGATTTTCGATCCAGCTGGATATTGGCCGTGTGTGTTTGTGTGTGTGTGTGTGTGTAAAAATATGCTACACATTGGGAAGTGAGAGTACCTTATTACAGGAAGCATTTTTTTTTCACCCTTCTTTTCGAGACGACTCCCTGTACAGTGCGCCTTGCGTGCCAGTATGGCCACGAGGCGGGTTTTCGAAAGTGGCGTATACGCTAACGATGTTGTCCCGGATGAGTGCTCCGCCCACGCCAACAGCTGCCGCTGCTGCTGCGAAACCTCGCGAGGATTTTGAAACTCTGCCGTACCAGCCCGTGCTGCTTTCTGTAGGATATTTCGGAAGACTGCAGCTGCCCTGATTGCTTCACGTCGCTTCGGTGAGTAAAAAGGCTTTTCTTGGTTGTCGTAAAAGTGAGTACCAACGGCGTTGCCTCATCCGTGACGTATGTGACGGTCTCTGACCTTGTCAGACGCTACTGAAATGTTGACGTTCAGAGATGCAGTTCTATTTGCGGATGTGTTCTGCATGACTTATAATGGCTTCTGTTGAGATGGAATCAGGCGACGAGTATGGGGTAATGAGACTTTTGGTTGCTGTGACAATTTCATGGTGGTAGACGTAGATACTGTCTATGGTTGCATCGGGGCAATTGGGTTGGCCACGCAGCGTGAGCGAGCGGCAAACTCGGAATCCGAGCGACTCTGCGTGCAGGGGTGAGCCGCGGGTGGCTGCCTGGTAGGGGTCCGCGCGTTTTTCTTCCTATTGTGGCCCCCTCGCTCGGCGTGTTTTGTTGCGATGCTACCGAGGATCGGCGGGGAGGTCAAGCCGGGGCCTGTGGAGTAGGTTGTCCAGCTGCTGACCTTGAACAGGCTCAAGGCCCTGCCCCCTCCCCCCCTCCCACCACCACGCCCCATCCCGTCCTATCGCGTCCCCGCCCATGCAGGACGCGCGAGCTCTGGGGCCTGCACTCACCCCAACGGCCCGGCTCCCCGGAGTGCAGACAGTGAAAGTGATGGAGGGGGCGCGCTTCCCCTCTGCTGTCGGCCACCCCAACCGGCAAGCCACCCTGCTGCCCCGACCGTCTCTCCCCTAAATCGAAATCCCTCTGTAGTCCAGCTTAATAAGCGACTGCCTTTCAGGGAAAAAAAGGTCTGAGCCAGCAGCGAGAATGTGCTTCCCTCCGTACTGCGTGCTATATCAGCGGCCTTTGACCACTGGTCGTGGCACAAAGAAAGAACAAAAAAAAAAAAGCAGGGGGAGTTGCCAGTGCTTACGACACTCGAAATGTTTGTTCCAGTGGCCTAGTGACCCAGTGATTTCCTGAAGGGAACGTCTCGTCTCTTATCTCGCCGCGATAAGGCATTGTTGTCACACATTCCCAAGGATCTCTCAGAGATGTAAACTAGCAACGTCAGTCAGCAGCCAAGGATCATGTTCTTCGGGTGGAACTAGACTGTTATCTGCAACAGCGGTATTAACTGAACTTATTACTAGCAGGCTAAAGATAAACAAATCTGTCAGTTCGCATTTTATGCCACTACAACGGCATATTTTGTTATGATCTTGGACCTTCCCCTTTCTGTTTCCCACATTTTTATACACCGATACAACAGAATGCATTTAAACAGTAATTAGTTAATGACCAGTTTCTACTATCATCGATTTCTCACGATCCAAACTATAAATTGCATGACAGAAATTGTGCATGAAAGGTAGTGCCAGCTAATTTCTAGACACAGATTATCATCTATATACATATTCTATAAATCACTGTAGTGCGTGGCTAAGGGTGCTTTACACCATGTATTGAAGTTTATTCCCATCCATTTCCCAAACGAATCGTGGAAAGAACACTTGATTATAATCGATGTAATTATTTGCCATTATTAAGCTTCCTTTTCCTGCAGCCCCCGCACGAGGGATATGTTAAGAAGCTGAAAAAGAAGTTGAAAACCTCCTCTAAAAATTTTCGAGATGCCATAGATTTTACGAAAATAAACATCTTCTTCGAGAACTTTGAACATAGCTGCTAAGGTTCAGTGACTGTGTCGGAATTATATTAGAACAAATAAGCCCTCGGTCACAAATATTAAGTCAAAATTGACCAGGTTTCGACGCTACTATGAAAGTCGTCTTCAGAATTAAATTAACTGTTCTAAAACATATTAGGTATATAATACATCAATAAAATTAAAGATACTCTTGTTGCAACCCTTGTTCACTCAAGTACGAGCAGCCCTTAGCTGCTCGCCATCTGATTTGCAACTATTCATGACGTCGCCTTTCCGGATTAGATTTTTTTTAAATGTGACTTGTAAGTACTACATCTCTTTCCAGTCAGTACAAACTTTAATTTTATTAATGTATTATATACCTAATATGTTTTAGAACAGTTAATTTAATTCTGAAGACGACGCTCATAGTAGCGTCGAAACCTGATCAATTTTGACTTAATATTTGTGACCGAGGGCTTATTTGTTCTAATATATCTTCTTCGAGTATTTATTTTACATTCACCTGTAACTCAACCACACGTGGTCCATTATCGATACTTTTCATTGTATACACCCGGTGCCACCTGTTGCTCCAACCAGATGCGAATTCCACAAACGTTTGCAGTAATCCAGAAGGAGGTTGCAAAAGTGTACTCTAAGGCTAGAAGTGGATAGAATCTCTTCCGTAGATAATCTACTTACTGTACACGCAATTGAGTCTACACTTCACACCCCCAGTCCTCAAAATCTAAATGACACGTTCTGATCCAACCAAAATAGACAATGCACGATAATAGTGGTATACTGTGGCCTAAAATAACGGCAAATCACTTCCTATAGATTTTCGAAACGCATTTCTAAATAGTTTTCAAAATGGACATTCTTATTCGCAGAAATTAAATACATATACCGAGACTGAACACTTGACAAATTTTTATGGTGGCGAAAGTTCCTATCGTCAAACTCCCCAGTATATTTTAGATGTCGTAGCTGCGTTTACGGAAATACAAATGCAGTTGTTCCACCCTACTTACAGCTATTCTCGTCATGCTTATGTCTTTTTGAAACCTCCTTTCAGGTATTTTCATATTCATAACTCATGGCTCGTAACGATTTCGTTAACTGCTCTCTTTGTGCCTCTCTTGAGTGCTCTTCGTCGGAAAATAAATATATAAGCTGTAATTTACATCGTGACAAGCAAGAGTTATCATTTTCTCTATCAAATTTAAACGTCTAGCGTAGAGGTTTGGAAATGTAATACCTGCATACATGTAAAATTCGAAGTAAATAGTAATAAACTACAACATCCAGCCAAAAATAATTAATCTTTGGATTGCGACGCTATCTGAAGTGGCTATTAAGCTGAAAATATTGAGGTATGAAACATAATCAGTATGCGGAAATACCTATCTTGGTTGTCCCCACTTCTCTTAGTGCATATAGCTAACGTACCGGTAGAGAAGAAATCTCTGTGGAAGAATTTTTTTCTGTAGCTTCATTTTTGTCTGCTTGAGGAGTCAAAAAATACACTGAAGCAAAGTCAAACGTTCTATCTTTGCTTGCGTTTCGCATGAGAAGTAAGTGCTGTGAAATGTTCACGAACATTATGATTCCTTTGCAAATCCCTTAAAAAGAGGACGTGTGTTGTACGGCATTAAGGAAGCTTGTTATAAAACAGTTAATGTGATAAACAACGTAGTATTAGACAACTGACTTCAAGGCAATTAATTAGCGTCCAGTACCTTCATCCCAAGATATCTACGACTTTTAAAAACATTTTTCTTTCTTGTCTGTGTTCGCGGAAATCAGTGAAATTTGTACAAAGAGACAGATCTACTACGTTCGTTGAAAACGGATTGCGAAACTCGAATGGGTTCAAATAGTCACACTAAAAGATATGTAGTCAATAACAGGAGTGTTGCAATGGTTCCAAGAACAGTTATAGAAATAAAAAAAAATCATTCCCATGAAACTAAATTACGTGCTCAAAAATCTATGTTGTCACTTCGCCGAATTTATAGCACGTTTCAATGGTTAAGTTGACCGTAATGTATTCGAATGCTACCAGCCACCAAGAATAGTGCTATTAATGTCATTTATTTTGGGTCATGGAGTAAAAAGGTGGACGAGTATCTTCTGGAGAACTTCAGCATACGAATTTGCATTCAGCAACCTTGGATGCACACCTGAAGATAATTATTGGTCGAAACAAGTAATTCACAGAACGCACGAAATTATTTCCCATTACTGAGACAGCTCTTCCGATACTATTAATACGCTCCAAGAAGCATGCCTTACAACAATACATATCAGTTTTCCTAATGTTTTCAGTTGGATCTGAGGCCTTGACCAATGCCCCGGAAACGATTATCTTTCGTGCAAAGGCTTGCCCACGCACTGAAACTAAAAGCTATTACGGAATTCCAGTCGCAGTATTTACTCTTCTCGCAAAATGCCTTCCAAAGAATATATGTAGAGAATGAAAATGTACAAAGCTTCGGAGAGTTAGTCGTCATAAATGAGGAAATCCTCGCGCTGACAGCTGAAAACCATTTAGAGACTCATTGTATGCGCGTAACATGCGTGAAATAATGGGAATTGCTTCCACTATTAAGTCATGGCAACCTGCAGACCGTAGACGACTACATGTGTGTGTGTGTGTGTGTGTGTGTTTTTTTTTTCCTGGCCGTCTTCTTAAGATTCCAGCGATACAGTCAGTGTAACTCCCGCACTATGTGCCAAAATGTGAAAAATATTTTTATCTCAATTCTGAACATGTGAATTTTAGTTCTGAATGACTGTGGAAGTACTACTTTAAATTTCATTAAAAATGAAAGGGTTTTAGTTGCCACCACAGTAAACTGAACGGTCAAACAGTCGTGCATGTTCTTGCTTGTGAACTGGAAAGCATTATCAGCTAACAGAACGGAAGCCATCAACAAGTATTTCTAGGAGGAGTAATGCATTTTCTAGAATGTTGTCCTAAAGGGGGTTCTCAATGAAAATTTGTCGCGTTTCCAGAGATTCATCACTTGTCATGCTGTTTTGCTACGGTTCTTAAAAAGATACCTGAGCTGCAGGCAAGCTTCACACAACGAAGAAAACAAAGACGAGGGAGAACATGAAGAGATTAGCACCTAAATGAAACTTGGGCATCTGATTTTACCAAGACGTACCTGCATTCGCTGTTAGCGCGAAGCCAAGCAATCGCTCCCATCGTTTTTAAACCGAGCCCTCCTAGTATCTTCATGATACGTTATCGTCCTAAGTAATCACGAACAAGTTGCTCACGAATGTGCATTGTATTTTTCAGAAGTATCAATATAAGTTATACTGTAAACAGTCTATTAGAATTTGTTCTGTCAGTAGACAGTGGAACATGCGTCATCTAGAACTGAGAATCTCTTTTAAGTCGAAGTACCGAAAGAAAACTGGAAAGAAATGTTTGAATCATAATGGTATAAATCTCGTAAAAGCAAAAATATTTATTTTTTCACAATAGCGAACAATTATTGATCCTTTTCAGTGCTTTTAAGGAATAGTTTAAAAGTTAAAAGTGCCTGTGAATCGGCTCTTCATTAATCGGTCTTGGAAATGGTATACTGAGGGTTAAAAAGTCGGACAAGCGGTCACAGGAATTAACCAAAAACGGAGCCGGAATATTCGTGAATGGAATAAGGATGAATCTATGTATCTTAAAAACTTGCTCGAGAAACTGGATAAAGCGCTGTGCAAATTTTGGTTAAAATACTTTACAGTTGTTTTTGGCCTTGTTGTAGATCTTGTTATTTTGGTTCTGAATACCCAACGACACCATTCTTTTTATCAGTTTTTCCTTGAACACACTATGTCTCGACTGGCGTAATGCTGTCCTTGCTATTTCGTGCTAATCCCTTCAACTCTTGATAAATTGTTTCACATATTTTAATTTTTCTTTGGCCCTACAATTTTTGCATCTACATCATTCCTTATATCGCTTACCATTCCTTATAAGTTAGTGTACGCCACTAAGGTCTTACATATTCTTTTCGCGTCATTTCTCTCAGGTACTTTCGTTTTTTGTTTTACTAGTCTGGCTAATCATTAATGTAATACCCTGCTTTAGCACCATATTTGAAACGCTGTCAGTTCCTTGTTACTCCGTTCTAACATAGTTCGCTTTTCACTTCCTTAGAAATCCTGTGTTTCAGAATCAAAATTTCGGGAACGTTCCGAGTGAATATTTGATATCGAGAGACGTCTTTTATTACAGGAAACGGAAATTACTTGCTTCAAACTATGTACGATTTCTGCTCGCACTTCTCAGCTTAATTTCTGGCATCTTTATATATAGACAGATACGTAAAATTAAAGTAAACCAAACTGCTGGCTTGAACGCCAGATTGCCGACAAGAAAAGTGTCAGATAAGAATTACCTATTACCTGACAGTTACAGGAAGCAGTCGATACTGTCAGTTTTAGAGTAGGCCTATCCATGCCTACATCAGAATCGACCAAAATTATGATTACGGAATGCCACATACTTATTACGCAATGTCATTCCCCTGCAGGAAAATAACTGCGAAAAGCGTTCACGTAATGTATGATTCAAGCTGGACAAGGATAAGAGAGGACTCGGCCACGTATTTAGTCGGACACACACCTGAAGTGCTTAGGTTAAAACGTGGGAAGATTAAATCATGAATATGATTACTTTGATCTAAGCTCTGCAAAACCCAGTACCTCACTCTGTTTCCTTTAAAAAGGAGGGAAACTTGGGAAGTGGAACAGGAATGTCGCCCGATTACTGTGGTAAACCTCTTAAATTGTCTCGTATATCCACTTTTATGCAAATGTTCTGCTCCTCAAACACAAGGTGGTACACTGTTTATACAGTGATAGAGTCATCGATGTTTTCACTTTGTAATTGTATACCAGTTACTTGACAACACACGATGTCGATTACGTTTCGGAAGTTACCTTGGACATGTACGTTATGATGTTAAATAAGTTATCATCTGTTGCTTGATGTTAAATAAGTTATCATCTGTTGCTTAATAACAAGAGACATGGTCGGCCAGGGCGTAGGGCTGTTTCGTTAGAAAATCCCTAATCGAGAGTTTGATGGGCCGCTCGTAGCGTAGATAACTCGCTCTTTGATCTCGGCTGGGGCGCTTATCTGTCCGCGAGCCGAGAATGAATAGGAGCGATGCGAGGCGCGGGGAAAGTGGGTCAGTGTGCCCACTCAGCCAACGAAGTCGCTATCAAAAGCCAGGCGCACGCAAAAATATACAGACCTTGACCCGATAAAAGTTTACCAAAGCGTCATCTCCTCCTTATCTGACAGCGTGTGCCGGCTTGTCTGTGCGTACATGATGCGTATGCGTGTGTGTGTGTGTGTGTGTGTGTGTGGTGCTGACAGAGCGTAGCGCAGAGATAGACGAGCGAGCTCAAGGACGGCACAGATACTCTCCCAACAGCTTGTCCGGCGAAAGCGAAAGTGTGCAGCACAAAAACATAAACCAGCGTAGAACCGTCTACTCGTGCTGCTTCCCTCTCTCATCCAACGAATTCTAAACTGTACTATAAATTTGTGGGATGTAAACCAGTCGATTGACGGAAAATGTCTTACAAGGAAAAAGAAACCCGAAAGACCTGAAGCATTACAGATCAGATAGATACATTACTGATAACAAATAATTCTGAAATGTCACGAAATTGTCGAGATCGTATAGGAAAATTCCATGTACTCTATGTCATTCTAAAAGAAGAGGAACGTACGAATGTAAAAGTAACTTCGTGAGTATCCCAAAGGACTGTTATCGTACCACTACTGTTCGCAGTATATGTAAATGATCTATTGGTTAACTTCGGAAGTGCTATGACGCTTCTCGCCAGAGATTTTGTTGTATACAAGGTATTCCAGGACACATTTTAAGTATTCAGGGATATGAAAGGATATTATTCGAAGCAAAATAGTCTAGTAAACATGGGCTGTAAAATGCGTAACTTAAGAGCTATGAGTTTGTTTTCATCTTCGCTACTGTGAAACATCTTTCTTCTGCTAATCAAGTGCTCACAGCTCTTAATTAAGATATGCATTTTAGAGCCCGCGTTTACTTTTTTTGTTGTTGTTGCTTCGAATGACCTTTCCTTTCACATCCCTGAATACTGGCCATTCCTCCTGGAACACACTGTATAAAAATGTCACAGCTCTAGATAACTGTAACGAAATGCAGAGAGACCTCCCGACGATCGACGTTTGGGGTGGAGTTATCAGCTGACTCTCTCGACACAAACAAATGTAACGTGGCGGAAAGACCTGTCCGCAGCTCGTGGTCGTGCGGTAGCGTTCTCGCTTCCCACGCCCGGGTTCCCGGGTTCGATTGCCGGCGGGGTCAGGGATTTTCTCTGTCTCGTGATGACTGGGTGTTGTGTGATGTCCTTAGGTTAGTTAGGTTTAAGTAGTTCTAAGTTCTATGGGACTGATGACCATATCTGTTAAGTCCCATAGTGCTCAGAGCCATTTGAACCATTTTTTTGCGGAAAGACCTGTTATTTTGTGATGACACAATTGCTGAACACTTACTGAACGCAGTCACATTCATTAAATATCTAGAAATATATGTACAGTGAGATTTAAAGTGGAACAACTACAGGAAACCAATTGTAGCAAAGGCAAATGCCAGGCGGAGATTCATTGGAAGAATGCTCGGGAAGTGTAGCCCACCTACGAATGTAACCTAAAAAATCCTTCCTCGACCGATCACTTGAGTATTGCTAATCAGTTTGGGGACCCTTACCACATGAGATTTGCGGATGAAATGGAGAAAATCCGAAGAAAAGTAGCGCGTTTCATCACAAGTTAATTTAACAAGTGCGAAACCGTATCACGGAGATGGTTACCATGTGCAACGGTAGACACAACAAGAGAGGTATCGTGCATAGCAATGTGGCTTTTTGTTAAAATTCCTAGATGATACAGTTCAAGAAGACTCAGCCTATATAACACTTCACCCTTCGAAAAGATTAAGACGGCAAAATTAGAAGGATTCCAGCTCGCCGCGCGCATCATTCATGACTCGAAGAGGGCAGGGGGGTGGGAGTGAAGTGACAGTGGTACACAAACCAGTCTCCGCCACATTTCATAAGGTGGCTTGCGTAGTGTAAGTATAGATCTACAATAAAGAGAACGCAATGTGTAGCACTTGAAAACATAACGTAGTAGGCAATACTTATGTTTCGGATTCCTCCCATATAAATAAGTGGATAGGTGTGTATGTCAGTATCGAGCTGGATGTGCTTAATTCTTTAGTTATGGCTCAGTCAGCTATGTTTATTGTCGTACTAAGAACGAAAAATGAATGTTACCTTCGCATTACATTGCTTGATGGTTGGAGGACCCCGTCACGATTTCGACAGGAGTACTTCATGCTAATGACGCTACTGCGCTGTTCAGTATGTATGACAAAGCGCACATTAAATATGCGATCCTTGACAGACGGTATGTTATTTTGGAAAAATTTCTTTGGAGCTACGATCATACGACTTAATTCTGTTGCACTTATTTCTGTGGGTTCTGTCAATTGGGCAATTCACGCAATATTTGCCAGTGAACAAGCACCCTTCTTGCTCGAGTTGTTGAATGATGAGAAGCAACACAAATTATTTCATTTTCGTTTGATCGTGTTTACGACTGACTTCAGCAGAAAGCTGAAGCCTTTGTTCAGCGGGAAGATTGGTGCCTAATGTGAGACGTAGAGAACAATCGGTACAGTGGAGCAAAGAAATAGGTTAGAGATCTGCTGATCCCATGTCCGTGACATAACACGGAAGCTAAACATTTTTGAACATTAGCTCAAATGTGCTTCAAGTCTTACTTTAACATGAGCAGTCCGATAGATTATTATTACCCACTATTTGTGAATTGCTATGTATGCGCAGAAAACCAATGTACAAGTTATGCTTGACGGTACTTCGTACCAGAATTTATTAGACATTTCTTTTCGTCTTCTATTCGTGAAAATAACGACTGAAAAATTAATGTCACTGCCTCCTTATTCGCTAAAATCTCCCTTCTCTTGTTCATATGATTAAATCGTTTCGAAGTCTATATCAAGTTTACAATCTCCCAAATTACCCACCAGGCTTTCGTGAGGATTAGTCCCTTTTTCTTTTAACGATTCAACTTAAATTTTGCGAGAATCTTCGTAACACCCAAAGGCTGAATGAACCGATCGTAGCAGTAAACCTTTGATATTCTCCATATTCTTCCTTCACGATGACTTCCTGTGAGTCCCAGTTTCTTGAGCTGTGTCCAAGAATAGAAGCACCAAAGTACGTCTTGCGGTCTCCTTTGTGGCTGAAGGTAGGCTTAAGTGAAATTTCCCCAAAACTTGATTTCTTCTATTTGCTCACTTTACACCTTCTCACAGTCATGTTTCTTGTAACATTGCGCATAGCTGTAAGCCCAGTGCTTCTATTTTATGTGCATTGTATTGCGTTAATCGCGTTTACCGCAAGCTTTTCGTGAAGAAAACGCGCTACAAGTATCTCCAATAAATACACAACAAAATATTGTTGGAACACTTGTCTTATTTTCAATAACGATTGCATTTTCCTTAATGAATGTGCTAGTATTATGTTATTTTCATCTTTTATACTCATAGTGTTATGCTAACTGCAAAGAACCTCGTTTAATAGCAGTCTGCTGTAGGTGAATTTTAAGAATCAATAAAAAAATACTGCCTATTGTTAAAAGTCAGTATGAATATGTTACAAAAGTAAGTTCCCTTAAAATGTCGCATTACAACTTATTAACCAACTAACAACGTAAAATTATCAACATACTTTCCCCATTGCTGAAGATGTTCCCTTGTATTCACGCAATGTACATGCTTATAAGAGTAATAACGTTGCAGATACATTAACATACAGTATCTACAAAACTACACCTATAGGTTTTCCCACTTGACAGTTCGTCAAAATAGATTAATTGCTGACATACTAAAGATACAACTAAGTGATTTTTAGGCTCCGCCTCTCACATTTCATTTGTGAATTCATAGAGAGAAAAATAACGATGTCCCTTTGCAGAAATACAGAATTAAAAAGTAGAATCAGTTTAAATTAAAATGGAATACAGGCAGTGTGCAGATTTCACACTCTCGCTCACAGCACTTGCTGAATGTGGCAAGCAGTCTTTCGCGACAATAATGAGTGTTGTGTCGGTATTTGGAAAGTTAAGATTATACGAGTATCATTTTATCCGTTACGGCTGAAATATTTCGTGATTATTTCGATGGTCAACACATTCTGAAAAGACACTTTGAATGACTAAAGTGCTTCAAAATGAATATTTTATTGTGTCATTATGAGTTTGCGAATGATTGTGTCTCCTGAAACTTGGAAAAATTCGTTGTAGAAATTACATTGCTTTAATTACGACAGTATCTCGACTCAACTATGAACAAAGATAACTATTCAATACTTGCGTACAAGTACAAACCATATTCACCATACTGATATGATACTCAGTCTCATAAGGAACGCGGTTGTCCAGATTAATAAGAAATACAGAGTGTATTATGTGACCTGTGGTTTCAGGAAACAGTGCTTCGCGAGATAACACGTATCACACAACATGCTATGTTTCGTGTTAATTTAGAGAAAGCTCTCTCTCTCTCTCTCTCTCTCTCTCTCTCTCTCTCACTGTTGAAATTACGCATAAGTAATTTGCACAAGAAATGCATGCGTTCCACTGAAACAGGAATCCCGCCTGAATGCTATTGCTTAAAAAAAAAAATGAATATGCAGGCAATATGGCTACAGTCTCACTGTTTATCTTCGTACAAATACTAACAATTCTTCGGATATACAAGCTAAACAACAATTACCTAGCAAATAATAATTAATAAGATCTGATCTTAACGGTGTCCAGAAATACGAAAAGCAGCCCTTCTGCTCATTAAAGCGGTTACGATTATCTAAATTTAGGGAATCTAATTAACATGTTGTTTCGTGCGTGGGCAAAAGCAAAAAAAGTCCAATCATTGCAATAGGAAGATACGTTCGAAAAACGGAGAAGTGTTTTCAGTGTCCTAAAATGGCTTTGGAGCACTTAACGACGCAGCTCTTGAGGTGAAGAAACAAATCAAGAGGGCGAAGAACAGAGCTCGAGAAGAAGCTACCCAATTATACGAGATACCTGTATGTGGGTGGAATGGTGAATCTTCATAATAACGGTAATGATTTTGTTACGCTAATGCCTCACTCAGAAAATATGAAGAGAACCTTGAGTTATCAGATCAGTCAAGCGCTGGGGAACCAATAATTGCACCAGAACCGTTGCGAAATTGATGTTCACAGAGATATTTCAAACTTGATGATGGCAGTAGTTTTCTTCTAGAAGATGATGGATTAGAGGAGAGGAGGATAGTCGTTTTTAGTGGAGGCAAAGGAAAAGAAATCTTAAAACCGTTTTCCCATTTTCTTATGGAGGAAACACTTACGAATTGTACCAAGCAAGCAATTTGCACAGATCCACACCATAAATTTAGGTTTCGGAGGCCCAAGTGACGAAACAGGCATGCTTCATGTAGTTTTAGATTAGATTTGATTAGTACTTGTTCCATAGATCATGAATACGACACTTCGTAACGATGTGGAACGTGTCAGGTTAATAAAAGGTGTCTATACAAGATATTACATTAGACAAAATATTACATGACCAAAGACTATTGTGGCAGCATAATTTACCCCCTTCTGAGCCAAAGTTAGATTTAACGTTGAGTAGTGAAGATCATCCTTTCTCCTAGTGTTGTAGCCATGTACACTGCTATTACTTTTGAATTCGTTCGGATTGTTAATGACAAATTTCATAAGTGAATACATATATTGTGAGGCTACAGTGAAGATTTCTAGCTCTTTAAATAAGTGTCTGCAGGATGATCTTGGATGAGCTCCAGCAATTATTCTGATTACACGCTTTTGTGCAATGAACACTCTTTTACTCAATGAGACGAATCACCGGTATGTTCGCCTGTTTCGTCTGATCAAACATGCAGTACTTCACTTGGATTCGAGAAAAGTAAATGTTGATTTGGAGGCCACAGCGATATCGGCCCTCGGTGAAGTTTCCCCTCATGTGAAGTAAGTGGAAGTTATTTCTATATATTGATGGGAAATTAATAACGGGTTAAGTGACAAAATTTTTTTAAGTGAGTCCCGAAAAACCAAGTGCCGTTGCCAACAACCTGAAAAGCGGGCTAAGCGCTACGATCACTTTTAGTACTGCATATATAGGGCCCAAAGGATAGCATGAGCAGTATGTGCCGGCCCACTGGAGAGCATAAGGTGGGCAAGGTGCCACACAGCTTTGTAATTGTCTGCAGCGTGTGACACAAAGATTTTGTCTAGATTGAAAAACATAACAGACCTGAAGAATGTCAGAGTGCCAAGTACCTAAGGAACTTGTAAAACTTATGGAGAATTCGACACCTAACAAACATTTGAGGTTACTGCGATCCAGCCTGGGTATTTTTTTATTTTACAAAAATAAACGTTCAAATGTGTGTGAAATCCTATGGGGCTCAACTGCTAAGGTCATTAGTCCCTAAGCTTACACACTACTTAACCTAAATTGTCCTAAGGACAAACACATACACCCATGCCCGAGGGAGGACTCGAACCTCCGCCGGGACCAGCCGCACAGTCCGTGACCGCAGCGCCTAAGACCGCTCGGCTAAGCCCGCGCGGCTTTAAAAAAATAACCGATACACTAATTATCACAACGAAAATAAATATTTCCCAATGTAGTTGGATTCAAGTGAAAAGAATTGCACCTAGTGTTGTCAAGATGAGGACAATGTTTAGCGAACTTACCTAATTTCTGTCGACAACCGTATGGCAGTTTGCACATTCAGCGTTTTTCAGAATAAAATATTTATTTTCATTGATAAAAGGATGGTAACCTAAAAAAAATTTGCGATAGTTTTGTGACTATTACTATAGACGACAAATAAAAAATATTGATGAGGTTTCTTCATAAAAATATTTTTGTAAAAATAACTTAATAAATCGGAATCAGTCTTTTATCATTTAGCCCGTTAAAGATTTCCACTCTACATATGAAGAAGAGTTCGCGATATCGGTCTAACTGACGAGTACAGTCAGAACGAAGATTTGTGATTTCATCTCAGCATGCATGCAATGCTGCCAATTGTAAGTAATTGATATGCTGAGATTCTTGTGCAAGCTCTAGACAACGAAATTTTATTTTTTTGATTACGTTATGGATATCTGGTTACAGGATGCTGATACCACCTCGCAATGTGGAACTGGTACGGAAAACTGCACCGAACAACGAATGCTGTTGAGGGGTTGCACAACAAAATAAATAATATAACGGAAAACTCTCACCTTGGAATCAACGATTTATTGGAATAATCGAAGGATGAATCGGTACTCACAAACTGCATGTGCTTGAAGCTGGATATGAATCTTGAAAGGAAAAAGAGGGAAAAAATGGTTGAACTTGAACGACAGGATAACAGAACTGTAAAAAGTTATGAAGACTCTGGCAACATTTCCCCCACTCAGAAATTGGACGAAGATCTATTCACAAGTGTTACATTATAAAGATGTCAAAGCCACTTAGACCTAGCGATTGTTTGGTTAAAATTATTAACTTCGTACAAGAAGCACTGTCACTGTTAATTTTAAGTAATTAATATATAAACTGCAATGCAGTTGTAGCATAAAGAAGATGAATTCTAGAAAACTATCGCCGATACCGATAATTTCCCAGGGCGCATAAAGAGTTTTTAAAATAAATTTTATACAATTTACAAAAACTGTGTTTGTTTCCTAATAATGTTTAATATATCCTAGAAGTGATGTACCTTTTACCGTGTTCTAAAGGTTTACTTTTCATTTTTCCGATGGCCAACATAGTTTTTTATATGCGTAGTGCGTGCAGTTTGCTTGCCTCGGCTTAACTTTAACTTATTGCTTATGGAAAGTGGTTCTTCTTCTGTTGCCCTCTTATGTATCATGTTGGGTAAGTAGAAAGAATTATTTCCACCACAAAATTGCTACCAAAAATGGCATTGTGATGTTCAACATGAAAACGCAAATTACTCAAACAACGGTCCATGTTTTATAGTCTATAAACAAGCAGAAAGTGTTGTCTGACCTCATAGTATGTCTGAAATAGCAGTACATGCTTCTATACATGTCTTCGTACTGCATGCTTAAAACAAAACAACAACCTAATTCCCAGAGAGAATTTTTTGAATAGTATTTAATCCAAAATATTTTAGAAGTATAAGTCGATGCAATAATAATCGTATTTAACACTGGGACATTGCTTTCATTTTAAATATTAAAACACTGTTTTAGCTCGTCGAATAGAATCACAGCAGTATTACATGTTGCAGCTGTGGAAAACTGCTTTTTCTTCGAATAGTACGAGTACATTGCATTCATACAGTATCCGGTAGTCTGTAAAAAGCACGTCAGTCTCACGAAATTATCACAAACGATTAAGGAATCTGGGCATTCAGCTGTATCAATACTTTGTTACATGACGATGAAAATCTAAATCTGTGTATATTTTAGGCTTTCATCGCGGTATACAAAGTGCGGCAGAAACGAAAATCCGTTTTCAACTGCGCGCCATTGTTGACCGCGGTCACTACGTGACACACATGGTGACCGCAGACCATCGCAAACTACTCCCTGTCTACATTTCTCAGGCGTTCATATTAACAAAAGAGAAACTTTATATTTTAATCTTTGAATATCGAGAGATGTAATTATGTAGTCTGCAGTCATGTCAAAGGAATTACAATCTGTTTAGAACGCTTACACATTCGAATTCAATTTACATTTTGTATCTTAGGAGGATTCTGGTTTTGAATGTTTTCTTTTACAGTCTAGAAAAGTTTGGAAGCTATATCATTATAGGCACACACACAACTCTTTTTCGAAAACGGGGTCACTTGACCATTTTATTTGAGAAACCCGTTTGGAGTATGTCTGTATTGACATTCTGGGACCGAGGAAAGTGGAAATCGGACTTTTTTAAGTTTGTTTACTTTCTTTTAAGCAACACTTATCTTTATCGGCGTGATTACTAATACGAGTAATGGGAGAGCCCCGCGTTCTGAAGCTTTTTCACCAAGATGTTCAGCGACAGTGACGAATTATATTTGATAAAAAATTTCATTTGATTAAAAAGCTGACAAAATCTACTTAAAGAATGTTGTTCATTAAATTAGGTGAATACAAGGGTGTACCCTGATAACCTCTACTGCAGTCATACAACCATCATGACTAGTGGTTCTTCATCAGCAATGTGTGATGATTCGTATTATATCAAACTGTGCTCATAATGTATCTTGGATGGGAAATTGTGAAAATAATATTATTCTTACCGGATTTTACTGGGGAAACCCAAGCCTTCCTGTGCTCGATCAGATTTGCCTATGAGCTATTAGCTGGTAGATATTCCTACAGCAGACTCCCACAACACAATTCTATCCGAGAGAAATGTGAAGATTGTATCTGGCCGTTTTTCATCAATCTTTCAGCAGCACTCTTCCCACTCGTATTGAGCGCTTGTTTCGTTTTTCTTGTTAATTCGTGCATTCTCCATTGGCCTTTACCAAATACTTGGTGTGAAAACCGCCTAATCTCCTGTCTATGCAAATTGAAATGCATTGTAACTGACACGCTCTGACGTATAGGTGAAGTAGTATTCAGTTCTTAGCAACAGTCGCGCCCCGTACCAGGTGATTCTAGTGTAATCGCCTTTCCTACGACGGATACGCAACACTTAGAGCTGAGTAATCCGTTTCACAGCACATACAGCTTCTGAACGTAAACCTTAAATTATAGTCATACCTTCTAAGGATACATAAACGCGCCTAAGGCGGCTACATAAACATTTATACGGAAAATCCTTGTATATTACCTACTGCTTCTTGGCTTGAATACCTTTAAAAAGCGACGTCTTGTCAGCTTAAATGAATTCGCAACCCTGAAACATTATTTTCAACTGTCACTGCCAACAACTTCATTTCAGAGTTGATGCAGAGACCTTCCCTTTACATTAACGCTTACTTCCTAGTGGTACATCAAGTATTCAAAGAAAATGTTTCTTATAATTGACTTTTGCATACTTTTGCCAGTAAAGCTTGACAATTGTTATCAGATTACAAACCGATAACTCTAAGAGCGAAAGTTAAAAAAAGGACAAATTTCTTTACACATCACGAAATTTATTTTTATTTATTGAAATTCACACTTACAGCTTACCGTTTCTAGTTGCACATACTTAACCGGTAAATCTATGGATATTCCGAATTGATCACTTACTTGTAATCTGAGACAAATAGACGTGATAAAATAAACTATAAACTTTAAGATACGAGCAATAAAGAAGGGAAAATTTGCGCAGACAGTGTGAGTGACGTGAGGTAGGTGTAAGGTTGAGAATAGGAAGTGGGTGTGGGCATGTTACGTACCGTTTTGAGAGGACATTGCGAATTACTATTAGAACATTACGAAGTTAATGCCATGGAAGTAAAACAGGAAATGTATCACAGTCCAGAAGTTATCATGTATACTAGCTATAAAGTAACCGGTATAACTGTTTTATATTACATTGCATAGTGTATATACCAGTACTGTATTTCAAATGATTACAGATAAAGAGTTCTCACTCTACAGCTGCATCTTTTCCATTGAATTTATTTATACATTTATTTCTTTATTTCCGTATTCGTGTAGGTATGTGGAGAGAGAGAACCTGGAGGCGGATGAAAGAGGGAGAGGGGAGGGGGCGGGGGGAGGAGGGTTACTCTTCAAGAAGGGAGTGGAAATGTTTTCATATGATTGTTGTTGATTCTGTGAAGCTGCTGGACTGAGAAACAGACGTTAATAGATGCTGAACTGAAAGTTGCAGCCACTGTCTGCTCCTTCAGCATGTCAGCTTTTTGCAAAATCCGATACCTGTGTATTTCGGGTGCCTCTATTACGTTCAGCTTTTGTAACTGAACATTGCCTGTGAAATGTTGAGAGTCTTCAATAATGTCGGACAATATGTGTTTCCTGTCAGCTGAGTATCTTTCAACATTCAGCTAACGCGTTTGTGGTAAGGTATGCCCCCCATCCCCCTTCCCCCCCCCCCCCTCTCCAGTTGTTAGGTGAGATTGCATTTTTCGTGGCTGAAAACAACATTCACGGATAGCCCGTAACGACGTAACTTCAGTTTAAGAAAGCGTTTTGTGCTTGCACAGTTTTACATTGTTTGACCGTATTTCATTATACGGAGCATTAACGTTCTAAACTATATAGTAGGATCAGCTTCTCCTGATATGACTGTTTAAATCACTGCTGTGTCTACATCGATTTGATTGAGTCATCCGTCCTGCAGAGCGATAGGTCTGCCATAATGTTCCGTAAAGATTTCAAAGACAGTTGGAGACTTAGTGAACACAAATTATTCTAATAACAGTCACTTGCCACACTCGCCGAGTCATTGAAGGTAAGATTGACTCTTTTTCTGAAATGTGTGATGCAATACTTAGGACTCTGCTGAAGAGGAATCCAAATAGTTGTCCACCTTCTGTTCAAAAATGGTTCAAATGGTTCTGAGCACTATGGGACTTAACTGCTGAGGTCATCAGTCCCCTAGAACTTAGAACTACTTAAACCTAACTAACCTAAGGACATCACACACATCCATGCCAGAGACAGGATTCGAACCTGCGACCGTAGCGGTCGCGCGGTTCCAGACTGTAGCGCCTAGTTCTGTTCTATGAGAGCGTTACATGCGTGGTAATAAGCAGAGATAAATGGCAGATCCATGCAGCGGAAACGAGATTCCCAGTTGCAGTTAAGGGCTGTTCCTTAGTAGACCACGTGAGAAAGGTAGATATCACCAACAACTGGACGCCTATTTTGTAATAGCCAAAATTAATGTGTATCAAAATGGTTCAGTCATGTGTTGAGAAGGGATGAAAGTAGCGAACCAAACTTTATTGCAGATTGTACCTCTTCAGGACGATGGAGTGGGGAACGTCCCAGAAAGACGGAAGAGAGCACGTTTTCTAGCCCGTGAAGGTGATGATGATGGTGATAATGACCACATTCACCGTTAATGGGTTCCTTTATTCACCACTGCGGCACATGCGGGCACAAAACTGCAATTACCACTGCTGGTTGTGAGATAGATATGTAGATAGATAAATACATAGATAGCTCTATTTTTCATTGCATAGATTCATAGTGAGCAGACGTTCAAGGAAGTAGAACATGTCATACAAACGAAAATACATACGACGATGTAATAAAAGTCATGGGATAACTCCTCATATCGTGTCGGACCTCCTTTTGCCGGCGTAGTGCAGCAACTCGACGTGACATGAACTCAACAAGTCGTTGGAAGTCTCCTGGAGAAATACTGAACCAAGCTGCCTCTACAGCCGTCAATAACTGCGAAAGTGTTTTCGGTGCAGGATTTTGTGCACGAACTGATATTTCGATTATGTCCATTGAATTTTCTATGGGATTCATGTCGGACGATCAGATGGCCAAACCATTCGTTCGAATTGTCCAGAATGTTCTTCAAACCAGTCTCGAACAGTTGTGATCCAGTGACACGGCGCACTGTCGTCCATAAAAAGTTACATCGTTGTTTGGGAACGTGAATCCCTTGACTGGCTGCAGATGGTCTCCAGCTAGTCGAAAGTAACCATTTCTGGTCAATAATCGGTTTAGATGGGCCAGAGGACCCATTCCATTCCACGTAAACACAGCTCTCAACATTAGGGAGCCAACACCAGCGGGAACAGTGCCTTGTTGACATGGGTCAACGGCTTCTTGGGGTCTGCGCCACAGTCGAACCGTATCATCAGCTCTTACCAACTGGAATCGGGACTCACCTGACCATGCCACGGTTTTCCAGTCGTCTTGATCAAAGTGGTACAGTCACGAGCACATAGTGTTAGCAAAGGCACTAGCATCGGTCGTCTGGTGCCATTAACGCCTAATTTCGTCGCACTGTCCTAACGGATACATTCGTCGTACGTCCCATATTGATGTCTGCGGTTATTTCACCTAGTGTTGCTCCTCTGTCCCCACTGACAACTCAACGCAAACGCCGCCGCTCTCGGTTTTTAAGTGAAGGGCGTCGACCACTACGGTGTTCGCGGTGAGAGGCTATGCCTGAAATTTCGTATTCTCGGCACACTCTTGATACTGTTTATCTCACTATATTGAATTCCCTAATTATTTCCGAAATGGAACGTCCCATGCGTGTAGCTCCATACCAGTCCGCGTTCGGAATCTGTTACTTCCCGTCGTGCGGTCATAATCACGTCGGAAACATTTTCACATGAGTCACCTAAATAAAAGTAACAGTTCCGCCAAAGCAGTGTCGTTTTATACCCTCTGTATGTGATACCCAGCCCATCTGTATATGTGCATATCGCTGTCCCGTAACTTCTCTCACCTGCGTGTAACGTATATTTACGAAATAAAAATATACTAATGTCCCTCCCACAAGTCGTAAATGAATCGGTGATACAGGTTTTGCAATAGGTACAAATCTAGACCATTTTTTAAATTTAAAATGTATTACCAAACATACAGATGTGCATAGACTCTAGACTGAAGTGCTTAAAATAATTTTTAACCTACTGTAGCGACTTACGTAAAGAATATACAACTTACTTGCACAGATCGTATTACTCCACTGAAAAGTCCAGAAGCCAGATTTTAGGGGACACTTACGTTCTTCGATATTATTAATAATATAACATTCATTAATTGGTTCCAGTACGAAATTCATCACTGGATTAAGAGTTAATTACGAACTAACCTCTTACGCTGCTCTTAAATTGTACTTCGAGTATTTGAAGGTTTTATTGTTGTTGGTAAGTTACTTTATATACGTATTTCTTAAGTTATTTTAAATACGTATTTTTTAATAATTGACACGTTTAGAGGCCAAAGCAGGTGATTTTATTTCTTCATGTGGATTATTCTTATTTCTAGCACTGATTTAATAAACTAAGCTGATGATTCGAAAAAATAATAAAGTTTTTATAACAAATTTCATTAAGGTGTAAAGAAACAGGGAAGTAGTAGCTTCCAGTTTCTTTGATAGGTCTCTGCAAGATGTTCTTGAGCTCATATCAGAAAATAACGCCGCGTATTACATACGTATTTGGACTCTGAAGAACCTCAGCTTGGCTTGACGGGATGTCCCAAGAAATGATGATATATGACATTGTGGAATGGAAGTCAACGAAGCATACCAGTTTCGTCTACATCGCACATACATGAGAGCATACTCATTCATACACTGTTGAGCATTAAATTGCAGCACCACGAAGGCCCCCTGACACAAACGTGAAGTGGCATGAAGTGTACTGCAAGCTTGGTTGTACAAATGATTCGCATTTCAGCCACATTTGTAGGTATAGTAGATCCATCCACTCTATGCATAATGAGGCTGTACCTTAATGTCGGTTGTTCGAAAGAAGATCGCGTTGTCCTCAACGAAAGGGGAAGCGTCTACCAGCACGTGGCTGAGCCGTAGCCTCCTGCAGTTTATCGTCCTGCGATACTGCTGCTCATGTTGGTCGGGATCCCATAAATGTCATACGAATATGGAATCGATGAGCGAGGGAGGGTGACGCTCTACGGCATGAAGGTCCTCAACTGCCCCACGCGACTAGCAGCCGAGAGGAAAGATACACTGACGGCTCGACCCAGCGGTGTTGTACAACCACGTCACAGCGACACTACAGAAGCTCCAAGGCACGGATGAAGGGAGCGTTTCAATGTTTTGTTCCTACTATACTTTACACACACAAGAAGTAAAATCGCGCTATTTGCTATGCTTCCTCGTGTTTCGGTTTAATGGTCAGCAGTGTACATTGGCGCAGAACGCGGATTTGATGCCGATGACCATGTATTCATTGGACTCGAGGTGCCTGGCCAGAGAACGTCAGTCTCCGTTAGGGCTGGGCAAACAATAGGGCAGTTGGGGCGGGCTCGAGTATTGTCAATGTGCCGAGGAGGCTATACAGTGCCTGTTCGAACAATCAAGTGACATTTGACTCGCGCGGAACGAATGTTAGCGAAACGCAAGAGACTACGAATAACCCACAAGAACCTGTGACTCTGCTTAAAATTTACAGGTTTTGTGAAACATCTACATCTACTCGGCAGTTCACTTTTAAATGCCTGATCGAGTATTACACGGCGGGAAATAGCTATAAATGTCACCAATGTATAACTTCATCTTGTATTTCAAAAATGGCTCTGAGCACTGTGGGACTCAACTGCTGTGGTCATAAGTCCCCTAGAACTTAGAACTACTTAAACCTAACTAACCTAAGGACATCACACACATCCATGCCCGAGGCAGGATTCGAACCTGCGACCGTAGCGGTCGCGCGGTTCCAGACTGTAGCGCCCAGAACCGCTCGGCCACTACGGCCGGCTCTTGTATTTAAACAAATTTCCAATTAAAGTTTTCATACAGTATTTATGAATGTATAAACATTTATGGTGATTTTTAATAAAGCCAATAGTCAAAGGCGAGAAGGATCCCATTAAAAAATTATTATTCGATTCTGAACACAATGCAGTATTTTATTTGGTTATTAGAGACTACAATGATTTACCAAGTGGGTTGCAAATGGCCCTTTCCTGCCCCTATTGACGTATTAGCATGACGGGTTCAATGCCTAATGGACTCGCATTCGGGAGGACGACGGTTCAATCCCGCGTCCGGCCATCCTGATTTAGGTTTTCCGTGATTTCCCTAGATCACTCCAGGCAAATGCCGGGATGCTTCCTTTGCAAGGGCACGGCCGACTTCCTTCCCCATCCTTCCCTAATCCGAGCTTGTGCTCCGTCTCTAATGACCTCGTTGTCGACGGGACGTTACACACCAATATCCTTCTCCCTCCTCCTCCTCCTCCTCAATGCCTAATACATGAAATAAATCACATTAAACTGACTGCAGCTGAGATGGTGAGAAAAAATTACAGTGGCAAGACATCTCGTGGAAACCTACCAACAGAATTCGCGAGATCAACCTGCCCAGATACCCGCGCGTGTTAAGGCGCCTTTTCGTGGACGGTGAGGTACGCCGGCCCCGGATCGAATTAACCCGGCGGACAAACGACGAAGGTCGGTTTGGCAACTAGCCTAAATGGGATTCATAGGCGGTTTCAGAAAACTTGCCCATTTTCACATGAATAACACCACGCGCAGACGGCTGTGGTACCCACATTCCGGCCGTTCCTTAAATTAACCGTGCCAAATCAGTTAATAACCATCGCGACCCCGCGCCGATGCGGGAAAAGGGCACAAGAAAGAGAAGAAGGTGATCCATTAAATCGTAGTACGAGCAAAAAAGCTACAGAACTGACTGAATCTATGTTGCAATAATTTATTTATGTATTATTTGCTGTTTTCACACATTACCTGCACCCTGCTTATTTTTATTACTAAAATCCGTAATATATTAATAACGCCGAGCCACATGGTAGACATAGTATGAGGAGAAGTCTCCAAATCGCTGGGCGATCGCAAACTCGATCAGAGCCCGAGTATTACCGAACTGTCACGTTGTTGTTGTTGTTGTGGTCTTCAGTCCTGAGACTGCTTTGATGCAGCTCTCCATGCTACTCTGTGCTGTGCAAGCTTCTTCATCTCCCAGTACCTACTGCAGCCTACATCCTTCTGAATCTGCTTAGTGTATCCATCTCTAGGTCTCCCTCTACTTCGATTCCCGGCGGGGTCAGGGATTTTCTCTGCCTCGTGATGACTGGGTGTTGTGTGATGTCCTTAGGTTAGTTAGGTTTAAGTAGTTCTAGGTTCTAGGGGACTGATGACCATAGATGTTAAGTCCCATAGTGCTCAGAGCCATTTGAACCATCCCCCTCTACGATTTTTACCCTCCACGCTGCCCTCCAATACTAAATTGGTGATCCCTTGATGTCTCAGAACATGTCCTACCAGCCGATCCCTTCTTCTGGTCAAGTTGTGCCACAAACTCCTCCCCAATTCTATCCAATACCTCCCCATTACTTATGTGATCTACCCATCTAATCTTCAGCATTCTTCTGTAGCACCACATTTCGAAAGCTTCTATTCTCTTCTTGTCCAAACTATTTATCGTCCATGTTTCACTTCCATACATGGCTACACTCCATACAAATACTTTCAGAAACGACTTCCTGACACTTAAATCTACACTCGATGTTAACAAATTTCTCTTCTTCAGAAACGCTTTCATTGCCATTGATAATCTACATTTTATATCCTCTCTACTTCGACCATCATCAGTTATTTTGCTCCCCAAATAGCAAAACTCCTTTACTACTATAAGTGTCTCATTTCCTAATCTAATTCGCTCAGCATCACCCGATTTAATTCGACTACATTCCGTTACCCTCGCTTTGCTTTTGTTGATGTTCATCTTATACCCTCCTTTCAAGACACTGTCCATTCCGTTGAACTGCTCTTCCAAGTCCTTCGCTGTCTCTGACAGAATTACAATGTCATCGGCGAACCTCAATTTTTTTATTTCTTCTCCGTGGATTTTAATACCTACTCCGAATTTTTCTTTTGTTTCCTTTACTGCTTGCTCAATACACAGATTGAATAACATTGGGGAGAGGCAAATTACTCAAACTCGGGGCCAACGAGAAATACGGGCCCTGCAACGAACTTGCGAACCCTCGGTTCTGTGCAGGATCCAAGGGAAATCAGTATTTAATTCGAAAGGTACCCGTAAAAGGTCTTAATTTTTTCGTGTGCTGTCGATAACCAGCGTACATTTAAACAGTGTCACGTGCTGTGACGTACGCGCCACGCCCTGTCTTTCTCGTGGTCCTTGCTCAAACTCTCGGAGACGCGCTCGAGCACAGCACTATTGTCAGTTGTGCGGACAGGGGCGAACGACAGGGAAAGTGGCGTGGCGGGCACGCGCGCGGCGCGCCGCGGCCCAGTTCCCTTTCGCCGGCCTGCTCCGGTGTCGGCTCCGCGTGACACAACCGCCTCCCCTGGCAGCGCGCGCCGCGCCGCGCCGCGCCTCCTCCGCCGGCCGCCTCTTTCCTTCCTTTCCCACTCCGGCGCGGCAGCCGGCCAGCTTCCCTCCCCGCCGCCACACGGCTGGTAATTTCTCGGCGACCTTGACCTTCTTCGGCTGCGGCGACTCTCGCTTTCCGCTGTGCTCATCTCGTGGCGCAACAGCCGCGACCCCGCCACAGCCGCTCCAGCTCGCGGGCAAACATCGCGGCCGCGCTTCCGCCACAGCTGGCGGGCCGTCAACGAGTGTCCGCTTCACCAATCGTAGTCCGGCCTCCACCGCTCATCTGACGCTGCCGAGCCAAGTGTTGTAGCAAAAGCACGTGCGGCGAAGGTTGCCGCGTGTGCCAGCTCGCAATAGATTTCGCGCTGCACGTAAAAACTACGGTGCTTGCTTAAAACAAGTTCAGAACTCGTGTTCGTAGCTGCCGGTACCACACTACCTCTGCTACCATATGTCAAGGATACGAATTTCCAGAGTGTAGTAGACGTTAAACTTTCCAAGTCTTTCCGCCTTTCTTACCTTGTCGTGATAACTTCATTCTTGTTTGTGTTCTTGATTTATTCGTCCGTTCTCTTTATTCTTCACAACTGTCGGTTACATTACCTACTACCGTGCGGATCAGAGCTGCGGTTACAGCACTGGACTTTCATTCACTTGCAGCGAGACCCAGATCTTCGTCCGGGCATCCAGATGTATGTCTGCGTAATTAACATAAGTCGATCACGGCATGTGCAATCACAAGTCCGCCTCGGCAGGTGTGCAGTCAGCGCAGCGAATGCTAAGTGAAGGGTCAGGGTTTGATTTCCGGCCAGGTCGGAGATTTTCTCCGCTCGGGGGCTGGGTATCGTCTTCTCATAACGTTCGTATCGTCATATTTGGAATTATACTATTGAGATGGATGAACTGGCACTGCCAGAAAGCCAATGAATTGAAAGTAAAAAAAAAAAAAATGCCACCACGGTTGTAATGGACTCAGCCGAATTCCGTTCTGATCAATGTCGAATCCGACATTGTGCCTCATCTTCAATTTCCCTCATCGTCGGCATGTCGGCAATTCCTAAACGCAGTTCCTACACAGTCGGCTACTTGGTTACCTATTTAATACGCCATTGGTCCATGTTTTGAGGCCCTGCAGTCATGGACCGCGCGCCTGGTCCCGGCGGAGGTTCGAGTCCTCCCTCGGGCATGGGTGTGTGTGTTCGTCCTTAGGATAATTTAGGTTAAATAGTGTGTAAGCTTAGGGACTGATGACCTTAGCAGCTAAGTCCCATAAGATTTCACACAAATTTGAACATTTGAACATGTTTTGAGGGAAATATAGCAGCGATTCTGTGAGTCACAGATTCTATAAGTCCTTGCTATGTTTCCACAGGCCTGTACCACCAGCCCTTTCTAGACTCTGAGAAGCTCATCTGCAGAAACCAGCACATCTTTAGGAAACAGCGGTCATGCGAGACACAGCTGCCCCTCTTTGTGCATGATATCCAACAGGCTCTAGATACCGGCTCCCAGGTTGATGCCGTATTTCTCGACTTTCGAAAGGCGTTCGACTCAGTTCCGCACTGTCGCTTGCTCCAAAAACTGCGTGCTTACGGTCTATCCGATGATATATGCGGTTGGATAGAAAGTTTTCTAACAGACAGGGAGCAGTATGTCGTCCTGAATGGGGTGACTTCAACAGAAACAAGCGTAACTTCAGACGTGCCCCAGGGCAGATTAATAGGTCCGCTGCTTTTTACGATTTACATAAACGATCTGGTTGATGGTATTGACAGCGGGATTAGACTGTATGCCGATGATGCTGTGGTCTACAGGAAAGTAGTATCACACTAAAGTTGTGAACAAATCAATGGGGACTTGCAGAAAATAAATGCGTGGTGTAAAGAC
Organism: Schistocerca cancellata; assembly: GCF_023864275.1. Taxonomy (NCBI): domain Eukaryota; kingdom Metazoa; phylum Arthropoda; class Insecta; order Orthoptera; family Acrididae; genus Schistocerca; species Schistocerca cancellata. Next base: position 340,194,563 of record NC_064626.1, on the reverse strand, counting down.
TGGCAGTTATGTCTAAATATTGGTAAGTGCAACCTACTGCTTGTAACAAGGCGAAAATCCCCATTAATATACGAATACAAAACAAATGCCCAGTCTTTGGAAGCGGTAACATCCGACATGTATGTGGGTGTGACTATTCGAAATGATCTCAAATGGAATGATCAGATTACACAAGTAAAGGGCAAGACGAACTCTGGATTGCGGTTTATTGGGAGAATCCTGAAGCGATGCAGTGCTTCAACAAAGGAAATTGCTTACAAGACGTTAGGAAGTCCAGTCTTAGAGTATTGTTCGTCTGTATGGGACCCTTACCAGTTGGGTCTGATCCAAGAGATGGGGAAGGTCCAAAGAAGAGCAGCAAGTTTTGTGACTGGTACATTTAGCCATCGCGAGAGCGTTACAAATCTCATAGAAATTTTGAAGTGGGATGCACTTGCAGATGGACGACGCGCTAAACGGAAGGGGCTGCTCGCTAAATTTCGAAATCTGATCTTCGCCGAGGATGTAGAGCATGTATTATTACCATCAACTTTCAAATCGCGCAATGATAACCATTCAAAGATAAGGGAAATTAGAGCTGGTACTGAGGCGTTCAGACAGTCGTTTTACCCTCGTGCGATCCGGGAGTGGAACAGAGGGGGGGGGGGGGGAATACGACTTTGGCGCGAATTGTGCCCTCCGCCACACACTGCTTGGTAGCTAGCGGAGTATATATGTAGATGTAGATGTTTATGCACGCGGTAAACCACGGGCCGGTGGTTCGCAGACCATAACTGGCGCCCAATAGGGTCCACAGGGTTCACATCAGGAGGTTGGTTGGTTGGTTGGTTTGAGGAAGGAGACCAGACAGCGTGGTCATCGGTCTCATCGGATTAGGGAAGGATTGGGAAGGAAGTCGGCCGTGCCCTTTCAGAGGAACCATCCCGGCATTTGCCTGGAGTGATTTAGGGAAATCACGGAAAACCTAAATCAGGATGGCCGGACGCGGGATTGAACCGTCGTCCTCCCGAATGCGAGTCCAGTGTCTAACCACTGCGCCACCCCGCTCGGTACATCAGGAGGACTTGGTGGCCAAGACACAACTCTAGCACGATTCTGGCCTTGTAATATGGACAGGTAATGCCATCGTCGTCGGGGAAGACATCAGCCATGAAGCGTGAAGGTGTTCCTTGAAAATGTTCACGTAGTCCACAGCTGTCAAGGTCCGTTTGATTACTACCACAGGTCGAATGAAACCCAGGTGAGTGTCCCCTGCTCCCACGGTCATGCGACCTTAGCGCGCTCCAGTAGTCGTTCTCTTGGACGGCAGCTAATCCGGACACGACAATCGACATTGTGTAACACTAAATGTTCGTCATCCAGTCAGGCGACAGTTTTCCATCTACCTATGGTGCCATCTCAGTGGGCCCTTAGCAGTGGCTAAACTCGTAATTCACGTTGTCATTGGCTCAACATGGGAACACTTATGCGTCGACTATCGTGGAGTTGCATGTCAGTTATATGCGCTGAATGGTGTGCTGCGAAAATCTTGCGGCTCTACTTTCCAGAGCGGAATCTCAGAAGGATAAATGAAAACGATGAGTGTTAGCTTTTAAAATACATCTCTTCTCCTTTACGAAATTACGAAAACCAACAACCGTGTAATATTTGTCACATCCAGAAATCATCAGTTATGCGTTGTCTCCGATTACTGCAAACTCATTTTTCATATTATTCATGATTTGTTAATTTCTTGTTTCCCTGTTTGTATTTGCAGCAAATAACATCCACCATTTTTAAGTAACTACTCACTTTATTGCAAATGTTCAAATGTGTATGAATTTCTAAAGGACCAAACTGCTGAGGTCATCGGTCCCTAGACTTACACACTACTTACACTAACTTATGATAAGAACAACATACACACCCATGCCCGAGGGAGGACTCGAATCTCCGGCGGGTGGAACGGCGCAATCCGTGACATGGCGCCTTAAACCGCGGGGCTGCCCCGCGCGGCAACTTTATTACATATCTGTGATTTGAGCAGTGGCTAGGCTCTTACTGAAACTAAAAGTTTTATAAGACTCTTACTTCATTTTCTTCTGTTATCACTGTCCGTGGGGTAGCCTACTCCGAGAACCTCCTTGGCACTCGGTACGGTACTGGTAAATCCATCCAGCTTCTGCTGTGACGTAGGGACGTCTGCTTCCGAACTCCTACCGAAGCACACCGCCCAAGGAATATCTCAGTCAAATAATAAAAATACAAATCGAATATATAAACATCTACAGGCCGTCATATATGTATAAATAACGTCTTTCCAAGCTATCTACACAGTCAGACCGATAACCCAGTCACGTGCTTCCACCACAGACGTTACTTTCTTTTACAACAAAACTACGAGTAATTGTACAGAGGCTTGCTCATGTACAGAGGGTAGAGAAAATTTCGCACTTCTAATATCCCTGAGAAACCTTCCAAATTAAAATCTCACGAATTCTGTACTCTGTACAACCTGCATTGTACTGTGGCGTCAGATCTTCCACAGTTCGCTTCCTATCCTGCTTTACAGAGAGGGCAAGCCTCCGACCTCCACGTTCTGTGGTGAGACGTATCGTCTACCGTCCAACACCTCGCAGCCTGCTCGTGTTTTCACCGTTCTTCAACCACTTTCCAGAGATGTTCACGACAACAGCAGGAGAACAGCCGATCAGTTTCGACGTTGCCAAAGCAATCTGCGCTTTGTCAGAGTCTATTATGTGAGTGAATTCTGCCAGTTGCGGACCGTATAGCCTCGCTACAATGATTCTCCATTCATCTCTGATACTTTATACGCTTCCCTTAGCGCGTCCTCTCTAGCAACTCACCAAACAACTCCTCCCCCGCTCCCCGCCCATTCGCCATGTCTATACACTGAGCATTTGACAGGAATCAGTTGCAAACGTTAGGAAGCGAACGAACGTAATTTTGAAACGTTTTCAGTTCGCCACTGAGGCTATTAGAATACTGACATTCTCTAAACAAACGAGCGCGCACACACACACACACACACACACACACACACACACACGCGCGCGCGCGCGCGCGCGCGCGCGCACGCACGCACACAAAATCAGCTCCGACATTCGGCCCGCGAGGCTGGAAGAGGTGTAGTTTTTATAAATAGATTAAATAAATTATCTGCGGATATTTCGTAAAAAATGATACTTTCGTCGAGAGTTAAGCAGAAAACGATTGCGTGTTCTTCGCCGTCAAGGGAAATGCCTTTCGACATTCCTTCCTCGGCCTTGTTTACCTGATATCTGCAGCAGCCTTGTCATACGTTTGATATCGCAGCCCAGATCTCTACATTCTTACCGTACGTTCTTGTTGTCAGTGACTGTTCTTCGAAACAGCTTATTGTCTGTAGAAAGCTTTTTCATATTCGACAAATAATACTAGACTTTTTTATGCTGTGACAATACAAGATATATAGGAATCACAGCAGACAAACTGACTGAATTAAGGAATAGCTAACATTTTCTGGATAAAAGATGCACCACAGTAACATGATCTAAACGTACTATCTATCGACTGCCCTTTTGCTGTGAAACTAGTTTTTGTATTCACTTTAGTCGAAGGTCTACCAAAGATGAAATTATTACGCGAAACTTTTCTACTAGTTGATACTTTTCTCTGTCAACAGCGGGCAGCATTTTCTCCGGAGACAAGCTGATAGCCCAGAGGAAACAACCTCTCTCTGTTGTTCTCTCTCTCTTTCTGTTCTACACACAGTTAGCGACCATACACTGAACAGAGTGGTGGAGCGATAGTGTGCGCGAGTGATGGTGCCTCAGCCAACACAGATTCATATTACTTATGGTCAGAGAACCCTGTAGCATTTTCGTTATAATGGGACTATTCATATGAAAGTAGCTGATCGAGGGCATTATCTGATCGAAAATATCCGGACACCGCATGTAATGCGAAATTGCCCGCTAGATGTCTCCTGCCAGGATAACAGTAGGCGGGGAGTATTGTATTGCCATAAAAAAAGAAGCATTAGCAGCAGAATGGGTCTGTCGAACTTAGGCTAGGCTTCTAGAGATGCCCAAGTCGACTGTTGGTCACGTGATTGTGAAGTCAAAGTGCGAGAGAGCAATCACAGGTAAACCACGATATACGAACCTCATATACTGACGGAGAAGGACCATGGAGTACTGTGGAGAACAGATATATAAAAGAAAAAATTCATCATACGGTACACACTTCTGTAGTTAGTGCTAAGCGACACTTGTGGTGGTGTAAAGAGGAACGCGAGACTAGACAGTGGATCACTGGAAACAAATAATTTGCTGTGATAAATCATGCTATACCCTGTGGCTACACGATGGGAGGGTTTGGATTTGGCGAATGCCAGATGAACGTCACCTGCCATCATATGTAGTGTCAACAGTGAAATACGGAGGAGACGATCATCGTAAACGAGCGTTGTTTGTGTTTAGCACGTTCCTACTTATTTCGCTTAAGAAAACGCTGAATGCGAAAAGGATATGAGCATAGTTTAGGGCACTGCGTACTGCGCAAATTAGAGGAACAGTTCGAACACGTTGATTGTATCAGCGTGACGCATTCCTTCATGAGGCAGCATATGTGAGGTAATGGTTTGGGACAATAACGTTGTTGAAATGGACTAGCTTGCCCAACGTCCTGACCTGAACCCAGTGTAACACTTTATAGCATCGACTTCGGTTGAGCCCCAGCATCCAACAACACTACCCTCCCTGGTTTCGTCTCTTGAGGAAGAATGGGCTGCCATTTCTCCAGAGACGTTCAGAAACTTCATTGAAAGTGTCCACATCAGAGATCAACGTCCATTAATAGGTGTACCGATACTTTTGATCAGGTGGTGTATACCATTTTCTTCCAGGTGTGACGTACACCGGATCGTTAGTCACATTTTTTGTACTTTCGATCTTATTTTCTGAAAGATGTGGAAACTTAATGAAATACGCAAGCTACGCTTAAGGAGAGGTGTAAGATACGCTCTTGTTCGAATTCAAACAGAGCTATATTTTGGTTTACTCATTTTTGAGCCGTAAGGTGCGCTCTGTTCAGTGGTTCAAATGGCTCTAGGCACTATGGGACTTAACATCGGAGGTCATCAGTCCCCTAGACTCAGAACTACTTAAACCTAAGGACATCACACACATCCATGCCCGAGGCAGGATTCGAACCTGCGACCGCAGCAGCCGCGTGGTTCCAGACTGAAGCGCCTAGCACCGCTCGGCTACCGCGGCCGGCTCGTGCGCTCTGTGATACTAGGTTATAGAAGCTCAATTTGTTTGCCAAGGTCGCTAATAATAACTCTTATTCTCGATAACCGGCAATGGCAGACTCTGTCCTGAGCGGCGTGAGACAGATGTATATGGTTAATAACTGTGTATATAGTTGTTTTAATTTTGACACGCCGATGCATCAGTTTTCTAGTCTGTGTCCTACCTACCAATTCATGTGAAAGAGTATTTTTACTGCTTTTTTAAGAAATGTACAATAACCTATCTGTCGAGATCTGATGATGGTAACATTGATTACCGGAACCGGTTATCGAGAACGAAGGTTATTATTACTATCGATCTTGGCAAAGAAGTTTAGTTTCTCTGATCTAGAGGTATCTTTGACTCAACAGAAGAAAGAAGAGTGATAGGTATGAGGCATCGATGTTGAGATCGTTAGAGGCAGCGCGAAAATCCTCTGAACAAAGGAGGGGAGGAAATACGCTGACGGATTTGTTCACTCCCATTCATCTGGTGATGTACAGGGATGTAATGGGAAAATCTAAATTTCTTTAATTGATTTGCGATCTGAATGCCGATCCTCGCAGATATGAGTCTAGCCTTTCAACCGCCGCGCCCTCTAATGTTATTGGTAGATTCGAAAAAGGGACGAAAGGTCGCTGGAGAAACGTGAATCTGTTGCGTTTGTCCAGCCGCAAACTCCTCGTGGTGTTAGGAGGAAAAATGTAGTATGATCGAGCACATCATGTAATAAAGCAGTGATTGCTCATCTATGGAAGAAAGTAGGGGAGGGAGAATGAAAATACTACTGCAACAGTGCATTAAATGTAAAATTTGATAACTGAAACTGCACAACATAGAGAGTGGCTGGGAACTTGTACATAGTTAACTTTTAAGGCGCAGGGGGTGCAGCGCATGTTGGGACCAGAGCGTTACATAAACTGCCGGCCCAACAGAAGTGGCATTAGGCACGCATTTTTGAGCGTCCACGGTGCGTGCCAGAACGAAAGAGCGGTCCGCAGAATGGAAGTCGTCTCTGTTACGGCCGCTTCTATTAATAAAGACGCCTACGCCGCCTTCGTGTCTCTTCTCATCTCACACTGGCGACTTGGCCGCCTCGTCACAGGCGCGCCTCCAGTGTGAAAGCGGCGCCATTCCTGGACGCAACGACGCCGCCGTTGCGCAATCGGTGGCTGCCGGCAACGTCTCTCGCACTGTCCGCCTTGTGTCCAACGCCAGTGGGAAGGCGGTAGCCGACGAACGCGTTAATCACGTCTGCTTTCATTAACCTAGCCACATCTGCGAATCTACAGAGGATTTCTTGAAAAGTGTAAATAGAACTTCATCAAGGCGGCAACGTCTCTCGCATTGAACGGCTTGGGTCCAATGCCAGTGGGACGGCGGCAGCCGACCAACGCGTGAATCATGTCTACTTTCATTAACCTAGCCACATCCGCGGTTAGGTACAGGATTTCTTGAAAGGTGATACACAGAACTTAACTACGGGCGAGTCATCCACAGACTTAGAACTACTTCGAATCTACCGCATTAAAGAGAGATAGTGTTACAGTTACAGGGGTTTCACAGTGATATCAAGACACTGTCGGAAAGGGGTGGGGGAGGGGGGACGAATTTCGTTACTTACTGAGCCATAGATTTAATCGGAAACGTTTATTGGTTGGGTCGGTCTGCTGTGCAACACAATCAGATCAATTTAAATAAGGTCTTGATGTTGGTTTCATTCTTGGGTTACTGCTTCGTTCTCTTGTATCTGTTCGTTCTCTTCAAGTGTCCATAGCAGAGATCTCGCCGCCATAAAAGCGAATGATGGACATAGGCCATAACCGAGCGAATCAGCTCACTCGTTAAGGCATTTGAGTTGCATTCTTGTTAGGCGAGGTTCAAATCTTCGCCTGGGCATCCAGATGTATATTATCAAACTGTTCAAATGGCTCTGAGCACTATGGGACTCAACTGCTGAGGTCATAAGTCCCTTAGAACTAATTAAACCTACCTAACCTAAGGACATCACACACATCCATGCCCGAGGCAAGATTAGAACCTGCGACCGTAGAGGTCGCGCGGTTCCAGACTGTAGCGTCTAGAACCGCTCTGTATATTATCCTAAGTCGATTAAGGCAAGTGTCATCGCGGTACGACCCGTGAGACAGAGCTAAACTTCTCACTATTCCAAAGTCAGTAAACAAAGCCCTGTAGCAGTCCAACGAGTTTCATAAATATTTCAAGATCCGAGCACTGGATTGGAATATGTACACCACTTACGGTTTCTACACCCCTTGCAACTATCTCTTGATAAATTCCGGCGACAGTCTTCACATAACAGAGTAGAACACAGTTCTGTGTCAGTAAAGGAAAAGTCTCACAAAAACAGATAACACAAATTTCCACCCAAAAAATAGAAAGTGGTGGCTTCAGCTAAACCACGCTAAGCCCGTTTCTATCACTAAAACACTACCGTCCAGCTAACCTTTAGCTTTGAGACCCGATGTAAGCGCTCTGCCTGCCGGCCACGTGTATGCTCACTGGGGCAACACTCGCGTAGAACACCGGAAAGTGCCTGAGCAAGATTACACAGTGGCTCACGGCAATGCATTTCCCATTCTTGTAGACTTTCCGCACTGGAAAAACAGCTTGTATGATCACTCAGATTCATAAAATATTGACTTCAGAAATATACTTTACACTACTATCCCCGCCCCAGAATAGACACGACACCATTTACACCTACAAGGGATGCTGACCGACTCCGTGGTTTACCGAGCTCCACGAAATTATATCATTTAGATATTTCAGCCAATGAGAATAAGGATCAAAGTGCCCCTCTTACTACCCAAAATTATAGCTTCTGTAAGGATCTGCTTCGTATCAAGACTTTTATAAGTTTCCCCACAATAAGTGTGGTCTAACACTGGCCATCATGGCAAAGTCACTCGACCCTGAACCGGCCTTGTATGCCCCGACGCGTACCAGTTTAGTGGGATTAGGGAAGGACTGGCCCATTACCTACAAGCGCGAGAAAACTCCTTCCTGGGCCGGCCGGAGTGGCCGAGCGGTTAAAGGCGCTACAGTCTGGAACCGCACGACCGCTACGGTCGCAGGTTCGAATCCTGCCTCGGGCATGGATGTGTGTGATGTCCTTAGGTTAGTTAGGTTTAAGTAGTTCTAAGTTCTAGGGGACTTATGACCACAGCAGTTGAGTCCCATAGTGCTCAGAGCCATTTGAACCATTTCAACTCCTTCCTGGAGTACCCAATAGCAAACAGCCGAAGTCCCGTAATAAGTTACAACTGGGCTCGTCCTCTGACAGTTGCTTCTCCCTCGTTCAATTTTCGAGAGCAACAGGGGGGGAAATGACAAGTAGTGGCACAGGATACCCTCCGCCACACACCGCACGGTGGCTTGTTGCGTATGTAGGTAGATGTAGATGTAGATGTAGAAGCTAGTGATCGAAAGCCCCGGCCAGCACTCCAAATTTAGGTCCTCCTTGATGTATCTAAGGCAGTTAAGGCGAATCCCGGGACGGTTTCTTTAAAAACGCACGGCCGATTCCATTCACAACTCTTCCCCAATCCGAGTTTGTGCTGTCGTCTCTAATGACTTTTTGGTCTACGGCACGTTAAACCCACCTCCCCTTACACCTTACCTCTCCTCCTGACGCGGTCATGATATGACATGCTACGAAGAGACTAACTAGTGTCGAAAGCGTGGGTACCAGCGCCAACACTCAAGCACGCGGCCAGCATTATCCATCTTCATTGGCCCTAGCCCAGGTCGCTCGAGGTTCATCAGTAACACTACGAATTTCAAAAATTTTGTGGGTTCCTTTAATATAAAGGTTAAGATACATAGATACAAACGTAAAATAAATAGGTCTCTCACCAAACGCCTCGTTCGATCATTGTTAGAAAGTCTAGGTCGTTTACCAAGTTGCAATAACTCAAGAGATATAAAAGATTCAAAGAAGACTCGACACGGTTAGAGTTGAGTGTGTCATAGAGAAACCGAGCCTTCTTCAGGTGGTAAAACCATTTGTCTAGCCGTGCTAGCTCTTACTCTGCGGAAGTCTGCATTTCTCTGTACCGCACGACATAGCGTTGTAAGTAACCATTTTTGGTACAAAATTATAAATCTTATTATTTATGTTCTATAAATCTTACTGTATACGACAAGTCCATTCTTTGTGGGTCGTATCTGAACCGCACCTAGTTCCCTAGCCAGATGTACTGTTTTTCCTGCCTTATTTAAATGTATCCACTCATTACTCTGAAAATATGTCAGATAACTTCATTTCTTCATTATCCAAATATTAATATGTCAAAGTATTAATTTATAAAAAATTCTGTACAGAGAAACACGAGAAGATGCAACAAAGTTACGAAACCGGTTTTGTGGGTCTCAAATCGACTTCAATAAATACAGCTATTGTAGACTATTGGACTTTTGATTCAGTTTTATATTTTAAAAGTTTTAACACCTGTATGTCAAAGCCAGTGTTGTACTCCGTAAATGGTGGGTCAATTGTGCGTAATTACTTTAGCTGTAGCTGTCCTTGTTTTAAAATTATCGAGTGACTTGGAGTAATGAACCACGCTATGTCCTGTGGTAATCCAATGGAAGGCCTGGACAACTAACTGCCATCACGTGTGGTGCCAGCAGTGAGATACGCAGGAGATGATGTTAAGGTATCACAAAATGGTCAGTACGCTAAAATTCGTGAAATTCGGGTCCGAACAGAGGCGTACCGACATTTTTTCTTCCCGTATTCAATATGCAAACGGAATTGGAAGGGGAGAGAATACAGCATCACTATATACCTCCGTACTGACCTTACGACTTATCTTAGAAGAAAGATTAAGGAAAGGCAAACCTACGTTTCTAGCATTTGTAGACTTAGAGGAAGCTTTTGACAGTGTTGACTGGAATACTCTCTTTCAAATTCTAAAGGTGGCATGGGTAAAATACAGGGAGCGAAAGGCTATTTACAATTTGTACAGAAACCAGAAGGCAGTTATAAGAGTCGAGGGGCATGAAAGGGAAGCAGTGGTTGGGAAGGGAGTGAAACAGGGTTGTAGCCTCTCCCCGATGCTATTCAATCTGTATATTGAGCAAGCAGTAAAGGAAACAAAAGAAAAATTCGGAGTAGGTATTAAAATCCATGGAGAATAAATAAAAACTTAGTTTCGCCGATGACATTGTAATTCTATCAGAGGCAGCAAAGGACTTGGAAGAGCAGTTGAACGGAATGGACAGTGTCTTGAAAGGAGGATATAAGATGAACATCAACAAAAGCAAAACGGGGATAATGGAATGTAGTCGAATTAAGTCGAATAGAAACTTTCGAAATGTGGTGCTTCAGAAGAATGCTGAAGATTAGATGGGTAGATCACGTAACTAATGATGTATTGAATAGAATTGGGGAGAAGAGGAGTATGTGGCACAACTTGACAAAAAGATGGGACCGGTTAGTAGGACATGTTCTGAGGCATCAAGGGATCACAAATTTAGCATTGGAGGACAGCGTGGAGGGTAAAAATCGTAGAGGGAGACCAAGAGATGAATACACTAAGCAGATTCAGAAGGATGTGGGTTGCAGTGAGTACTGGGAGATGAAAAAGCTTGCACAGGATAGAGTAGCATGGAGAGCTGCATCAAACCAGTCTCAGGACTGAAGACAACAACAACATATACCTCCGACACACATCGTACTGATATAGGTGTGGATAATACAAGAAAACGCAGATTACCTGCTGCGATAGACAAGCCACGAAAATTTTTATGAGGCTTAATTATTCCTGATGTTTGTAAAGAAACAAACAAACTCAAACGAGGTACAGTGCTTGAAATCCCTGCCTCCAGTATTGTAACACTTTCCCTCTGCTAATTCAGAAAAAATGAAAATAACAAAGGAACGTGACTTTGTGCCGCTCTTCGGAAATCCAAAGTTAAGCTGCTGCATAAAGACACACACGCGCGCACACACACACACACACACACATGCACACGTGTGTGTTTCACACACTCCCATCTCTCATCACCATCATCATAATCACCGTACACCACAAACATAACACACACATACAATACATACAAGTAGTATGACAAATGTTGTAATGATGCATGTTGCAAATAAATAAACAAAAAATAAAACACACATGAGTATGTGTATGTAGTACGTGCTCTGTGTGTTTGTGTGTGTGTGTGTGTGTGTGTGTGTGTGTGTGTATGTGTAGTAGCCTGCAAATGAACTACTACCCTCATCGACACTGTTGTATCGATTAGTAGTCCTAACAACAAGAGATTTGATAACTGTTACGGAGCCCAGAGACTAAACTACAATAACATCTGGCGAGCACTGACTTGTGCAGTCAGTCGGTCATGGCTCCTCTTTAAGTCTGATCATCTAATCTGCATTTTTCATGACAAATAAGACACTGCATCACACTACTGCGGCTTCATAGCCCATTTTTTTCAACCGTGCTCAGATAATTACGTTCAATGATGCTATGTTAAGTATTTGAGGTGGCCTGCCGAGAATTTTGGTACCTATAAATCCGATTCTCAGTATTGTTGTGGAGTGTCTTTTCCAGACTTAAGTTATAATCTTGTACGCTTTAACACGAAGGACTTGACGAGCAATATTCCGTTCTTTCCTGAAAGCCACTGTCGTTGTCATTTCCGTCTTCTCCTCTTCCTTTACCTATGCCTCTTCTGATAATACTAAACATGGCTTCAAATGTGCTACGGCAATCTAGATCATTTTAAATGCTCTTTACTGTTATTATTATTGTTATTAGTGCCAATTATTATTAGTATTGGAAAGGTTTTGTAATATCTTCGGTATGTGTTGTTCCCCGTCAGGTGTAAGAGCTGGCCTTAAGGTCCTAATCTGGTCAAGCTAAATAAGTAATAAATAAGTAAATAATATTAAGTGAGAACGATTCAGTTAGCCAAGTCGAAGAGTTTTTGCGATAAAATTGTACGATATCCATTTACACCAACGCAGTACTGCAATTTCTGTGCTCAGATTTTAGTTTGCTTCAAACACAGAAATTCATAGCTGCCACTCTCAAAATGTGAAATGGTAGTACAATTGGTTATAGGATTAATAATTCATGACTGATGTCGTGTCGTAGCGACACCGAGCGGCACTAAGGGATGAAAATAGGAAATGAAATTATTACACAGGTTCTGTCGTCGGTGACAGACTTCGGTTTATTGGAATTATCCTGTAATACTTCAGTTTATTTCCTAAGAAGATGAATTATAAAACGCTTGTGGGACACTGGCGTACTTCCCGCGTAGTTGGTTGGTCGGTTGATTTGGGGGGAGGGCACCAAACAGCGAGATCATCGGTCCCAACGGATTGCGGAAGGATGGGGAAGGAAGTTAAACGTGTCCCTTCAAAGGAACCATCCCGGCATTTGCCCGAATTGATTTAGGGAAATCACGGTAAACCTAAATCAGGACGGCCGGACGCGAGTTTGAACCGTCGTCCTCCCGAATTGGAGTCCAGTCTGCTACCTGCGCCACCTCAGCCGGTACCACCACAATGAGCAGCAGCAATGAGAAGCGCAGAGATACGAAAGCAGCTTTTTCTTTCGCCCTATAAATGCCAAAGGATTGGGAGAAAAAATTGTGTGTTTGCCGACTGCTGTAAGCTGAGAGATGGCTCACAAGAAGTAGGAGGGAAAATTACTTGTCTCCTCGACATCTACGTCATTAAAGGCGGGGCACTACCGCAGTCGGGCAAAGAACCGGAAAAAAAATAGACGTGGTCTTTTGCAACCAGCAATCCAAATATTCGACTGAAGAAGCGTAGAGAAAGATTATCGCACTGTTTTGATCAGTGTGAGTCCCAGAGTGCATGTATTGCCCTCTTTGCACCATTAGACACCTGATGTGCCAAACAGAGTTCTGCTGCATCTCGTGTATTGTTTGCGGTGATTCGTGACGCGCTACTTCCACTTCCAATGCATTTCTTCTCTGTTATTTATTGTTCTCAGTACATTATCTGAGTTCGTAGGTAACTGTAGGCCATTCCTTTATCCGCTGTCAGGTGTCAGACGAGGCTGCCACTCAGGTTCGCTTTATCTTTCCACGGTATTAACACTTAACGGGAAGGACCTAAGACGGAGAATCCGTGAAGTTTATCAATTGTGCTACAAATGTTTGAATATTATGATCTGATAGACAGGGCGAGCAGCGTACTGCGGCTACTGCTAATGCCTTGGTGTAAGGGGAAATGTCATCGATTAGTGACTTTAGGAAAATACAAGATGACTTATAGAGAATTTCTAGTTTCTGTGCTGAGTGGCAGCTTGCTCTAAATGTTGGAAAAAGTGGCAGCTTGCTCTAAATGTTGGAAAACTAAGTTAATTCAGATGAATATGAAAACTAAGTTAATGCAGATGAGTAGGAAAAATAATCCTGTGATATTAGAATACAGTATTAGTGTGTGCTGCCTGACATGATCACGTCGATTAGATAGCTAACCGTAAAGTTGCAAAGCGATATAAAATGGAACGAGCACGTAAGAACGGTAGTAGGGAAGGCGAATGGTCGTATTCGATTTACTGGGAGAATTTTAGGAAGGAGAACGTGTATGAAACACTGATGCGGCGCATTCTTGAGTACTGCTCGAGAGTTCGGGATCCCCTCTTAAGTCGGATTCAAGGAATACACCGAGCATTCAGAGGAGTGTTGGTAAATTTGTTAGCTGTAGGTTCGATCAACAGGCAGGTATTACAGAGATGCTACGTGAACTCAAATAGAAATTCCTTAAGGGAATCGACGATCATTTCGCGAAACGCTATTGAAAAAATTTAGAGAACCAACATTTGAGGTTGACTGCAGAACGATTCTACCGGTGCCAAAATAAATTTTGCTTAATGACCACGAAAATACGATAAGGGAAATTAGGGTCCGTACGGAGGTATATAGATAGCTGTTTTTCTTTCACTCCATTTGCGAGTAGAAGAGGGATGGAAATGAAGTAGAGGTACAAGGTACCATCCGCCATACACCATACGGTGGCTTACCGATGTACATGAAGATCTCAGTTTTACTTCATCTGAAAAGTATTTCGCTGCTGAAGTCCCTCCTGTTTATTCGAATAAGATGTAACTCTAATGTTAAAGTCGGCCAAACGCATATTTATAAATACCTGCTGTTCCAAATATTTTATCTTACTACGTCGCCGTTCAGCTAGTAAAATTACCTAATGGCTCGTACACTTGTTCGATGTATTAAGTACGCGTAGAAAGAGAAAAATGTAGCACTGACAGCGTTGCGGTCTCTACTACTGACCCTCAAAACGTCGTACTGGCTGCCTCAGATACTCACATATGCATGCTGTCAAGGCGTGTTTATTTACACGGAACACAGCGATAATCTGAGACTAGGTAGGTCCACACTTACGTAGCTGGAACACATTTTTCAATTTCATCAGTAAACGCGAGTGATGCAGACGTTTTTCATCTTACTGAGAGTGTTAGCCCGCATTTCGATGAGTGCAAAAACGCATGGATGCTATCAGAGCAGAAGAGAAGAAACAAGCGCCGAAGACACGGAGTAGGACGTATGAGCATCTTCGCCCTTTCTAAATTAGCTGGCGAAATGCGTTTGCTCTGAGCGTCTGCTCACTACATCAGGAAAGCCACGCCCTGCTGAAAGCTGTAAGTGATGCTCAAGAAAGCAAACATTCAAAGCTGTAAGTGATGCTCAAGAAAGCAAACATTCAGTAGGATTCCTTAGAAACACGAGGCAAGAGATATTACAAGAAGTTATATCGCAGGCAGTTCACCGGACAGTGGCTCTTTGAACCGTCTGAGAGCTATTCTGTAGCTGAAGAGTCAACAAATGTCGTCTGCAGATGCCACCACTAAATTCATGGCACTAAAGTACCCATCAGTGGCAGACAAATTTTAAAACTGTCTTTTGCTGCGCAGAGAACAGGAAGTCCTGAATAGAAAGTCTAGGATAGGTAATATCGTCAGAGTTTTTTCGATAACAGGCAGATCTGAACATTACTAACCATCGAAAAATTTAACAAGGTTGTTCTTTACATACGTTCAGCTACGTACATAAACTACGTGTTGTAGACAAGTGTCAGAATGGACTTCTATATCGGCATCATACTCCGCACGTCACCTAAAGACGTGTGGCGGAGAGTACTTCAGGTGCCACTGATTTCTCCTGCCCCGTTCCACTCGCGAATTGCGCGTGGGAAGAATGAGCGTCGGTAAGCCTCTTTGTTAGTTCTGGTTCCTCGAATTTTCTCGTCGTGGGGCTGTTTCGCGAGATGTATGTGGGAGGAAGTAATATGTTTTACAACTCTTCCCGGAAAGTGCTCTCTTGGAATTTCAATAGTCAATATCTTCGTGATGCACAACGTCTCTTTTCTAGCGTCTGCCATTGGAGTTTGTTGAGAATCTCTATAACGCTCTCACGCGGACTAACCGACTTTGTGACATGCTGCTCTTCGTTGGTTCTTCTCTTTCTCTGTCTCTCTCCCTTCTATCAGTCGTATGTGGTAAGGGTCCCAGACTGAAGGACAATACTCAAGAATCGGTCGAACAAGCGCCTTGTAAGCCACTTCCTTCGTGGATGATTTCCATATCCTTAAGATTCTTCCTATGTATCTCACTCTGGCATCTTCTTTTCATGATATTGGTTACATATGGTCACTTCGCTTAGGATTGATCGAGGATTTAAACATCTGACTGACTAAGGACCCGATCCAATGCAAATGACCTAAATCAGAGTGACTAACGTACTAAATTACTTACGATAACGTGTACACCATTTTACCACAATAGCATCCTGGAGATTTGGATAGTTCATAGAAATGCTTCGTGAACTGAAATGGGAATCTCTGGAGGGAAGACGACTTTCTTTTTTTTTTTTTCGGGAAACGCTAATTGAGAAAATTTATAGCACCATGGTTTGCAGCTGATTACGGAACGATTCTACTACCGCCAACATACATTTGGTGTAAGTACCGCGGAAAACAAGATAAGTGACATTAGGGCTCTTGTGGTAGAGGGTTCTCACCTCCATTTACCATGCGGTCGCTTACGGAGTACGAATGTAGATGTAGGTCGTTGTGCGGTAAAATAATGGATGAGTGACACCAAAAGATAGATTCAGAGCATGATGTAAACAGGGTTAGTTTTGATCCTAGCTGGACATTAACCGGCGACTCCTCACTAACATGCTATTCCGTTTACTAAACTTTTTTATTAAAAAATTAATCAGAGAAATTAATAATTGTTATATATTCTTTAAAAAGCTTGTTGAGCGCCTGTGTACATTTTATTTCATATGTACGTCCCAATACGAACGCAAGCTTGTCGTCTGATGATACATTAATCCTGTTATTGATCGCTAAAACAACTACAACCACTAGCAAATGGCCAGAAATCAGAGTATACACCAAATTTTAAGGTTATCAGTAATAAAATACACACAGATCTATTTATCTGCCTATAAGTGTTGTATTCCACTGTCTCTGGTCATGGAAACTGCTACTGCAATAAAGCAGTTCTTTCATTTGTGTGGATTATACGCTGTGCTGTTAACGTGAAAACAATGAAACCGTGTGTCGGACCCACATACCTGCGCTTCGAGGAGAGTTATCTGTAGTCTGAGCTACCCAGTTAAACATTACGAAAAAGCGAAAATAGTGAAACTAATGAAGATGCGCCACTGACAAGAAAAAGCTTGTGTAGATTCACGAAGCTTCTCAAAGTAACATAAGGTACAGCAAACGCTATCTATGGGGTTGTCACAGCAACCCTCCAGAAGGCAGTTGTCTGGCTTTGAGTGGCGTGGCTGACCGTTTCAACGTATCACAATGCCCTGCATGCGTTACGACATCGCAGGAGCTCGTAGCTCTGGACTTCTATGGCTCGTGGTCTCTGGTCATTCGTTATAGAGGAACTGCATTGCGTTTGATTTCTTACCACTATTTACCTTGTATCCGTATTGCACTGTAAATATTTTCACTGTGGTGTAGCCGGCCGCTGTGGTCGAGCGGTTCTAGGCGCTTCAGTCCGGAACCGCGTTGTTGCTACGGTCGCAGGTTCGAATCCTGCCTCGGGCATGGGTGTGTGTGATGTCCTTAGGGTAGTTAGGTTTAAGTAGTTCTAGGTCTAGGGGACTGATAACCACAGATGTTCAGTCCCATGGTGCTTCGAGCCATTTGAACCATTTTGAACGGTGATGTAAATGTCGACGGCATGGGGTGTGCGTATTGTTTGGAAACAAATTTGTTCCATTCGCTCAAGGTAGTTGCCGTTGTGTACAGTAGTGCCCACTTTTCTTTTCGGTCGCAGCCTTTCATTGAGTACTGCTCCTGCCTGTCTCGGGTTTGTTTTTCCCACAGCAGTACGGATAGATTTGCTGATGAAGAGCTGACCGATATGTACATCGTGTATGGGTTCACTATAAGCAGTAGAAGAGTGGCAAAAGTACGCTATTCTGAACCGTTCCCGCAGCGGTGGCAGTTACATCTCGTTACTCAAGCATCGTCCGAGAGTTGTTGCATTCCTCTGTTTTCCTGTTGTTTCTTTTTGTGATGGTATATTACTGACTTTTTCACTGCTGTGAAGACATTTTCAAGAAACAAACGTGGTAACAAACCGAATAAATCGTAGTTTACACTATTAATCTGTAGCGAGTCACCGAAGAGAATGGTCCCTTACAGCAAAATCCCCATAAAATATCCCTGAGCAGCCTCCGAAGTTTTGTCGTTGACGCTCTGATGCAACCGGAATATGCAGAAAAAGTATATTTTGATGAAGCGCATAGTTGCAACAAAAGCAAAACTTAATGCATGGAACTGGATACTGCACATTACTATTGCCTATGCCCTCTACAAGCAGAATCCGTCTATTCAGAACCGGTGAACAATGTTATCAGGCTCGTGGATCTTCCCCCCCCCCCCCCCCCGAGTCGATGTTCGATGTTTTTAAAAGCTCACTTTCCCGCACTTAAACACGTCTCGCTCAGACCTGCAACAAGTCCAGAACTCGCCACCCTGAGGAACGCAGCAGACGCAACACGGAGCACGCTGCCGCCATTAGTTGCAGAAGCACGTGCTCGTCTTCGGCACCTGGACAAATTGGAGCTAGCCGGCGTATTGTCTCAAGGCACACGTCCGGGTGTCAGGTGGCTTTCCTTCCCCGCCGGCAAAAGTTGAGCAATAGTAAAACTGGAGCAAATTTACATTTTAAATTTTGTCCTCCCGGAGTGCGTTCCCGTGTCGGTTCTCCGAGAATGAGTAATGGTGGCGTCGGCGGCCGAATTCCTCGGCGGTCTGCGCAGGTAGAGCTCTGCGGGGAGCGGCCACCCTTTTGTGTCGGAACAGAACCATTGTGCTCCCCTCCGTGCCAACAGCCAACAAGGGAAACACTTTCCGTCCTTTCACGTGCAGGAATTCTCCCCACTGTCACTTTCGGAGGCCGCGCCAGCCGCGCGGCCAAGAAACGCTTCTGCCGCATTGTCGCAACCTCGGCGCGGCGGCCGCTGCAGTGGGTCGACCCATTATCCTAAAAACAACACGCCGCCGTATTGTCGAAGGCGCCTTTGTAAAACACGAGCCACGCAGCGAGTTCTCACGACAGGCAGCCGCTGAGGGGAGTGCGGAATGTTCGAGGGCCTCGAAATTCCTGGACTTGGCGTATTCGTGAAGTGGAAGTACTCGATTCGGAAGGAAAGCCACATAAAAGACTGCTGCAGCGTGAATCACGTGGCATAATGCTTGAAGAGCCGCCGCTTTTATAGCGAAAGAGAGTGTACCATAATCCGTTAATCCTTTTAAGGTCTTATTTGAATGCTCCTTGGAGTAATATAGTTCACTGTAATCAGATACTGCCACGTAATGTTGTAACGTCTAAACTGGTCAACTGAGCGGTCACTTCCGACAGCCCCTAATTACCACTGTAGAAGTAAGCCTAGGATTCATTCCATGTCACTGAAGGGAGGTTGAGGTCGTTAATGTTTCCCAGGCTGCTGGCAGAGAGCAAGAATGAGCACACTTATTTAGCAATGAAGTTCCTGAATGGTTTACAAGTTTTTTCGATTTCTAGCCGAGTTGTAGTTTTCTTCTTCTTCTCCTTCTTCACTTCATGTATTAGGTAAATTTCCTGTTACGATAATCCATCTCCTGTATGGTATTCCTACATTTCTTCTTCAATGCATTTATAATTAAGAGCCTTTACCGGAAACTTTTCCTAACTCTGAGAGTCTACATGTTCCTTCCACTTTCTCCTATTTCCCTTTTTTCCCCTTTAGGTTATATATTCTTAAAACTTTCTTTATATGTTCATTTCTTTCTTGATGTTCCGCTCGTCTTGTAAATCTCGTTTCTTGACCCTGTATTCTACTTTCTCAACCCTTTAACTACTATGGTCATTCACAAGAACACAATTACTATGGAGGGGTCTCACAGACCGCATTTTTCTATTTTATATATCAAACCAGAATTTTGATGAATATATATAATCTGACTTCCAGTCATTCATTACATTCCTTAGAGGTGGCTTTTGTAGAAATTTGATTTTTTTTAACACTGCGGTATTTTAAACACTTCCACAACAAAGCGAAATCTGGAGTATATTTTTATTTTATGAGTTACGTAAATAACAGCAAATAGTTAGCTCTCTACTGACACAGATTTTCATCAGAGGGATTATATTACAAATTGGCAATATAACTAGGTGGAAAAATCCGCCACGACTTACGATAAATTGTGTGCGAAGTCAGCTTTCAGTTTACGACTCACTTTGCAATGTAGAGCGAATATTTCAGTCCATAAGTCTATGAATGGAAAAACTTTGCCACCATTTTCCTTCTAAAATTACAAGTAAAAACTAAATTCTTATTCTCATGTGCCACTGAATCATACTTTAGTCAATTTCCACCTGCAAACACTTCACGCAGACCTTCCTGGAACACTCCAAACAAATCGGAACACCACGTTGTTGACATGGATACCTTGTTTTCCTCTTCAGACGAGCAGGGCAAAAGGTGCACGCTTTTCGATGTTTGAATTCTTCTTTCGGTGTCTGAGGCTCATCTTGCAAGTGAAGACATCTGTCTCACATAGCACACGTTGCACAGAAGGCCCAGCTTTCCCCGCCATGGGGAAACAGTAGCATGCAATAAAAACGCGGCTCACAAACACTATGGTACGTCTGTGAGACCTCTCAAGGCTAATAATTACGAAACAAAGAACAACAACAATGCAAGAATGCTGGCACGTGTAGCTTGACAGCCAATAGGAAGGTACATGGAGGAGTCCATTCGGCTTTGCAGGGGTGTGAGAAATATCTCGACACAAAAATTAGTAGCGGTCTGAGAGACGGTCGATAGTAGTTAAGGGTTCGTCTTGTTGTTGCCCATGCTTCAATTCCGTAAGTAAGGGTTGGTACTGCTATTGTTTTACAAAACTTCTGCTGGATTTCCTTCCTGGCTTTGTTCTGCAAATTTCTTACGATGGTTCCAAATATGGAAGTAAATTTATTTCACGGTTATATTCGTAAGTGATGTCGCAACCTCGATGTTTAAATTGTTTTATTTGCTCCAACGTTTTATTATTCGAGGCTATTTTAGATCTTACTGTTTGTCTGCCCTGAAATGCCATCACTTCCGTTTTATCAATCGATAATGTTAGGTTGTAATCTGAGGTTATCGGCTGCAACTTAGACTTCCATCTGAAGGTCATCTTCAGAGAGAGAGAGAGTGAGTGTGTGTTAGAGAAACACAGCATCCTAGTCGTACCCATTTATCTGTGTTCATTGGCTTTGTCGCTACATTTTCACCTTCAGCTTCAGAAATGTTTTCTATTTTATACGGGGGGAAGTCAGTATCCGGGACTGAAGTATTGTCGTCTGCAACAATAGTACACAACGTGTCACTCTTCTCCCGCGTTAGCCTTTGTATTGTAGCAGACCGTGAAACATGGCAGTTCCATTGTCGACCTGCACCAAGGGCGAAAATTATCTGTCGAATGCAAACGCTGAGGAAAATTTGGAAGTCATTGAGGGTATGGTAATGGAAAAAAGACGACTCACAGTGGACGAAACCACCAACACTTTACATATCAGTCATGGTTCAGCGCATTCCATATTACACGACAGACTAAATTTTCGAAAAGTGTGTGCAAGGCGGATACCGAAAGAATTAAAAGCGCAGCACAAGGTGCAAAGGATGGATATCTATCGCAAACATTTGTCCGTTATCATCGCGAGGGAGATGGATTTTTACAGCAAATCGTTACTGTAGACGAAGCGTGGGTGCATCATCACGAATCAGGAAGTAAGGCGGCGAGCATTGTTTTGAAATACCCATCATCACCAGAAGCTAAGAAATTTAAACGTCAACTGTCAGCTGGTAAGATTATGCTAACACTATTCTGAGACATGGAAGGTGCATTGGCCGTTAATTTCACACCAAGAGGCGAAACTGTGAACAATGAGAACTTATGTGATGTGCGAACTAAACTGAAACCAGCAATCGAAACCAAACGTCGAGAAAACTGCGAAAAGGTGTTACCCTGCAGCCACTCGGCCACATTCTGGTAAACGGACGGTCGAAACAATAAAGGAGCTGCGATTCGTGTGGCTAGAATACCCGGCATACAGTCCAGACCTGGCTCCAAGCGATTTCCATTGTTTGAACCATTGAAGGAAGCGCTCAAGGGAAGAAGTACTGCGACCGGTGCAGAAGTCATTGATGAGGTGCAAAATTGGTTACAGGTGCAACCAAAAAAATTGTTTTTCCGACGGAATCAAAAAACGTCTGAAACGTCGGACAAAGTGCGTTGAAGTGTAGGAAGGTTATAATAAAAAAATAATGTATATTTCAGTTTTCGTTCATTAGAATGAATATTCCTTTTCTCAAATGGCCCTTTACTTTTTTACTTCCCTCGTACCTTAAACATATATATTTGTTTGACGAGCAATATTCTCTATAACCGTTTATGATAGGGAAATTGTTTTCCAGGAGTTGAAGAATCACTTGAATAACGTGACATACTTGCACTGATAAAATCCAGTAAGTATCAACTCACAATAAGTACTGAATTAAAGCGAAAGAAGCTCGAGATTCTTCCGCGTGTTTTATGGCTTCTTATAGAAGTTATCAAACATTATGCAAACAATCCATTAATTTACAATGAATAAAGAAAATAGTAATAAGTGCCGTAGAGTACACAACGTTCAGTACTATGGACACTTATCGTCCATGTCCTGACGGGGCATTTTCACGAATTTCGGATGAAAATGTAAATTGGCTGCGCATTTCCGTTTGGCTTGTCCTTTACAAATTACATCTGGAGCATTCTGAGCAATAGTCCGACGGTAATCTGCCAAAACAGCTCGAGGCCACTTTTTCACCATCACTGTAATGTCCTGATGAAATGTTCGTCAGATACTGCCCCGAAATTTTCAGCGAAGAAGCCAAAGTCCACATGAAGGGAGTATGTTTCAGATACATGTTACAACCACAAGTTTTTCGAACCGTGGTAGGCACTCACTCACAGGCTTATCACAGTTTTGTGCTCTGCTATTCCCTAAGGAACCGAAACAAACGTTTAAAAAATTTTCCCAGCCTTCTCATGGGCGTATAACATTTCATCAAATTGCCTGTCTCTTAGAAACTCTCGAATGTGTGGGACAACGAAGATATCCCTTTGACTTTTGATTCAGTCATTCGTGATTCATTTTATTTTCAAGATTTTTAATGTGTTACGTAAAGATTATTTTAGAATAAAACGTAAGAGTCAACTACAATCACTACCACTAACTGAACCAAATTGTTAAACTGGTACGACCGGAGCGATGAATAATGTTTTCATTACATGGTTTCATTCTTGTCATATGTAACAATTACACGGATGCTGGCAATAAATTTCTTCTCTTTTCTTTTATGGGTGGAGGCCAGAGTAAAAAAAATTAAAGCTAAGTCTCGATTTTACCTGCGATTTTTTTGTCTTTTTTGCGGACCAAACACATGGAAGTGGCAGGGTGCCACGTCCTTCGGTCTATAGTGCAGTTGCTCAAGCTGCCCTCACTAAACTTGGCCATTACTCTTTTTCGTGACCCTGGAGACTTCTCAACGCGCATTTTCGTGGACAGAACACTCCCGCTGTGAGCAGCGCACGCCGTTTGCTCTTCATGGAGTTGCGTAGGCTACTGACTGTCTCATAGGAAAAGTCACTGTTAATGGTTTGTCCGTTCTCCAGGAATTCGATGAGTATTGGATCTCTGACATCGAAACGGACGGTGAGCTTCACCTTGCCTGATGAGAGCACAGCTTTGACTTTTTTACGAGAGGGGACGACGTGTTCCTCCCTAAATGTCTCACTATCTTTTTCCAAGTCAGCATGTGCAAATATCCACCAGTTTAGTTCTTACGGCGTTTCATAACTTTTATTTGAACACTCCTTGCAAAATGGAATTGATAAGAAATACAAATTACATTTTCACAGTTGAATTGTGTAATGGATGAGAAGTTGCAGAAATATCATGTAAAGAGAAAAAGATAACTTAGTTGTAAACCAAAACTTAGTAAATTTTCAATTTTCTCCAGGACGATCAAACTCCAGAATAAATCTTACCCCAAGGTTGCTTGAAAATTTTTCGTGTGTCACCATTTGGGATTGCGCATCGTCTCATATCTGTTCCACTATATGACGCTGCCTTTCAGACAGAACTACAGACTATCGAACATGACTATCGAACATGTCCCTTCAAGTAATGGCTGCTGCGTAAGTGTTTAAGAAGATCAAACCGCGAATGTCATGTCTCCTATACCCTGCCCCCTGGACAGAAATAGTAACAGTGTACGCAGTTCTGTGTACAAGTGTGGAAGTGTACCAAACATTTGCGCAACGTGTATCTGAGACGGAACATGGGAACCAGTCAGGAATTCGCCTAGTGAGATGTGGGAAACCACCTACAAACCATATCCAGGCTGGCCGGCACACCAACCTCTTATCGTTAACCCTACGGGCGCATTCAATCCAGAGACGGAATTACCTCCACGTCCCGGAAGCGGACGCATTAACAAGTGAGGCAACACTGATTGATAATACACTACGAAAAAAGAAAATGCCTAAAATTACATCATTTCTGTACGCTGGCCAACAGCAACCAGTCAACAGTTACAGAAACTGGCACATCAATGCACAATTTGGTAAAATTTCAGATAACCTCGCAAAATTTAAAATATCGCAACTACGGACTTGCATTTAAAACACCAACAGCATATTAAAATTTTCATTGAGTAGTAAAGACAAACTGCACCTTTTGGCACGGAGTGGTATGTATAAAATCACAAGCAAACACTGTGGAAAGTATGGTATTAGTCACTCAGGCAGAGTTGTGACAGTTAAGCGTGATTAAGAAATAAACATTCAACCTTTACCGATCGCCTTTTAACAAAAAACCAATCATATGATGTAGACTGTAAAATCTTGCATTCTGTTAAGGAAAGGAGAAAGATGACCCTATAGGAAATACTGGAAATCTCCAAACTTGTTCCAAAACTCTAAATGGGTTTGAAAATAATTCGCTTATTCAATTCTACGATCAATTCCTAATAAATTAGGAGTAGTTGCATTATTTCTATCAATTGCAATCTTAATAATTCTACCATTTTCTGTTCCTATCCCCCTTCAGAATGAAGTGGATAACTTCTCCACCATAATTATCTTTTATTGCCTTGAAGATAGATTATACACATTTATAATATATTTTAACCTTAATGAGTAGTCTCAAGCGGTTCATAAAGTAATGACTATTGTATTTTTGTAACACCGTTATCCACAGATACACAGGCACCAAATTTGTTTCTAATCGAACATTACTCTGTTTTTGCTGCAGAGCAAAACTGACCCGATTAAATTCTGTCGTAACTCTGAAGCTGTGAACACACTGACGACTTGCGAAATCTTGCCAGCTATTCGTCAAAGTCAGTATCACTGATCAATTAGAAAATATTTGCTGTAAAAAAATTCACTCCGTCACTCTGTACAGGGATCGAAACAGACAGATCATTTGCTTTTTGTTGTACTTTTTCATATGTCAAATATAACTAAGATGTAGGAAGAAAATCCTTTGTTAAGTTTCTGTTCTGGTTGCTCATTATTAAATGTACACTGCGTTACAGGAGCATATTCCTCCTTTCTGCGGCAGCTGAATCAGATTACAAACTAGAAATCAGCTCAGTATTCGCTCATATGAATCTGAAACAACGGTTAGGAAACTAATACATTTTTCTTCGAGTAGCAAACTGAAAATTAGTTACGGAAAATCCTTCATTTTCATTACTGAGTTGACCATGTATTTTAAGCTGGTTATTGATTATGCCCACAGTCTAAATAGAGCAACAGGAGAAGGTTTTAAGAAGGGAGAAATTGTCCCATATGCAAGCACATGTCCGATAGTGGTATAATTATCTCATTGGAAAAATAAGCAGGTGTATTTTACGTCGATAGCCAACAGAAGGCTTTCATCTATAAACCACACCCTCGTCCGTTTGTCAGATTTGGAATTCCGATATTTATGAATTCTATATTTTTGGCTGTGAGAATTTCATTTGTTTCTGTAGTGTTTGTTTTAGCAAAAGGTTTCAGATCACGTCTTGTATGTAATCAGTGTTTTATCCTTCTGTTGCGACGGTACTGATGCTAGTTTGCCAATATAAACGACTTTTTCCTGCCATATTTCACTGAACGACGCTAATGGTTTTCCATCCCGAACGTGTCAGTTTCTGCGATGTTGTTTTCAGTGAAATATAAATTCCTAAATCCTGGGCGCAATTACTCAATACTAAAACTACATGTTACTATAAAAAAAAAATCTTGGAAGACACAATACTTTGCGTCTCTTCATCGCGCATATCAAACTATACAAACAGAAAACTAAAATTATGATGATTTGTGAGCTTGTAAGTTACTTACGCGATTTTGTAAGTATTAACCGTCAGTCACAGAACGCAACACGCTCATGTTTTTGCGTCTCGACATTTGGATGCGGAAGCGTGACTTCTGACAATGGAAGGCCATTGCAGTAACCTTCAATAAACGTTGATAATATTTTTTGCCAATCAAAACATATCTTTTGCTGAAAAAGAAAGGTACTTCGTACTAACCTCGTAACCGTTATCACTTATCTGTGTGTCAATGATATGACAAACTCTTTGTTGTCAGGATATCAACTGTCGTCCGTGAACCTAACAGACGGGAAGTAGAGCATTACGCTGTGTGCGTAATACAGCTAACACTGAGGCCCTGGTATCACTTACTACTCAGCGATTTGTAGACCCAAATATTGTGCGGTTGAGGCATTTTAGTAGTATTGCTGATCCGATATCAACAAGATAGCCGCCATTAATTTTCTGCGTCAGATCAAAATCTCGAAAGCCTTATTGTTTCCGTTGTTTCGGCTTTTGTAAACGGCCTCAGTTGTAGTAAGACAACACATCTGTTTTTCCAGAAACTTGGTAACCTGAAAAATTCTCGGAAATAACGGAAATGTTTCCTCTTATGAAGCAATCTGTACTGGATTGTGAATTCGAGCCTTTTATAAATTTCGAAAACTTACATGCGGGTCTGTTTCAGGCGTTAGTATCTGCAGTGGGACAGCCGGAGTGGCCGTGCGGTTCTAGGCGCTACAGTCTGGAGCCGAGCGACCGCTCCGGTCGCAGGTTCGAATCCTGTCTCGGGCATAGATGTGTGTGATGTCCTTAGGTTAGTTAGGTTTAATTAATTCTAAGTTCTAGGCGACTGATGACCTCAGAAGTTAAGTCGCATAGTGCTCAGAGCCATTATCTGCACTGAATCAACAGACTGAAGAAATTACTGTCATTACATCACATGATGAGTAAGATTCATTTGCTTCTAAATAAGAATTCAGCGACATGTAATACATACACAAGAGACATCCTGTGCAAAGTGTTGTTTTTCTAAAACGAATAAATTGTATTTTGATGAATTTTTTTTTTAAATTCTAAAACAAAAAGAAAACACTATGCAAATTAATAGTGTCAGAAAAGCTCTTGGTCAGAGTAAGTGTTACAATGACAGATTACGCCACACACATGTGGTTGGTTGGTTTGGGGAAGGAGACCAGACAGCGTGGTCATCGGTCTCATCGGATTAGGGAAGGATGGGAAAGGAAGTCGGCCGTGCCCTTTCAGAGGAACCATCCCGGCATTGGCCTGGAGTGATTTAGGGAAATCACGGAAAACCTAAATCAGGATGGCCGGACGCGGGATTGAACCGTCGTCCTCCCGAATGCGAGTCCAGTGTCTAACCACTGCGCCACCTCGCTCGGTACTGACACATGTGTCTTCTCTGCAGACGTTTTCAAAAAGCTGCCGCCTATCTGCGGAGAACACGCTATCTGCAAGACGGGATAGTAAACATCGTTGCTTATGTAAACAGGCCATTAGTGCTCATGTTGAAGAAAGCGAGAAATAAATAATGGCAGTTTGCCTGCGAAGGAGAACACGTGGATCACGACACGGAAGTACTGATTGAGTTCTCATCTTTTACGCTCTTCTCATTGGCCGTTAATGAAATACACATATTCTCAGTCAGGTAAACTAATGCGAAAACTTTCAAAACGGGTAATCTCGCGCACAGTATTTGTGCCAGTATCGTACGTACCTACATGAACTGTGCTAGTACCGTACGTACCTACGTGAACTGCGATATTTATTGATGGGAGTTGGCGTGCTGTGTTTCCAGAGATGATTCGCTCGGAAAGCTTGATTGTTAGACGACGAAAGTCCACCCACAAACGTGCCGAAGGAAATGTAACATTCCGCTGACTTGCAACTGTTATGGTGAGGAACCATAATGTACGTTTTTCTGTCTTCTTAGCTTAATTACGCAAAAGATTCTTACATACCCTTTCATCAAACTCCTACCGAGGATGGGTGGTTAGAGGGTGTTCTGTTTCTTTCGTTTTAGTGGTCCAAAACCACTCGTCCAGCAGAGTCGTACAGAAAAACCTTACCGAAGAAATTTCTCAAAGATAAGACCTGTTGACAAGAAGCCTAGTGGGCCCTGGTGGTTAGAATGTCTGCTGCAGTTTTTGATCGAGTGCATCAGTTTTAAAGCAATGTGGTAACAAACGCCTCTTGAGCCTAACAATTAAGTTTGTCATATAACTTCCCCTCGTTTTGCTTACGCGACTGAATGTACAACCACTAAAGTATTACGTTTTTATCTCAACTCAGTGAGATCAATGCCAACTCTAACCTTGCTGTAGTCGTGATGCACAAAAAGTTGTAGACAGTAACAGTCAGTCCATAATAAACATAGAACAGCTACGATATCGGAAGAATACTTTCGAAAGTTTTATCTACAATACGCGATCAGCGACCTCGGATCACAGAATATTACTGCATGATATGATTACGTGATGAATGTAGTCACAAATAATCCAGCTAACAAGGCCACAAAGATAAATGTGGTATTAGCACTTGAGGAGCCTTCTGTTATTTAATGTTGTTACGTGGCCTTCATGTTAATAAACGAGGTTATAGTTTGCTGTCCCACAAAAACTTGCTTTAGTAATACATATGTGAAGTCGTTTACGAAATTATAAAATGGAGACGGTGAATTCCGAAGGCATGCAAATAACTGATTTATGTACCCGTACACAGGTGAAGCTGTCGTTCTACTGGAAATCTCATATTGTCTTCGTTGAATGAAGTAAAAGGGTCTAAAAATTAATCACTTTCAATTGACCACTTTCTCAAAGGTATCACGTACGCTTTTGGAAGCCTTATCCCTGCGAATCGCAGTAGTACATTAATTTCTTCTCTTGAATTATACACCTCAACGGACAAAATGGAAAATACTTCGTACAGTGAGAACCTCAATGAATGTTATGATTGTGATAGATCACCAGGTTAATGGATCCCATATGACACAGAATAGGGACTGAAAAGTTTTCAACATTATAACTATTTTTCACATACTTTGATGATGAATGTAGGAGGCGACGAAGCTTCTGATTTGTTGTTGACGTAATCCCAAATTGAATTCTGTGTCATATGTATTACTTATTAAACAGTTCTTTTCTAATTTTTATTGGTGTCGATTACACAATTTTGGGATTTCTTAATGAGCAGAATACTGTCTCATTTCCATATCCCTATAAAAGCAGTATTTATCTATAGGTTTTGCAATTGCATCCTCAAA
Source organism: Schistocerca cancellata (assembly GCF_023864275.1). Taxonomy (NCBI): domain Eukaryota; kingdom Metazoa; phylum Arthropoda; class Insecta; order Orthoptera; family Acrididae; genus Schistocerca; species Schistocerca cancellata. Next base: position 340,165,064 of record NC_064626.1, on the reverse strand, counting down.
GAAATTGAACTGAGAACTGCCAAGTAACGCTTTTTTAATTACTTACAAAGTGTGACTCGGGCATGGATGTGTGTGATGACTTTAGGTTAGTTAGATTTAAGTAGTTCTAAGTCTAGTGGACTGAAGACCTCAGATGTTAAGTTCCATAGTGTTTGGAGCCATTTTGAACAAAGTGTAACCAACTGTAGAAATTGTTACAGAGAGAATTCAGTCGTAGTTGGAAATAAAGATGGTTTTATTAATTCTTCATTTGCGACGCGTTTCGCCTGCATTTAAAGATATATTCAGACAATCTAGGAAAATTGCAAAACCCAGTACAAATATAATGGCCATATACGAAAATCTAAAACAACAAACCACATAAAAGTTCTTTAACTCTACAAACATAAAATTTACAGGTCATAAATTGCCTTTGGGGCCGGAGTATTTGATAAAGATGAAATGAGATGATTATTTACCCATAGTTCGGTAAGTGTTGAATTTTTATATTTCTTACTATGGGAGCCAGTACATCCTTTAGCTACCACCCCCGCCCCCCTAAACGCAATTTAGGACCTGTAATTTTAATGCTTGTAGAGTTAAAGAACTTTTACGTGGTTTGTTGTTTTAGATTTTTGTATATGGCCATTATATTTGTACTGGATTTTGTAATTTTCCTAGTTTGTCTGGAGATGTCTTTAAATACAGGCGTACCGCGTCGCAAGTGAAGAACTAATAGAACCACCTTCATTGCAACTGTGACTGAATTCTCTCTGAAACATAACCACTGTTGCTGTACCGGTGACACAGAGTTTGAGACTGGATTGGAAGGACTTTTGATAGAAGTTATTTTCTTTTTACTATGAAGCCACAAGATATAAATTAGATTTCGTGTTCAGTGTGAACAGAACAGAAATTGTTTTCTTTTAACTATGAGGCCACAAGATATAAATTAGATTTCGTGTTCAGTGTGAACAGAACTGTTTGATAATGCATGAACATTTGTTCACCAAATGCGGCTTTTACCATCTGAAGACGGCTACTGTGGGCGAAACGGGTCACGACTGTGTTAAGAAATAAACAACTTTATAATATGTGAGTCAAATGGCTCTGAGCACTATGGGACTTAACATCTGAGGTCATCAGTCCGCTAGACTTAGAACTACTTTAACCTAACTAACCTAAGGACATCACACACATCCATGCCCGAGGCAGGATTCGAACCTGCGACCGTAGCAGCAGCGCGATTCCGGACTGAAGCGCCTAGAACCGGTCGTCCACAAAGGCCGGCATATACCAGTTAACATCACCTGAAACGAAATATCATTTTTTCCAAATGCATAAGTGATCAAAAGTATTCGGAAAGATATATGCAGCCATTAGTATAGGGTGTATCCACCCTCCGCCTTTATCATGGCTTGAACTCTGCTGATAATTTGAGTGAGGCGCCTGTCTGTGGACGAACGGCTGCCCATTCTTCCACAACAGCTGAAACCGGGGAAGGTAGCGATGTTGGACGATGGTCTCTAGGGCAAGGTCGGCGTTCTTACTCATCCCAAAGGCTTTCCACTGGATGCAGGTTGGGACGCTGGACGGAGTGTTTCCTTTTAAGAATGTTATTGTTCATAAACTATTGGCTCACAAATGCTGGGCTAAGAAAGATGGCATTTATCATGCTAATATAAACTATCATTGTCTCCGAACTGTTCTTCTAATGTACTCAGTACACAATCCTGTAGAATGCTTCCCGATCCTTGCTCATTTAGCGTTTTCTTAAGTACAATTAGAGTACCACAGCCGTAGCACAAAATAATCCAATATCGTAACACCAACTCCACCATACTTCACTGTTGGCACTACACGTAATGGCAGGTAACGCTCTCCAGGCATTCACAAAACCCTTCCATCGGCTTGCCACAGGGTATAGCTTGATTTATCATTCCAAATCACTTTCTCCTAGTCACTGCCCATTGACGTCTTTCTTAACACCACTTCAAGCTTCACTTAGCATTGACTACAGAAACGTGTGGTTTATGAGGAGCCCATTATTTTTTTAAACTCAGTATGCACAGTCATTGTGCTAGCCGGATTGCTGGTAACACTTCGGAACTCCTTCCGCTGATTTTATGCGATTTTTTACAACCAACCTCGGGAATGCTCGACGTTCCCTGTCTGTCAGTATTCGAGATTGCCTGGTCTAGACGTAGTTGTGATTGTTCCTTCGTGATTCCACTTCGCAGTCACATCACAGTCTCTGATGGACGTGGTAACCAGGTGACATCCAATGCTTAGTCCACGTTCGAAGCACTGATCTCTCTTGACCGCTCCATTCCGCTGTTACTGGTTCTCTACTGACAACAAAATACTCCGACATCCTTCTATAGTGGCGGTTCCGCCTCTGGTGACATCTGGTGGTCAGTTCCGCATTGCATATGGGTGTCCGGATACTTTTGATCAGGTAATGTATACCTTTCAAGCACTTTAATTCGTGCACAAAAGAGGCGCCGAACCCAAAAAAGTCTGGAAATACACTCCTGGAAATGGAAAAAAGAACACATTGACACCGGTGTGTCAGACCCACCATACTTGCTCCAGACACTGCGAGAGGGCTGTACAAGCAATGATCACACGCACGGCACAGCGGACACACCAGGAACCGCGGTGTTGGCCGTCGAATGGCGCTAGCTGCGCAGCATTTGTGCACCGCCGCCGTCAGTGTCAGCCAGTTTGCCGTGGCATACGGAGCTCCATCGCAGTCTTTAACACTGGTAGCATGCCGCGACAGCGTGGACGTGAACCGTATGTGCAGTTGACGGACTTTGAGCGAGGGCGTATAGTGGGCAAGCGGGAGGCCGGGTGGACGTACCGCCGAATTGCTCAACACGTGGGGCGTGAGGTCTCCACAGTACATCGATGTTGTCGCCAGTGGTCGGCGGAAGGTGCACGTGCCCGTCGACCTGGGACCGGACCGCAGCGACGCACAGATGCACGCCAAGTGCCGTAGGGGACCGCACCGCCACTTCCCAGCAAATTAGGGACACTGTTGGTCCTGGGGTATCGGCGAGGACCATTCGCAACCGTCTCCATGAAGCTGGGCTACGGTCCCGCACACCGTTAGGCCGTCTTCCGCTCACGCCCCAACATCGTGCAGCCCGCCTCCAGTGGTGTCGCGACAGGCGTGAATGGAGGGACGAATGGAGACGTGTCGTCTTCAGCGATGAGAGTCGCTTCTGCCTTGGTGCCAATGATGGTCGTATGCGTGTTTGGCGCCGTGCAGGTGAGCGCCACAATCAGGACTGCATACGACCGAGGCACACAGGGCCAACACCCGGCATCATGGTATGGGGAGCGATCTCCTACACTGGCCGTACACCACTGGTGATCGTCGAGGGGACACTGAATAGTGCACGGTACATCCAAACCGTCATCGAACCCATCGTTCTACCATTCCTAGACCGGCAAGGGAACTTGCTGTTCCAACAGGACAATGCACGTCCGCATGTATCCCGTGCCACCCAACGTGCTCTAGAAGGTGTAAGTCAACTACCCTGGCCAGCATGATCTCCGGATCTGTCCCCCATTGAGCATGTTTGGGACTGGATGAAGCGTCGTCTCACGCGGTCTGCACGACCAGCACGAACGCTGGTCCAACTGAGGCGCCAGGTGGAAATGGCATGGCAAGCCGTTCCACAGGACTACATCCAGCATCTCTACGATCGTCTCCATGGGAGAATAGCAGCCTGCATTGCTGCGAAAGGTGGATATACACTGTACTAGTGCCGACATTGTGCATGCTCTGTTGCCTGTGTCTATGTGCCTGTGGTTCTGTCAGTGTGATCATGTGATGTATCTGACCCCAGGAATGTGTCAATAAAGTTTCCCCTTCCTGGGACAATGAATTCACGGTGTTCCTATTCCAATTTCCAGGAGTGTAGATGCAGCTGCCCGAAACCGGTTTCGGTGTGTTTCCGCACGTGCGATATTAGCTGTCACTCATCTGAACGCATGTACTTCTGCCGCAACCTTCAGCTATTATGTCATTAGTATCGGTTTTGCAGAGAGGTTAAACTTTTTGCGGCCGAGTCAAAACCGAACACTTGGTTAGGCGATTCCACAGCAGTGTGTGCCGCCGCCAGCTGGGACTTGGCGCGAGGCCAGCCGAGTGTGACGCAACGGCGCGAGGCGGACGCGTCCCGCCGCGTCGTCACAGACACACACACAGCACGAAAGGAGGTCCACCGGCTTATCGGCGCGTCTCGCTGGCCGGCTAATGACTTGTAAACGACACCTCCTTGTTCGTCGCATGCGCAACAAGCTCAGACTACGTCACGTTTAGTCGGATACGCAACTCGCTTACACCACGACGTTTCAGATCCAGTAGATAGCTGCGGGACACAAACACCGTTTTTGCGGGTCAACTGTCTCACGACCCTCAGGACACTGTATTCATTATCCTCAAGCGAAATAAAATCTCACTGCCCCCTTTTTTGGCTTCATGTTACTGGAAGTGTCGTGAATAGCCATCGCAACACTGCTCCTGTATGATATTTGTCCAGCTGGATACCAGTTTTCTGCATACTGAGACGTTCGCGATACGCCATACAAGTAGGGAAGGATGAGTAATGGTACCAGAAGTGCTGACAGACGACCATCGTGTGGTGGCTTGGGGATTGCAAATTTAGGTGTGGAATGAGCTAACTCCTGGAATTTCTTTGTTAAAATTGATGGTGAACCCCTTTGTTTTGCACAGTGCCCTTTGCTACCAGTTTTGGACAAACGACCATAACGAAGCAGCCGCGCGGGGTAGCCACGCGATCTATGGCGCCTTACCACGGTTCGAGCGGCTGCCCCAGTCGGAGGTTCGAGTCCGCCCTCGGGCATGGATGTGTGTGTGTTGTTCTTAGCGTAAAGTAGCTTAAGTTGTACCGTAGTAACTTTCCAGCCGTTCATGCCACCTTATGCTTGATAATGGTCATGTGACCGAAACTAATACCGAAGCGCATTGTTGAATTTTAACAAGTATTTGGCGGCTGAATATCTCCACCTACAAACATACATAAATCCTGGTATTTCCCAGTCAGCATTGCCAATATAACGATTGGCTTTGGTTTTGCGGACTGTCGTGAGTGCCGGAGGGATGCGGCGGAGAGACAGTAGTGTCCGTCTGGTATGGCGGCCGACGTGGCGACACGGCGCAGCGCGGTGTCCAGGTGATTAGTAGTTGCGAGGCGTGCCCGGGTGAAAGCGTTCACGCTTCGCCAGCCGCCGGCAGCAGGCGGTCCTCCCGCAATCCCGCGCCATGCTGCGGCTGCGGCTGCGTGCCTACCGGCGAAAGGCGCAACTCTGCTGCTACGCGCTTTCAGCAGCCGAGCAAGTCTGTCACCTCGCGGTTCTTCGGGCAAGGGCAATTCACGAGTCGGACACCGCCTCTTAATGTATGCTGTGCGACGAATCGCGAAGTGTGGCTGGTCCTGTTACCTGCCCCTCTAATGTTGCTGGCTGTGGATCCTGGACTACCGAAGGCACCAATGGATGTCACAAGGCGCTAGCTATCCTAGCGGACGTTTCCTTAGTTGCATGTGTCACGAGAGCTATTATGGCTCTCCTCTTTTCAAAGATATACGACTGCCTGAAGAACTTGGGAGACGCCATATTGGATTTCGCCGGTTTTAGCTGAATCATATTCGGTTGGTTTTACGAGTATATTCCGTTGGTGCGTACGTTCGTACGGTTTTTCCTCCACAACAGATACACATGATAGAAACATAAGTCACCAACAATACATTCTCCTTCAGTATTAACAACAGTCTGCCAACGCAGGAATAACTTTTCGATTCCGTGACTGCAGAAATCTCATGGCTTTGAGGCGAAGAACTTTTCGAGTCTTGTTCGGAGCGCGTTTTCATCCGGAAAGAAGTCCCTTGAAGATTGGCGAACAGAGAGTAGAAAAGGTGAAAATCTGACGGCACCAGATCAGGTGAATACACTACTGGCCATTAAAACTGCGACACCAAGAAGAAATGCAGATGATAAACCAGTATTCATTGGATACATATACAGGGCTATTACAAATGATTGAAGCGATTTCATACATTCACTGTAGCTCCATTCATTGACATATGGTCACGACACACTACAGATACGTAGAAAAACTCATAAAGTTTTGTTCGGCAGAAGCCGCGCTTCAGGTTTCTGCAGCCAGAGCGCTCGAGAGCGCAGTGAGACAAAATGGCGACAGGAGCCGAGAAAGCGTATGTCGTGCTTGAAATGCACTCACATCAGGCAGTCATAACAGTGCAACGACACTTCAGGACGAAGTTCAACAAAGATCCACCAAATGCTAACTCCATTCGGCGATGGTATGCGCAGTTTAAAGCTTCTGGATGCCTCTGTAAGGGGAAATCAACGGGTCGTCCTGCAGTGAGCGAAGAAACGGTTGAACGCGTGCGGGCAAGTTTCACGCGTAGCCCGCGGAAGTCGACGAATAAAGCAAGCAGGGAGCTAAACGTACCACAGGATGGTGCTCCACCGCACTTCCATCATGATGTTCGGCATTTCTTAAACAGGAGATTGGAAAACCAATGGATCGGTCGTGGTGGAGATCATGATCAGCAATTCATGTCATGGCCTCCACGCTCTCCCGACTTAACCCCATGCGATTTCTTTCTGTGGGGTTATGTGAAAGATTCAGTCTTTAAACCTCCTCTACCAAGAAACGTGCCAGAATTGCGAGCTCGCATCAACGATGCTTTCGAACTCATTGATTGGGGACATGCTGCGCCGAGTGTGGGAGGAACTTGATTGTCGGCTTGATGTCTGCCGAATCACTAAAGGGTCACATATCGAACATTTGTGAATCCCTAAAAAAACTTTTTGAGTTTTTGTATGTGTGTGCAAAGCATTGTGAAAATATCTCAAATAATAAAGTTATTGTAGAGCTGTGAAATCGCTTCAATCATTTGTAATAACCCTGTACTAGAACTGACATGTGATTACATTTTCACGCAATTTGGGTGCATAGATCCTGAGAAATCAGTACCCAGAACAACCACCTCTGGCCATAATAACGGCCTTGATACGCCTGGGCATTGAGTCAAACAGAGCTTGGATGGCGTGTACAGGTACAGCTGCCCATGCAGCTTCAACACGATACCACAGTTCATCAAGAGTAGTAACTGGCGTATTGTGACGAGCCAGTTGCTCGGCCACCATTGACCAGACGTTTTCAATTGGTGAGAGATCTGGAGAATGTGCTGGCCAGGGCAGCAGTCGAACATTTTCTGTAACCAGAAACGCCCGTACAGGACCTGCAACGTGCGGTCTTGCATTACCCTCTGAAATGTAGGGTTTCGCAGGGATCGAATGAAGGGTAGAGTCACGGGTCGTAACACATCTGAAACGTTACGTCCACTGTTGCCGTCATTGAGGTGACCGAGACGTGTAACCAATGGCACCCCATACCATCACGCCGTGTGATACGCCAGTATGGCGATGACGAATACACGCTTCCAATGTGCGTTCACCGCGATGTCGCCAAACACGGATGCGACCATCATGATGGTGTAAACAGAACCTGGATTCATCCGAAAAAATGACGTTTTGCCATTCGTGCACCTAGGTTCGTCGTTGAGTACACCATCGCAAGCGCTCCTGTCTGTGATGCAGCGTCAGGGGTAACTGCAGCCATGGTCTCCGAGCTGATAGTCTATGCTGCTGCAAACGTCGTCGAACTGTTCGTGCAGATGGTTGTTGTCTTGCAAACGTCCCCATCTGTTGACTCAGGGATCGAGACGTGGCTGCACGATCCGTTACAGTCATGCGGATAAGATGCCTGTCATCTCGACTGCTAGTGATACGAGGCAGTTGGGATCCAGCACGACGTTCCGTATTACCCTCCTGAACCCACCGATTCCATATTCTGCTAACAGTCATTGGATCTCGACCAACGCGAGCAGCAGTGTCGCGATATGATAAACCGCAATCGCTATAGGCTACAATCCGACCTTTATCAAAGTCGGAAACGTGATGGTACGCATTTCTCCTCCTTACACGATGCATCACAACATCGTTTCACCAGGCAACGCCGTCAACTGCTGTTTGTGTATGAGAAATCGGTTGGAAACTTTCCTCATGTCAGCACGTTGTAGGTGTCGCCACCGGCGCCAACCTTGTGTGAATGCTCTGAAAAGCTAATCATTTGCATATTACAGCATCTTCTTCCTGTCGGTTAAATTTCGCGTTTGTAACACGTCATCTTCGTGGTGTAGCAATTTTAATGGCCAGTAGTGTAAGGTGGATGCGGAACACAGCTCCGGTATAGTGCTTTTTGTCAGTCCAGCAGAATGCGGGCGAGCGTTATGGTGGAGTAACATCGCTTCACGCAGTCTTCCTTGTCGTTGTGCTTGGACGGCGTCTACAAAACGTCTCAGTTGTAGACAATAAATGTCAGCAGCTATGCTTACGCCTCGGAGAGGCAATTCGTAGTACACCATCTTCGCTGTTCCACCAGATACGTACCTTTATCTTTTATCGATGTGCGTGCATTTGACGACGAACAAACAGAGATGCACGTATGGCTACCCGCTGATTTTTGTTATTTTGTCTTATAGCATGCGATAGTCACACACACTATTTTTTAACCTTCCCCTTTGCATGCGAACGCCGCACGGCGATGGAATTATCACATTTCATCACATTTGCCACTTATCGAATACACTGTCGTGGATCATTGTGGATTAATGCGTTTCACTGATATTCAGCAATACCAAAGGTCTTCCTGAATGTGGAGTTTTACTAATGTCAAAACGATCCTCCTTAAAACGAGAAAACCATTTTCGTTTCCAATGGTACTACCATATACACGTCGCAAATGTTTCTGTTTGCGTCCGCTGATGTCACCTCTCTACTGAACTCAAACAGAAGACTACGTCGGAAAAGTTACCGATTTCTTAGTCCTTTTTCTTGCTTCACAACTGAGAAGTTTCCAACTTCATTATCACGACTTGCATGAGTTTCATAGAAAGGAATATGTTCCCCATAAGTAAAAGACGGCATACCTATGTTTAACTGATTAGAGCTTGTCGATTTCGGCGCCCCGGTTAGTAAATATTACACAAATAATCAAGAAGTCTAGGATTTAATCTCGCATTGATCCTACACTAGTTTTTTTCATTCATCCCTTTTTTCACGTCTGGTGACGATTTGCTAACGTGAAAACTTCGAAGTTGCACAGAGGTACGGAATCCATGTTAAACTGGAGAAGCCAGCTGTTGGTTAGGTTAGTATCCCATGTAAGGCCATTTCGTATGGGCCACGTACGTTTGAAAAATATTCAAAGATGTGACGGATGAGTGTTTTGTAAGCAGTCTACGTCGTAGACAGCCTGTTAAATTGCTCTTTGAGCGCCGGCCGAAGTGGCCGAGCGTTTCTAGGTGCTACAGTCTGGAACCGCGCGGCCGCTACGGTCGCAGGTTCGAATCCTGCCTCGGGCATGGATGTGTGTGATGTCCTTAGGTTAGTTAGGTTTAAGTAGTTCTAAGTTCTAGGGGACTGACGACCTCAATCGTTAAGTCCCATAGTGCTCAGAGCCATTTTTTGCTCTTTGAGCCTTTCACTTTACAATCCTGGAATTAGTCTTCTTTTAATTTCGACCTACCATTTTTTTTCAAAATTTGCACTGTCTGATCTCAAAGTCTCTGCATAGTAATCCCATGCTAGTGGTAACGGAATGCGAAGGGCATAATTCCTAAGCAATTTGCAAAGACTGCAGAGACATATATCATTCCGTGCTTAACGACGAAGTTGCCTTTCTTATGACGTTATGAAAGTTAGCCAATCAGCATCACAAGTACAAGATGCAGCCACTCTCTCCCGAAGAGTAGGTAGTCTGTCATTCAGTATAAGCACTCTCTCTCTCTCTCTCTCTGCATTCTTCCATTACCGTCGCGTGAGGCTAGTTTATCTGCCTACAGTAGCTGCTGGTCTATAAGTTTAGCTCTGCGCTAATACGTTAAGCATAATTCATTTCCGTCTTCAGACGTCTGTCTTGTTATAGGTCGTGGACGAAAGACGTACAGATTGAAATCGGCAATTAAATGCGACTAAGTGGCAGTCAATAGGTCTGACTCACGTACAGAAGGCTCTGGTTTGCTCCCCGTACCTACCCATGATTTTTCTCTCTGTCTGAGTTCTAACACGATATCCTACCGTACGAGGGCGAGTGAAACGCTATCTGAAGGAGAAATAGCTTCTCTACATTCAAAAGTTGACATTAAAGGGCGAGAGAGATGGCATAACAACGTGTCCTTCGTTTAGTGTTAATCAATTACACATTAGGCATTGCTTCAAGCAACGGCTTGTTGACACGATCGCACAGAGTTCTGGGTCCGATCAGGGAGTTATTCGTTGTATGTAGACCTGCAGGCTTTCGTGTCCATTGTCACTCAAGGTAAAGTATTTTTTCTACAAAAAATGGTTCAAATGGCTCTGAGCACTATGGGACTCAACTGCAATGGTCATAAGTCCCCTAGAACTTAGAACTACTTAAACCTAACTAACCTAAGGACATCACACACATCCATGCCCGAGGCAGGATTCGCACCTGCGACCGTAGCGGTCGTGCGGTTCCAGACTGCAGCGCCTTTAACCGCGCGGCCACTCCGGCGGGCTTTTTTTCTACAAGATCGTCGTTTCGAGTCCTATTCAGGGGTCTTCTTCAGGATAATCTGATGTTTCTTGTAAGCTGAACACTACATTACGTTATATTCCCCTTTCTCGCGAATTTAGCTTACCAGCATAGCACCTTTGAGACTTTTTCGTTATTAGAAATCCGTCAATGTTAAACTACAAATACAGAGACTATATCGACAAACTGCACATAAATGATTTATCTGCGACCAACAGGAAGTATATGCAGTACTGTTCATCAGTGATACTGCATATTGTCATTCTACTTCATACCCTTCAATTCCATTAGCAAAATGCTAAGAGAGGAGAGGGGAGAACTGAGATACCGAAATGCGCAACACGCTTCTGATCACATCTGCTAATCAGTGTAGGTTTGTTATTAGCAAAGAATTTATTAACCATAAATCTGTTTGGAACACCAAGATGTCAGCAATGTACTGCAGAGAGAGTACATCCAAACCTTTTACAAATAAAGGCAAAGGAAAATCATCCTGAAGGAAAAGTGAAACGATACATTTTTATTCATAAGGGAGTATATGCTAAGACAAGATAAAATCGATACCGTTGACTGACAACTGGCATTCGTAGACGATGAAGCATCAGTTTTGCGTTGTCCAAACATCGAACGCACTCTCTGAATATCTGAAGTGGACACTTCTTCTTGTCCACATATTCCAAACTACAGTTATCGGTGCCAACACCTGCGATGCAGAAGGAGCTTCAGTTAGTTGGACGAGAACAATCTGTAGATAAGGCACATTCCGTCAACAGGCTGTGCTAACTCCCTCCTGCATATAGGACGAATATGATCACAGAATGTGATTAGCGAAGTTACTACCTGTTAGTATGACCACGGGAGGAAACGAATTGGACAGAGCCTCCGCGATCCTCTTGGGATATTGTGAGTGCCACATATACTCTTTTGTGAATGGCGAGAAAAGAAATGAAACTGTCTGGTTGGCTGAAACTGTGTGCCGGATTGTCACTCGAACCTGGAACGTTTGCCTTTGGTGGGCAAGCGCTGTAATGACTGACCTATCCAAGCACGGCCCATGACTTACACCCACAGCTTTACTTCCACTAATACCTACATTCCCACATTCCAAACTTCACAGAAGTTCGCCAGCTTTAATTGTGAGAACAGCACTCCTTGACGAAAGGATACTGCGGAGACGTGGCTTAGCCAAGCGTGGGGGACTGTTCCCAGAATGAATTTTCATTATGGAGCGTAGAGTGTGCTTATTTGAAACTCACTGGCAGACTAAAACTGCGTGCGGCACTGGGACACGAAGCTCGGACCTTTGACTTGAGCGGGCAAGTGGTCTACCGACTTTACTACCCAAGTACTCCTATGACTCACGACCGGCCGCACTGGCGGAATTACAGCTGTGAGGACGGGTCGTCAGTCGTGCTCAGGTAGCTCACTCGGTAGGGAACTCGCCCGCGAAAGGCAGAGGTCCGAGGTTTTAGTCTTCCACCAATTTCAAATCAGCACATGACGTAGCTGTACAAGGAACATTTCGCTGTCGACGGAACATTTCGCTGTAGACGCGTTTCACTCTAATAAGGAAAGAAAGAGGTCTTCAACTTCTAGTATCACACTAGAGCACTATTCCAAAATGCTGCAAAGTGTGCATTTAACATCCGGTGTAACAATACTGCTTGTATGAATTCTGAAGAATCGGATGAAACGTAATTAAGCTATCAACTTGGCCCGTCCTAGTACTTTTACTGATGACTGCTCATTCTGTACAGCATCTGGAAAAAATAAAATAAAAAAATATCTGACACTTTGTTGTTCGCTTGTAAGATGTACAGCCCATTAGGCTCATGAATATACCATAAAAAGTCAGGAGATACAGCAGAAGTTCTTCTAGAGAGGTGTTTCTCATGCACACTGGCCGAACTACAGTTCCTTAAATTTACCTGAGTGTAGCCGAGAAAAAGTGGGACTGTAGTATTAGCAAAAAACTGTCATTACGCAACAAAAAATGGCATACACTTTCAAAATATTCAAGGACCTGAGCCGAACTAATAAGGTTACGATTTCAAAACAGGCTGTCTACAAATTTGTCCATTTCTTGTTAGTGGCACCGATGTAATAGGCTTATTATGGAAGAATGAAAGGCGATTTTGATTCGGTCGACCTTCATGGAAAATTTTCAGTTGTCAAATATCAAAGGGCCGTCGTAGTAACCTTGAACAGAAACTAGGAACATATCTCACTACTGAAAGGAACATAACCGTTTAGTTTAATGAGGAGAATAAAAATTGTTGTCGCCTGCTTTCCATAGCTTTTTATTTATCGTTTTCTAAGTTTCTTGTGAGAGCTCTGCACGCCGTGTTCTCGAAAAGTCTCCTCACCTGCCTTGGTAGATAGTGTCGAGCTGCTGCCTGCTGCTTTCAGTGGACTGCTGGTTCTGGTATTTTGATTGTCCCTGGAGTGTGTATCACATTACACACTTCCTCTTCCATGGGTGTCGAGTCACTCTTACGTAATCACTCGTCGTTATGCAATCCATCTTCTGAACACTACTCTCCACTTTTTTTTCTTCACTCCGCTTTCTGAAGTCTAGTTTGTAAGTCACCTCACAAACCATTTTCAGCACAGTAATTGTAGCTTCGCTGTTGCCGTCAGAGTGTACTGTGTAATGTTGTCATCCACATTCACAAGGAAAAAAAGAAAAGAAACAACCTATAATAGGGCACATGTTTGAAATAAAACTACTGCATTTTGCGCTTAGGTAAGAGTAAATGACTGTTTCAAGAATTAATGTTTATCTTTGCAGATTATATTCATGACACCTGGGAAATCGTTGGAAGTCTCCAAAAGACTCCGCCCGACCTTTCTGCTGTGCCGTAATACAACTTGCTTTGCATAAGTGCCTTTAACAATGTCTATCCTATCATGAATATTAACATATTTCTGCTGAATGTGTATTCAGTAACTAAAGAACCTCTTCTTCCTAATGTGATCGAACAGTTGCTGTCCAATCGCTGCCTCATTGTTACACTTGTGACACATATAACAGGCCATGCAATGTCAAGAGCAGCGTATCTAACAACAGCAAACTGGTATTGAATTTAGTTAACATTTGCACCTAATGCAAACCATCAACATGAGAGACTTTTTTTTCAACATTGATGACCAGGTTCTACTGACCGTTTCCTCCATCTTTAACTATTCAAATACAAGCTAGAGAAACTGCCGAGTCCGATCAAGGAAAATCTGGGGAATGCTGGAATTTTTATTTTTGTTTTGTTTTTCGCCCACGTAGTCAAGAGTCCAGTAGAAAACTGTTAGTTATATAACTTGAAACCAATATATGGAATAGTTAAGTGCTTGACTTGGAAACCAAGAGGTCGCGATATCGAATCCCAGTCGGATCTTGGTGTTTTCAATCAGCGATACCCTCTCAACGATATGAGGAGTCGCCAGGAAGACACGTGGTTCAGATTCTACGTTAAATTGTAGGTCCCCTTTCCCGTTTGGATGACTGGGGTAAGTTAGGGACACACAAGTGGCCGAAGCGGTGTCCAATTGAAATCTTGTACCAGCCAGTGAGCTACACGAAATTATTATTATTAGACGGCATAACAGCTACCTAGAGGTACTTCTCGACCAGAAACGTGTCTTTAAGAAACTCTGGAATAATACAGAACTGGGACCTAATACGGCCAAATTAGGAGCGAATGTTTTTCCAGCCTGCCTAAATGGGTTCACATTAACACTTTCGATTATCTACGACGTTTCGTTGCCATACAATAGTTACAGCCCACACTGGACCTCTGTGAGAAACTGCATTTTAATTATAATCACTCGGTACTTTCCGAACAATGAACGCTTCCAAAAGTTCAGCTAATAGAAAGTTTCAGGTCATCTGGCTCTTGCAGAAAACACGTATTTTAGTAAACGGATGAAACGGTGCACGATTCCAGTTTCAAGTTGCCTATATAATGGCTTCCAACGGTAGTAAAAAGTTAATTTTCAATATTTTATATAATTATTGAGTGAATTTAAAAATTTGAAACGCTCTTATAACCCACTCATTACAAATATTACAGATAGAAACTATGAATTTGCCCTGAGACATCATAGTCATAACACGCAAATTATCCAGACTATGAAACTTCCTGGCAGATTAAAACTGAGTGCCCGACCGAGACTCGAACTCGCGACCTTTGCCTTTCGCGGGCACGTGCTCTACCATCTGAGCCACCGAAGCACGACTCACGCCCGGTACTCACAGCTTTACTTCTGCCAGAGTGAAAATCTCATTATCCAGACTGTGTCCATCCAGTGCTCGCTAATGTCCGATTAGCGATGTCCAACGAATTTTAAACATGATTTCAAACCATTTCTATGGATTTTTCGCTTGCACGTTTAACGTCAGATATTTAATACATTAACTCATTTCTAAAGAAATCAAAGTGTACTGCTGTTTTGTACAAGAGTGTTCGATTCTTTAAAGAATCGGGAAGAGAGAATTACTGATTTAGTTTAAAAATGTGTAATGATATCAAGGTGGCTGAGCACTGAGTGCCAAATCTATTATCTCTAATTTTGGTGTGTTTCTTTTTGGATGCGTCTGCTCATAAAATATTCGGTGCTAAATAATTATGAGGTCTTTAGTATTGTTCATCGTAACGTAATAAGACTGAATTTAATATTGCTGAACTGAAAACAAAACCAAAAGACTCGAGAATATAACAAGCCACCGCTTCTTGTATGTATTCAGAAACGAAAGTAGAATCTAACATTTAGAAAGGGGCATCGAAAAGGAATCAATTGTTTATTAAAATCAGTTACACAGGATATGCCATCATTTATCACGAAAAATGCACGACAAACGTCGCTTTACCTTCTTACTGACTTCCATCACGCATATATGTGCTACATTATCTAACAACAGACATCGCAAAGAAATCTGCATCGATTGTCAGGTGCGAAGATAGTTACAGAGTAGTTTTAAGTCTATTGGTGACAGTGCTCTAAAACGCTTTTTAGCAGAATTCTTGGTTCGTCGTTTGTTCACCTTTGGATCCTAAGAAAATCGATTAAGAAGAACAAGTATGTTGTCTGATCACTTTTCAAGGACATTGAACGCTCTGTACGTATTATTTGAACAACTGTCGTTGGATTTTATGTAATTCCAGTAGAAGCGTCATCAGTAAACCTCTCCTTAACCTGTAACATAGGAGTCTTATGTTTTTAACGCGTAGAAGTTTCCATTGCGACTTTCCGCCAGCTTCTGCAGTACAACAAAATGTGAAAGTATGCTGCTGCCAGGCACACACTCTGCCTCGTGTCATTTGAAAGGCTGCGAGCAAAGCAAGCACACAGGCGTGTTCAATGTCAGAACTCTGAAGGTTGTTTGAAACATGGTCGCCTATCTCGGCTCTCACCAAAGTCATATAACAGTCATAGAAACAACCTTTCAATCTCGCTTTCACTGGATAAGGACGCACGTCGTTCTCGTATTGTATTTGAGTGTGGCAGTGATCACGATGGCGGTCCTCTGGGGCTGTGACAGCAGAACATCGTTTAAGGTCCGTACTCAGCGTGTTGGCTCTTGGTCCCAATCCCAGTCTGAGAAAGATAAATGACCACTCCAACTCTTTTTAGCGTAGAGGCTTGTAAAAACGGTTCCTTTGAAGTTTGTCGTAAATACACGTTGACAATCTGTGAAGTCGAAGTAGCACTATTTTGGCAGAAGTCGAAGTAGCACTATTTTGGCAACGTGTATGATGGAAGAAGTCTTGAACGCTAAGACAAAAAAATTTAATTACTTGCAGACTCTGCTCCGGCCAATGAATGCCACAGGAGATTTTATTCTGTGTAACTGGGGTAGCCATCCGTTCCGATAAATAGCAACCTTCACCTTCTTCTCCCGACAAGAAACAATTTTGTCCCGATTTTGCAAAATTATGTTTCGAGCTCGGCTCGTGTGCGGAAGTAACGCCGTAGCTAGTGCAACATTAAATGCAGCCTCAGTTTTTATTTTATTTCATTTATATTATTACTCGGAAGATTGGAAGCCGTGGAAGAAAGGTGGATTTACTTTCTTAAGGAAACCGAAAACCCTGAACGCGAATGCCAACTGCTAAAATTATGCGAGTATGTATTTTCTATTCTCTCACAACGCCACTGCGGAAAGAGTATTTTCTCTGATGTCGGCCCAATGGACTGATGAAAGAATTAGACTGCTGCCAGTGACTATGGAATCAGTCTTACAGTGGCAGTTTAACTACAAGCTGATGTTCATGGAATTTTATAATTACGTAAAAGAGAAAAAAAAGACATGATGAGAAAGGTAAAATCTTCCGAAAAATATGATATACTAACTATTTCTGCCGCAGTAAGTTCCATGTAACAGAGTTGTAAATAAAAAGTAATTATATTAAATAAACGTTTTACTTAATTTCTTCACCTCCATCTCAGAATGTCCCGACAAGATCCCATCTGGATATGGCAATCCTATCTGTAACAAAACTACATAATTTTAAACAAAACAATAACAATAGGCATATACGTATGTTCAGGCTAGTAACGAGGCATATACATGGTGGCCAAAAACAGTCTGAAAAGCTTGTAAAGGAGTTGCAGGATGGATTGTCATGAGAAATACCTGTTAGAGAAAAATTCGATGCGTTGCGCCGTTTCCGAGTTAATTAGCATTGAAGTTAGCCAGTCAGGCTGTTGCGGACGCACATTCAAGCAGCCCGCCAGAGACGGTGTGGCGAAGCGCGTCCTTCGTTTGGTTTCTTAACGCCGAAAAGACAGGGATACAAAAATTAGACGTGGGACGGTAGTAGGGATCGAACCCAAGCCAAAGGCTGAGCAGTCTCTTGCGCTATCAATTACGCTATGGGAGCAACTGATACCAATTGTATCAGACGGGCCTCTTGAATATGCGCCCGCAACTGCCTGATTGGCTAACTTCAATGCTAAGTAACTCTGAAACGGTGCCAACGTATCGTTTTTTTCTTAACAATTGGTTCTCAGCACAACGTAGCTTGTGACACCCTTATAACCTTTTCACATTGTTTCTGACGACACTTAAATATGTTCCGGCCGATGAGTACATTCGTACCATATTTATTTACAAAGAGAGGGTGAACGTTCCTTAATTTCCATTTTTTTTTTGTACGTACATAAAAACATACGAGGCGTATTTTTTAAGTAAGTACCGTTTTGAAATTTAAAAAAAGACGTTCTAAGATATCTCAATGATTTTATTTTTACATGAAAGCCTGTACCTTAATCTACTTTTCTACATGATTTCCGTCAATACTGAGGCACTTGTCATAACGTTGTACCAGTTTCTGAATACCCTCCTCATAGAAGTCTGCCGCCTGACTTGTCAACCACTGCATCACCACTGTTTTGACTTCGTCTTCATCTTGAAGACGCTAACCGCCCAGGTGTTTCTTCAAGTGCAGGAACAAATGGTAGTCACTGAGCGCAAGATCGAGGCTGTACGGAGTATGATCTAGAGTTTCCCATCGAAAAGATGTGATGAGATCTGTGGTCTGATTCGCCACATGCGGACGGGCATTGTCTTGCAGTAAAACGATGCCCTTGCTCAACTTGTCACGTCTTTTGTTCTGAAACGAACGGCGCAGAGTGTGCAATGTCGTACAGTAAGCTGCTGCATTGATTGTCTCATTACGAGGCAGAAATTCCTCAAGCAGTACTCCTTTTCTGTCCCAAAAAACTGTGCACATGATTTTCTGGGCAGAAATTGTTTGCTTAAACTTCACTTTTATGGGTGAATCTGAATGCCGTCGTTCCATGGCTCAAAATGGCTCTGAGCACTATGGGACTTAACATCTATGGTCATCAGTCCCCTAGAACTTAGAACTACTTAAACCTAACTAACCTAAGGACAGCACACAACACCCAGCCATCACGAGGCAGAGAAAATCCCTGACCCCACCGGGAATCGAACCCGGGAACCCGGGGTCATTCAATGGACTGTTGCTTTGATTCTGGTGTGACGTAGGCCACTTATGTTTCATCGCTCGTAACAATTTGGCTTAAGAAATCATCACCGTCGTTGTGGTACCGCTCAAGGAAAGTCAATGCTCTGTCTCTAAATGTTTGGTTTTGTGCACATCCGTCAACATTTTCGGTACCCAACGTGCGCACAATTTTCGGTAATTCAAGTGCTCGGTCACAATGCCACACAAAACACTATGAGAAACATTAGGAAAGTCATCCCGCAAGAAGGAAATCGTAAAGCGTCTGTTTTCTCTCACCTTATTGTCCACTTCCTGCACCAAACTTTCATTAACGACCGAAGGTCGCCCACTCCGTTGTTCATCAAGCACATTAGTGGGCCATCTTTAAATGCTCTCACCCACTTTCTTACCATTCCATCACTCATAATGTATTCTTCGTAAACTGCACAGGTCTCACGATGAATATCGATCGCTTTTAGGCCTTTAGCACTAAGAAATCTTGTAACAGCCCGTACTTCACAGTCGGCGGGACTCACGACTATCGGAGGCATCTTAAACACAACGTAAACAAGGAAGAATCAGACTGTAATGGCGTCAGTGCTTAGATTAAGGTAAAGGATTTCATGTAAAAATAAAATTATTGAGATATCTTAGCACGTCTTTCTTTAATTTCAAAACGGTACTTACTTAAAAAACACGCCTCGTATAACTAAACTTCCCTCACGTGTAGCCTGTTCTATGAATTTTCAGGAGAGCCGCCGGATATGAGTTATTGTTGCCACGATATTTTGGCACAGCCTTATGGCCATCTTTAGATGTGTAGTGACCAAGGTATACCGGGCCCTATTTAAGATAGCGTTGGTGCATAGCAAAATAAATAAATATAACGATAAACAATTCCTCAATAGTCGTAGAAACCGGTTAGCACATTGAAGTACAGTAATGATAATTGGAGAAGATCAATGAAAGCAGTAGCGTGAAACATATGACCTTTGCTACATGCACAATAACGCAGTATTACCATCAAAGCCCGCAGTACTATGGGGACTAACGGACAATGACGATGGAAGCGCCATGACGCTTTCAAAGAATGATGAGGCAGAAGACATTGAGAACAAGTTCTGCTAAATACAGGAAACACGCCATAACAAGCGGAATAATTGCGGAGGAGGAAGAACATACGCTGATGAAATTTGGGTTGGGTATGTAAAAGATAAGGCATGTGCAGTCTTGAATGCTTGTCACTTGTGCCCATACTTCACTCTGTAATAATCGACACCCAAAATAACAGAATAAGAGACGGGGAGAACGATGCACATTTGCCACAAGGGCACGATGGCCAATCGCTATTATTTCGTTAGAATACGCCGTTAGAATACGTCACCGGCCAAGGAGGTTAGCCGCAACAATACTATAGTGTTGCAGTTACATTGTCGAGTGAGGAAGGGCACACATTTTGTTATCTTTCTACTGATAGCGAATTTTGTTTCTCCAGTTATTTTGTTGCCATCCTCTAGACAGTGCTCTTACTAAACAAGTAAGTACAACGATTAAAGTCCTTCGATTAATGATTATTTCGACACTGTATCAGGCGATAAATTATGTATACAACGTTTTCGTAAACGAATTGAAGTAAGTCCAGTATAGCGATGGGACACAATGCGACACCTGCATAAGGACACGTCGGCCTATGTGGCCAATCTGCCCGACTTTTTGCAAGTAAGTTCACGTATTGACTTTAATAGATCCAACGTAATCGAAGTCTAGATCACATTCACTGTAATTGTTACGTAAGTAAATTGTTTCCAGCACCGGTAGCTTCTGTGTGATGCTTGACTTTTTCCCTTCCAAAACCTGTAACTTCTGTTCACGTTTTCAGCTAAAACGATTGTAATATAAATTTCAAATTATTACTTATAAGACACGGCGGGACTAATATTTTCATGTATCAAATCTACGTGCATCTTCTAATACAGTCATAATTTTACTCATCGTTTTTCAGGCGTTTTAGTTTCACTATGGTTCGAATTTATGAAAAGAAAACCGTATGATGCAATGTTTTCGATGCAGATATGAGATTAACTATGACAGAAATAAAATGACGTGAAATACCAGTTGTGGAACTGGGCAAAGAGTTTAACATTACAAGATATACATAAGTGAGGTACTGCAACAATTCAAAGATTTAGAGCTTGCTGAAACGGCATGTTCTGCGTAATAATGTGTTTCCAAAAAAATTTGACCATGGTTAAGCTAAATTACATGAATAAACTCCTCAAATAAAGCGCAGAAAGAAAGTAAGCGTTGTTAAGAAGGTTCTGCAGTATGAAGATAAGGCTGCCCTCTGTCTTAGGCGTCTTACCTGTAGACTGTTTTCTCACAGAAATCGTTGTAATGAATCGATTTAGTGCACAAGCTGTTGGTAGCGGTGGGCACATCTGTAATGCTTTAAAAATGATATGAAAGGACTTTTCAATGAATGTTTGAACTGTGTAGGTCCTATCCCGCATTCAGACGAAGATCAATAATAATGTAGGACACACTTCTTTGTCAAACCCTTATAATAACAAAGATACAATTTATGATTGTAATTTTTATCATAATGCTGTAGAAATTTGTATCAACATAAAATGTGAGTAATAAAACGGACACATTTTCAATTCAATAACTAAGAAACTAAACTAAATGATAAAATCGTATGGGAGAATTTGACCGAATGGCTGCGCCAGGTTGCCACGTGGGTGGGGCAGACCCAGGTGGTGCACTAAATATTTTTTATGACTAGGTAAACAGTGAAAGCCCTTAAATACTTAGTTCTAAAGGTGCTTAAGCAATTTACCACATGTTTCCGCTAAAAGAGATCAACGAAAACATTTAAAATACAAGCTGGGAAATAAATTAAGAAAGAAGTGGGTCACTTGCCTCGATCTCCCCTCTTTCTTAATTATTATTATGAACTGCAACGAGGTTGCACGTATTCCATATCTTTACTTGAACTGTTCCGACAAGAATTATGTTGCACGTCATTACTGCTGAATATTCGTTTCCTTTGTGTCTTTGTCTGTCTTATCCTACCAAAAAGTGAAAGAGATTACTATCACTTGTCTCCCATTTAGGATAAATTCAGCGAATCGTATTTTGTATATCGGAAGAATGAAGCACCAGAAGAGTTGACCCGTAGATAATTTTCACCGATGACTTGAAAAATCTGCTATACTGGATTCACTTATCTCTTGAAACTGGCTTGAGCAAACGTTAAGTACCTTCCGTCGCAAGGATTCGGCCTGGTTTCTCACCTCATACCTGAGCAAATTAACTGACAATTCTGAAGCATCAAGGGATCACCAATTTAGTATTGGAAGGCAGCGTGGAGGGTAAAAATCGTAGAGGGAGACCAAGAGATGAATACACTAAGCGGATTCAGAAGGATATAGGTTGCAGTAGTTACTGGGAGATGAAGAAGCTTGCACAGGATAGAGTAGCATGGAGAGCTGCATCAAACCAGTCTCAGGACTGAAGACCACAACAACTACAACGTAGACACAGTTTCGTGTTTGTGCTTTTTAATAAACCCTTTGAGCTGATTTCAGCCTCTTCTTGAGCTATGTTGAAATGCAAATCAGCGAACGGCTACGTAACCGACATGTGCCATGATGCGCCGTGTGCTTTACTTCACACGGACGGACGCTCCTACGTCCTTCTGGACGACCATTCTTACCTTAGTTGTTTATTATTCCGCTTTCCCCGTTTGTGTACCGCCCCCAGTTTTTTCTCCTCGTACTGAGGGACCCTCGTAACCCTCAACATCCGGCCGCGTGATCTCTACCATCCGCTCTCCATTCACTTTCTTTGCTTTCATCCCCCCACCCCAGCAGACGGGAAACATGGCGCAGCACGACGCATCCTGCCTTACAAGGGGAGGCCACGACGTTTGGAACGCGGATTTACTCCAAATTTCGTACACTCGTAGTACTCCATTAGGACAACAAAATGTGAAAGCAGTAGCGTGTACTTCTCAAGCGTTATTGAGAAAATCACAAGATAATTTCGGCCGTCAAAATATATACCAGTGCGTGGCCGTTTTTACCAGGAAGCGGCGGTAGCCGAGTGGATAGCCCCTTAATCGCTCGATCGAGTCCCGTTCGTCAGTTTTTTTTATTTCTAACACAGTCATTTTCTTTACTATTTATATTACAGTTGATATAATGGGAAAAATACGTGTAATCGGATGAACGTTTATTAAAATTTCAATGTTATTTGACGCTCTATAAATTTTTATTATCACAAATAATATAATATTCATAACTATCGACTGCCGTTTAACTTTATGTTTTCCGTGTTTTTACGAAAAATACCATCCTGCAATTGTACTCGTAATGTCGAAAGGGACGATTAATTGTACATATTTCGAAAGCCTTCTGTGCCGCTCAAAACTTGGAGGTAACAAGTAGTTTCGGGCCCCTTCCAGGTATAAGGGATTTCTCAAATCACGGACAAGTATACATTTTCAGTATCACTTTATGCCTTGGTCTTTTACTAGTCGATAGTTATGAATATATATTATTTGTGATAATAAAAATTTGTAGACTGCCAAATAACATTGTAAATTCAATAAAAGTTCATCCGATTACACGTATTTTTTTCCATTATATCAATTGTAATATAAATAGTAAAGAAAATGACTGTGTTAGAAATAAAAAAAAACTGACGAACGGGAGTCGATCCAGCAATTAAGGGGCTACTCACTCGGCTGCCGCCGCTTTCTGGTAAAAACGGCCACGCACAGGAATATATTTGACGACCGAAATTATCTTACGATTTCCTCAATAACGCATGAGAAATATACGCTACTGCTTTCATATTTTGTTGTCCTAATGGAGTACTACGAGTGTACGAAGTTTGAAGTATATCCGCGTTCCAAACGTCGTGGCCTCCCCGTGTTAGAGTACCCTTGCCTTTTCCATTTCCTTGTTGCTTAAAAGAGACATCACGCTTCAAAGAAAAATCTCGATTAGGTGGAGGATGACAGGTTTCCAAGTTACAGTACACGTCCCCCCTATACTTGTTTGGCGAGTCAGTTAACTGATCAGAGACCAGGGTATACGCACAGTAATTTGATTGTTAGCTATGCACAGTGTTGCGGTGAACCCTCAAGCGTGTAACTGCCTTACTGTACTTGCAAAGGATCTAGAGAAACGAGTGCAGACGAAAATGAGATATTAAGAACCGCGCGATTCCGCGAAGTGAGTAAGACAGCAACTCGAAATTGGGAAGACTGATGTCAGATCCCCAGTCTGCCATCCTGGCGTTTCTGTATCTACCAAAGCTAGTGTCAGAATGCTTTTTGTAACGACTACCAGGGTTAAATGCGTTTTCATTTTTTGGCCATCTGAAAAAAGCGCTCGAACTGCAGTACCTTCAGCGATATGGTCTGATTCAGTGGTCGTCAAACTGCGGACCGCGAGCAGCACGCGGCCCGAATAGAGTGTTTGAGCGGCCCGCAGTTCTCAGCTGAATTTTATAATAATGTGCATCTAGCTACTAACAGGCGAATCCAGAAACGTCAACTACCGTTAAGAGCTTTTTAATGTGTAATTTTCCTGCTCAATAATAAACTGAAGTATTTACAGAGATGGTTATATATTAAGATGCGCTTAATTTAAATTGATTTTGATACTTTCGGGCGTGAGCTAACAAAGTTGGCCACTTACCCATGAAGCTGGGGGAAATAGCGCGGACACTGCGGGGTTGGAGGATGTGAGAAGGGAAATGTTTTCTTGTTTTCGGCCAATACTGACAACCTGCGGGCGTGCGCGCCTCTTACCTATCACATCCTACGGTATAAATTTTCACACAGAAGTATCATGGAGTGGTGAATGCGCATTATAGAGACGGTCATCTTCAAATTTGTAGCAATAAGTATGAAAGTAAATAAAAAGTGTTGTGGAACAATACAATGAGTAGAAGAAAGATGACATTATGAACATTAAGCATTTGCGATCGTGTTTCATATTTCATAAAGCATTTGAAAAAAGTATAATTGCTATTATTAATCTGCTCACTCAGGCAACATAAAACGTCGTCAGGCAGATTGCAGTGTCACAACTTTGGGGTCGGTGAGGACCACAGCAATCTGAAACGGAGAGCAAAATGGGTCAAACGGCTCTGAGCACTACGGGACTTAACATCTGTGGTCATCAGTCCCCAAGAACTTAGAACTACTTAAACCTAACTAACCTAAGGACATCACACACATCCATGCCCTAGGCAGGATTCGAACCTGCGACCGTAGCGAAACAGAGAGCAGTCGGCATCAAGTGTTGCAACTTTTAACGATCAGTACTAGGGAGCCGGTGGTCAATTTGTAGCGGCTTTACCATAGCTAATCTATTGGGGCTCATACTATACTGATTTATGTTGTTTACCAGTTATAATAAAATCCGTATGTACGCGGCCCGAGGTATCGCCCACAATGTCTGACAACCACTACTCTAACTTGTCTTCCGGTAAAGCATTTGCCTTTGGGAATAACGTGATTTGCTTCATAGATCAGCTCCTGTGGTTCTGTCTGTGTAAAATAATCATACTGATTCTTTATTCTACAATATGTTCGATTTCTTCCATCGTCAGTAGTGAAGTTGAGGCGCTGTAACTCTTTCACTGGGTTGTCTACTGCGGTACGAGAAGTCGACATTAATACGCGATGAGTGTAAGTCTGTTGCGGTGTAACTGCTTTTTCATTTAGATACAAAGTGAGCTGACGTTACAATGCTCGCTATCTATTGGAAGACGGTTCGTGGAAGTCACTAATGATTGACCTCTAATTCACTATGAGAAGGATAAGGGAAGGAGTCGGGTGTGGCTTGTAGAAAACGTTATCTTGAAGTCTGATTGAGATGAGTTAGAGAAACTACAAAATACAAATCAGAACAGACCGGCGACAAGTATGCGTTGCAAAGATCGAAGTGGTTTACGTTCACCACAGTTAGGTATCAGTTGCTATGCTTCTTCCGAGTTTAAGAGAGCTCACTATTTCCAAAGCAATCAAAGATACTCTTTTTTTTAAAAAAACAAGATCACTCACTCTAAAACAAATACTCTTTTTGGTTAGTTTCTGTTCCTTTGATCGGACGTGCTTCCTGTCGCAACAACGTAGCCTCATCCCATACTCCGAAGTGAGTTCACTTAGGGATACTCTAATAACGAAATGATTATCCGTATGCCCCTCTTCCAGACACTCAAATTGCAACTCGTCCTAGGAATGTATCTTGTCAACCGGATTTCGTCATACACGCGATTTTTTTGGCGTTAACTTTGGGTGAGAACTAAATACTGAAATACTGTTAGTATCAGATGATATATCCGATATTTTGAGCTTGGTCACAGCGCAAAGTAAAGGTAAGAAATAACCATACATACGCAAGTCAGCTCAGAAATGTGTTTTAGTAGAATGTTTCATTTAACTGTCTTCAGCAACGAGTGATTAGTTGGGGACGTCTGTGTAATTATGCAAAGCATGCATATTTCTGTGTGTTCTTCCTAAATGCGAATTCGTCATATTGTATAATCTGGCCGACCCACTCCCAGTTGCAGGTTGCCTTCCAAGGGCAATACAAATTTGATATTCAGTATTTCAGTACCGAATTTAAAAATCTGAAATGTTTCCTGAAACTGCTTATTAAGAGCTGTAGTCTTACGTTAAAGGTTTGACACGGTAAGTCAAGTATTAAAGTTATTACCCCTTGAAATAGCCCCGAGTGAGATGGCGCAGTGGTTAGCACACTGGACTCGCATTCGGGAGGACGACGGTTCAAATCCACGTCCAACCATGCTGATTTAGGTTTCCTGTGATTTCTCTAAATCGCTCCAGGCATAAGCCGGGATGGTTGCTTTCAAAGGTTCAAAAAATGGCTCTGAGCACTATGGGACTTAACATCTTAGGTCATCAGTCCCCTAGAACTTAGAACTACTTAAACCTAACTAACCTAAAGACAACACACACACCCATGCCCGAGGCAGGATTCGAACCTGCGACCGTAGCAGTCCCGCGGTTCCGGGAAGCTACACTATGAAATCTGGTTTGGCACTCAGTGCTCAGCCACATTGATATCATTACACATTTTTAAACTAAATTAGTTCAAATGGTTCAAATGGCTCTTAGCACTATGGGACTTAACATCTGAGGTCATCAGTCCCCTAGAACTTAGAACTACTTAAACCTAACTAACTTAAGGACATCACACACATCCATGCCCGAGGCAGGATTCGAACCTGCGACCGTAGCAGTCCCGCGGTTCCGGACTGAAGCGCCTAGAACCGCACGGCCACTGCGGCCGGCTGCTTTCAAAGGGCACGGCCGATTTCCTTCCCCATCCTTGGCACAATCCGGGTTTCTGCACCGTCTCTAATGACCTCGATGTCATCTTTAGGATTTCTTCCTTCCTTGAAGCAGTGTAACTCACGGTGAGCAAATTATCCAGCCTGTATTCTTCCAGTATTTGAGAATGAGAGTACGTAAGCAACTTCCAAACTGCAACTAGGGCTGGGTGAAAAATCGAAGGCCAATAAAAACCACCATCATTTGAATACTGCTTTTGAACGATAAACGCTTTGCATGTTTGACGACGTATATTTAAGACGGAAACTCATTTGTGAGCTTTTTTGTACATGGCAGAGTTCACTTGTTTATACAGTCAGGTGTGGTTGGTTGGGTGTATAGTGATCTGATATTCTGTTAACATTGTAGCATGTTTGATTCGAATAATACCACTACTGTTTTGCATGATCATTACATCAAAATTAAAAACCAAAAAAATGCTCTCAGTATGTGTACTAGCTTAGTAGTAGTTCACACTATTTTGTCCTCGGAGGAGAAGAAGCGATACCGTTACGTATAAGCAAAGCTATGGTCGCTTAGCTGAAATGTAAATGGTACCATATATGTCTGTGAACAGTGCCAGCTTGGGCGGCAGCGCAGCGTTCGTCTGTCCGAGTGGGGAATACCGCGTGGAAGCCTGACTGAGAATGATAGCGACACAAGTGCCTGGCGATCTGAACGGCGCAACGCCGCAGCTCCCCCATCAGAAACAACTACTGAACGGTCTCCACGCAAGCAGTGGTAAGCACGCTTTCTGTTACTTCCGATGAGGCAAATAGCTGTGTTGGTGAGACGGTAGCTTCCGCGGTGTCAATTAGCGATCCCTATCCGACCTTTCCTTTTTAAATATTTCCTCTTTGCGTCCAGTCACCTAAAGAAGTTGGTCTTCGATAATAGCCTGAAATTCCAGCGGCAAAAAATATAGTTTTTACATATTTTGATTGTTAGTGACTAATCTGTGACGCGTATCCTTCTATTACGCGGACAGGAAATATCACGGAGATTCTCTACGCAAAGCTACGAACGAGTGTTGCCGTGAAGGTGTGCCGTATCAGCAGGTCGGTGTGCGCTGCTGCCGGTAAACAGTGAGTGAACAGGTCCCAGTGTGCCGTGGGAAGTGTGTCACGGACGCGACCAGATCCGC
This sequence comes from Schistocerca cancellata, assembly GCF_023864275.1. Lineage (NCBI taxonomy): Eukaryota > Metazoa > Arthropoda > Insecta > Orthoptera > Acrididae > Schistocerca > Schistocerca cancellata. The sequence continues at coordinate 340,136,913 of NC_064626.1, read as the reverse complement.
GTGGCGCCGCTGGAGCACGTCGTCTGCCCTACTAGTAGTTCCACCACGCAGGTCTGTGACGTTCACAATTATAGAAATCTCTCGCATCAGTAGGGTAGCTTGACACGACAAGTCGATTTTAATATTCATTTTTTCTTTTTACAGACGTAAGTCGTCTATGTTTGGAATTGGTAATTCTTGCCTATTCTTTCACATGCGTCTGAGTGGTCTAGTTGCATGCTGTGATGCCGCGCGGCGTGGCCGTGAGGTTTGAGGCGCCATGTCACGGATTGCGCCGCCCCTCCAGCCGGAGTTCCGAGTCCTGTCTCGGGCATGGGTGTGTGTGTTGTTCTTAGCATGAGTTAGTTTAAGTAGTGTGTAAGTCTAGGGATCTATGACCTCAGCAGTACGGTCCCTTAGGAATTCACACACATTTTTGCATGCTTTGATAGTCTCGCGGAGTTCACACTATCAAAAATGTTCAAATGTGTGTGAAATCTTATGGGACTTAACTGCTAAGGTCATCAGCTTACACACCACTTAACCTAAATTATCCTAGGGACAAACACACACACCCATGCCCGAGGGAGGACTCGAATCTCCGCCGCTACCAGCCGCACAGTCTATGACTGCAACGCCCTAGACCGCTCGGCTAATCTCGCGCGACTTCCCTCTATCGATTCCGTCTTGATTCATTCCGCCGAAAGTCAGGAACTACGAATTCAGAAAGCCAGTTGAATAAATAAATAAATCAGCGCCACCCATCTTAATTACAGAAAAATTATTAAATGCACTAAAATTATGTGAATCGATAAACGGGCATGAAATCAGTGAAGTCGTATCGACATCAGTGGAAACCGTCAAGATATAGTAAAACGTAAATATAATAAATATTAAAAATAAAAGTGCTGCTATAGACTAAAGCAAATTATGTATATTTTGTAATTGTGTTGGTCACTGTTCCAACTGACAGTATGCCAGGAATATGAATAAATATGTATTCGTAATAGAAAATTTGTGCTACAACAGGACTCGAAAGCAGATTTCCTGTCATGAGCGTTCATTACATTACTGCATTACGTAGCAGGTTCAGCATAACTGAACGACTTGCGCTGATATCATTTCATATCGGTGCATCTTCACTGATTTCATCCACATCGACTAGTTCGTTTCATTTTAGTTCATTTAATTCATTTCACGCACGTCCCAGTTAAATCACTGAAGTTTCTAATAAATATACATGAATGAAAAAGAAATATCCATTTTTTTATGCTGTCATTCATGATTTAGGACCTACATATATTCTAATATTTCGTGCTTCTAATATTACCTGGAATAATCCAGAATTGTAAACAACCACCGTTCCGATACCAAAGAGATCATGCGGGCTAGATTTGACTTTTTTTTAACTTCTTCTATGACAGTAGCTTGGTGGAAACTTCGTTGACCACAGATTTAATTGCGACTGCTGTCACACGTCTAAACAAGACAGCATTCTTTACGATAGATAAGACCAGTGTTAGCTTACTTAAGCTTTCCTGTTTGTCTTTTCACTCGGTTAGTGTGTTCAAGTGTCCTTTAACATGCTCTTGTCCTTAAACTGAGGATTATCGCCATAAGTCTAGGAAGGTAGAAGCTCGTAACATTACGAACGCCGCTGTTTCGCGCTGCTCTGTTTCCTTTCACGCAAAAGGACGCGTTGAACCATCTAGTCCAGCTAGCCGTAGTGTCCTTGATAGGGCAAACTAATGAAACAATCAGTTTGTCGGTGACGAAACGACGGCCTTGAATTTAATAGGCGTGTACGCACGCAAGGCTACGACTCTCTGCGTGGAACCGCTATTCGACAGCTGCTTTTGTGCGTGTCACGACCCGCACGCACTGCGTGCGGGGTCGCACGCGGCAAGCGTTGCGTAAGTCTTACACGTGTCTCCCTGCGGGGGAGGAGCTTCCTGACTCAACGCGTGCCGTGTCGGAGCTGATTACCTCCAGCGATGACGCGGGATGCCTTCCAGGATCGACTGACAGCTGCTAACGCAAGAGCTTCGGATGGGTGACGCCATGCCAGTCGACTGCGGCTATGGGTGTTTACGAAATGAGTGAAAAAAAGTACGATACGGTAAAACTACAACTGTGATTGTAGTATCTAACATTCGTTCAAGCTACTGATGCAAGTTTATGAAAACTCGGCAGTGGGCAACAGCAATGTTTAGAATAGACTTCACAAGAAAACCGTGTTTAGGGCAGCTACAGAGAGCAACCATTCTACGTAACCAAGAATCTATCGATCAGTTTGTTACTGACGATCAATTATGTCCACCGTATATTTGTGTAAGACGTTATTGGCGTCATGATGTTTAAATCAACGACCAAAATACAGGATACTGGCGGCTTACACAAAAAAACTTGTCCATCGTCGCTCGGGCAAGGTCATTGCATAAGCCATAAACCAGTTTCTTAGATTTCTCAGTTATGAGACCTTCTTCTTCTTCCACGTGCGCTGAACTTTTTACGTTTAAGTGTGGTCTCCAACTTTCAAGGCGCTGCATCACATTGTCGCTACAGTCAATAGACCTTTTCTTGATGGTGATTATAGTTTCTCAGCAATTTCCAGTTCTCCTCTCCCCGCTAAATAGGTACGCGGGGGTGAACTTCGCCGGCCGCGGTGGTCTAGCGGTTCTAGGCGCTCAGTCCGGAACCGCGCGACTGCTACGGTCGCAGGTTCGAATCCTGCCTCGGGCATGGATGTGTGTGATGTCCTTAGGTTAGTTAGGCTTAAGTAGTTCTAAGTTCTAGGGGACTGATGACCACAGATGTAAGGCCCATAGTGCTCAGAGCCATTTGGACATTTTTTTGGTGAACTTCGTTGTAAATCAGGGAAAACGTAAGCGCACTGTAATTTGGATTTAAGTACTTTGGTGTTGTTTAAGGCCTCTTGGGATATCTAGGTTCTTAGAGTTTTCTGTCATGTTTGGTACTTTATTATCACATCATAGACAATGTGAGGTGCTGTACAAACGAGCATATGTACACCTGCCCTTGAAAATGCACGAACTGTTGACATTTGCCAGCAGTACGAAATAAAGCTTTTTTAAAAAAAAGTAAACTGATTGCCTCAATGTAAACGGGTTACTTTTAAATGATTTATACTGGATGTGTACGATGATAAGAACACTTGTCAGGCATTTGTCAAAATTCTTAATACAATTTAATAGTGGTCGACTGCAAATGACAAATGAATCATATACAACAATGCCTAAGGTCGACGTCTAATCAATTCGTTTCCTCCCGCTACCAGGTTGAACATCAAAAGAACCCGTATTTTCGAATTTCCGAATCATTTTCTCCAGACACACGGCAGTCCTCGGATCAAAGTCTTTTTCGAAACCTTTCAGTGTCGGGAACTTCTGCAGAGCGACGTGTGCACAGTCATCATTCTTGTAATACAGCTCCACAACCAGAGCGCGATCCTGCATTGAGACAGCCACGGTGAACGTCGCAGACATGAAAGGAGGAAAAGCCGTGCACCCGGCGTGTTTGTACCAACTTCAGTGGGTCTTGCGCATGACAGGTGTTCACCACTCGTCAGAATGACGTCAAATTGCAGAGGAATATTATCGGAGAAGAGGGAAAAACGTATGGCGGAAGAAAAAGAAATAGTTACAAAATGTAGCAATAGATGGCTCTTTAAGCAGCATAATTTAACAGTGATCGACTACAAATGACAAATGAATGATACAACAATGCCTAAGTTGTACATTTGATGTTAAGTAAACTGTACTACTAAGTGTGCATGGGTGTACAGGTGTGATGCTGTTAGTTGCGTAAGCCCATCCACCACGGCAAGGTCATATCACATCGGATGGGTTTTAAAATGTTTCAAATGGCTCTGAGCACTATGGGACTTAACATCCATGGTCATCAGTCCCCTAGAACTTAGAACTACTTAAACCTAACTAACCTAAGGACATCACACAACTCCCAGTCATCACGAGGCAGAGAAAATCCCTGACCCCGCCGGGAATCGAACCCGGGAACCCGGGCGTGGGAAGCGAGAACACTACCGCACGACCACGAGCTGCGGACCATCGGATGGGAAAAGTCGGTTTTCAATTGTCCTGAGGCCAAAAACCGCATAAAAAGCATCACTCACATCAGTTTTTAATTGTCTAGAAGCCAAAAACCGTATAAAAAGCATCAATCACATCGATTTTTAATTGTCCTGAGACCAAAAACCGCACACTGTTTTTTTTTTCTTCTGCAATCCGTTTTCCCCCTTTTTCGATTATATTCCGTTGCTATTTGACGTCGTTCTGACCAGTGGTGTTATTTCTGTAGCGTTTTGAAAGTTCAACTTAAATTATAATCTCTCTGTATATTCGATGTGAACACATTTCTATTCTTCAGAAACTCCTTCTTGCCACTGCCAGTCTACATTTTATATCTTCCCTACTTCGACCATCGTCAGTTATTTTGGTGCCCAAATAGCAAAACCCATCTATTACTTTATTGTTGATGTTCGTCTTACATCCTCCTTTCAAGACAGTGTTCATTACGTTCAACTGCTCTCCCAAGCCCTTTGTTGTCTCTAACAGAATTGCAATGTCATAGACAAACCTCAAAAGTTTCATTCCTTCTCCCTGGACTTTAATTGCTACTCCAAATTTTTCTTGTGTTTCCTGTACTGCTTGCTCAGTATACAGATTGAATAACATCGGGGATATGCTACAAACTTGTCACACTCTCTTCTCAGCCACTGCTTCCGTTCCATGCCCCTCGGCTCTTACAAATGCCATCTGATTTCTGTACAGTTTGTAAATAGACTTACACTTTCTGTATTTCACTCCTGCCACCTTTAGAATTTGAAGTATAGTGCAGTCACCACTGTCAAAAGCTTAAGTCCACAAATGCTATTAACGTAGGTTTGCTTTCCTTTAACCTACCTTTAATGAGAAGTCGCAGTGTCTGAACTGCCTCGCATGTTTCTAACCTACATTTCTCCAGAATTCAAACTTATATTCCCTCATGTCGGCTTCTGCCCTTTTTCCATTCTTTTGTAGAGAATTCGTGTTATTATTTTGCAACAGTCACTTAAAAAGTAATAGTCAGCAACTGCTTTCTTTGGAATTGGAGTTATTATATTCGTCCTGAAATCTGAGGGTATTTCACCTGTCTCACACATCTTGCTCCCCAGAAGGAAGAGTTTTTGTCATGATTGGCTCTCCCAAGGCTATCAGTAGATATAACGGAATGTTGAGTACTCCCAGGGCTTTGTTTGACTTAGGTCTTTCAGTGCTTCACACAGTATCAAATCTTCCATCTCGCTTTCATCTCCGTCCTCTTTCAGTTCCTATAATATTGCCCTCATGTACATCTCCTTTATATAGAATCTCTATACTGTTCTTCCACCTTTCTGCTTTCCCTTCTTTGCTTAGGACTGGTTTTCCATCTGAGTTCTTGATATACATGCAGGTGGTTCTCTTTTCTCCAAAGGTCTCTTTTAATTTTCATGTATGCGGTATCTATCTTTCCCCTAATGCTATCTGCTTCTAAATCCTTACATTTGTCCTCTAGCCATTCCTGCTTGGCCATTTTGTACTTCCAGTCAGTCTTATTTTTAGACGTTTGTATTTCCTTCCGTCTGCTTCATTTACTGAATTTTTGTATTTTCTCCTTTCATCAGTTACATTTAATATATTTTGCGTTACCCAAGGATTTTTACTAGCCTTTGTCTTCTTACCAACTTGATTCTCTGCTGCCTTCACAATTTCCTCCCTCAAATCTACCCATGCTTCTTCTGCTGTATTCCTTCTCCTGTTCTAGTCAATCATTTCCTGATGCTCCCTGTAAGACTCTCAACAGTCTCTGGTTCGTTTTGTTTATCTAGGCCCCATCTCCTACCATTTTGCAGTTTCTTCAGTTTTAATCTTCAGTTCATAGCAATAAATTGTGGTCAGAGTCCACATCGGCCCCTGAAAGTATCTTACAATTTAAAATCTGGTTCCGAAATCTATGTCTTACGATATACAATCAATCTGAAATCTTCCGGTATCTCGAGGTCTCTTCCACGTGTACAACCTTCTTCCATGATTCTTAAACCAGATGCTAGCTAGGATTAAAATATGCTCTGTGCAAAATTTTACCAGGCGGCTTCCTCTTTCATTTCTTTCTCGCAGTCCACATTCACCTAATATTTATCCTACTCTTCCTCATCCCACTATCGAATACCAGTCCCCCATGAATATTAGATTTTCGTCTCCCTTAACTATCTGAATAATCCATTTTATCTCATCCTACATTTCTTTAATCTCTTCATCATCTGCGGAACTAGTTGACATATAAACTTGTACTATTGTGGTGGGTGAGGTCATCGTGTCTGTCTTGGCTACAGTAATGCGTTCACTGTGCTGTTCATAGTAGCTTATCCACGTTCCTATTTATTCATCATTAAATCTACTCCTGCATTGCCCCTATTTGATTTTGTTCTTATAACCCTGTATTCACCTGACCAGAAGTCCTGTTCCTCCTGCCACCTAATTTCAGTACCTCCCAAAAAATTTTCTAATCAGCCTGTCCGATTAAGGGACCTAACATTCCACGCTCCGTCCCATAGAACGCCAGTTTTGTTTCTCCTGGTAACGACGTCTTCCTGAGTACAGAATGTCAACTATACAAATTGTTATTTTATTCGGCTACCAGTATCGGTGATGTATTTCGCCATCTTCATTCCCCCTAACCGGCGTGTAGGAGGATTTCCACCTTTAGTCTAGACAAAATAGGAGCAAACATTCAGTGCCCGGTATCCATAGACTTTTGAGACAGCGATCACTTCAGACATCAAATGCCGGCAGTTGGTCAAAGGTGGGAAGCCTGCACGCTGGTCTGGAGGCCTGAAGATGACACAATATATCGCCGAAACTGTAAGCCCAATGAAATAACAATTTAGATGGCTGATAGGCGTTTGATTTGACTTTCTGTACTGAACAGTCGAGATCCCGGAACCGTCTGTGAAACGATGGACATACAGAGAGCTCTTCCTGAGTAGTCACTGTCCGGAGATTCGAATGGGGGACTATTTTAACTCCGGAATATTTTACCTAAGAGGATACCATCATAAACGATGTGAATTCAAAATTGCTACTACGAACGCTTTAGGCTTCACGTCGCTGAAAAGCTGTAGCTTCCATGGATTACGAGATGGCATTCATTCTCAGGAGGTTCACATCGTCTGCGATCTGCGGATTACAGACCGGCAATTCGAGCTGCTGAACCTATTGAAAGTGCTGTTGTCGACGTCTATAAACTGCAGGGTCCCCTTGTGTTCGTCCTCCGGCAGCGCAGAACGGTTCTCGTGAATGTGAAGGTCCAGATCAACGATTTTGTTTTGTGTCGAAGACGACTAACGAAATGTTTTTGACGGACTTGGCGTCGCTGAGATGCTTCCGCCTCTTTAGCTATCACTAGAAGGCCTTGACAGGCAGTTCAAAGACGTGACGTCTGGTGGAATAAGTTGATAGGGTCAATGTGCGGTGACCCATCGCAAAGGCACTCAACCTCTCACCGCGGCTGCAGTCGCCTTTGCAGCAACCACTTGCATTTCGCAGCTTTCATAATTTCACATCCCATCATGATGAAATTTTTTAATAATGAACAATGCCTCGTATACACATGAACTATGCCCTTCGTCTTTTTGCAACGGGTTCCTGACGTCATACGTAGACATAGTATATCTATGAACCCTTGCGTCAACTATTCAAAGCTGCCCACGGAAATTTGCGAGTTCTTTTGCATAAGGACCTCGTGATTCACATTTACTAGATGCAAACCAAGCCCATTTCGTCTGGTATTTTACCGAAACTGCTCTTGTGTCCATGTGCATGAAATGCCTGTCATGCTTTCAAACAAAAAAATATATATTTACTCACAGTAGGCTGTTGAAAACTATTTCCTTTTAGCAGACATCGTGAAGTAACAGTTTGAGGATCGCTGGATTGATCGTAGAGGCATTTTTTTCTAATCTCTGAACAGTACAGTCATCCGATGTGACACCTGAAGGATTTCTTCTTCTGGGACCAGTAAAAATACTAGTTTACGCGACTGCAGTCGACACTCGCGTGGGCGTTGTTACTATGACTGTCACAGCTGCCGAAGTTGGCCGTCTTCCCCTTGAGACCACGGAGCGTGTGAAAAATTCATGATACATCACATTTTAGTCGTGATCATAGTGGTTGACACTTTCAGTAGTTGCTTTACAATTCTTTGCGGCAACATAGCATATATTGCATGTAGTCGAATTAAGTCGGGTGATGCTAGGGAATTAGATTAGGAAATGAGACACTTAAAGTAGTAAAGGAGTTTTGCTATTTGGGGAGCAAAATAACTGATGATGGTCGAAGTAGAGAGGATATAAAATGTAGACTGGCAATGGCAAGGAAAGCGTTTCTGAAGAAGAGAAATTTGTTAACATCGAGTATAGATTTAAATGTCAGGAAGTCGTTACTGAAAGTATTTGTGTGGAGTGTAGTCATAAATGGAAGTGAAACGTGGACGATAAATAGTTTGGACAAGAAGAGAATAGAAGCTTTCGAAATGAGGTGCTACAGAAGAATGCTGAAGATTAGATGGGTAGATCACATAACTAATGAGGAGGTATTGAATAGAATTGGGGAGAAGAGGAGCTTGTGGCACAACTTGACTAGAAGAAGGGATCGGTTGGTAGGACATGTTCTGAGGCATCAAGGGATCACCAATTTAGTATTGGAGGGCAGCGTGGAGGGTAAAAATCGTAGAGGGAGACCAAGAGATGAATACACTAAGCAGATTCAGAAGGATGTAGGCTGCAGTAGGTACTGGGAGATGAAGAAGCTTGCACAGAATAGAGTAGCATGGAGAGCTGCATCAAACCAGTCTCAGGACTGAAGACCACAACAAGAACAGCATATATTGAACGATAGTAAATCAGATTTACGTGTGGTTTGTTTGAGGGCTGTTATAAGGCAATTTCAATTTGAATTACTTAGTTTTTGGTGATCAGTCCCTGTACTCGTTCATTCGACACAACCCGACAAGTAGATGAACTGATTTGATTTTAATATTTTAATCGATAATCACTGCCAAAAGGGTATTAAATTTCTAACCATCACTTGGCGATATACAACTTAAGGCCGAAGGCGAAAAAAAATGGCCCTATTGTTGAAGGCCGATAGTAAATCAGATTTGCGTGTGGTTTGTTTGAGGGCTGTTATAAGGCAATTTCAATTTGAATTACTTAGTTTTTGGTGATCAGTCCCTGTACTCGTTCATTCGACACAACCCGACAAGTAGATGAACTGATTTGATTTTAATATTTTAATCGATAATCACTGCCAAAAGGGTATTAAATTTCTAACCATCACTTGGCGATATACAACTTAAGGCCGAAGGCGAAAAAAAATGGCCCTATTGTTGAAGGCGAGCCACTAAGTTTTGATCGTGTGGGGTCGTATATTGCCGTGGATATCCCTCTTACTTCATTCAAACGATGCAAGATAGTCTGCGTTCCAAGAGTGAGGGGAGAGAAAATAGGGCTGAGAGGTAGCTAAATACGTGATCGAAGGCGAGTTTGGTGCATCATTCTGTCAGTTTCAGGGTAGACGAAGGACATGGCCGAGATCGTTCTGGACTCGCATTTGATCTTCGCCTGTATATCAATGTCGACAAGAATGTGAACTTGATTCTCGGTGATTTCGAGTAAAGAATTATTCTCGATCTTGTCTTTGTATCGGAAAAAAGATGTAAAATTTGCAGCTATCATGTAAACTACCTGGAGATGGAAAACTGTGAAGAAACGGTAAGACCCATACAGAGTAGGTCGCGTTTAAATAAAAACGAATATGATACGTGAATGTCAAAATTTAATTGCCCAATCTGTCAGCCACCAACACTGTTTTCGTTTGGTTCGTCGATAAGGATTTTCAAAAGAGTTAACTTTATCCAAGAAATGTCGTAGAAGTGGTACGGCCCACTTTTCCCCCCTCGGTGCTATGTATACTTTGTCCAAGTTAATATATACATTGTCCAAGTTTTATTCTGGCGTATCGACGTCAGTGAAGGTAACTACGACTGTAAATAATAGGTATGTATTCGACCAGTCAGTTATAATCTGACAATGTGAAGTATTTTTTTTCTATGGACAGCAAAGACCGTACAGTCAACAGTAGTTACAAAACTACCATGTTAACATAATTGTAGTTTCCACACTAGAACAATAAACAGGTCGATATACAAACATAAGCCTAAGTTCTAAAAGACGAACACCATACAGCCAGCAGCAGTTACAACAGTGTTAAGTTAACATCAGTACAATTTTTACAATAGAACAATAATAAGAGTGTGAAGTACAACGGTAAGTTCGTTATGCAAATTAAAAACACGAAATTACGACCAAGGGTTCGAACCGAACTGGTGCGAGAGGACAATGACATTCACTGCGACTTATAATTGAAGGCTGCACAATGAGATCGTTTACAAAAGTAAGTTCATAATGCAAAGTAGAAACACAAACAGACGACCCGGATTTCGAACGGGTCTGATTCAACGAGAGGACAAAGTCCACACAACTTGTAGGTCAGAGTTTGATACTGGCTTCTTTTAAATAGTTCTTGAGCTAATAATACCTATATACGTCGAATCAGCGAAGTAAAGCAGATACCCGTGTAGGGAGGGGGTAGCTCCTCGCAAACAACTTTTTTATAAGGCCGCCTGTGCGGCCGAGTACTTGGTACACGGCAGTATAACGTGGTTCAGATCTGCCACAGCCGTCGCATCCTGATCAGTGTGTCCAGAAATGGTGATTTTCAATCGGTACAGATGGGGGGAGGGGTAACACCCGTGTCCCAGTCTCACGGCGATGGAGGAGGTAACATGACGTCTATTAAGCTTCACCAAAATGAACCATGGCTGAGAAGAGACGTTCGGTTGTATAATCGCCAGGATGTCGCTCATGTAGTGCTGGGATACGTGCCATTCTCGGTTCCAGTCGTGAGAGGCAACTTGCTTGACTGTCGAGGCAATATCCATAAAAGGAATCGGTGTTGGACACAACTGTCCTTCCGTAATGCTTCTCTTAGCGGGGCGATCAACAGTTTCATTATAGAGAATGCCTTGATGCTCTTTTATCCAAAGTAAGCGGACGTCAATACCCAATGTCCGCGAGTCTGTTATGGCCTCCAAGACATATCTGTTAGTCTGTCTATTATAAGCCGGATGTTGTAGCTTATGTTAACACTTTGTGGGTTCGTGAGGATCAATAATCAATCGAGCCAGAAAGTCTGCGAGCCATAATAAATAGCCTCCCTGATGGCCAGTAACTTGTAGATAGACGATTAAGAGAGTTGAAGAGGCCCTATCCAACATCCGCCTCAGTTTTAGAGTCCAGAATTTGGTAAGAATGAGCTCCAAGTCGATAAATGTTCGTTTCCGTTCTGAAATCGAAAGGCAGGTACGACACCGGGGCTGCGGTGAAGAAAGTACCAAACGGAGAAGGAAACCAAGGGAGTTCCGAATTTTGAAGGACAAGCGGTAAAAAAATGTCTCTATTTCTTGCAGCTGCGAATTAGTAAGGGAGTTCGGTTCATCCTTCGTCTGTGAGAAGCCTGTGTAAGCCCGTAAAATTGAACCACCGCCTTGGGGCAGGCGCAGTCAGATATGGAAGACCGACTAAAGAGAAAATTACTAGACATCTGCCGACGTATGGTGAGCGGCATTGCAGACGCTTTCATTAACAGTGTGTTGGGGGGCGTCGATTTCATGGGTCCAAGAAAGAGACGAAACATGCTGTAATGGAAACATCGAGTTTATGTAAAGTCGTTTTCGTCGCGTCGTCATAGACAAGGCTGCCATAATCGAAGACAGATGGGTTCAAGACCTCATACAAAGTTAAAAAGACTGTCGGTTCCCCTCCGCACCGAACTCTATCAAGCATACGCAATATATTCGCAATGTTTCCACCTTGTGTATGAGGTACGTAACATGAAGTGTCCACGTCAGTTGCCAGTCAAAGTAGACGCCAAGTAACTTACCGTGTGACTGAAGACTATAAAGGCCAAGCTGAAGTTCAGATGAGAAGTAATTGCATCGTTCTCTCGTGAATATCACCAATGCAGATTTTTCGGGCGACTAACTGAGTCCATTCTCTAACTCCCAAGTGTCTCATGCGTCATGAAGCCATAACCTTGCGCCCCAAACGCACGGTACCTGTGCATCTATGCAAACGTCGTCCGTACACTGAAGAACTTCGACGTTGGGGCTAAATGGTGTCTCCAGGTCGGCCACATAGGAGGTATATAGTAGCAATGTGAAGCAGTGGACATGCGTCCGTAGTGTGTCAGCGTTGTTATATCACAAATCGGCAATGGAGTAGTATCTCTAAATCAACAGTTCAACACATTCTCCAGAATGTTGTGATGCAGATAAAAGTGTGTACGAAGTTTGATCCGCACACCCTGACTGCCATCAAAACCACGAGTGGACGCCTGTCGCTAATTTTATTATTATTATTATTTCTTTATTTTGATTGCCGATACTTGATTGAAATGCAAAATGCCGACAATCCTTTTCTGGAGAAAATCATCGCGGGTAACAAAGACTGTTTTATCAGCATGAATCTACTATAAAACGACGAAGTGAAGAAATTCACATGAAGGGTTAGCGCTTTGACTACCTACCGACATTCAAGCTAATGTGACACGCGATATAAACAACATCTGAAAGGAAGACTTTTCTGACATTTCCACGTGGTTGTATTGAAAGTTCTGCGCGTTGAACCCAAACATTAAAAAAAAAACAACAACTTTAACGTTTCTCTATTTATTATTAATCCGTTCTCTAAGCTTTTTGGACTGTTGAGTACGTAAACCGTGACGATTATCGTTTCTAAAGTCAAGGTCGGTTCGACACTAAACCAGAATATTTCAGTGTCTTTTATTTTCGCCAATCGCGCACCAGTCCACAAAGGTAATTGTTTCACTGAAGTTCAGCCTGTCGTATAATGCAGGATTATGAAAATGATACGTGCTGCCAGGTACGAAATATTGCTGGCAATACAGCATAAATAGCAAGTAGAACACGATCGTTTCACAAAATCTCCTTCAAGTTGTGCTCCACATCATTTAGAAAAGACGTTGCAATATCACCGCAACAGATACTAAATTTTGTGTTCTTCTGCAGTTAATTTCGAAATTCTTTTTGGTCGAATGGCAGACTAAAATTTTAAAATGGCGTACACTACACGTCTATAACTTCAAAATATGTTAAATATCTACTTCGCGTTGTGACAGTAGGTGGCACTACGCCATTTTAAAATATGCCAACTGATGACATTAATGGTAGCATTAATTCCAGAATAATACAAATTTTAGCGCGTTTATGGCAGTTTTACATCAAGACTATAGCTTTATTTTATTCTTTATGGAAATATCCACACGTGTAGTTTTCAAATGTAAATTAAACCTGCTTACTCGTACTGTTGTAGCATCGAACTGAAATGGACTTTTTCGAAGCTCTCACCACGCTAAAAACAAGTTACAGTTGTATTTTAGAATACTGGCTAAAATTTAGATCGTGTCCGAGAACCATCTACAAATTGTCTCCATTTCAACGTCAATAGCTGTCATCTTCCAAACAATATCATGATGATCCATATTGCTTCTGGTGTCTTTCCTAATTCTACCATTAATTTACCGCAACAGGTAGCTTCATTTGAAGGATACGGAGTAAACGCTGTTATCATTGGCGCACAAAGTGGAACAACGAAGGTTTCCTCCAGGAAAAGTATCGGTTTCCCGAAGGACGCCGTTGTTGTGCACCTGTGTACCCACCGTGCACTCTTGTTTGGGATTTCAACCGCAGGTGTTCCGCTCAGCCGTATGGTTTGCTTAACATCAGCAAACCCAACTCGAGAGTTCTTCAGCTTCTTCTCATCTCCAACGCTCGCCATTTCACGCGAGAAGCCATTAAGACCGCGTGTTTACAGTTGGACATAAAAACAGAAGTTGAAACTTGTCGAAACGTCACCAAAGGGGACTGGTTTATAATTTCGCTAAGACTTTACTTCGGTATTTTGTGCAATTCCAGTTTGCGCTGTCCATCACTTATCTACACTTTCTTCATAGCTGAGGTCGTTACACAGAAGTGAAATCGTGGTTTCGTCGTAAGACGAATCCAAATATGCAGAAATAATTTCAGTTACGGGAGTCTTACTAGGAAGACCAGGTGGGTATGAGCAACGTATCTCCCAATCACCAGATACTGAACCAGTGTTTTGGTTTGAATCGCAGACTTCAAAAATACCGGCAAGAGTGGTGAGATTCAACATTGCAGAGGCCTCGGTTATAATTACTGCTAAGTCTCTGTTTTAACACTCACGACTGCTAAGGACGAACATGACGTCCCATTTCTGGATCAACGTTGTCTGAAATGAAATTTTCATATTAAGATATGCCGGTGTCAATATAATTTGCATCAGTTTTGTTATTAAAGACAGTGAGCGAAACATCGTCACGCTACTCCAAACATATATATAGCCTCATAAAGTTATTATCACTTTTCACTTGAATGGAAATCTCATGCTTATCAGCTGTTGAGACATTAGGCATGGAAATTAAGTTTAGTTTAACAAGAAATTACTCTCTGGATGCCCAGGCTACAACTAACACATGTATGAACTTGAAATACTATTAATTATAAGGTCTACCAATTCTCAAACAGAAAGATACCCTTTGCTTTTCCTGTACGATTGCCCAGTTTCTCCGTAATCACATCATTGTTCCAGTTAACTGTATTGATACGATGCAGTTAGTCACTGATGCAATGCTGGTACTTAATTCCATTGTGCGTTGTATCTGGCACGGTACTGTATCAATCATGTTTGTGTGTAGCCGTTACATGTCACATGCTGAGGACAATGTAAGGTTTAATGATGGTTTGGAAGCATTGTATCTAATCCGTCGCTCAAGGAAGAAACAGGGACGGAAAGAAGATTACCGATTAACATCCCGTCGACGACGACGTCATTAGAGGCACATCACAAGATTTTAACGAGGGAAGGGTAAGAAAGGAAATCAATCCTGTCATTTTCAAAGGTACGAACCCGTTATTTGCCTTACGCAATTTAGGAGAACCACGGGGAACTTAAATCAGTACGGCCGGATGATGATTTAAACCTATGTCATCCCTAACAAACCTAATCTCTCTTTAAATTTGACGATGTTGCAACTTATTGCCAAACTGCAAGATGTTTACTGTTTGAGGCTCTTTTACATGTGTTATTATATCGGTTTAGGATGGACCGTTTGCGGAATGTGACGATAAGAGATTGTATGGGAGACCAACAACGCAACGGAAACAACTGAAACAAAGCGTCTTCTTTGGTTGGGACTTCCCAAGAGATTATATGACAGCAGACGGCTGAAAATAATGTTGAAAGAGAAATTAGCCAAAGTGGTCCACTTAGACACTAGTGTGAAGGCGGCAGTGCGATGAGTGCTGAAGGATTGCTACAGCGTGACTGGCCAGATACAAATTGACGAACGGCTAGTGAATACTGAACAGCGGAGTAGTTAACACTGACTTAATCTTGATTCCAATCGTTTTAAGGTGAATGGTAAAAACTATGGACATAGTTGGGCCCCATTTGCAGAAATGATCGACCACCGGGCTTCTCAGAATACACTGTACGCCATCTGATACAGCTAATTGAATATGGCTTTAATGATAAACCTTTAGAAGAAAATGCTTTACTTAGATTTTAAGCTAGCTGTGTCGATGTTTAGGGTTCTCAAAACTAATTGATTGCTGCAATAACAATGTCATTACCGGTAACTGAAATATTAGCAGTTTGGTTACGACCCGCACTGTCTGCAGATCTTCAGATGCTGCTGTAGCAAATTAAAACAAATATTTTATTTCAGAAGTAAATTTCTAATAAATCCTACTGTAACTTCTACGATTATGCTTCCGTTTCTTAATTTTTTTTCCCATAGAGTTTTCAGAGTCCTAGTAAATAATTGAAAACCTGAGTGAAACATAATTATTGTATTTATCCTAGTTGCAGTTGCTAACTAAGAGTCTGAAGTGTCTCAACATCAAAGATCATCAGTATCTCCATTTCCTCCGCCCACTCCCCCTATCGGGACGTAAGCTGTACACCCTGTCTACCCATCACCTGACTCTGAAGTTAATCTTATGTGCAAGGGTGAGAAAGTGTTCTGAATGTCTGCGTAACATGTGCCTGGAGCGGGACTTGGTTAGCAACCCGGTATTCACATTATGAAATGTGGGAAACAGTCTAAAAACCGCATACGGAGTGGCCGGCTCACCAACCCTCGTCTTTAATTTGCGAGGCGGATTCGATCCGGGTCAGCCCCCCCCCCCCCCCTTCCCGAGAGCGGGAATCTGCGCGTTATCACACGCGTCTCTCCGGGCGGGTATTTACTGTTGTCATTTATCAAGATAACCATTAACGATCGCTCTGTTACCGATTAAATACTAAACTCGATAACGGGAATTGCGGAATATTGTGGAAACATGCCAGGACGGCCTCAATCAATCTAGGCATGCCAGCTGTCGGCGCATTTGTTGTGTCTTCGTTCTCATGCAGCGCTTAGTCCAAGTTCCGTAAAGGCCTTCGTTTAGTCACAATCAGACTAACGTGTTATTTGTTGCAAACTGCAACTAAGAAAATTTGTTTGATTCCTGTTTGGAATACTCGTTACGTTAGATTTGACAGCTTCACCGTAACAGCTTTGAGTTTTGCCCCTGTCAGAATGATGTCTCTGAGCTTTGCTATGCAGATCCGGATGGTCTGGCAAGAGCAGGTAGGCGGTAACGCTGTCGAATGCCCAGTGTCGCTACGTCATTCTACTTGGACGGCGTTGTGACTATTGTGAGATTTTTTTTTCCCCATTCTTTATTTTTCCGGTCACTGGTTGTTTAGAAAGGCGGAAGGAGTCGTCTGAGACCTTGCTGGAGAGCTGTTACGGTTACTAAACTCCTTCACTCACTGAAAGCTCACTAGTGATTGACGGCGCCCGTTCATATCCGAGCCGTAAGGACTCTTCAGTATTCTGCGAACTCGTGACTGCTCGCTTAGCATTCGCTGTTGCTCATTAGAACCAGTTCTGTCACGCCTTTCTTGAGCATTATTCCTAATTACGTTAATTACTTAAATTACATCTTGTATTCCCGTTATCTTTCCTGTTTACTGTATCGATCTGGGCAATCTGCATAACTGTTAAATGAGATGATTTTGACACTTCTCGCAATTTGCGGTCGATTCATATCAGCCTACTCTCAGCCGAAGGAGCCCGTCTCTTTTCCTTTCTCGTAGGAGTGCCAGTCACGCAGAACTTTCGGCAGCCGCTTTCGAGATGTCGCAACCAGTCGTAAAAAAAACGACAGGCGTGGTTCCTTACCGTGCCGTATGTTGCGGTAGCTCAGCCGGTGAAGAAAGATTCGCTTCAGGTTAGACAGTACCACGGGCCATTCATATCAACCGTTTCCAAGCCACAGCCACGTCTATCGGAATTCCTCTCGTATAATAAATAAAAAAAATCGTTAAGCTTGTCTGAATAGGATGAGCCTAGAGCAGAAATGACAGAAGTGAGGCGGTGCAACAATTACAGGGGCTTTTCTCCATTTTGGTATAATAATAAAGTAGTGACGCATCGGTTGGGAGACTCTGAAGATCAGTTTCAGCCGCCTAATATGAAAGGCTTTCCTGTCCTTCGCACACAATGGCATCTTTGATTCGCGAAGTATGAGAGTTGTATGTTATAAGTGTATCTCATAGGTGTAGGTGACTGTAATGGGTGGATGTAGTGTGTTGTCATGTTTGTGTTGGATGATAATGACGGAAGAGAGAGGCTGAAAGCCGTTTCCGCCACACAATCTACTTCTCTCGAATAGCACTATGGGGGCCGCCGGGCTTAACGCTCCACCCGACGGATGTATCGCCTTCAACAACACTGTCACATACCCTCGCTTCATGAGACACTGAGGAGAGATTTCGAATTTAATCCAGGACATTGGCCCAAAGACTGGTGATGATAAGTGACTCTGCGGCTCCGCACCACCCCTCCCCCCCCCCCCCTTTGCCGTAAAGGCAAAGGCAAAGCAGCCAACAGCACATGGCGTACCAGGCGGATATCCGTCCAAGTACTGCCCATGCACAGCGCTGCTTAGCTTCGGTGACCTGACAAGAACCACTGTATACAACGAGGCAAGGCCGTTGTCTACAATTGCGGGCCATATCGAACCACTCAGAAGACTGTCAGAACGTCTTCTGTCTCAGGTTCGAAACGAAACCCGCCAGCGCTTAAATTTTGATTAATAATCAGCATTGGCGGCAGAAGACTTCCGGCAAAAGAAATCACTCTCATTTTGCCAATGGCCTTGTCAAAGAGGGCGGAGGAGCGCAGAGATTCTGGGCACTCTCTGGTCCTTCGGTTGGGAAACTGTCCCTAGAGACGGAAGAATCAGCAGTGATAAACGACATGTGGATGCTGAAGGCAATGGACTGCATTAAAGGCACAAAACGTGTATTCACAGAACATGTGGCCTGTAATTGAAAAACTGTTATGATGATCTCTCCATTGGCAAAAGATTCCGGAAAAGTCCCGCATTCGGATCTCCGGGAAGCGGGAGGTGACCATGAGTAAAAGATCGAATAACCAACCAAAGGAAAATGTTCTACGAGTCATTTGGATGAAGTTAAGGGATTCTGCTACCTAGGAAGCAAGATAACCACTCACGGACGGAGAAAGGACGACATCAAAAGCAGACTAGCATAGACAAAAGGCGCATTTCTGGCGAAAAGAAGTTAACTAGTATCAAACATAGACCGTAATTTGAAAAAGAAATTTCTGGGAATGTACGGTGGGAACACAGCATTGTATCGTAGCGAAACATGGACTGTGGGAAAACCGGAACAATAAGGAATCGAAGCATTTGAGATGTGGTACTACAGATGAATCTTGAAAATTAGGTGGACTGATAAAGTAAGCAATGAGGAGGTTCTGCGAAGAATCGGAGAGGAAAGGAATATATGGAAAACACTGACAAAGAGAAGGTACAGGATGATAGGACATCTGTTAAGAATCAGGGAATGATTTCCATGGTACTACAGGGAACAGTAGAGGGGAAAAACTGTAGAGGAAGACAGAGATTGGAATGCCTCTAACAAATAATTGAGACGTAAGTTGTAAGTGCTACTCGGAGATGAAGAGGTTGATGTAGGAGAGGAATTCGTGGCGGGCCGCATCAAACCTGTCAGGCAAAAAAAAAAAAAAAAAATCAGTCCGGTGGTTCCTTTTAAAAAGTTGTGATTGATTTTTTCTCGATTGCTCTTGCACTGAGACAGTGCTTGTTCTCCAATGACATCGACGATGACGTGAACACCAAAAGTGTCTGAAAGAATTTCTCATTCTGCATTGTAGTGTACGTTTGTTCGAAACGTTACAGATTAAAGCTACGTGCGAGATCGGTACTGGTTGCGATTAGCTATTCTCTCCACCAAATTCTGCGGAGGAAACTAGCAAGTGGAATCTATGGGAGATGCACTGACGTAGAAGAACATTGACTATTATATCACTTTTCGCCGTAAACAGCCTCTGCCAGAATCAGCTGTGATGGCCAACAAAGAGGCTGTTGTAATGGATGCCCGTAGTTTGTCTTGTTTACTGCAAGAGTGATTAGACGACTACTTGTGCAGCGTTTATGTAGGCAATCTAATACTGGTTGACGACTGGTTGTCAGAAGCCATAAGACCCAAATTCAGTGCATCGCTATAGGGCACAGTGATTAGCATGAGCGCAGGAAACCAATCACTGAATGCGCGAAGCGTGGTAAAAATTACCTAGATACAGCTTGGTAAACTGCTAGGGTAGAGCGCGAGTACGTCGAACCCGTCACGAGCCTATGTATTTCGCTTATCAAGAGACGGTGTTGTGGATTGGCAAGAGAGCCAACCCGGTATGACAGGAAACCGAAAGGCACGCGTTTTAGCTCACGCAGGCTGGCGTGAGGTCTGGAACAGGTCAAGGAAATTAGACTAGCAAAAAACGACGTAGCTGTGGAATACTTAACTTTAATCCATAAATGGTGAACATCGCTCTTGACGGTACATGTTTTACAGCATCAATAGTAACTGGTAATGGCACCTTGCTAGGTCGTAGCAAATGACGTAGCTGAAGGCTATGCTAACTATCGTCTCGGCAAATGAGAGCGTATTTTGTCAGTGAACCATCGCTAGCAAAGTCGGCTGTACAACTGGGGCGAGTGCTAGGAAGTGTCTCTAGACCTGCCGTGTGGCGGCGCTCGGTCTGCAATCAACTGATAGTGGCGATACGCGGGTCCGACGTATACTAACGGACCGCGGCCGATTTAAAGGCTACCACCTAGCAAGTGTGGTGTCTGGCGGTGACACCACAGACGGCATTGTCCACGCCTAGTAAAGGTATTCTTGTATGTGTGTGTGTGTGTGTGTGTGTGTGTGTGTGTTTGCTTGTACATGATAGGATGGGCCCCGAAACGTCTGTCAGATGTCGTGTATCTTTAGCAAGAGAATTTATCAGTCCATCTCTCCCGAACTGAAGGAGAGAAGGAATGAAGATCAGGTTTTAACATCCCGTCGATATTGAGGTCATTAGTGACGGATCACAATCTCGAAAATTTTCAAGTATGGGGAAGGAAATCAAACCCTTTCAAAGGAACTATCCGGGTGTTTGAGGCGGATTAGGAGAATCACAGAAAACCTAAATCTGTATAGTTGGATGCATATTTGAACCGTCGCCCTCGGGGCGACTCGTGCTCAGCTCGAATGATTTTCCTAGTGTTGTCGGCTGTGGTTGAGAGTCTGTCTGTGCCACCTGCAGCCCATGCCAATACGCGTTGCCTGTGATAAGAGGTTTCATACACTTTCATACAATTACTCTCTAGTCTTGCTTATAGGAAGTGTCACTCTTAAGAATATATTGCTGCGACGAAAGGTACGCATCTCCCGACAGCTTCATAGGGGCGTAGCTTGAGAAAATATCTTGACACACAGCTTTGACGGGTTCCGATCTACATTTACCTAAGCTAGTCGAGAAGTTTACAGTCTTTATCAGTAGGCCAACTTTCGTTGGATCAGTATATTAGGAAACAATGGCTCTAATCATAAAACACTGCAGTCATTATATATTATTATATATAATGTATGTAATATATGCAATATATTAGAAGAAGTTTACTGCCCGAACTGTTACTAACTGTACATATACATCACAATTGTGATTTCGGCCTGTTATATAATTTTCAAGTGACAGCTCACTACGAAGTGTACTGATGACTCTGCCTCCCATCAAACATTTTGTACATTGCATGTGTATAATGAGGCTAGTATCTTTGTCATTTATACTTTTATAATTACAGCAAGTTCTACGTTGTCTTACATATGCAAGTGATGAAATTCCCGTCTTATTATATACCTAGGATATATAAACACAGATGACACAAGGAGGATGTTCTCTTTTTTATGAGATATGTTTACATTGTGTTATCACAAGGAAATGGCAAACAGGTCGAAAGCACAATCCAGGCAGAAAATGTTGTCCTTTTTAAATAATATATCTTTTACTTGGGTGTTCCAGATGTATAGGTATTATACAGAGTGTAACCAGCATAAGTACAGATATTTCTACTGGTGACTGAGAGCAGTGTACTGAATAACATTACATCAGTATCTACTCCATTTGCGAATTAAAACTATAGCTATTAGGGGTAGTGTGCATTTACGTTGGTAAGTACTTCCAAGTACATGCGGCAATAGTAGCAGGTCGTGTGATGATGTGTGGACGCGTGGACGCAAAACGTAAGTCTGTACTGACAGGCATAGTCCCATTAGTGCTGAAGTTACGACCGCGCAGAAAACATCGCAATCGTAAAGTTTGTGACGTGGTTGTGGGAGGACTGTTTGACACAGAGAAAAACCAACCAACACACTGATGTGTGTACACAATAAGGTACCACGTATAAAAAATCTGCTCTTATACTCGTTACGTACAGTATACTCAAAATTTCTGGAGTTACAGGGACGCCGGCAGGTGTGGCCGAGCGGTTCTAGGCGCTTCAGTCTGGAACCGCGCGACCGCTACGGTCGCAGGTTCGAATCCTGCCTCGGGCATGGATGTGTGTGATGTCCTTAGGTTGGTTAGGTTTAAGTAGTTCTAAGTTCTAGGGGACTGATGACCTCAGACGTTAAGTCCCATAGTACACAGAGCCATTTCAACCATTTGAAGTTACAGGTACATTTTAATAGACAGCGACATGCATTCCGGTGCAGCATAAAAGACATTCGGAGGTGACACAATCCTTTTCTTTTTTCACCTTTTCGCTAGAGATTGGTAACATCACTTGGCGCTGTGTGGCAGATGTTTACGGATTCGGTCCACATGCCATTCTGCCGGCGGAGGCTGTGCCGCCCCAGCTGATGGCATTGTGTCGCGTGTCCCCTGTCACTCCCCGCAATAGGGCTCGCACTCACCCCAGATCCCCTCCACAGGAGGCAAGCCGGTGACTAAGCCGCTCATCGACCGCCTCTCTGGTGCTGACAGAGTGTCTCACTGGGGTCAGGGCGCAGTCATCACTTCGGGACAGCTTTCTGTTATGCCAAGCATACAGCGAGCCTCACAGGCGGAATTTCAGCGTCTTGGAGGAGATTATCCCACTACATAGAAAGCCCAGCCTGCCAACTTGTTTACCTCAACAAACCCACCACTCCTACCCTCTCCTGCTCCCATTAATTTGTATCCATCGTAACTGTCCCCTCTAACCTAGAGATAATTAAACTGTGAAATTCATGGAGTTACTACACAGGGTGTTCCATTTATCTCGACGAGCCAAATAACTTTTTGACCAGATCAAGAATAAAAAGAAAACTTATCAAGCAAATTTTTAGGTTCCAAGGCCTACGTTAATTCCATTCATTACAATGACATGTTTTGAGTTTGGTTTGTACCTCCAGGTACATGTGGCAAGAGCAAGCCATTAATGCTTATTTTCCCCTGGGCAGCAGGCTAAGTGTTGCAGTGTGGATGCGTGGATGCAAAACGTCACTCTATACGGACAGGCGTGTCCGCCGCTCGTGGTCTCGCGGTAGCGTTCTCGCTTCCCGAGCACGGGGTCCCGGGTTCGATTCCCGGCGGGGTCAGGGATTTTCACCTGCCTCGAGATGACTGGGTGTTTGTGTTGTCCTCATCATTTCATCATCATCCAGGAAAGTGGCGAAATTGGACTGAGCAAAGATTGGGTAATTGTACGGGCGCTGATAACCACGCAGTTGAGCGCCCCACAAACCAAACATCATCATCATCATCATCGGACAGGCGTAGTCCACTTAGTGGTGCAAATGGCTCTGAGCACTATGCGACTTAGCTTCTGAGGTCATCAGTCGCCTAGAACTTAGAACTAATTAAACCTAACTAACCTAAGGACATCACACACATCCATGCCCGAGGCAGGATTCGAACCTGCGACCGTAGCGGTCGCTCGGCTCCAGACTGTAGCGCCTAGAACCGCACGGCCACTCCGGCCGGCTTGATAGTGGTGCAGTTACGACCATGTGTTTGTAGTACATTTTTTTAAATAACACAATATATTTTTTATTCAGTAATCCACTCCTTACCCTCAAGATAACCAAAACTATATCACAGTTTATTCACATAAACATGAAGTTATTAAAAACGTAACACAAAATTAGCTTTAGCTCTCCAGTACTAGCACATGATGCAAGTACCTGGGGTAAAGTAGCTCGTCCACTTTCTAGAGTGGACAAATGGAAATCCAAGGAAAATGCCCACCAATCATTCAGTCAACCGGTTTTGATTGCAGGATTGTGAGTACAATGTGCACCAACTTTCAAAAATGCAATGAGACTACAACGTGTACCACAGAACGCCACGTTGTTAATTCTGAGGCTAAAGTTACGCTCATTATGGTAAGCAGCGGAAACAAAACTAGACGAACGTGCTACTGTTTCAGACTTGCAATAACTATATTCTCAAACCCAGTCATATCGGCGTGGTAGTTTCATAGGAATACAGCGCGCGCTGCATACGACTGAAATACGTCCCGAAACATGTCTTGGAACAAAAAGGCAGAATATTTGTTTTGCACATAGCTGAGCTATCAAGATGGGAACTGTAAATACGCGGGTTGGAACTTTAGTAGTGGTAACTATTTATTTACAGCTCTTACAAAATACACGCCTGGAAATGGAAAAAAGAACACATTGACACCGGTGTGTCAGACCCACCATACTTGCTCCGGACACTGCGAGAGGGCTGTACAAGCAATGATCACACGCACGGCACAGCGGACACACCAGGAACCGCGGTGTTGGCCGTCGAATGGCGCTAGCTGCGCAGCATTTGTGCACCGCCGCCGTCAGTGTCAGCCAGTTTGCCGTGGCATACGGAGCTCCATCGCAGTCTTTAACACTGGTAGCATGCCGCGACAGCGTGGACGTGAACCGTGTGTGCAGTTGACGGACTTTGAGCGAGGGCGTATAGTGGGCTGCGGGAGGCCGGGTGGACGTACCGCCGAATTGCTCAACACGTGGGGTGTGAGGTCTCCACAGTACATCGATGTTGTCGCCAGTGGTCGGCGGAAGGTGCACGTGCCCGTCGACCTGGGACCGGACCGCAGCGACGCACGGATGCACGCCAAGACCGTAGGATCCTACGCAGTGCCGTAGGGGACCGCACCGCCACTTCCCAGCAAATTAGGGACACTGTTGCTCCTGGGGTATCGGCGAGGAACATTCGCAACCGTCTCCATGAAGCTGGGCTACGGTCCCGCACACCGTTAGGCCGTCTTCCGCTCACGCCCCAACATCGTGCAGCCCGCCTCCAGTGGTGTCGCGACAGGCGTGAATGGAGGGACGAATGGAGACGTGTCGTCTTCAGCGATGAGAGTCGCTTCTGCCTTGGTGCCAATGATGGTCGTATGCGTGTTTGGCGCCGTGCAGGTGAGCGCCACAATCAGGACTGCATACGACCGAGGCACACAGGGCCAACACCCGGCATCATGGTGTGGGGAGCGATCTCCTACACTGGCCGTACACCACTGGTGATCGTCGAGGGGACACTGAATAGTGCACAGTACATCCAAACCGTCATCGAACCCATCGTTCTACCATTCCTAGACCGGCAAGGGAACTTGCTGTTCCAACAGGACAATGCACGTCCGCATGTATCCCGTGCCACCCAACGTGCTCTAGAAGGTGTAAGTCAACTACCCTGGCCAGCAAGATCTCCGGATCTGTCCCCCATTGAGCATGTTTGGGACTGGATGAAGCGTCGTCTCACGCGGTCTGCACGTCCAGCACGAACGCTGGTCCAACTGAGGCGCCAGGTGGAAATGACATGGCAAGCCGTTCCACAGGACTACATCCAGCATCTCTACGATCGTCTCCATGGGAGAATAGCAGCCTGCATTGCTGCGAAAGGTGGATATACACTGTACTAGTGCCGACATTGTGCATGCTCTGTTGCCTGTGTCTATGTGCCTGTGGTTCTGTCAGTGTGATCATGTGATGTATCTGACCCCAGGAATGTGTCAATAAAATTTTCTCTTCCTGGGACAATGAATTCACGGTGTTCTTATTTCAATTTCCAGGAGTGTAGGCACGTGTTTCAAAGTTTTACTGACCTTCAAAGTAGTCACCAGCATTGTGTATAACCCATTGCCAGCGAGGTGGAAGTCGTAGGATACTCTTAGCAGTGCCAGTTGTGTTGGCAGATCGAGCAGAGCAGTCTATTGCCCAACGAATTTGTAGCAGTTCTGAAACGAATGCCGTGAAGTGTTTCCTTCAGTGGCCGTGCGGTTCTAGGCAGTCCAGAACCGCGTGACCGCTACGGTCGCAGGTTCGAATCCTGCCTCGGGCAGGGATGTGTGTGATGTCCTTAGGTTAGTTAGGTTTAATAGTTCTAAGTTGTAGGGGACTGATGACCACAGATGTTAAGTCCCATAGTGCTCAGTGCCATTTGAACCATTTTTTTGTTTCCTTCAGTTTAGAAATCGAGTTGAACTCGTGAGTCCGGGGAGTGCAGTAGGTGGTATAGCACTTAGCAGCCTCATCAGTCAAACAAATCAGTAGCAGCTTGCACTGTACGTGTTTGAGCATCGTCCTGCAAAATGATGATTAGGTCCTGCAGAAAGTGTCATCACTTCTGTCTCTGTGATGTTCATTTTTGGAATATAACCTACGACTCTTCTCTAACACTGTATAAAAATTTGCGATTGTACGAATTTTCCCCCAATCGGCCTTTTTCGTCCTTCGTTGACTAGGTTATATGTTTACGGCAAAACAGTTTGCAACATTCCGAGCGAGCTGTTGCAGTGGATGAGGTACTAAACTCACGTTGAGAAGATAGAATGTGCAAGTCTCCGACCGACCATCTAGATTTACTCCCGTGTTTCTCAAAACCAATTAAGGCCAAAGTCGGGGTCATTCCTCTGAAAATGACGTGGCCAATTTCCTTCGTCTTCCTACTCAATCCGAGCGATGCCTAGTCTTTAATGACCTTATGGGCGATTGAACGCTAAACGCTTGCGTGAGATTTTCTGAAATTTAGTTCCGTAAGTGCAAGTGTGGTATGGAGGCTTTAATGCGGCATAAAAAACAGAAACAGCAAATGGTGGATAGTTGGTAGTTCGTTGTAATAATGTGAGGCCAGTATCGAAATCCGAAAAGGCTGCATTGATTACTACAGAAAATCAGCCGTTATGTCGTGAAAATCCACAAGACACCATCCACCCGTCGATACCATCTACAGCATCTCGTTTAACCGCACTAAGTGAGAACGAAGTCATCCGGGTAATCGGAAATCCTCATAAGCCGGAAAGTCAGGAAATATAGAATTACATGGATTAAATGCTGTAAACAAACACTCTATTTCCAGGTGGAGACACAAACTATATCTTATTTTCAGATGTTGAGAAAAATGAGTTTTATATCAATATAATAACCAGAAAATGTCTTTTGAGCCAGTTTCGTATGTCATTTATGTAAAGCACGATCACAGTCGTTTCTCAGTCAGATTGAACGCCCTTATAGAGACATGCTGTCATTGCGAATATAATTATTGGAAGGAATTTAAAAAAGCTGCGTGGTTGCTTAAAATAGTCGCTGGTTTTCCCTGAATTTGTTTATCAGCTGTCATGATGCGTTTCTCGTTTAACTCGTCATATGGTGACATATTATAAACAGATAACGTAACAGTACATATTTGTAAACATCTGTTACTTCCTCTGTTTGTAATAAGTCCTCAGATGATAGGTTAGACTTGAAATGCGTTATGACAATTAATGAACAAAATTCAGAGAAAACCAGTCGCTGTTTTTAAGCAACCACGCTATTTTTAAAGCCCTTCCAGTAACCATACGCAGGCGCTTCAGTAGCATTAGCTCGGACGAAGTTGCTTTCTTCTGGCGTTCGAAATAAACGATTATTTTGTGCAGCTGCGTTGTTACCCATGTGATGTATATCACAATGTTCTGAAACAGAACGACTGTTTCGTCATCTAACTCATCACACGATCGTAGTTGCCCGCAGACAAACAGACGCCAATAATTTGCTCATCAGAAATTTTCCTTTTGCAACCAGTCATTTACGTCTATGACACCCATGTCTCAGCATCCTGGAATCGTGGCAAATGTTTCAACACCACATTCAGCAGTTATGTCTTTCAACGACTTTCCTTGATCCATCCTGTGCAGTGCAACTGCCTTTTTCTTCATGGACACTACCATCTTCTTTTTCTTTCGCGACGTTTTACACTCGCAACAAACAGGGGCGATATAGTACCGTGCAGCGCAATGTCGATTTGTAGACTGGCGCCTTGCCAGGAATCTGTGTTTGGCCATTGGTTGAATTCAAAATTAATTGTTGTCGTCGTCAATAGCTATTGCTATTACTTCCAGAATATAAAATGATGAACAGTTAACGTAAAAGAGAGAGAGAGAGAGATCCGAACTAATGATGGCCGGATAAGTGAGACTGTGAGGCTACACTGTCTCCATATACGTTGCTGTTAATGTACAGTGTTAAGGTGCTGATGTTAATATAATTCTGCGTCATATTTATTTTTTCCTAGGGACAATGACGTTGGCCAAATGTTTAATTTGCTAAGTGGGACACTTGGTAATAGCCTCAATCGCACATAGGAAATATTCAAGTGGACCTCGCTGCCACCCTTCTCAACTTGCAATTACTTTCGCAACAGTTTTTCGGTGATACCTATGAACAAACTTCGCTGCACGTTTTCCAGATGTCACTAATTACGTTGTGTTGAAACGGATTAATTAATTCTTGTCAGACGCCGTAGGCCAACGGGAGAGTGCACGGATTGCGGTAGAAAGCACCCGGAGCATATGGCTCAGCGGGCGCCAAAATAGTGAACCGGTTTGTGAGGGAGGCCTTCGGAAAGCGAAAGTGTGTGCTCGCCGAGCAAACAGCGCGGCATGGGACGGACCACGCTGGCTTTCTCCAAGCCGCGCTGCAGTTGCCATGGCGCCTGGTAAGCTCCGCTATACCCTATGCGGGCTGTCTTCCTGGGCTGGTGTTCCCAACTCACCAACACAGCTTGCTATCAGGCAGTTGCATATGGTATCAGCGTTCACATTTTAACTGCTAGTGAGGCATCGTAGATCCTCGAACTTCCAGATGGTACCATTTTCAGCGTCCAGAATTCTAATTATACCTGGGTTATATCACACATCGACTGTCTACTATGATTATCATTATTGTTATTATTCAAGACTACGTGAAACAGCTAATTTATGACATCATATTCGTTTCCTCTTTTTGGCATAGAAATATTTCTTCATCCTTGCACAATGTTGTTTTCTTGTTTCTTCTATCCATGTCCCTCCTCTCTCCTTTTGTGTTTTCTTCAGGAAACCCTTTTTGCACCTTTTCCCTGAATTCATGTCTGTTATTTATGCTTTTGTCTGCTATTTTCAACTTTTGTAGACCTCTTTTGACTTACTTAAACCACGAAATTTCAGATTTTTTTTATTTCTGCCAAAGAAGCTGAACATCTTTTGTGAGCCTCTTGTTATCTTTTCTTTTTTAAGTGGCATGAAATGGAATCTGTTGTCGTTACATCACATTCTCAGTTTTTATACACGCCTTCATATTGCTTCTGAATTTCGAATCCTCTTTTCGTACTTTGGACGCTAATTTTTTCGAATTCTTTCCTCTCCAAGTAGTTTAGATATTTGGCTTTGTTGTTGTTGTTGTTCATTTTTTTAATTTGTGGTAAGGACTATGGGACCAAACTGCTGTGGTCATCGGTCCCTAGGCTTACGCACTACTTAATTTAACTTACGCTAACGACAACACACACACACCCGTGCCCGAGAGAGGACTTGAACCTCCAACGGGGGGTTGGCTTTGTTTACGGCGAGTTTTCTAAAGGATAATTACCACATTGTGACGGATAAATTTTGCCTTAAGAGATAATCTTTTTGATTGTTCGTGTTCTTTGTTGAGCGAAATGCCTGTTTCCACTTTTTTCGGCTGTATTTATGTTAGCTGTTTTGTCCAGATCATTTGGCTGAAGTAATTCTTCCAAGTTTTTAAATTATCATCAATGTTACCATGGTTATTATTATTATTACTATTCTTTTCTGAAGAACAATGATCTTTGTAACTGTACGAGCGATTGTTGAAAGATTCGAAGAAGAGAATGACGAGTCTCGGAGCGCAGTGCGGGCAGATTTATAGCCTGCTGCTGTAGCAGATGCTGTCACATCCCTGTTTAACGGCTGGATCTGTCGTATAGAATTCAACAGGGCCGTGAAAATTTGATTTCTCGAATATTTTGGGGATGCGTATCGTACTAGAGCAGTGTTTGTTAAATCTAATAACGTGCTACAGTCGTCTGGAAGGTGAATAAAATCGGTGACCCGCAGAGTGTACGGTTGCCTTGTGAGTGCTCCAGCTACAAAGTTGACCGCAACGGCTAATGTGCATCTTAGATGTCACTGGTATCTCAGTTTTATTCCAAGTGTATCCCTATAACAAGGTGACTGTTTGTCCGGCAATACAAAGACTTCATGCGTAACTTTTTAAAGCGGCAGTCGGCAGTCGACCATAATGACGTCGTTTATTGGAACTTTCTGCCGGCCGTTAAGAGTTTAATTGAGGAAGAGGACGAGCACCCTGCACGAGGGCTAACCACAGCGCCGATTCCGGTCAGCGGTGGCCCGCTGTTTGGGGGCAGCGTTGCTCGGCGAACAATAGCCTCGCAGACTGCGTGTTTCATAACGCGGCTCACTTGGCTGGCGGCGCCGCGCCGCGCCCCGTGTTGCGAGTGCGTGGCGAGTGCGTGGCGCGTGTCTTGCCGATGATGTATGGCACGGAGGGCACGCACCGCCCGCGCCCGCTTTCTCCGCCGGCTCGCCTCTTACCCCTGGCGCCCGGCTTTCTCGCACTCGCGCTGGCCCCTCACTGCCCGTACTGAGCTGCGTGTCAGCTCCGTTTGGCAGAGAGAACCCTCAAACATCTCCTACCTTCCTGCTTCCCTTAACGTTCAATAATTTTACATCCGAAGATAAAACATTTTTAGACAGAATATAAAACAAGCAAACGAGATTCTTAACGAGAGTATATGAAGCAAGCACAAGCAAATATTTAATACCAGCGCCAAAATGTTCCCATCGCAGCACAGAAATTGCGAATGTATTCCTGTTAATGTAAAAGACTCTCACTGAAAAAGAGGATACTAGCAGCCCCATTCTACACTGAAGAGCCAAAGAAACTGGGACACCTGCCTAATATCATGTACGTCTCCTGCGAGCACGCAGAAGTGCCGCAGCACTACGTGGACTCGACTAACGTCTGAAGTAGTGCTGGAGGTAACTGACAGCATGAATGCTGCAGGGCTGTCCATAAATCCGTAGGAGTACGAGGGGGTGGAGATCACTTCTGAACAGCACGCTGTAAGGCCTCACAGATATGCTCAATAATGTTCTTGCTTGGGGAGTTTGGTGGACAGCAGAGGTGCTCAAAGACAGAAGAGTGCTCCTGGAGCCACTCTGTAGCAGCAGTTCTGGTGTCGCATTGTCATGCTGGAATTACTCAAGTCTGTCGGAATGCATGAATGGAAGCAGGTGATCAGACAGGATGCTTACGTACGTGTCAACTCTCAGAGTCGTATCTAGACGTACAAGGGATCCCATATGACGCCAACTGCACACGGCCCACACCATAACAGAACCTCCACCAGCTTGAACAGTCCCTTGATAACATGCAGGGTCCAAAGACTCATGAGGTTGTCTCCATACGCGTATACGTCTATCCGCTCGATACAATTTAAAACAAAACTCGTCCGACTTTAACGTGTTTGCAGTCATCAACAGTCCAATGTCGGTGTTGACGGGTATAGGCGAGGCGTAAAATGGTTCAAATGGCTCTGAGCACTACTGAGGTCATCAGTCCCCTAGAACTTAGAACTACTTAGGGAGTCCTAAGGTCCACAAAGAGGGGGTACCCATGCGCCCGATTGTCAGCAACAATAGGGCACCTACTTACTTGCTGGCAAAATATCTGGCTTAATTACTTAGCCCCTATGTAGGTAAATGCCCTCAACATATCCGGAATTACGTGGATTTCGTGAAACGTCTCGACAACTTCAGACTGAAAGACACTGATATCCTAGTGAGCTTCGACGTGGTTTCACTATTCACCAGGGTGCCTCTACGAGAGTCAGTCGAGGTTATTGGGCAGAAATTTGACGAGAAGACCACCGAACGCTTTAGGCATGTCTTGACCTCAACGTATTTTCTGTTTAATGGAGAATACTATGAGCAAACGGATGGAGTCGCAATGGGAAGTCCACTCTCGCCGGTGGTCGCGAATTTGTACATGGAGTACTTCGAGGAGGAAGCCTTGGCATCATGCAGTTGAAAACCTACTTGTTTCTTCCGTTATGTCGATGACACGTTCGTCATCTGGCCTCATTGTAGGGACAAGCTCCTGGATTTCCTTACACACCTAAACTCCATACATCCAAACATCAAATTCACTATGGGGAACGAAGTAGAAGGAAGATTGCCATTCCTGGACGTCATGGTCAAGAGAAGAGCTGATGGTACCCTAAGCCACGGTGTGTACAGGAAGAAAACGCACACTGACCTGTACCTGCATGCAGACAGCTGCCACCACCCTTCTCAGAGGAGTGGAGTACTAAAAACACTAGTACACAGGGCGCGCAGCATCTCAGACGCAGAGAATCTGCCCCAGGAATTGGAACACCTCAAAACCGTGTTCCGAAAAAACGGGAACTCGGAATGACAGATTAGACGCGCTCTCCGTCCCACCACCACAGCACAACCTGTGGAGACGGATGAAGTCACGGAAGAAGAGGTAGCCATTGCCTTTATTCCGTACAATGGCGCACTATCGGGGAAAATCGGCCGTATATAACACCGAGTTGAAACCGTCTTTTGCGCGCCCAATAAAACACGGGCATCACTGGGAAGTGTGAAAGATGACCTCGGTTTGAGGAAGGCCGGCATATACCAGATTCCCTGTGAGTGTGGGAAGACTTATATCGGACAAACAGTACGCACCATCGAAGATCGTTGCCGAGAACATCAAAGGCACACTCGTCTGAAATATCCAAATAAGTCGGCGTTAGCACAGCACTGTTTGTCCGAGAAACACGAGATGGATTATGAGCGACCAAGATCCTGGCTCAGACCTCTAAATATTGGGACAGCGTTATAAGGGGGGCTATCGATATCCGCACCAGGGAAGATCTTAACCGAGATTGCGGCTACAATCTCAGCAAGACTTGGGACCCGGCATTGAATGTAAAGACCAGGGCAGACGTAGCAAGCACATCGGCGCCTACGACAGATTCCGACGCCCACGTCTTCGCGACCGCCGGCGCGCGGGCACGGACGGCGAAGAGGGCGGCCCGTGGGGCGAGGGGATTTAAATCGGCTGCCCGCCCTCAGGAGCTCAGTTCGTCAGCGCACCTGACGATGGTGACATGTCTGATCACCGAAATATTGTGCCCGTTGGAACCAGCAGTATACCCGTGGACTGTTCGAGCATGTATGTTGATGTTTCCAGTTCCTGGCCATCGCATTTCGCTCATTCCAAATATATCTATTTTCCTTCTTGTCATCTCCTATACAGCATTGTGAGTCTTTCCTCCCTGGCTCATCGTCCTGACGTTCCATGTTCCAATTTTGTTTTTATCTTGATATTTCGATCCTCCTCTTTGTGCGCTTGTAACTGCCACTCCCAGAGATCAGATTGAGGGGCTTACTCCGGATGCTAATTTAGCTGCAAGCATAACCATAGTGATTACTAGGACGTATCCATTCTGGATCTTTAATGAGGTGGGTGTCCTGGCTGCTTCCTCATCCTTATGCCTTTGGCCACATTCTGCAGTTCTTCCGCCTTCTGAGTCATTTTCCTGACTCCAGGGCAAAAGAGTGCCCTTCTCTTGTTGGTTCTTCCATCCGAAGCTGTTGGCCAGCGAGAGATTTTTGTTCTCTGTTAATTAAACCCTTTGACTGTTGAGGAGTATTTCCTTCTTCTACGCCTGGAGCCGTCGGACATCCGACGCAGTCACAACCGCCACACTCCCGTTGCTGCCTGTCGCGTTGTGAACTATACTTGGCTTCCCCTCACCTCTTAACAGCCGGCAAGCAAGCTTCCCCGGTTGATCGTCTGGTTCATTGAGTACTGAGCCCTACCACCACATCAAGGTGATAGTCCCTGGGAGGGCTAATTAATTATTAATTTAAAAAAAATTAAAATTTCAGGACACTTACAGGGATTCAGAACCGCCAACCTCTGGCATATCACAAAGAACTCTTTACCCCTACACTACACCACTGATTGGGATAACACAATTAATCTTAATGCTCTAGAGCAGCGATCGTCAACCTGGTCCGTATTGGTCACTGGTAGGCGTTCCAGCTTTCGTAGTGGGCGGTAGGCGGTTGGGGTTTGCAGACATTTTCATTCGGTTTTCATAAGACTGACTTTAAGTATTTGGTAAGTGATTTTTATTGTGTGCTTTAACTTGCTGCAAGTCTGCTTTGTAAATTTTATATAGTAATGTTACTTCCCTACTTTACAGATAGCCATAACTGTGAAAATGGTGGGCTATTATAAAATTTTACTGCTAACAGATACAAACGAAGGCGGTAGGTAAAACAGGTTGACTACCGCTACTCTAGAGCACCAAGTGAAATTTCTGTTAATGTCTTTGCACGTCCGGAATATTAAGGCGTTGTAAGTGCCCAAAATGTTTGATAACAATAAAGTTCAACTAGTGATAGCTTCGAAATCATTTTCAATAATGCGCATGATCTGGCAGGAGTAATACAACATTATTGCACGGATAAGATTTCTAAACATCTCTTCCTGAACAGCCTCCTCTCTGGATTAAGAAAAGAAAAAGAAAGGAAAAAGAACTAAAGAGGCGCTGACACTTACTTCACAGGATACACCATTCCCGTTTGACAAGTGATACTCGAAAACCGATATTTGATCAGATTAGCGAAATAGTCATATATAACATGTAAACACGACAGCGAACATCGCATTCGGATTTCGAAGTTAGATTTTCGTGTTTCGCAAATTGTTTCGCTTCTGAACGTGGTGATAACCAGGCAGCATGGAGACAGATATAACATGTAAACACGACAGCGAACGTCGCATTCGGATTTCTAAATTAGATTTTCGTCTTCCGCAAATTGTTTCGCTTCTGAACGTGGCGATAACCAGGCAGCGTGTGACAGCGCACCACTTGTAAAAATACTAGACGTACGTCAGTATTACTTCCCCTTCCATGTCTCTCGGGCGTAAACACACAATGGAGATTAGCTGTGACGATACGAGGTGCATTCAAGTTCTAAGGCCTCCGATTTTTTTTCTAATTAACTACTCACCCGAAATCGATGAAACTGGCGTTACTTCTCAACGTAATCGCCCTGCAGACGTACACATTTTTCACAACGCTGACGCCATGATTCCATGGCAGCGGCGAAGGCTTCTTTAGGAGTCTGTTTTGACCACTGGAAAATCGCTGAGGCAATACCAGTACGGCTGGTGAATGTGCGGCCACGGAGAGTGTCTTTCATTGTTGGAAAAAGCCAAATGTCACTAGGAGCCATGTCAGGTGAGTAGGGAGCATGAGGAATCACTTCAAAGTTGTTATCACGAAGAAACTGTTGCGTAACGTTGGCTCAATGTGCGGGTGCGTTGTCTTGGTGAAACAGCACACGCGCAGCCCTTCCTGGACGTTTTTGTTGCAGTGCAGGAAGGAATTTGTTCTTCAAAACATTTTCGTAGGATGCACCTGTTACCATAGTGCCCTTTGGAACGCAATGGGTAAGAATTACGCCCTCGCTGTCTCAGAACATGGACACCATCATTTTTTCAGCACTGGCAGTTACCCGAAATTTTTTGGTGGCGGTGAATCTGTGTGCTTCCATTGAGCTGACTGGCGCTTTGTTTCTGGATTGAAAAATGGCATCCACGTCTCATCCATTGTCACAACCGACGGAAAGAAAGTCCCATTCATGCTGTCGTTGCGCGTCAACATTGCTTGGCAACATGCCACATGGGCAGCCATGTGGTCGTCCATCAGCATTCGTGGCACCCACCTGGATGACACTTTTCGCATTTTCAGGTCGTCATGCAGGATTGTGTGCACAGAACCCACAGAAATGCCAACTCTGGAGGCAATCTGTTCAACAGTCATTCGGCGATCCCCCAAAACAATTCTCTCCACTTTCTCGATCATGTCGTCAGACCGTCTTGTGCGAGCCTGAGGTTGTTTCGGTTTGTTGTCACACGATGTTCTGCCTTCATTAAACTGTCGCACCCACGAACGCACTTTCGACACATCCATAACTCCATCACCACATGTCTCCTTCAACTGTCGATGAATTTCAATTGGTTTCACACCACGCAAATTCAGAAAATGAATGATTGCACGCTGTTCAAGTAAGGAAAACGTCGCCATTTTAAGTATTTAAAACAGTTCTCATTCTCGCCGCTGACGGTAAAATTCCATCTGCCGTACGGTGCCGCCATCTCTGGGACTTATTGACAATGAACGCGGCCTCATTTTAAAACAATGCGCATGTTTCTATCTCTTTCCAGTCCGGAGAAAAAAAAATCGGAGGCCTTAGAACTTGAATGCACCTCGTAGATGGAAGAAGGAAGCGGGTAGCTCAGCTCTGTTTAAATAGGAGACGTGTACAGGCTCCATTAACTATGTATATTTTGATGAAGAACCACGACTATATTCACAGAGAAGCCCACAGATTGAATAGGATAAAAGCACTGAAATAGGAGGTAAAAGTGCCTAGATACAAAATGAGAGTAGCTATTAGTGCACCGAGAGAGAACACTCAATCACCCGAGGAAAACTGACACATAATGTAATCCGAGGACACAGAATGGAGGAATAAAACAGTTGGAGGCGGGCGAGAGAAATACTGTCCAACTATGGCACAGGGCAGTAGAACGTGGCAGCTTAGCCTTAGTGCCGGCATAGAGACATCGATGTTCCGGAGTGTTATCGTAATTACGATTTGTCGTCACAATTCCGGATGATGTGATTCACAGTTAGCTAGCAACAAGGATCGTTAACTCTTTCTCCGTATAACTGACAACCTTCACAGACCTTTCTGATGTTTGTACATATCAGTTACGCTGTCTCAACATGTCGGCTGAATGGTACGCTCTTGTGGTCCATAGGCTGAGTGTATCAACCACGTAAACGGTCTCAGTGAGGCAGAGTTGTTGCTATCATAGTTGTTGCTATCATAGTTGTTGCTATGGCATTATTTAAAACTTCGGGTATGGAAGAAAATGGCCGACTGCGCAGAGGCCTCTATTTTTGACAGCCAGCGCAATGTTTCCTGCTTGCACAGTTTTGGACAGGTTGCTTAGTTGCGTTAGGTTCCCAGACACTAACTTCTTCTAACGCCCAGCACTGCCTGTCCGGCACCTGTCTGGTGCACTCTTGTGCGAAGAACCTTTCAAACGTCACACAAAGAGCTCACTTACACGAAAAATGCCATCTGGATGAAATTTGCTAACTTCTGAATTAATTTCAATTACGGCCGCAAAACGTATGGATATATCTCTGTATCAGTTGTTCATTACTATTTGGCATCTCTCGTTCACCTTTGCGACACACTTAGAACATCACGAAGCAAATTATAATCAAAGTTATTTAATACCATTTCTAGTCCCCAGCGTTGTTAATCGCTAATTAACATACATTTTATGTGGCAATAATGATTTGCCAACCCTGGGAAGTGTAGCATCTCGTGATGACAGTGTTGCATGTAACTAAATAGAACCTAAGAAGAGGAAGGAAAAAATACTGGCTTTTCATGCAGCGTCGAGATCAAAATAGTTACATATAATGCTAACTTCTTGGATGAGGAACGTAGGTGGCCGCGATTTCTTTAAAGGAATCATATCCATATATGCCTAAAATGCTATATAGGAAAGCGTGGCAGTGCCCGCTAACCATTTGAACCTCGGTCCCGTGGAAGCGTGTGCTTATCGCTGGTCCACATTACTCAGTTTGACCCTGACAGGCGTTTGATGTGCTGCTGGAGCGCTGCGTGCCAGACTGCTTCCATTTATTTGCACTCCATTGGTACCGAGATCTGCGGAACGCTGAGGAGTAAAATATTCCGAGTTATCGAGTCCTATACGTGTCCAGCAGGCAGACAAATCTCGATGGCGCTGTCATTCAGATATTTCCTACGCATTCGCTGGGCGAAGCTCCATCTGCCCACCCACCAACATTTAGGTTACCCCTGCTTTACTTACATCGTCTGAAGCAAATGGAGGGATGCTTCCTGAAGCGGCCTATATCCTTCCCCATTTTTATCCAATCGGAGCTTTTCGGTCCGTTTATAATGACGTCGAAAAGAAGAAAGAAGCTTTTTGAAACGTGTTTTCTCCACGCAAATTCCAGGATATTTCCTTTGAAAGGACACGGTTAATTTCTTTCTCCATCCTTGAATTAATCCAAGTTATGTTCTGTTTCTAATGACCTCGATGTTGACGGGACGTTAGGCCCTAATCATCATCTTTTTTTTTCAGATCGAACTGATTCCACCGAAGCTGGTTTCCTTTGTTGATGGTTTGCAAGAAAGATGGATATTAGTCACAAGTATCTATCCGTGTTAACTTTGGCCATCAGTCAATTCGTAGGGCACAGACCAAGGAAAGAGTTTCCGGTTACCAATGTTTTGTGAATGATCGCCTTAACATTGTTGACCATTATCAATAGATTATTTCTGGCCCCAAAAATGTTTTCTAACTGGACAGCGCAATAGTTGAGACCCTGTACTCTCATTCGAGAGGAGCACACCCCAAACCCCCACACGGCCATCCTGATTCATGTTTTCCTTTAAACCCCAAGATCGTAAAATATTTTCTGCGTATGATTTCTGCTTCGCACACTTACACCAACATAGCATGCATTCCATTTTTGATTATCAGCAACGAATGTTTGTGTTTATGTGATCCATCATTAACTACGTGAGTTTCTACACTCGCTACGATAAGTCTGCAACAACATACGAATGTGTTTCGACTTTTGAGTATAGACGCCATTTGGAGCTTCGCAACAGCTTCTGCACACGTGCACGAATTGTAAACACGCGCGTTTATTTACATATCAGTCGATTCGTCTAACGTTTGTCCGACTACTTTCTCGAGGCGGTTGCTGCTGTTGAGTCTGCAAGCGTTGATCGCCGATAGACCCGAGCCCCTCCGTAGGTTACTTTACGTACCTTAGCGATCAGTTACCGAATGACGATGCCAGCGAATCTCCCGGTAATTTGATCTGCCTCCTCAAAACTGTACCATAACTGTGGGAGAGGTAACATTCGCAAATTTCCTTAGGTTGCCCCAATTTCTTTTTATTTTTCGGATCTTCTCGCGGTACGGTCTCGAATTCCAACAAGGCAACACAGATACTATCATCACTAAAATACATTTTTTTCTGTCTTTAATGTTGAAAATCGTTACCGACAATTTAAAATTACTCGTTTACTAGCCAGAGTGACGTTGCCTTCAAAGCAATTTATTATCGGGAGTCACACGGCACTGTTATCGTAGTACTTTTAGCACGAGAGAGACCGTTTTGATGATATCGTGGACAGTCTACACCTAGATATAATTCTCGTAATTTTTGTTGTCTCGGTGTCATTAAAATACGTAACGTATAGATACTCTCATTGACAGAACTACGACAAGCTTTGGAAAATCCTTTGCCCGAATTGGGATTAATGATAAACTCGTGCTCCAGAATTGGGTCCTATACTTGTAGGCTTTATCATTGTGAAGTAATTTTGCAAAACAAGAGCAATGACTCATGCTTTCCACGTACAGTGCTTGTTGTCTATTCTGTAATATTCTTGGAAGAACAGAATGAGAAACAGAATATTTCTCTCGAAGATCGATGATATAGACGCAATTCCGAAAGACAAGCGTTTTCGCCACCTAGGATATGTTCGCTGAATGGACTCAGTCTACCCCTAAAGGATGATGGTAGGCTCGGAAAGGTTGTAAACCCAAGCACCGTTTGTATGCCCGACGTCCTGGCTAACGGCTCTTGGAAGAGTAACAGAGGAGAGGTTTGACATGAGCCCTAACAGCTCAACAGTGATGAAGCCGCTGCTTTAGATACCTAGGTTACACGAACAAAAGGAGAAACGATTTCACAACATCGCCAGTTTCTTCAAAAATAGTCTTTGCTGTGCAAAGAATGTGTGAAGATGCACAGTGCTTTCAGACTGTCATTATTTTCGTTATTATCTGCCTATGGTAACTAATCTCTTAAAATACATAAAAGTTTAAAGAAATCTTGGAATGTCTGTACGGTTTACTGTTCTTCGTTATTGTGCTGTCTGCTGCCATAGCTATTAAAATATAGTCCCAACCAAACATAAGGGTCCCTTTTATCCTATTCATGCTCTTATTGTTTCAGTTGCTTCTCTTAACCAATTATTGTATCTTACCACATCTTCTCGAAGGCATCCAAATAGTTTTTGTTTCTCTAGTAGCCGGCCGCTGTGACCGAGCGGTTCTATGCGCTTCAGTCCGGAACCGCGCTGCTGCTGCGGTCACAGGTTCGAATCCTGACTCGGGCATGGATGTGTGTGATGTCCTTAGGTTCGTTAGGTTTAAGTAGTTCTAAGTCTAGGGGACTGATGACCTCAGATGTTAAGTCCCATAGTGCTTAGAGCCACTTGGACCATTTTTTTTTCTCTAGTATATTCCATTTACATCTGTATACTACTTTTCTGTTTAATAGTTGTCTCGCTCCGTTTGATATTTGACTATATTTTGCTGCCTCAGTACTGTTTGTGTAAGGACCTTTCGTTTAGTAATTACCTCTTTTGTCTTGGTATTTCTATGTTGCTGACACTCGTGTGGTCTACAGCTGTCACACCATCTAATAACCAAGATACGAGCGTGCAGAGTATCCCCACTGATAGGAGATCGTGTTTTTTATAAACAGAACCAAATATAGAACATAAAAGGAACATCGAATGTGACCGAGTGAAGTAGATCTCAAACGTTCTTATTATGTTAGTGTTATGGCAGAAATGGAACGAATTCATATTGGAATAGCGCATACCAAAGTATAGCAGAAATGCATGGTGACCTTCGGTGGGAAACTTTGAATGAAAAACAACAAGATTCTCGCGAAACATTGTAAGGTAAAGTTAGAGAATCGATATGTGACGAAGACTACGGTAGCTCTGCTGGCACCAACATATGTCTCACTTAGGACCGTAAGAATAACATGAGACAGGTAAGGTGATGTATAGAAGCACGTAGACATTCTTTCCTCACTTGTTCCGTGAGTGGGGTAACACAGAAACTCGCCAGTATTGGTGCCAGGTACCCACCGCCAAACACTGTACGGTGCTTGCGGTGCATGCATGGCGTCATAAAAAAAATTCCATATTTCGAGAGGTGTAAGTGTGGAACAAAATAAGATAAAAATGTCTAGTAAGCTTGGGCTCTAAAAGGCATATGTCAAGCTTTACGAACGCTTGTTAATCTTCGCTACTGTAAAACACATCTCCTCTACTGAACAAATGCTCATCGCCTTTGAGGTAAGTATTTTAGAGCTCATGTTACTGGAAATTTTTTCTTGTTTTGATCCATGCTTAAGATATGAAATACGTGGGTTGGAACTTAAATAGTGGCAACTATTTATTCACAACCGATATAGAAGAGTTACATGTTTGCATCTGTTTCTCTCCTTCAGAGAAGTCACCAGCGTTGTTTAGAACCCGTTGCCAGCAATAGGGAAGGCGTGTCCTGTTGATGGTGCAAATGGAGCGGTCTACTGACTGTCGAATCTACGGAACAGTTCTGAATCGAATGCCACGAAGTGGTTACTTCATCTTCGGAATCAAATCAAAGTCACAAGGACTTAAATTCGGTGAGTATAGTAGATGGTACATTACTTCCCAGTCCCATCAACCGAACAGAGCAGCCACAGCTTGCGCTGTATGCGCCCGCGTTGTCGTGCAAAATGATGGGTGGGTTGCACAGAAAGTGTCGCCGCTTCTTTCGCAAAGCTGGTCGCAGGTGATGCTCCAAAAACGAACAGTAGTACTGTGCATTGACGGTGTGCCGTGGAGGAACGTAAATGCGATAGGATAACAGCATCACAGTCGTACACGAGGATCACCATAACTTTAGACCGCTCCATTCGCACCATCAACAGAACAGGCTGTGCTAACGGTGTACTACGCCTTCCACATCGCTGGCAACGGGTTCTACGCAACGCTGGTGACTACTTTGAAGGACAGTAACAGGTGCAAACATGGAACTCTTCTGTATTGGTTGTGAATTAATAGTTGCCACTATTTAAGTTCCAAGCCTCGTACATTTTTTAACAGCTTGTATATGTAGATGTCGCGTTGCCTTAGGACTATTACCAAGCAAGTCGGTGCGGTGTTAGTACAATGGACTCGCATTCGGCAGAACGACGATTCAAATCCGCTTTCGACCAAATTGAATTAGGGTTTCCATGACTTCCTTAAATCCAGACGCGTGCTGGGATGGTATCTCTCTGAAAGGGCACGGCAGATTTTCTTCCCCATTCTTGAATCATTCTGAGCTTATGCTCCGTCTCTTTGACTTCGATGTCGACGGGACGTTAAACCCTACTCTTCCTTCCTTTAGGACGTAAACGCAGTTGTGACACCTCTAACTGGAACTCACCGTTACCGTAATCGTCAATAAGGACGCTGTGGCCTTGTACATAATATACGTAGGCATTACGTCGCTCCTGCAATATTTCAGTCACGATTTTCGAAAGGAAATGTATCCCAAAGCTGACGTATTGTCTGTTTTGAAAACAACAGTGTTGTTAGTTCAATTTGGAGTGCTCCCTGCCAGTAAGACCACGAGGCCGGGACACGGCGGCCTGCGCGATGACCCGTAGCAGACCCAACGACTGGGTGGTATCCCTCGCGGGCAGCGATGCGTGCAGCGACTTTGTATGCAGATTAGTTTCCCGGCAGGCGTGTGTGTGCCTCGCGCTTTTCTTCTGCTCTCACCCTCAACCGGACGGATCTTCCTCGTCGCTGAGAACGAGACATGCGAGTCAATGACTAAGCGAAAAAGACCCAGAGCCCTGGCACAATTCGCCCTACCTCCTATCATGGACGAGTGCGGATGTTAGTGTCATTACAACTGAGCTGACTAAGGTCATGGGATATCTCCCAGCAACGTGTCGGACCACCTCTTGTGCAGCTACTCAACTTGGCATGGACTCAACAATTCGTTAGAAGCCCTCTGCGGAAACAGTGTACCATGCTGCCTCTACAGCCTTCCATAATGGCGAATGTGTTGCCGTTGCAGGATTTTGTGCACGAACTGACCTCTCGATTTGCCGGCCGGAGTGGCCATGCGGTTCTAGGCGCTACAGTCTGGAACCGAGCGACCGCTACAGTAAGCAGGTTCGAATCCTGCCTCGGGCATGGATGTGTGTGATGTCCTTAGGTTAGTTAGGTTTAATTAGTTCTAAGTTCTAGGCGACTGATGACCCCAGAAGTTAAGTCGCATAGTGCTCAGAGCCATTTGAACCATTTGAACCTCTCGATTATGTCTCATAAACGTTCGATGGGATTCATGACGGGTGAGCCGGTTGGCCAGATCATTCGCCCAAATTGTCAAGAAGGTGCTTCAAACAGGTGACATGGCGCACTGTCATCTATAAACATTTCATCGTTGTTTGCAAACTTGGAGTCTATGAATGACTGCAGATGGTCTCCAAATAGCTTAACATAACCATTTCCAGTTAATGATCGGTTCACTTAGACCAGAGGACCCGGTCCATTGCATGCAAATACAG
Source organism: Schistocerca cancellata (assembly GCF_023864275.1). Classification (NCBI taxonomy): domain Eukaryota; kingdom Metazoa; phylum Arthropoda; class Insecta; order Orthoptera; family Acrididae; genus Schistocerca; species Schistocerca cancellata. The sequence goes on along the minus strand of NC_064626.1, from coordinate 340,093,462 downwards.
CCCACACCATTATGGAAACACCACCAGCTTGCACAGGGCCTTCTTGACAACTGGGGTCCATTGCTTCTTTGAGTCTGCGCGACACTCGAACCCTACCATCAGCTCTTACCACCTAGAATCGAGACTCATCAGGCCACATTTTTCTAGTCGTCTAGGACTGAACCGATAACGTCACGAGCGTAGAAGAGGCGTTGCAGGCGACGTTGTGCTGACAGCAAAGACACTCGTGTCTGTCGTCTGCTGCCATAGTCCATTAATGCCCAATTTCGCCGCACTGCCCTAATGGATACGTTCGTCGTACGTCCCACATAGATTTCTGCTGTTATTTCATGCAGTGCTACTTGTCCGTTACAACTGACAACTCTATGCAAAAGCCGCTGCTCTCGGTCATTAAGTGAAGATCGTCGGCCACTGCGTTGTCCGTTGTTAGAGCTAATGCCTGAAATTGGGTATTCTCGGCACAATCTTGACACTGTGGATTTCGGAATGTTGGATTCTCAACGATTTCCGAGATGGAATGTCCAATACGTCTAGTTCCAACAACCATTTCGCTTTCAAAGTCTGTCAGTTCCCGTCGTGCTTCTATAATCACGTCGGAAATCTTTCCTCTTGAATCAACTGAGTACAGATCACAGCTCCGCCAATGTACCCTTTTTTACCTTGTGTACGCGATGCCACCTCCATCTGTGCGTGTGCATATCGCTATCACATGACTTTGTCACATCAGTGTATTATTATTAACATTATTGTTATATATTTAATAGACTCTTTTAGACGAACACGTCTGCAGTTATAAGATTCGTAGGACACGAAGGGAAGACAGTAATCAAAAATCTACGAAGATTAGTGTTCTTCAGTCGCTTACCACCAGGCAACGCTGAACATAATGTTGCCAGAATTCTTTGGTCGATATTTGTCATCCGTTTTTCTCCGTCACCCGTCCAGATCCAGGTGTGTCATTTACTTCTAAATGTGGCAGCCAAATATTGGGTAGAGTAATTAAAAAAGTAGATAGGTAATGTGTCGTAATGTAAATGGTTTCTGCTTGATGCAGATCTCTTTCGCAAGCATCGGACAAGCGATGTCCAGGTGCCTTTACTGTCCAGCTAGGGCGAAGTACTTTTTCATGTCGTCGCCTTGGCCTCACGAGACCCCAGTGATTTCACTTTTACTTTCGGCTGCAGTGAAGTGAAACCAAAAGGCTCTTCTCGTCATGTGTTATCGTAATTAGCCCACTAAGTTTTCGTGTCGTGTGGCTCTTGTGTTACTTAATCATCTGATACAGCACCACCTCTGAAGACATCTGGCATTTTAATACTACTTTATGATGTAAATAGAATGCTCAGAGTACTCTGTCCTGACTTAAGATGTACTTTAGATATACAGGTATTCAGAATAAGAAAAATCTGTATGAAAATTCAGCTTTCTGAAAACTCGACGCTACAAGTTACAGTCGGTTACTTAAGATACTCTTCAAATCCAAATGCATCCTCTAAGAAAGTAAATTCCCTGTAGAATAAATATTTTGTTGTTTTCCTACTATGTTAATTTTTTTCATGTATTTAATAGGATATTTGACAATCGACGATGACCTGTAGTTATAAAATTACCTCCATACGACTCATCCCAGCTTCAAAACTGTTCGTTAGCATGAGGACGTTACGAGCGCCCTAATGACACATAATTCGGGCTACTGCTCCACCAGTGTAGCACGAAAATGTAGATCACAATACGGAATACTAAAATTTAGAATGATAAAGTTACAGTTCGTATGCCACAGCCAGTGTCATTTATAATTTTTCTGGTTTTCGGTGACTGCAGACGTCTTTCATTTAATATTGTCGCATCCGATTTATTTTTCGTTGCTAGTTAAGTCAAAGATGTATCGTCAGTGATTTTCTGCACTGCTGAGAAACTGCAATTTAACACGGGAAAAAGATGTAGAAAGAACATTCTAGAACAGTGGTAGTCAACCGGGCTCCTACTGCCCATCGGTGAACATTCCAGCTTTCATGGCGAGCTTTAGGTGTAGCGGTTTTGAAAATATTTACATTAGATTTCCATAAAATTATGACAGAAAATATTTATTAAGTAATTACTGTTATGTGCTTTAACTTGCTGTAACTGTGCATCATAAATTTTGTAAAGTTAAAGTTATTTCCCTACTTTATAATTTTTCATTGCTGAGGAACCAGTGGGCGGCTAGAAAATTTTACAACTAATAGAGATACAAAAATTGGCAGTGGACAAAACAGATTGACAAGCCCTATTCTAGAACATCCTCAGAACACACAGTCACACAAGTACTGAGCAACAACGTTTTCAGTAGATACACGTATAATTGCTTTGCTGAAGACAGATGAATTTTGCCGTATTGTGAGGATATACCCATTTGACGTGGCGGAAAACATTCCTTACGACAGCGTGACTACAAAGGAGGTAAAATGTAGTTTGAGAACACATATGCAGTATGGGCCAGTGCTCTACACAGATGCCAAGAGCTGTCAAACGGCCAGTTCTGTAGTGAGTTCTGTACTTATGGCTGCCGTGAAGTCGAATACAGTGCTCTCGAGTGTCCGCTCTCATTCAGTTTTGAGTGCGACTCGTTCGCTTATTCCACCCGTTACAGTTCGTATAATGATTTGAGCTTTAAGACGCTGCTTCAGTTAACAGTCATCGATTTGACATGCAAGCCGAGTGAGCAATGATTTAACAATAAATGTTTATCCCCACTTGTTTTCGTTAATAAGTCATGAAATAAGAATAATATGAAAGTTTTAGCGCAAGATGGAAATCAGATGTGTCAACAAAAATGCCTACCTCTTCCAACGGCTTTACTCATCAGCCAGAACCTTATCAGAAATGTAGCATAGCTTTTTGTAAAGGCCGGCCAGTGTGGCCGAGCGGTTCTAGGCCTTCAGTCTGGAACCGCGCGACCTCTACGGTCGCAGGTTCGAATCCTGCCTCGGGCATGGATGTGTGTGATGTCCTTAGGTTAGTTGAGATCTTTCTTCCGACTGGTTTAGTCACGTCCTCAATCTCCCCATCTGTACATACATATTAAACATCCATGACAACTTGTTTTAGGTGTTCTCATCTTTATCTTCGGCAAAAAGTCCCTCCGCACCCGCTCTCAGTGCCAAGCTGACAATTATTGGATATTTTATTGCGTATCCCCGTAACCTGTCTCTCTTCCTGATGAGAGCTTTCCATAGACATGTTTCCTTGGTAATTCGACGTATAGGATGAGTCATAAGTCTCCACACATAGTGAAAGCGCCGACTAATGTTTATTTTTTTCATAGAGATAGTATTGTATAGTGCTACAGTTACCGGGTGTATTTCGCATCCCTCACTTTTTAGTTGCTCTAACCAATTCTGATGAAAAAGTGATAATATTTCTCCTGGTATTTGTTGGCAAGGTAAACCGATTCTTCTTTTAAGGTGGTTCACATTCTGGATTTTCTGCCGGTTCATAGTTAATTTTAATTGATCTCGCAGATAAAAGTCCATTGATCTGGCGATGTGGTTGGCCACTCCACCGGACCATGTCTAACGATCAGTGCCCCAGGAAACTGCTGGGTCAACCGTTGGCGTACTTCAGTGCTGTATTGCGGTGGCGCCATGTCTTAAAGTCAGAACGCGGGCGAAGTCCCACCTTCCCCCAGGATTGACATGAAGATGTCATTTTTCGACATGTCGAGAAAGGCGTTTTTAGGTTTCCTTCAATGAAAAACGGACCAACAGTCCTATTACCCCAAATCTATCACCACATTATTATGAGTTCCTCCACACCTTGACTTCTACAGTCCGACATCTAGAGTGGAATCCTATCACTCCAGAACGTGGTATTTTGTATGTGCACTTAATAACTTACGTAAAAATTTGCCTCATCTGAAAAAAAAATGAAACTAAGAAAGCCAGGCACATTCCCGTGAATGCTAAGTACCCGCTCATAGAACTCCATCCGAGTGTCATGATCGTCCTCTGCTAGATGTTGCAACATCTGCAGCATGTATGGATGCCACGAGTCAGTCTGCAGAATGCGCATCACACTGCTTTGACTGATTGCCATTTGCGCATTTCCACGTCGGGTTCCCATTGTCGGGAGTCCTGGCCACAACTGCTAGCACCTTGGTAGACGTACCTTCATCTGGTGCTGTCATTGGTTTTCCAGATATGCTCCCATTGGCAACGAAACCTGTCGTTTGGAATTTCTAGATCAGTTTTGTGACAATGTCGCGTGTTATCTGCGTTCTGTGCGTTGAACTAACATTATGCGCTACTTGACGTGTGGTGCTACTCGTAGCCAATAGAATGTCAGCCGTTCTTCCTTCGTTAATGGCATTTATTTTCAGTTGGGTCACCTTTCTGAGAACGAAGAAGAAATGAGTCACCGCTGTCATCATTTGTATGGAGACTCACGACTCAGACTGTACTCTGACATCTATTCATTCCGTATTTTATCTGCACACTTACGTGCCATTGCCTTATCGCTTGTGTATTAAGTCCTCAACCTACCGCCAAGTTCAACGCCATCTTCGAATTTTGTCGTATTCCTTTCATTTCAGTATATCTATCACATATTTGTGCCCAGCACCTCTTCATTCTTCTTCAGCCAATCTAGGATTAGGCATTATGGTCTGTTACGGCATCACCATCTCTTCCTTGGCTTTGACACACTCCTCGACGGGACTGTATTTCATCACATGTCGAGGAATTCTCTGAGATCATGCAATAATACATGCTCTTTCCAATAACACCTTCAGTTAATGGCTGAACCCCCTCCAATTCTGGACATATTTCTTCATTTCTTAATTAGTCTTTTCTTGTGCAGCCTTCTATTGATCTGAGGAATTTAATTGCTAAATTTTCAAGTTGTCTTAGACATTTTGATCTTAATCTACAACTTTCTGCTCGATATAGTGGGTAGTGTCATGACTTTATAAAATTTCATATGGGTTTCTCTTCTCGTTTTACCCTTTAGTGTTCTCCTTATGGTGCCATAAATACGTTGATAGACGCTAATTTTCTTATTTATGTACTTTCTCTTATTCAGGACTCATGTCACATCCGCGATACTGGAAATGGGACACCTGTTCTGTTACTGCGTTGCCGATTGCTATTGTGGTCTTTATGGTGTATTTCCCTAAAAAGACCGTTGTTTTTGTTTTCGTTGTTAATATCTTCAGGTTATAATGTAATCTTATACTGTTTCGTATGTGTCGCTATTTGTAATTTTTCTTCAGAGTCCTTTGTTGTTACCTGGTCAACAGTAAAAAGCATCGTATTTAGAAATTTTCCTAGCCCATTTCTTATACCTTGAAGTATTCTGTCCTTCATCCATTCCCTGATTAGGTCGTCGATGTAGATGTTGAACAGTGTTTGAGACATTCTACAGCCTTGCGTTACTCCCTGGTTTATCTCAGTTGTTTGCCAGTATCTGTTCTTATTTTAGTATTTTTGTATAAACCTTGACATTTTTATCAGGCACCTGGGAAGCTCTTTCCTGCATTATTGACCAGAGCATTTTTGACTGTGGATACAGTCGCATGGTTTTTCATAGTCGATAAATGCTAGGTGTGTTTCCAAATTGAATTGCCGTCTTTTTCGTTTAACTTGTTTTCAGAGTGAAATGATCGTCGGCATAAGATCTTCTTTTACGGCAGACTGCTTGCTGTTCTAATAAAATTGAATCTGATGTTTCAAAGCCTTTCATTAATTATTTTCCTATAGTTTTATAAGAAACATTCACGAGACTGATTCCTGTAATTAGTAACTGCAATCTCCTCATTTCATACTTCATCTGCTGACTTATTTCTTATCGCGCTTCTTCGGAACATTGTAAGTATGTGCAGAGCAGTGATACAGTACCGAAGTAAATATTCTGAAGCCAATAACGCTATGAAGATGTCAGTAAATATACGATTAGGATCGTGCTTTATATGCTGACGCCAGAACATCATTGATTTATCGTGGATGAAAGTCTCGCTAGGCACTAGGTAATTCAGTTGTTGGGGAAGAGGAGAATAATAAACGTCAGCAGTAAATGTCCTTTATTACAGACAGTGGCAGTTTACGAGCGCTATTAAAGAGTCGTGAGGCAACGACGAACATTTGTCTCGGGCGGGCACGGTGATACGGTGGCGGTATTTGCATCGGGCGGTGTCTGCGCGCCGGGCGCACACGGGAAAAACAGGGAGGAGGAGGAGGAGCGAGCAACAGCTGCCCGGACCGGGACCGCCACAGGAAGCAGCCGCCACCGGGGGGCGCCGGGGCGCCGGAACCAGATGGCGATGATGGCACGCTCACACCGCCCTGCTGGCTGCTCAGTTCGCCCACACTCTCTACATTCACGACCAGCTGTGCAGAGAAGGAAAGTGGGTGCCAGCGTAATTTATCAGGCCACTGACGGATGCTGCTCGGAAGATAAACCTGTCGTACGCTTATCCATTGAAAGCATTCAGTTAAACACCACAATATTTTGTAGTAGGCCGTTCTACACTCCTGGAAATGGAAAAAAGAACACATTGACACCGGTGTGTCAGACCCACCATACTTGCTCCGGACACTGCGAGAGGGCTGTACAAGCAATGATTACACGCACGGCACAGCGGACACACCAGGAACCGCGGTGTTGGCCGTCGAATGGCGCTAGCTGCGCAGCATTTGTGCACCGCCGCCGTCAGTGTCAGCCAGTTTTCCGTGGCATACGGAGCTCCATCGCAGTCTTTAACACTGGTAGCATGCCGCGACAGCGTGGACGTGAACCGTATGTGCAGTTGACGGACTTTGAGCGAGGGCGTATAGTGGGCATGCGGGAGGCCGGGTGGACGTACCGCCGAATTGCTCAACACGTGGGGCGTGAGGTCTCCACAGTACATCGATGTTGTCGCCAGTGGTCGGCGGAAGGTGCACGTGCCCGTCGACCTGGGACCGGACCGCAGCGACGCACGGATGCACGCCAAGACCGTAGGATCCTACGCAGTGCCGTAGGGGACCGCACCGCCACTTCCTAGTAAATTAGGGACACTGTTGCTCCTGGGGTATCGGCGAGGACCATTCGCAACCGTCTCCATGAAGCTGGGCTACGGTCCCGCACACCGTTAGGCCGTCTTCCGCTCACGCCCCAACATCGTGCAGCCCGCCTCCAGTGGTGTCGCGACAGGCGTGAATGGAGGGACGAATGGAGACGTGTCGTCTTCAGCGATGAGAGTCGCTTCTGCCTTGGTGCCAATGATGGTCGTATGCGTGTTTGGCGCCGTGCAGGTGAGCGCCACAATCAGGACTGCATACGACCGAGGCACACAGGGCCAACACCCGGCATCATGGTGTGGGGAGCGGTCTCCTACACTGGCCGTACACCACTGGTGATCGTCGAGGGGACACTGAATAGTGCACGGTACATCCACACCGTCATCGAACCCATCGTTCTACCATTCCTAGAGCGGCAAGGGAACTTGCTGTTCCAACAGGACAATGCACGTCCGCATGTATCCCGTGCCACCCAACGTGCTCTAGAAGGTGTAAGTCAACTACCCTGGCCAGCAAGATCTCCGGATCTGTCCCCCATTGAGCAAGTTTGGGACTGGATGAAGCGTCGTCTCACGCGGTCTGCACGTCCAGCACGAACGCTGGTCCAACTGAGGCGCCAGGTGGAAATGGCATGGCAAGCCGTTCCACAGGACTACATCCAGCATCTCTACGATCGTCTCCATGGGAGAATAGCAGCCTGCATTGCTGCGAAAGGTGGATATACACTGTACTAGTGCCGACATTGTGCATGCTCTGTTGCCTGTGTCTATGTGCCTGTGGTTCTGTCAGTGTGATCATGTGATGTATCTGACCCCAGGAATGTGTCAATAAAGTTTCCCCTTCCTGGGACAATGAATTCACGGTGTTCTTATTTCAATTTCCAGGAGTGTATCTTACTTTCCTCATCCAGCCAGGGCCGGTTCCAGAACGTTCCCACGCAAGCGAAGTATGGTTTACGCCTCTCCTCCTCCCGCCCACGCCCTCCACACTCCCCTCGAACATTAATTGCCTTTTCTTACTCTCTCTCTTAGAGCTAAATCTAGCGATCATCGAAACATTTTATTTTTCTTTTAAAATAAGCATAACTTGGATACTCCTCTGTAACACAAATGCATTTATATATTATAGATAAAGGCACAATATTGGTTATGTTCTACAGTATTAATTTAGTTCGTTATCCGATTTTCGAGTTTCTACACCACCACCAGACTTTACCTGAGTATCGTCCCCAAAGAATGTACAGTATTCGTGAACAACATTGAAAGAGATGTACAACGAGGCACGAACACAGAATAAATGTCCGCCCCCTCAGCTGAGTGATCAGCCATGCAGCGGTCCCGGGTTCGATTACCGGCCGGATTGGAGATTTTCTCTTCTCAAGGACTGGCTCTCGTGTTGACCTCATCATCATCGACATGCAAGTCGCCCAGTGTGAAATCAACAGAAAAGTTTACATCTCGGCGGAACTTCCCCAGGTGTGGACTCCCGGCCATCTTGACAGTGTAGTTGTATTGCAATTAAAAAAGTTACACTGTAATTAAAGTGAGCAAGTCAGAAAAAAGACTTTAACACTAAACTTGAAAAATCCAGTGCCTACATAACTATTTACATTAACTTGACAATCTCGATAAAACAAAAATTACTACTGCCTAAGAGAATTAAATGATAGTTTGAAGAGATAATTCAGATGGAAAGTCTACAGAAACAAAATAAAAGACAAGTGGGACTCCCGGCGATCTATGTCATACGACCACTCATTTCACAGAGTAAATGTCGTCTTTGGCAATGTAGTGGTATTGCAATTAAAAAGTTACACAGTAAATAAATATGAAGTGAGCAAGTCACAAAAAACATCAATACTAAACTCGAAAAACTCAGTGCCTATGCAATAATTTAAATTAACTTAACAATCTCGATAAAACGGAATTACTACTGCATAGGGGTACTGAAGAATAGTTTGAAGAGGTAATTCATTTGTAAAGTTTACAGAAACAAAGTAAAAGACAGAAATGACAAATGTAACAACAGAATATATTTAGGATGTAAATAATCACAATAAAATAAATAAAATACAGGGAAAAAGGAACAGAATGAAAAAAAACCACTATGGAAACATTGCAGAGCTGTGAGGATTACGTGAAATCTAAAAGACGGGAAATATTGAGCTTTGTTTGGTCATTCACTACTAAATCAAGACTGTGGGTCACATTTTTCTTGGTCCCCATGGTTTTCAACGCGTTATTTTAATTAATTTACCACTACAGTGTCAAAGGTAACATTTACTCTGTGTTCGTGCCTCACTCTGCTGATTAACAGCTTTTTCAATGTTGTTCACGAATATTTACTTTCTTTGGCGACGATCGCCTGTTAGGTCTGATGATAGCCTCTAAGTCGAAAACTCGTAAACAAAACAAATAACTTCTGTAGAAGTTTCTCGATAATGTGTTTTTTATTTACAATTATGTTGTTCTAACGAGAAGCGACAGAACTGTCAATTAAGATGTCTAAATTTATTACAATGCCACATATTAAAAGAAGAAACAATTTTTCTTTCATGTAAGGTAATTCCTCAGATCTTGAAGGCCGTTAGTGAACGCAGAAAGAACTAAGCACGCAGTATTCCTCTAGTTTCAATCAGCATGTTCTATCTTTTAAACTGAGCGGAAAGACTGAAAAATATAATTTCTGGTGCTTTTAGTTTAATAATAGGAGTTATTAATTCCATAATTTACAACTTATTTCATTTTCCATCGGAAAAATGGGACAGAAATATAAAACACTACGACTTATTTTTATATCGACGTGTTAAACACAAGAAACCGTTTAGCTGAGTAAGCTGTATGTTACATGTGAAGAACATTAACCAGTATTTAGTTGAATTTAGAAAATCTGCCTTGAAAGCACTTGAAATCTGATAAACATGGTCAAAAATTTTATGTACATAACTGAAAAGGAACACACTAAAGTCAGGTATAATTTATAGGGTTGTTCATTATCTATACGACCATTGATACTGTTGACGAACTGGAGCAGCAAATTGTACAGGCTGTGAAGACTTACGAGACGGTCCGGGTGAGTTTAAAGCAATTCGTAACGCACTGCAGAGGCGAAGTCAGTGCTGCCTCTAAATAAGATGACGACATGTCTGACACGTTCTTCAGTCCAGTGACCGAGGCAAAATTACGGGAAAAAATCCATATAGTTGCAAATATTTGTACAGTGGTAGGATGGAGTGTCTTGAACAACATACTAGAAGTCCTCACCGATGGAATGTGAGCATTGGGGTGAGGTGAGGGTTTAGAGATCACTTTTTTCAGTTTTTCTTGAATATCTTGGAAACCGGAACGATAAGTGTAACGGGTTGAAGATGGTGGTGTGCATAGGGTAGAAGCGCGAGGGAAGGTAGGTCGCCGGTTGTGTTCACGCACATCCCTCCTTCATAGGTTTGCAAACTGAAGGTCGAGCAGGTGATACCCCACTATATCTATCCCTATTACGTCACAAGAAGCAACCAAGGGTGTTTCACAAAGTTACACTGACGCTCAACGGTTTGCCTTACGAAACAGAGGCAACGCATTGCGCACATATGCCTTGCGGGGGGGGGGAGTGCATGGATTGAAGATGTGAATTAATAAAAACACTAATGCAAGAAACATGTATAGACCGAATTTACACTGTTGTACTCTGCTAGAGGGAAATTGATTCTTGGCAATCCTGTGCGGCAGCTGTCGTGTTCTTCCGCGAAAGACGACTTCCTCCACCAGGCGCGCTGTTCTATTTGCAGTTGTTCCTGTGACGTAGTGTGATAGGTACGGTGAGAGATCATCTGCTAGATCTTCAGTTTGCAGACCTGTGAAGCGGGGAAGAGTACGAACACAATACGGCGACGTACCTTCCCTCGTGCTGCTACCCCACACGGCATCCCCCGCCCCCCTCCCCCACCCATCGGAACACAATTCATCCATTAATAGGGTTCTACTGCACTTAAAGTGGTACACCATTTTAATATTTGCTTTAAACCCACTTCATTTAAAGATAAACATTAATTTTATACCATGAAAACACTATTTTTAATAGTTTGCGATTTTACCATCCCCTGCAACGCGGAAACTTTTAGTCCTAGAAAGAAAATGTATATGGCTTTTTTGTAGTAAATTTAATATAGTGTAATTGTATACTGGGAAATATTTTCGATTGAAGCCGCGGTATTCGAGTTATTCAAGAGAAACAAAGAAAAGTGACTTCTAAACGCCCACATCCCAACACTCACACTTCATCTGTCTCGATTTTTAGTATGTTATCATGGCACTTCGTCCTCACTTCGTACTACCGTTGCACAAAAATTGGCGACTGCACGAATTCCGCCCCCCTCCCCTCCCCCATCTCCCATGTACATTTTTTGATCTTCATTGGCTGGGCTACTTTAACGGGTACGACTTACAGTAAAATATAACAAGTAACATACTGAAGTAGTATTTCTTATGAAATTTGACCCCAGTCAGATGGGGACTCAATCGATAAGTTTACACTGCAAAGACATTTATACTAAGACAATATTTGATACTGAAGTCAATGGAATGTTTTTGCGTTCATTGTCATATGCTTGCGACCATGCGTGTTTTCACTACAAATTAGTGTATACCAAGTGCATCAATTTTCCACTTGACCGTCCTCGGTGCCCCTCACTACTTGACACCCCAAGCGAACGTGTGTGTCTCCTGGGACTTAAATCAGATCTGCCTTCAAGCGCGGATTTTGGGATCTTTCGCGTTCCCAAAACTTCGTTGTAAATTGACTTCCAGCGAAGCACAAAAAAAAAAAACAACGTGCTGGCACCAAACGTGTGTTATTCTTCAGATTTATTAATTGTTACCTGCTGTTGCTAGACATCACAATTACCTACGTGCGAAATATCTCTCGTTACGTAATAGTTTTTATAGCGCGACGAATGCGGGGAGAGGGACGTGGTAGGGAGATGAAGGAGGAGATACGTAAACTATAATATATTTTCCGACTCTTCAGTGACGGGATATTCCCGAATTTCCAAATATCGCTGTATACTACAATGCGCAATTCCATTCTTGAATCCTCTGCCGAATAGCTACTTAGACACCTCCGTAAAGTTTCCTTGCTTATTAAACAAGTTGGTCACAAACTGCGCTGATGTTAAAGTCTCATCCCCTCAACTCATTTACACTTGTTAATTACGCACACCTGAATAATGTTCGATAATGGATCCCGACGATCTTACGAAACGATCTGTACTCCCTGAACGTTCGCACAATGAACAGCTGTCTAGAACTTGCCTTTGCCTTCTCAATATATATGTGATTCGTATACGTTAAGGCTCTTGGAACGCGTATTCCAAAACGTAACAGAATTAAGCACTAACTGTTGATGCGCTCTAACGAAATTACGACTTCTGGCAACCCATGGCACTATGTTGTACATCCATGCTCCGCAAGCTTACATTGATTATCTTCAGGATCAAATATTAGTTAGCACACTAGATAGTGGGCTTCTGTATACGTCTCGAAACTTCAGAAGTCTTTCGTCGGATGCTGTTTTCTCACAGTCTGTGACCGTATCGACTTGAAGGCCACCGTGGTGATGTATATTGCAAATCATAAACTAGTATTTCTCAGAAGCACTCTTTATTTCACATTGGTTTCCGGTGCAATTTTCATATGCAAACTGACAACTAGTCACTAATGCCTCAACACAATCTTTAGTCTGGTTAGATATTCTGCAACATACTGTTATTTGTTCTTAATATTGGAAGAAAATCTTCTATAATTCACATGCCTTTGGCTCATAAGGCTTCAGTAATTTATCGAATAGTATCTTTCATTAATCAAAAGCTTTAAGTTGAGCGGCATATAGTTCCGTGACGCAGTAACTCGTTTTTCTGATGACCAACGGTCTATCATGCCAGCCAGAAGACTTTAGCAACTCTAACAGACGGATGTGATTTACAAGGCAAAATAACTTTTCTTTTTGTCAGGTGAAAAATGTTTCACAGATGTTCACTGGATTCTGGACACTGAGAATACTCCACATGATTACGAATTTGGGACGAGAAGAGACCTATGGCAGAATTTTGTTCCGAACTTCATTCCTCTGGCACTTTCCATTCGTTATACGAATAAAACAATGTTCAAATGCTGAAGGTAGTACTATAGCACCTTCTGTAAACATTGTACTCTGCGTTGCGAAATAAAGAAACTTTTATACAATTTCCCGTATTCATTTTCGGTGGCTCAGTGGTGAACTGGCAGGTTACGAATCAAAAAGTCTCAAGTTCGATCCTCAGTCAGTAATGGAATTTTTATCTGTCATTTATCACTTCTTTGTATGTTAAATCAGAACATTTACAGTTGCACTGTGGTTCAGTATTCACGTTAAATGTAAGTCCCTCTACAGCTAACTGTGTAAGTTAGTTCGAAGGTCGGAGGAAGACAACAGCATACCACCTCCAATAGAATCGTGCTTAGTACAGCAGAACTTTTGGGTTAATGACAGCTTTACCTTCTCTATTTCTCAATTAACTGGCCTCCCAGACAGCTGAGTGCACGTCTGGTTTGAGATTGACCCCGAAATAGTCATCGGTATATATTCAAAGCATGATAAGAGCCGGCCGCGGTGGTCTAGCGGTTCTAGGCGCTCAGTCCGGAACCGCGCGACTGCTACGGTCGCAGGTTCGAATCCTGCCTCGGGCATGGATGTGTGTGATGTCCTTAGGTTAGTTAGGTTTAAGTAGTTCTAAATTCTAGGGGACTGATGACCACAGATGTTAAGTCCCATAGTGCTCAGAGCCATTTGAACCATTTGAACCACGGTAAGAGTGTATCATAAAAATAGCGCACTTTCTACTCTTGCCCAGGTGTTTTGGCACTGAAACGTTTTCAAAACACCTAAATAATGAGTATTGTACTTAGAGGCACTTAACAATCCTATGGCGAAGAGGTGCAAAATTGACTTCCAGACGATGAGGTGAGTCGTCTTTTCTTGTACAACCTGGGGTGAACCGTGGCGGTACGTTGCGTACTTCTACACGAAAAAGTAAACGGAACCAAGGGCTGCTGTTCGCTGTCAGCAGAAATTAAAGGGCAGACCTACTTTTAGCATGTTTTTACATTCGTGAGGGCGAAATGAGTTGTAAACCAGAGCATTTACCACGGTCGCTTATTGTCTTCGGAAGAACAGAGTGGAATAAAGTGTAAGCTTGCACACGCGCTGTACCGAATGACTATTTCCGAGACGCTGCATCACCAACAGAGGAGCCATGAAAAGATTCTGGACGCGACTGTCGAACTGGTTGGAGCTCTTTGTGTCCGAGCCGCGCGTCCTTAACCCAGAAACCCAGTGAATCCCCCGTGCATCATTTAGACTGTGGCTTGACCGGTTCCTAACCGCCCGAGAGAGGTGTTGCTTTAATCCCCCCATCATGTGAATGAATCTGAAATTCTGCAGGCTGCCGCGGTGCCTCGTCATGGTAAAGCAGTGAGATGCCAGACGATCTTCCATAAGTTGCTTTCCAAAATCCACTATTTAGATTTTTTAAATTAGATTTTTTTTCGCCTATACTTCATTGATAACGCTGACGTCTCGAGAGACGAAGCGACATTTGTCTTCACAAATGTGTCTCTTGTAAAATTATGTGTAACATATTCTAGATGTCATCAGCACCAACATTCAGCTTCAGTGGTTAGCAACAATATGATGGTCTCCGTCTAGTGTCTTACTGTTGACATCCTTAACAAATGGTTCAAATGGCTCTGAGCACTATGGGACTTATCATCTGAGGTCATCAGTCCCCTAGAACTTCGAACTACGTAAACATAACTAACCTAAGGACATCACACACATCCAGGATTCGAACCTGCGACCGTAGTGACATCCATTACAAGTCTAAATTGTTTACCCATGCAGTATTCGATGACTGATGAGAGACTGCAACGAAAATGCTGGGAAATGTCGCATTATCAAGGATCCATCAACACAGGTACGAGTGCAATGTTTCACAAATTATTGCTATCACACCCACATAGTTATGGAAAAAACGTTCATGAATTTAAACAAGATAGATCATAATGGTTCCTAAGCAACTCACTCGTACTGTCAGTGTAATAGAGAAAAAATCTTAGTGCATAATTTAGATTCTCAAACATTCTAAGGCTTTGAGTACGTACAGACGTCAAAACAGCGTAAAAGCTATGTCATGATTTGATGGTAGTGAAGACAACGTGTGGTGCGACAATAACTCCACACGAGATGAATAAGTTCATTGTGTAACCTTGTAAGAATGGCATTATTGTTAACCAGAAGGCTTCAGTTCGTACGCGTCTTAACCATTGCAGGAGCACGCTCATCCACCAATGCTCTAGATTCGCGTTCAGCAGGAGCAAGACTCAGAATCGCGTCGATCCATTCACCTTTGTGAGTTTGGAAATCATGTACGAGGGAAGCCGTGTTGATACCTTTCTCTATATAGCACCTCATAAATGGAGCCCAGACACGTGGATTTTGAGCGGTTGCGTATTTCCTCCAGAGATACGAGCCCAGGTTCTGGTGCCACCCTTACACATTTTATTATCCTTTCACACCCAACGCTGGTATAGGTGACAATACATAGAAAGGAAGACAGTCCTGCCGTTTCAGTTTCTCATACTTTTATATCCTCCTCCTACATAATTTGATCCAATGAATAGGCCTTGTTGGATTAATTTGGAGAACCTGTGTTCTAATAATACTGCACGACTATTCTGCTGCCACCATTGTAAACTACGTAGTTGAATATAATAGGTAGATTAGTGCTGAGCATGTGAAGCACGCGACGTTGTACATATATTTAGAGAGGGAAATAGTAAGAACCGACATGAAATGGGAAAATTGGGCAAAATGAGTAGTAGCAAAGACGAATGGAAGATTTGTTAAAAATGATGAAATTCCTCCAGCTGTATTAAGGTGTTGATTTTATTGGCAACTAGTTTCGATGTTGTTACATCATCATCTTCAGGCCCATACTTGTTGACAGCAACCGTGTGTGTCTAACACTAGTAGTCAGTGGTGAGATAGGCGTGTTCCATGCGTAAGGCGAGTAGTAACTGATATCAATCTATATCAGTTACTACTTGCCTTCGCATGGAAGACGCCTATGTCACCACTGACTACTAAGAGACATAAGGTTTCTGTCAACAAGTATGGGCCTGAAGATGATGATGTAACAACATCGAAACTAGTTGCCCATAAAACCAACACAACAACATCGAAACTAGTTGCCAATAAAACCAACACCTTAATACAGATGGAGGAATTTCATCATTTTTTAACATATATTATACTAGCTGACGTCCCAAGTCGTCCATTTCAATTATGATATACGAAAATGGAAGATTTAGTTTAGTTTAAAGGTTCTAGTCAAATGCCGTCAATACATATATAAAAGAAATTACAACCGAGACGCTACTGCGATGAACTCTGTTTCTCCAGCGTTTGGAGTCCTTACCAAATACAAAGAACACAGGACTCCGATCAAACTCAGAGACGCCCTGTTAGGATCGTAAGAGATTCGGAATCGCCCATATAATAATGTAAGAGAGACGCTCGGGGGACTTGAAGAGGGATCCAAGGATGAAAGACGAAGCGGTTCTCGCGAAACCTTGTTAGATAAATTTGGAGAACCTGTGTTCTAATATGACGGCACGACTATTCTGCTGTCACCATTTTATACAGTATCTAGCAAAGAAATCATGCCTACAGAGGTATGTTGGTTGTCGTTTTTCCCCTCCCAGTACGTGAATGGAATAGGACAAGGAATCCTTAATATTGGTTCGAAATACCCGCCGTTGTACACTGTACAGTGGGTTCCGGGGTACATACTTAGATGCAGATGTAGCTCTGTTCCATTGTATACTTTACAGTTGATTACGGACTAAATGTGTAGATGCAAATGAATGATTCCAGTGTTAAGAAAAGCTATAATAAAAGTCGTCCAGCATGTGGATTGGGAAAATCGTACACAGCACTAGAGACAGCCTTGTTCGGTGGAACAGAGCACGGAGGCGACAGTGACGTGTGCGCCAGGTTGCGGGTTGCGGCGGGTAGAGTCTGCTGGACACGGGCTGCAAAGTGCCTGTGTGTACGGCGGCGCCGGCGGCTGCTGCGTGCGCCTGGGTGGGAACCCGTTTGTGGAACAGGCAGGGCGGCATTGTGGGCACCCGTTGGGAAACTGGTCCAGCCGACAGCCGACAGCCACCAGCCCCGCGCCTTGCACAACGGCCGCCGCTGCGCCGGGCCGCACCGCGCAGCTCGCCGCAGCCTCAGCACGCCATAAACCACGGCCCGCGGCGCGCGGGCTGCGGCGCTCTGGCGCCCAACTTACCTATGGTAGGCGAACAATCACCCACATTCATATCCTTCAACCACTGTCCAGTGCGTGGCAGAGCGCACTTCCCATTGTACCAGTTATAACGGGGGTGCCCCATTGCATTTGTCTGCCTTGTACGTGAAGGCTAATCTCAGGATCTACTGTATGGATTTTGATACGGTTTTCACTAATGGACAAAGTGATTCACGAGGATGGTTTGTGTACATAATTTATTACGCCTGCGCCAGACACGTGTCCGGCCGTAGTTACTCTCGCAAAACCGGAGCGCGTTGCTAATTTAGTCTAATCTTGTCTTCACGATCACCACGTATGAAGTTGTAGTATAGTCCTAGAGTCATCACTTAAATTTGGTTCTCGGAACTTTTCGAGTAGGCTCGGGATCGTTGGCATCTATCTTCAAGCATTTGCCAGTTCAGTATTTTCAGCATTTCTGTGACATTCTCCCATGGGCCAAACAAACCTATAACCGTGCGTGCTGCCATCCTTTCTATATGTTCAATAGCCCTCGAATCAGTCCCAAGTACTTGAGTAATAGTCGAGGATGGGTCATACGAGTGTCTTGTAAGCAATCACCTTTGTAGACTGACAAAATTTCCGTAGTATTCTACCAATAAACCGAAGTCAGCCACCTCCCTTACCAACGATTGAGCCTGTGTCACCATTCCAAGCCGCGTGGTCATAGGCGCTTTACCATGGTTCGCGTGCCTCCTTCCCCCCCCTCCCCCCCCCACCCCTCCCGTCGGATGTTCGAGTCCTCCCTCGGGTATGGGCGTGTGTTGTGCTTAGCGTGTGTAAGCCTAGGGACCGATGACCTCAGCACTTTGGTCCCACAGTAACTTACCACAAATTTTCAGTTTTTCACTATTCCATTTCATAGCCCGACAAATTGTTACCCTCGTCTATCTATACGAACTGAACGATTACAACTGTGACACCCGGCTTTTTTACGCATAGGATACTACGATTTTTTTATTTTCTGAAGTGCAAAATTCCACATTTCCGAACATTTAGAGCAACTTGTCAATCTATTCACCACTTTGAAATCGCTTCTGCATCTGACTGATTATAGCTTAAATTGGAATGATCACATATACAGGACGTCACACAATCTATTGCCACCGAGAATAACTCCGAAAGTATGATAGTAGCTGAAAAGTTTGAGGGACAGATTTGCATTGGACAACGGGGCCCATAATATGACGTTGGTTTTTTGTTGTTAGGAGGGGTCGCGTCAGAGATATGAATGTCAACTTTGTTTTTTTTCTTTTTGTTTTTTTAAATTGGATGCCATAGTTTGGTACTTATTTTCTGATGACGGTTATCGAGACGAATCCAAAGATGTGCAACAGAAAGGTCTTTGAAGATCAACGAAGGTCAAAATGGTGGCATGAACGTCCATTTACAGAAGGTGTTCGAAGTGATGACCATTGGTATCAGTGCAGTGCTGCAATCTTCTTATCATGGATTGAGTGGTATTCCTTATCACATCGGTGCTTAGTCCGCCGCTCGTGGTCTCGCGGTAGCGTTCTCGCTTCCCGAGCACGGGGTCCCGGGTTCGATTCCCGGCGGGGTCAGGGATTTTCACCTGCCTCGAGATGACTGGGTGTTTGTGTTGTCCTCATCATTTCATCATCATCGAGGAAAGTTGCGCAATTGGACTGAGCAAAGATTGGGTACTTGTACGGGCGCTGATAACCACGCTGTTGAGCGCTCCACAAACCAAACATCATCATCATCACATCGGTGCTTATCGAAGGACATGCTCTGACAATTCTTTCTCGCATATCTTCAGGTGTAGTTCTAACGTCTTTATAAATAATGTCTTTTACGAATCCCCACAAGGAAAAAATCCAGAGGCGTCAAGTCTGACGAACGAGCCGGCCACGACACATCTCCTGTGAAGTGATAAGGAATACCACTTTGACCTTCAAAGACCTTACTGTTGCACATCTTTGGATTCGTCTCGATAGCCGTCATCAGAAAATAAGTACCAAACTATAGCATCCAATAAAAAAAATTGACATTCATATTTCTGACGCGACCCCACCTAGCAACAAAAAATCAACGTCATGTTATGGCCCCCTTTGTCCCGTATAACTTTTATCCCACAAACTTCTCAGCTCCTATTATACTGTCGGAGTTATTCTAAGTGGCAATAGTTAGTGACTCACCATGTATAGCTGTGGGGAAAGCAAATCAGGGACTGTGATTTATTCGTAGAACACTTTGTAAATGTAACTGGTCTATTAAAGAGACTGCTGACACTGCGCTTGTTCGACCTCTTGTGGAGTACTGCTGTGCGATCTGCACCAGATAAGATTGACTGAGGATATCGAAAAAGTTCAGAAAAGGGCAGTTCGTTTTGTACTATCGCAAAATAATGGAAATAGTGCCACGAATGTGATATATTATTTGGGGTGGCAGTCATTAAAACAAACACGTCTTTCCGCTTTAGAAGGACCTTCTCATGAAATTTCAATCACCAGTTTTCTCCTCAGAGTATGGAAGTATTTTATTGGCGCCAACCTACATCGGGAGAAATTATCGTTATAACAAAATAAGAGAAATCAGAGCTCGCTTGGAAAGATTTAAGTGTCCGCAGCTCGTGGTCGTGCGGTAGCGTTCTCGCTTCCCACGCCCGGGTTCCCGGGTTCGATTCCCGGCGGGGTCAGGGATTTTCTCTGCCTCGTGATGACTGGGTGTTGTGTGATGTCCTTAGGTTAGTTAGGTTTAAGTAGTTCTAAGTTCTAGGGGACTGGTGACCATAGATGTTAAGTCCCATAGTGCTCAGAGCCATTTGAACCAAAGATTTAAGTGTTCGTTTTTCCCACACCCTGTTCGAGAGTAGAACGATATAGAAGTAGCTTAAAGGTGGTTCGATAAGCCCTTTGTTAGGCACATAATTGTGAATTGCAGAGTAATCGTGTGGATCGAGATTATTTGTTCATCTGTTTTTGGAAAGTATTTCATTACAGATAACTGCATCTTCTGCAAAAGTCTGAGGTTACTATTAATATTGTCTGCAGGTACATTAATATAAAATGTAAGCAGCAGGAGTTAACTCACATCGCCGTGATGCTGCAAAATGTAGTAAACTTGCCTTAGTAGCCGAACTTCTTTCTTTTCCTTACATTTCCTTAGCGTGTATCCCTTCTAGTAAGGGGTCAGCATTTTCAGGATTCAGTAAATGTTTTATATTATTACTAGCCTTTTCCCTGCAGCTACTCTGTGTTCACCGGTTCCTCCCTTTGTCTGTCTACCTCATCCTCCCACCCCCTCCCCCATCCGTCTTTCTCCTCCTCACCACTCTGTCTGTTCATCTCCTCATCCCCTCTGCCCTGTCTCTCTAACTATATCTTTCTCCCCCTCCTTCTGACCATATCCTCTTCCCTCTTCTGTTTCCATTTCTGCCTCCCACTTTTGCTTTATCATCTCCCCAATACCCCTCTACACCTTCCACCTGTCCATGCATCTCTTCCTCCTTCCCTCTCTCCATCCATTTCCTCGTCCCATCTTCCACTGTCCATCCCCTCCTTTATCCACAACAATGCGTCCCCAGCCATGTTCATTGGCACATGTAGCCCCTGTAATACATTTCAATAAAGCTGGCTGGTACTACTCCCACAACATGCATGTCATACTTGGCAAGCTACATACCAAGGCTTTACAAACATTTATGTACCCCAACATATGGGCAGTCATGCAGAGCAGGTTTATAAAGCACGCTGATATTATACCCTGACATGTAGGCTGACCCTTAAAGCAGTTTGATTTGGCTGAGTGATAAAGTTACCACACTAACATGCCTTTCATGCATTGCAGCCTATATGCCAGGGGCTGGAAGAAACATGTATTTGCTCTATCTCCGCCCCTATTCGAGCTAGGAGGTTATAAACCTCGCAGTTCTGATACTTATGAGGCTCGCTGCTTCTGTGCCAAATTTGGTCGAAATTATGAGGAGATTCTGGGCATACACAAATATACTGTGCTTTATATATATAACTAAATTAACAGATAACAGATTAACATTATAACCAGACGCCCTTCCTGGTACCACACTTGTCAATGTACCCTAGCAGAAGCAATTCATGTGCAGTGTCGCTTTGTGAAATGTGCAGAACTCGTTCCGTGCGTGATGGTATTGTAACTGTTTGTGTATCGTATTGTCTAAGGCAGAATTTGGGAACCAACACACATTTTCCCAAATGAGCGTGGGAATCCCCATAAAAACCACACACATGTTGGCCAGTGTATCAGTCCATGGTAGTCAATCAGTCACGCAGATTCAGTCCAAGTCTGACTCTCCTCCATGTCTCGCAAACTAGCGCCCTGTGCGTTATGCTATACCCGTAGGTGACCTCAATGGCCATGTGGCGGTAGGATATGACTTACATGGAGTGTTGCAATCTCAAGACTGTCCGCCTGTACCTGTTACAGAAATCTTTGCACTAAGATATCTACATATTTGTCAATATTGTCTTCCTTTTCCAGGATAGGATTCACTAAATTTAATTGTCATTTTGGGATAATGTAGTGTGGATTTTAACTCGCGCTGGGACATAACACAAAGAAGTTCAACCGGTGCATTCGCCCATATACACCATAGATTCTAATTTAATTGGACCACTCGATTTTGTTCCTCCCTTCATGCTGAAACTGATAACAATCAAGTCCATAACATTACCAAAGTGTGCGAACAAATCTGTTATATAATATTCTTTCTAGTTGTCCATTTCGGGTAATGAAAAACTCCAAACCGGAATTTATCAATAATAAACAAGCCTGCGCCTTAATGTATACTCCCCACAAATGCCACCACGTATATTATTTTTTCTGCTCACTTTGTGAGGCTATGACATCATTCTAGTTTCCCACAACACAACGTCTCCCATGTCTGTGATCGTAATGTGCCTTATGTACCACTGCTCAATCCTCCTACTAATAACAAGAGAGAAGGAGCAGTTCTTGTCAGGTGTTAGGTGAAGGTAATAATGGAGGCATTCCGAGGTTTTCCTACAAGTCACTTACGTAGAATGCCGGGATGGCTCCTTCATTAACATCACGGTTGGTATTCCTCTATATGTGTCCCATTCACCCACTGACTCACTTCTAGCAAACACGAAGTCTGCGACTGTCAGAATACAACTTATCCTCCTTTTCTTCTTTCCTGCCATTTCTTCAATCATGACGCGGCTGTTTTGAATGGTTATCTTGGGTAGTCTTGATGTATTGAAAAAGAAACTAGTCTACTCCAGATTACTGCTGCAAAGTGTTAACGCAGGATTTACCATTATTAGCTGATGAGCTTCAGCAACAACTGTTCGAATAAATAACAGAAACCACAAAAAACCCAGATGTAAGCTCTAATCCCCCTCATGCAATTTTCTTCCCTCCTCACGGGGACTGAGTGTTGTGTTGTCCTTACGTTCGTATCGTCGTAACTCACAAAGAAAATCGTTTCCCATACACTGTCGTATCGTCTTGTCATTACAGAGATGGCTGAATGGACACTAACCGAAAGCCAATATGTTAAAAGGAACTGGCTCTTGCACTTCGTTTGCCCCGTCGGCATATGTACTATGTTTATTTTCTCTGAGTCGTGTTTTCTGCATTCGGGATCCCATCGGCAAAGAGTTACCATAGGTTAATCGACGACAAACGAGTATTTCTGTTACTTCTTTTAAAGTCCCCTAGAGACTGAGAGCACTAGTTCAAATGAGGAGAGCAGGTATGTTGTTACCTTATCGAAAAATTATCGGAGTATTCGTCTGAAATGGACTAATGCAACGACGGAAGGCCTCAATCAGGATCTGCATTCCACGTCACGCGGATCCGGGTCCAATAGTGAATCCCCTATGTGAATCGTTCAGCTTATTATTTTTATGCTTACATGCTGTGGCCAATACCTCTTCTCCCAATCTACCATTGTCATGAAAATGTTGTCATACTGGTAGGACTACCATTTTATCGCTCATCAAATACTATTTAACTGGTTCATCGTTCAATCGTGCTTTCTTAATAGCTCTGTCGCCTTCGACCGTATTTACATGCCGTCGTTCTGGTCGCCCGCTTGTTCTACTATCACATACACGCTTCTGTTAGGCAGAGTCCGTCAGTGGTGTCCTCGTTGTCTCGTTGATGATGACTTCACAACATCCTGCACTCCGTTCATACTAAGTTTACATCCCTCTAGCTGGGTAATTCCCACTCTGACTCAACATCCGTATTTCTCCGCTGTTAAGTGCTCACTCAGAAGGACAATGTTATTGATGAAAGCGAGACCAACTATGGGACACACGTTGTATTCGGGAAACTGTCATTGTGAAGTGAATGAACGACATAGAAACTTCCAGTAGTGACTCTGGCCTTTAGAAGTTTGGACGAGTTATTCTTATACACTGCCCGAGGCTTTCTGAAAATACATTCATTGTTTTGACTTTTTCACAAAATGTCCTTCATTAAAGAAGTTAGTAGCGCATCTTCTTTCCAAATTAAGCGTGATTAAGACGCATGGTTCTCGGGAAGAGATAGATTCAAACTCTCATCTAGCCGTACTGATCCAATACGGTGACGACTGATTATATCCGCCATTTTTAATGAACTAGTAGCTTTGCTTCTGTGGACACTTTGAAGATTTAAAAATACTTCTTTAGACGTATCAGGCACGTGCAGTGTATTATCTTTTTCCATTTGAGAATACATTCAAAATTTATTATATACAGTATACATTCTATTTCATGCATTGAGGATAACAGCAATGGTCGAAATAAAGTCGTTCTGTTTCAATACCTCTGTTGCTGGTAAGAAATAAGAGTCCGACGTTCCCGACAATGTGCAGCATTGCAAGACCTTATTCTAACGATCAGGCATTTGTAAGAGGCGTTCAATAAGTAATGAAGTACATTTTTTGTCTCGGTCAGTTTAGGTTCAAAAAGTGGGGAGTTTGTTGTGGGATACCCGATTCAGCCCCTGTAGTTTCATGAAGTTCCGATTTTGGCGGCGGTATACATAGCCCTAAGAATGGCGCCTGTAACAGAGGTGCATTCCAACCAGAGCTCTGTGACTTACTTTCCTCTGCGGAAAACCAGAACACAGCAGACATGCATGGGCGCTTGTAGAATGTCTACGGAGACTAATAGTGAAGAAGCACGGTGAGTAGTTAGGCAAGGCGTCTGCCATCATCGCAACAAGGTCAGGCAAACCTGTCCGGTCTACCACGTGCAAGCCGGCCGCACCCAACTATGACTCCTGCAATGTGGAACGTGCGGACACTCACATTCGAGGTGATCGAACATGTTCATGTCACAGTCGGACACCTCGCTGCTCACTGGATGTCTCTGTTGGTAGTGCTGACACATTCGTTCGCCAGTCCCAACAGCGGGTTCTTCGCCCAGAAAGAGCAACGAAGTACCATCTGTGCGGAATTGCTTGCGATTACGAGGCTGATCTTGTCGAACATCGTCACTAGCGATGAAAAATGGGTCGATCTTTTCGAACTGTAAACAAAACGGCAATCTATGGAGTAGCGCCGCAACACCTCTCCTCCGAAGAAAAAGTTCAGAGCCGCACCCTCAGCCGATAAAAAAATGGTTCAAATGGCTCTAAGCCCTCAGCCGGTAAATTCATGGCGACGGTCTTTTGGGACTCTGAAGGGGTTATGTCCTCCCTCATGGTGCAGTGCTAAACTTTGAAGTGTATTGTGCTACCCTCAGGAAATTGAAGAAACGACTTCAGCATTACAAAAATGCAATAAAACTTCTCTTTCTCCAAGTCTGCTCACCCGAGAGCAGCTCGCAAATATCCATTGGACTGTTCTGCCTCAAGCACACTACAGCCCCGATCTCGCACTTTGCTACTTCCATCTGTTCGGCCCAACGATAGATGCACTCAGCGGGAAGCAGTACGTGCATGGTGGGGAGGTTATTGATGCACCAAGAGGTTGGTTCCGACCTCGACCAGTAGAGCGGTACCATGCGAGCATACGGAACCTGCGAGTAAAGTGACGTAAGGCTCTCCCTTGAATGGAGGTTACGTTGAAAAACAGGCTATTGCAACCAAAAGAGTGGAGACAGATTTGGTATACTGGAATTCTGAATAAAAATCAACCTACTTTCAGAATAAAATTTATTACATTACTTATTGAACGCTCATCGTGTTAGTATATACTAAAACAAGTGTAAAAAAGCACCTTACATTTCTGCTGTGTCTGTCTCCGTAGTTGAGAGGTCAGGTCAGTTGACTGCCATGCGTGAGACCCGCGTTCGATTCCCGGTACTGCAGTGGTTTTCCCTTGCAGGGAGGGTTGGTACAGGGCGCACTCTGCCTAATTAGGAGCTACTCTACCGACTGGCAGTGTTTCCTAAGTCAAGGAGTCCGACAACGCCGGGAGAGTGGTGTTCCGAACACTCGCCCCTCCATAAACATACAATGACGCCATTGGCACAAGACCGCCGCCGATCTCTCGGGCCCGAAATGGCCCGTCTAGGGCTACAACGCGCGACCTTGCTTGCCTTACTACATTTTCTGCTGTAACGTTAATTCGATGCGAAAGCAGCACAATAAGGAAAAAGAAGTACACTTCTGGCCATTAAAATTGCTACACCACGAAGATGGCGTGCTACAGACGCGAAATTTAACCGACAGGAAGAAGATCCTGTGATACGCAAATGATTACCTTTTCAGAGCACTCACACAAGGTTGGCGCCGGTGGCGACACCTACAACGCGCTGACATGACGAAAGTTTCCAACCGATTTCTCATACACAAATAGCAGTTGACAGGCGTTGCCTGGTGAAACGTTGTTCTGATGCCTCGTGTAAGGAGGAGTAAAGGGTACCATCATGTTTCCGACTTTGATAAAGGTCGGATTGTAGCCTATCGCGATTGCGGCTTATCGTATCGCCACATTGCTGCCCACGTTGGTCAAGATCCAATGACTGTTAGCAGAATATGGGATCGGTCGGTTCAGGAGGGTAATACGGAACTCCGTGCTGGATCCCAACGGCCTCGTATCACTAGCAGTCGAGATGACAGGCATCTTATCCGCAGGGCTGTAACGGTTCGTGCAGCCACGGCTCGATCTCTGAGTCAACAAATGGGGACGTTTGCAAGACAACAACCATCAGCACGTACAGTTCGACGACGTTTGCAGCAGTATGGACTATCAGCTCGGAGACCATGGCTGCGGTTACCCTTGACGCTGCATTGCAGACAGGAGCGCCTGCGATGGTGTACTCGACGACGAACGTGGGTGCACGAATGGCAAAACGTCATTTTTTTCGGATGAATCCAGGTTCTGTTTACACCATCATGATGGTCGCATCCGTGTTTGGCGACATCGCGGTGAACGCACATGGGAAGCGTGTATTCGTCATCACCATACTGGCGTATCACCCGGCGTGATGGTATGGGGTGCCTTTGGTTACACGTGTCGGTCACCTCTTGTTCGCATTGACGGCACTTTGAACAGTGGACATTTCAGATGTGTTACGACCCGTGGCTCTACCCTTCATTCGATCCCTGCGAAACCCTACATTTCAGCAGGATAATACACGACCGCACGTTGCAGGTCCTGTACGGGCCTTTCAGGATACAGAAAATGTTCGACTGCTGCCCTGGCCAGTACATTCTCCAGATCTCTCACTAATTGAAAACGTCTGGTCAACGGTGGCCGAGCAACTGGCTCGTCACAATACGCAAGTCACTACTCTTGGTGAACTATGGTATCGTGCTGAAGCTGCATGGGCAGCTGCACCTGTACACGCCATCCAAGCTCTGACTCAATGCCCAGGCGTATCAAGGCCGTTATTACGGCCAGAGGTGGTGGTTCTCGGTACTGATTTCTAAGGATCTATGCACCCAAATTGCATGAAAATGTAATCACATGTCAGTTCTAGTATGATATATTTGTCCAATGAATACCCGTTTATCATCTGCACTTCTTCTTGGTGTAGCAACTTTAATGGCCAGTAGTGTATGGTTTTGCTGTCTTCACGGGCACTCCGCACCAAGCAACAGCCAGTTGCTATGTACCTTGGAATGACTGCGAAAGAAGTCGCTTTACAAATGCCGCGGACGAGAGAGGAATAAGAAGTGGTTCGAGCACCGGCGCCTCTGTCGCACTGGCCCTCCAGGAAACGTGGATGGCGCTCCTCGCCAGCTTCACTCCGGTCACCTGCTCCGTCTGAATACTGAAGAACGGGCCGTTAGGGAAACAACGCTCTTTGCGCAGCCATTAGGCGGTTCTTTTATCTCAGTTTTCCTGCTGCCGGAGACGCAAACACGGAACTCTCTTAACTTTCACTTTCGCTGCCCTCTCCAAAACACGCGTCCGGCGTATTTACATTATGCATAGCGTCGCCCGTGCTCTAATGGACTAACAAGAGGGACCCTGGAATACGAGACGCTACACTCTGTCGACGAGGCCGCACAAGCGTTCGCTTCCGGCGATACGTGACGGACCACAACTTTCTAGTTCTTTTTCGTTGTTACTTGAATGCAAGTCACAATTTCTCGACAGACTAATAATAGCTTTTTTGCCTCACCTATCTCTTTTAATGCACGCCTCGCATATCTTTACAGCACGTAACACACCAGATTTTATTTTTCGTTTCAGTATGACACTGTCCTATATAGTCGAGCGACCGTCGGGAGACAATTTTTTTTCCTCGCTATCTGTCTAGATTCCAACACATATAAAAGGTGGATTTCAGAGCAGACACAGCTATCGTGTGTTGTGATCTACAGCCCTGGTGTCATGGAACTCTTTACCTCTCCACGTCCGTCTGTCCTGTGCAAGCTTCTTTATCCGCGCATAGCTGCTGCGACTTACATCCATTTCAATCTGCGTCGCTGCGCGTTCTAGGGCACCTTGTCACGGCCCGTGCGGCTCCCCACGTCGGAGGTTCGAGTCCTCCCTCGGGCATGGATGTGTGTTGTCCATAGCGTAAGTTAGTTTAAGTTAGATGAAGAAGTGTGTAGGCGTAGGGACCGATGACCTCAGCAGTTTTGTCCCATAAGATCTTACCACAAATTTCCAAATATTCCAACCTGGGCCTCTTGTCAAGCCTTGGTCTCCCCGTACAATTCGATTCAGTACCACTTCATTAGTTATCCCATCTATCTGCTCTTCAGTTTCTTTTTTCTGTGCCCTACATTTCAAATACTTCTATTCTCTTCTTGTTTGAAATGTTTACCACCTACGCGTCTCTCCGGTACAGAGTATAATATAGTTAAACACGTTCAAAAAAGACTTCCTAACCCATAATTTAGGATGAAATGAAATAGAATTTATAACATCGTCCACAATCGGGCATTGAAATGAATTTGGTGACAAGTCACAATTTGTGCCCGACCGGGACTCGAACCCCAATTTCCCGCCTTACGGCGAACGATCGCGTTAACCAGTTCGTATATCCGAGCACTCTTCCCATCCATCCCAAATTCCCAACTTGTCGCACATGACTGAAGTAACGCCCCCTGTGCACCCTTGTCATTGCTTGCAGCCTTACGCTGGTTCCTCCAAGTTTTTCTTCTTTTTCGGTAAGTGACCATACAGCTATCTCAACAAAGGAAATGTTATATGACAATTTCTTTTGACGAATCATGGAAGACATTATTTGAAGTCGTTCCCTGGTACTAAGTTACATAGGATTACTGAAGGATTGATTCCACACAAAACAAGATTTACAGAGTATACTAAAACGAGTAAACGGGACGGAAATGGAACACAGGATACACAGTGCTAATACACTATAAAAATCCTACTGGTAACACAATAAGAAATGACAATATACATTTTTGATATTCTCAGTTAAGACCATATTAATGACTGTATATCTAAATTAACAACAAAATGTTCTTTGTATGTCCCGTGAGAATTGTTTCAAAAGCTGCGGACAGCGAATTGAATATTTGTGCAGGTCTATAAGTACCATGTAGACAGAACTGGAGAATAGTTTACAAGAATCAAGAGTTGTGTGTTGCAGCCACACGTACAGCTACACGAGTGTTCAGACACACACACACATATGTATAAGAGGTATAAAGTGAAATACATTTAGAGGCTGAGCGTTCCATATTCTGCAGAGTAGCACGAGAGGATATAGTCACCTAATTCAGCTTTTGGTCTACCTCTGGCATTGCAAGTCCCGAGGACAGTAGATTATTATCAGCTATATCTAGATGTTGGCACTATTGAGGAACTCGCAGCTTTTTATGTTGCTATATCGTTGGATCCCGAAAGAGTTCGGGTGGGAGTGCATCGGCGTGGAAATGATCTTTAATGGTCGTCAAGGCGTATAAAAAATGGTTCAAATGGCTCTGAGCACTATGGGACTTAACTTCTGAGGTCATCAGTCCCCTAGAACTACTTAAACCTAACTAACCTAAGGACATCACACACATCCATGCCCGAGGCAGGATTCGAACCTGCGACCGTAGCGGTCGCGCGGTTCCAGACTGTAGCGCCTAGAACCGCCCGGCCACCCCGGCCGGCAAGGCGTTTATATTTATACATACGGACATGTCCGAAAGAACAGACACAACACACACGTGCATCTTGGCAAATCGAAACCAGATTGATTTTTAATTTGCTAAGAGGGCATGTGTGGATTGTGACATTCATTACGCAAATATTTTATAAAGCATGTGTTGCCACTCTGGTGTTTACCATTAAGATCGGGCACTGTCAGTGCAGCCACAGTAGGCCAGACCTGAAAATCGACTTGTAAAGTTTGAAACTAGTCACCAAATGCAAGTGCTGCAACTGTTGACAGAATTGTTTATAAGCGCTTTATGAAAATTAAAACGATTTAACCATCTTCAGCTCAAAGGTAACGGATATGAGGACCAGAAAATGACAATGTTGTTAACTGGTTTCGGAATACAGAACAGATATCGTGGCAGTCACTCATAGAAATGTGATGTAACAAGCTGACTACGAAATGACTAATTACGTAAAAAGAAACCATACCGTGTGGAAGGGTGACATATGCCTCTCTGCCTTCAACACTTTTTATATTATTGTTACATTTTTTCTTGTGATATCTCAGCTCCTCCAGAGGAACGTGTGACTCAACGTTTAATTGCACATGACAAAAATGTGGAAGTATGCCACACCAAACGTGAAACAGGAAGAGCTGCCGTCTTGGGTGTTGGGCAGGGCTCGCGAGGCGGAAGAAATGACCGTGGACGAGAGCAGACGGCATGCATTTCTCTAGCGACTGGCACCGCCCATGCATCGTCGCAGAGACTGCAAATGAGATAAATTGGAAATATTCCAAGGCATCACGGATTAGTAGGCTAAAGTTGCTGCTGGGAAGCCGGACTCACGGCCCTAGGACTGACAAAGAGAAATTGTAATCTCATGCGTTTCCTCCACTGGATTAGGCAAATGATACGACCTTTTGTCATTGCCTTGTTGTGCAGGAGTGGCGGCGGCTCATTTGGATTTTTCTTCGCTTATTTTGTCTGATGTGCTCCGTCCGAACGTCGCTGTTTTGGGTTATCATGAAGGCCAATGATCAGAATTTAGAAACTAGCGATTTGCAACTACAGCGCGGCACACACCCAATGGCAATATCGCCAGCATTGACGAAGAGTTGTTAGGTGTACGAAATCGATCGTAGTTCCTTAAGCTCCTTACTCATGGAGATTATGGGCACATTTTATGAACTTTAATCTCCAAGTTTCATTGATTTGTGATGTAATTGAAGAAGTATTAGAACGTGCGTCTTTCGTACACAGATTGTGTATATACGGTCATTTAATTTTCAATCACCTAAATTCTTGGTAAAGAATTGACTCGCACAGCTGAAGAGGCAAAATGGAAGGAACTCAATCCTGAAAGAAATCGCTGTTATATATAAATGGCTTCGAATACTTCAAAATATATTTTTGTTAAATTAACATGAAACTCACAGAATATCTTACAAACGCAAAGGTGAAAAAATTTAGCAGCACGTGAGCCCACTTCCTTCTATTTCATAACTCCAAGCTTCCATCACTATGCCATACTGAGTTAATACAACTTCAGGTATTTTGTTCACCTTACGTTGTCCTGAAGGCTAGTACCACCAATGTGTCGTTAACTGAAATTTAATTATAAGAAACGGTGCGAAGAGAGATATGTTTGTGATAAATCTTCGACAGGCCGTCATGTTGAAACAGCTACTGCCATAACACGCAAGTTATAATATGATAACAATGAAATGTGCAAATCCTATATGGTGTCTGCATAGTTCTTCATCTGTCGACTGCTGTCGGGTTTCGTGTTCGCACCTAGTTTTATCGAAGATAAGTTATACATGGAGAAACGACATGGAGAAGCGAATGCCTCTCTTTGTAAATTGGAGATGGGTTGCGCCATTTTGTATTCCGCCTCTACGGCGTATTACAGTAATGTAGTGTATACCACGGCTGTAGACACGTACTAGTACACACACAAAATTTTACTTACATAACTGTATTTGTCTGAGGTGATAATTAAAGCTTAATGACTACCCCCCTGAAACTTCGTCTTAGTGTTAAACCTCGGTTTCTAACGCTGGAAGAAATACATAAATTATAGAAAGTATGCATTGTTGTCTCTAAATTGTGACGGAAGCGTTAGATTAAAGTATAGGGTGTCCGGGCTAGATGTGTGTAAAAACAAATGCTTGTATCAAAAGAAATCGATATTATATGTTGAAAACTAAATGCGTAATCGATAGAGACACTCTCCAAGATCATCGCCATTTCATGAACACCGCTGAGTCGTATGGCACATGCGCAAACGTGTACTGTGCAGCCGACAGAAGTACTCCTCATAGTCAACGTGTGAATGTCCCAAAGAAAAGTGCAGTACCTGCTATGGTTAGCGGAGTTGAGCGGCGTGCAAATTGAGAATGGAACGTAAATTATCCCACACGTAAATCCATTTATCAGAGGGACAGAACTCTTCGAGAAACGGACAACATCCTAATACGCACCTGAATGAAGATACTGAGGAACGTGCGCACGAAGTATTCGCTAGAAGCCCACCTAAACCCATTAGACAAGCTAGTGGGAATCTAGACGTCCCCGATTCGACGGAGCACGACATCGTGCATAAACGTGTCCGGTTGCGCGCTAACACGAACTCCAACCTTTGCGTCACATTAAGCCTGAGGATCATTTGGACGGTGTGATTTTGTTCTTGAAATGTTGCATTGTTAATATGAATATAACGACTACCTCAATGCAGTGCTGTTCAGTGACGAATCTACCTTCCACGTCTATGGCAAAGTTAAACAATTAACTGTCGAATGTGGGGATGTGAGACTCCAGGAGAAGTGACTGAGTACCAGAAGTTAATGTGAGGTTGGGATTACTTATACATGGTGATAAGTCCACTTTTTTATGGAGTCTACAGAGACAGGGCATACCTATCTCGACATGCTGGCGAACTATGCGTTTCCATATACGTATCCTGACGTCATTTCCAGCGGGATTGTAACCCAACGACTGTCATGGGGATGTTACCCATTTCTCTATAAAATGTTTCCTGAGCGTTGGATTAGGAGGAGCGGTCCCATCACCACCCTCGGTCTCCCAATTTCACTCCTGTGAATTTTAGTGCGTGGGGGTTTATCAAGGACATTACTAAGAGAACCAAGGTTAGAGAACTGGTA
Source organism: Schistocerca cancellata (assembly GCF_023864275.1). Taxonomy (NCBI): domain Eukaryota; kingdom Metazoa; phylum Arthropoda; class Insecta; order Orthoptera; family Acrididae; genus Schistocerca; species Schistocerca cancellata. The sequence goes on along the minus strand of NC_064626.1, from coordinate 340,060,388 downwards.
GATTTAAGACAACGCCGCAGTAGAAGCTATAATCCCTGGCATGTTTATAAACATGTGGCGAGAAGTGGAATACCGTTTCGCTATCCGTAGAGCTACAAACGGTGTCTCCATTGAACTGTACCAACACGAATAAAACCGTTTGCATTCCTGTGTACAGTTTGGGACACATTAAGTTGTAAACCTTAATAGCTACTGAAATGTGAACAAATGTTTCTGTGTGTCTCTAGCCCGGGCATCCTATACAAAAATGACACGTTCCTTTATGACAGCTGACACGTGCGGAGACTCCTATCTCTTTGACGAAGGATTACATCAGGCAATTTGCGGAAACAGGTTTGAGCGGAAAAGTTACCTGTGGAGAATTACCTCTTTATCTAGAATCTGTAAGCCTTGTTGAAGGTCGGATCCTGCAGAAAAGCAGCTGAGAATTCCTCTATCCCTTCTAATTACTTGGCGTTTCCTTGTGCTAGCGCACACGCCGAAAGACAAAAGTAGCTTAAGGCACGCTATTCTCACAACTCCTGGAAGGCATAAGAGTAGCTCTTTCTTCCGCCACACTAACGTTTTCCCGTCTCTCTCGAAACATGAAAATTAATGTATCGTACACAAGAACTGGTGGTTTTCTCATGCAAATATAACTTGTACTATCCCGGTATGCACTCATCGCTCATCTGCTTCGGTTTCCGCAATAAATTCGTGCAATGCGAGCATCTGTGTCGTCTTAGACGGTGCCTAAACCAATTCTGCGTTCCGCCTTTGTGGGACCATTCACTCCTGTCTGTAATTAAACTGATATTTTCAATGTTGCAGTGATTATTCTTTTCCAGTCCCTGTAGATATATAGCGTCCTACGGACGCTACGTTGCACATTGCAGGATATTAACTTCTTATTTAATATTTGATGAATACTCACTTACCTCATATTTCAGTTGAAGTAAGGAAGGCAGATCGGCGAGACCACTATCATTCCGCGAAATCTACTGAGTGCTTCATACCTCCTGTACACATATTCGCTATTGTACTCGCCATAAACAGGAATCGTCACCAACTATTTACAGTATATGTTCAAGTTTGCTACTCTCCTGAAGGATGTACTCCCTTTCGTGATTCATTATCACACTGCATTTTTCAAAGAGCTTGCTCAGTGACGGACAAGTGCGTAAAGATAAAATTTATATATATGTAATGGACAATATTTTTAAAAGTAGCGTCTTTCTCGAAGATAGGAAGTATTCTAATAATTTACAAAAAAATATTTTGGAATTCAAACGAACAAATGTAAAATATGCCGGAATATATTTCACAAATGAATTTCATTAGTACAAATCGTTCAAATCGCGTGTAATCCATGGTGTAATATTTGCTAGAATCGCAGAGATGGGTTAGTGCACATCTTTGGTTCGCTCTTTCAACTTGCCTGTGCGAAACGAAACAATGTTAGAACACCAACTGCGAATAAAACAATAAAAACATAAATCTTAATTGTTTCAAACTTTATACGGATGATAAGAAATTACTGAAATGTAAGTTATGCGAGGAAACGATAATATAACCTTCTAATTCAATAGAAGTTTCATCGTTTAGGTTCTGGCCTACGTGAATTTCAAAACGGTGCCGTCAGTTAACAAACGTCTCACTAAAAGGGATGTACACGGATTCGTCTGTTATTTATTCGTGTGTTCGTGGGCGTTCTGTAGAAGTTTTTTTTTTTTTTTTTTTTTTTTGTCTGCAACTGACTAAACATGCTAACAACGCTCTCCCGCTTGGCTCATTCAATTTACGAGGTGTTGGACGTGTTTTAGGTGGCGCATGAAAAATAAGTAAAAGATAGGTTGCTACTCACCGTAATGATGTCACATCGAGTTGCAGACAGGCACAAAGAAAAGACACTTACACATCGCTTTCAGCAAAAGCCTTCTTCAGTAAAGGAAACACATAAACATTCATTCACACAAGAGGAACGGCTTTGACGCCTACAGATAGAGACAGTGAATGATTACAATTCGAAATCAAGCTGAACTAAAAACAGTCAGGCGTGACTAGGTGTATGGTGTTCTGGTAGGTACCTGAAACTGATACCAGTACTCATAACGTTCATTAAAAATCTGTACGTTTCGATTTAACAGGCAAAGTACAGCACATAAATCGAGAACCACACAATTAAATGGAAAGTGCCGATTGTAGATAAAAGTGCCCATGCTTCCTACAACACTGAAGAAATTTACTAGTAGCTGATCATTACTAATCTTGCCAATTTGGCACCATAAAATGTTCTGGGAACGTAGTCCCTTTGACAGCTTTTGTACACATCGCCAAGTAACGAAGACTCCAGTCATAGCACCAGTGGCAAAATTTTTAGTTTTTGAATAAACTTGTTTTCAAAAACGAATAATTTTTACTCGTAAAATTTACGTTCCTTTGAAATATTGCGTTATAATATAAAATGGGAAAAGCGATAAGTGCTATTTTAATAACAGTGCCGAGAACCGAGGAACAAACATAAGGCATATGAACTGGTTACAGCGCTGCTTAGACAATAATGTATCCCTTTACCATAAGATGATACGCGTGTACATGCGATGTTAAGACTTGACTCTTATGGTCTATATGCTAATTTTTAACTGCCGTCATCGAAGCCGTATTACAGTATGGCACCTTCCCCTAGTCTAGAAGTATTTTACGAAGTGCGGTATCAATGAAGTACAATGCACCATCTGATTTAAAAGATTAAAAATGGGAGAACCACAACAAACTTGAGACATAATATGAGGAGAAAGCTTAGCAATTCATTCATAGTTAACGATAAAAATGGAAAGCAGCAGATCTGCTTGCTGTGCCTATATTATATGCCTTTATCTGTTTGTAGACCTTGAAAACGGAAAAAAATTAGCACGAAAAATAGAGTTCTTCAACCTCAGTTTTCACCATTTAGCACTGATTGTTCATAAGGCCCAGATAGTTGTATGATCCTCGGTTACCAAATAATTCTCGAGCAGAGTTTCAAAAAACTAGAATCAATAGGAGAATACTGTAGTTTTTTGTAGTATTCAAGCAATTTTACGAGAAAACAAACTGGAATTTTTTCGACCGGAAATGTCGAAGAGCAAAGGCGGAAGTGCCGTCGGAACGAAACAAAATTTCGATGTAGACCTCCACGCGCTGTACGTCACAAGTCAGCCGGATCGTCTGAAACCAAAATTGCGTTGACGTTAGCGAAGTATATAAGATTCTTTAGGAGTTGTACCTCGCTTAATTTATTTGGACCATAGGAACAAAATGGCGGCCATTTGAAAAAAATCGGTCTTTTTTTCATCGATTTTTCGACTTCGTCGGCCAAGCAAAAACATTTATAGTTAATGGGTCGGAATAAAAGTGGTACAACTAGACAATTTAGTTAGCTTCGTCAGAAACAAAGAATCATGCCAATCAGTTCAGTAGATTTGAAGTTACCATACCGCGCGATAAAAAAAGTTATTTCGAGAAAAACGCGGTTGAAGTTTTGACTATATATAAATGCAATATTATGCAACTTACGTTCAATCTGCTATTCCGGGTCCATAAACTAGTCCTCTCTCTTCCTCACAGAGAGCGTTCTGCTGGATCTTGGTCATCCTGCGCTGCACCAGAGCGGTTTTCGGCCTCTTGAATCCGGCGGTCGTCCGAATGCTTGGCGAACTGCGTCGAATAGAGTCCCAGGATGACGTCCATCGTTGTCTTGGTCTTCAGAATTGCTGAATACCCTTCGTTGCAGCTGCTCACTGCCAGGAAAGTCACAATCTACACAGCCTTCGCACCAGAATGCAAATGCTTGGGGGCTAACTTCCAAACACACGCGTTCAAACTTTAATTTGAGTTTTGTGTGTTTCCTCCCAAGCCCGGTACAATAACTCGTGCTCCGAAAGAAGGAAAAAAAAAAACTGGTGCGTGACAAAGGCAGATTTCAGGCAGGTGCATGTTTTTTTTTTTTTTTTTTTGTTCATCCGTGAATAACAAACATTTCCGTTCCGTATTCGGTGGATTCTAAACACTTTTATGGATCCAAAAACGAAATTTAAAAAAAATCGATTTTCTGAACCAAAAGAGAGTAAACCTCCCCTTAAACTGACGTTGGAAAAAAAGATATAACCAAAAACCAGTTGTTTCAGCGATAACCGCCATCCCTAGATCAACATTTTAATAGCTCTAGAGAATTTGATCGTCAACGAGCGGCTACAACTGTGTGTGGCAAACCCGAAGAAACTTGTAGACTGTATTTCGGTGCATTGAAGTCATTACAAACGCTAGAAATGGAATTACACAACATTAAAGTGATTTCTTCTGTGATGTGAGTAATTTTTTGGCCGGTGTCCTCATCAGCCACATTTTCTCTTACGTATCGCAGGACCGCCGCGGTCGACTTGCCTTCCGCCATCCGCAAATGGGACGGAACCGAGTCTGTGCGCAAGAGGGCGTGCGCGCGGCCGCCTCCCGTCAACTGTGTCGCGCTTTCAATGCTACCATTGTGTTGCATGATTATTGTATGCAAATAGGCGTGACAGACGCTCCGGACGATCTGATATAGGCGCACACACGTGCCCCTGGAGGGCCGCCGCTGATTCCTGCCGGCGCGGCGTCCTTAACCAGATAATTATCAGCACCGCCTGTTGACAGGTACATGCGCTGACGGTGTCAGACTACTGCTCCCTCCTTTACAGCTGTAGCGCGTGTACTAAATACAGCTCATTGTAGTATCACTGCGGCAAAGCGTCTGCGGATTTGCAGTCGGTGACTTGCTTCCGGAAGAAAAGGTTCTGCTCTTCAATATAAGAAACAAAATACGCAATTTTACGAGGAGCGTTTGGAAAGTCCGTGCAAAGTCCGAGAGATGGCACCACCGGCGGGTATCGAGGTCATGTTTAGTTAGTAGCATCTTTGGAAAGAACGCACACCAATTTTCAGCCATATTGGTCTATTTCTTTGTGCTTGGCATTCGTGTGAATCAAGGAAGTCGAGTGATTGTAAAAAAATGGACGAAAGAGGAATTCCTTTATGATAGGCAAAACGCATCAGGAGACTAAAGAGAAGCTTGATAAACATTACGGTGACTCTGCTCCTTCGATTAGAACAGTTTATACGTGGTTTCAAAATTTTCGGAGTGGCTATATGGACACAAGTGATGCTGAACGTTCGGGACGCCCTGTGGAGGTTACGACTCCAGAAATCATTGATAAAATCAATGATATGGTGGTGGATGACAGAAAAGTTAAGCTGCGTGAGATTGCTAGGGCTGTGGGCATCTCGAATGAACGGGTGCATAATATTTTGCATAAACATTTGGACATGAGAAAGCTATCCGCAAGATGGGTTCCGCGATTGCTCACGCTTGACCAAAAACGGAATCGTGCGAAGTGTTGCAAGAATAGTTTGCAGCTGTTCAGGAAGAATCCAGGACTTTCTAAGCGTCGTTTCGTCAATGTGGATGAAACATGGATACATTACTATACGCCTAGGACCAAACAACAATCTAAACAATGGGTTATCAAGGGAGAATCTGGACCGAAAATGGCGAAGACCATTCCTTCGGCCGGAAAGGTTATGGCGACTGTCTTTTGGGATTCGCAAGGGATGATCCTGATCGACTATCCGGAAAAGGGTAAAACTATTACAGGTGCATATTATTCATCGTTATTGGACCGTTTGAAAACCGAGCGGCAAGAAAAACTCCCGCTGTAAGACCGCAAAAAAAGTCCTTTTCCATCACGACACTGTACCAGCACCCACCTCAGCAGTTGTGGTCGCAAAATTTATGGAAATAGTATTCCAACTCGTTTCACATCTCCCCTATTCTCCAGACTTGGCTCCCTCGGACTACTATTTGTTCCCCAATTTGAAGAAATGGCTTGCGGGACAAAACTTTTATTCAAACGAGGAGGTGATTGCAGCAACTAATAGCTATTTTGCATACTTGGATAATTCGTATTATTCTGAAGGGATCATCAAATTAGAACAGCGTTGGACAAAGTGTATAAGTCTAAAAGGGGACTATGTCGAAAAATGAAAAAGGTTTATCCCAAACACGTAAGTAGTTTTTTTTTCTACATCTACATTTATACTCCGCAACCCACCCAACGGTGGTCGCGTATGGTTCGCGGGAAGAACGACTATCTGAAAGCCTCCGTGCGCGCTCTAATCTCTCTAATTTTACATTCGTCATCTCCTCGGGAGGAGACTTTTCAAACGCCCTCGTAGTCACGAAGGAAATTCTGAGTCGGTGCTAAGAGAGGTAACAAGTGCAAAATACTATCAAAAAGCCACAAAAAAGTTATAAATTTTCTCAAGACACGATCGCGAAACTTAGTAACGAATTTAAACCTAAAAAAAATACAAATTTTCAACTATCACAGTACATAATCTTTGCGTGTCGAAGCTCGTTGGATAGTCTTGTTGACTGTGATGTCAAGTTCCATAAAGATAGTAGCAAGAAATGAACTGTTACATTTTAACCAACTAGAATACTATTTTCCACATACCAGCAATAAAAAATAAGATAGGATTTAGTTTTCTAACAATCATATGCGAGGGGTTTCCCTTAAGAAGCGTTTTCTCTTGCGTTTCGACAGATATGTGCATTTTCGTTTTTGCAGTGTGTTGCTGGAGCCAGCCCTAACAAATACTGCTTATCACTTCTTTCATGCGACGCCGAGTGTCGACGGAAATCGTCGGGTTGTTTCCCATTACAGCCGGCCGCTGTGACCGAACGTTCTAGGCGATTCAGTCCGGAACCGCGTTGCTGCTACGGTCGCAGCTTCGAATCCTGCCTCGGGCATGAATGTGTGTGACGTCCTTAGGTTTAAGTAGTTCTAAGTCTAGGGGACTGATGACCTCAGATGTTAAGTCCCATACTGCTCACAGCCATTAGAACCATGTTTTTCGCATTACAAACAAATCTATGTTTAAAGTGGAATTTTACGTGCCCATTCGACAGAGCGGCTCCAAACAGGTCTAATGTGATATTTGTTTTATCGATATGTATTAACAGAGACAGTAAAACACGAAAACTAACCAATAGTCTAACAGCGACTAAGCAGCAGTCCTGCAAGTTAGTAATAGCGCGGGTTATGACGCACCAGTATGGAGATCTTAGCGACAGGTGACGGACATTCAGGTGGATTCTTGAAGACCTGCAATCTCCGCTTGCGCGTTAGTGGAAGCATAATCAGAAAATGGTTCAAATGGCTCTAAGCACTATGGGACTTAACATCTGAGGTCATAAGCCCCCTAGACTTAGAACTACATAAACCTAACTAACCTAAGGACATCACACACATCCATGCCCGAGGCAGGATTCGAACCTGCGACCGTAGCACCCGCGTGGTTCCTAACTGAAGCGCCCAGAAACGCTCGGTCACAGCGGCCGGCAAGGCATAACCTTGAAAGCCTTACTCACAGTTCTCGAAACTGCCGATCCAGCCCCTCAGCAGGTACACACGGTCGGATTTCTGCGACGGGCCTCGTTCAGCCAAGTCTGTCATTCTTCCTCCAGCCAGTGGCTCACGTACTGCTCTGGCAGAACGGCGCTTTGACGTCGGCTACCCAGCAAACTTTCTCACACGATTTTAAAGGAACTATTTGGTAAAAACTTGGGCTCTGCGCCAGTGCTAGTTTCGTATGTTAGCTTCATGATGAATTGCCCATCATATCGCTAACGGTCATAGTTATTGTGATACTTTAAATACTCGTATAAGTAACACACTTGGTGAAATACAATAAGTTTGCAATGAAAATAGAAGTCGCTATGAAATGGCGTTTAGTGCCTGTTAGATCATGTATTGCTGCGTGTGAAATGTAGGTAATATACTGAAATTTTCTTCACATTTGGGAGGAGGTCTCTAGCTATCACCATTCTCGAGAAAATTGTTGTTGTGGGCACTCATTTCCGATCGCCCTCCCGTTTGGCCGTGCGGTCTAACGCAAGGCTTTGCGGGCGGGAAGGAGTGCCGGTCCCCGGCATGAATCCTCCTGGCGGATTTGTGTCGAGGTCCGGTGAACCGGCCAATCTGTGGATGGTTTTTAGGAGGTTTTCCATCTGCCTTGGCAAATGCGGGCTGGTTCCCCTTATTCCACCTCAGCTACACTATGTCGGCGATTGCTGCGCAAACAAGTTCTCCACGTACGCGTACACCACCATTACTCTACCACGCAAACATAGGGGTTACACTCGTCTGGGGAGGTCCACCGGGGGCCGAACCGCACAATAACCCTGGGTTCGGTGTGGGGCGGCGGAGCGGTGAAGTGGACTGCGGTAGTCGTCGTGGGGTTGCGGACCACTGCGGCTGCGGCGGGGACGGGGCCTCTCCGTCGTTTCTAGGTCCTTGGTTAATATAACATAACATAACATTTTCGATCGCGCGTACCAGCTATAAAGCCACGAGGAGCATACATATTTCTTTTCTGAAAAAAAGTCAGTTTTATTCAGTATTTCAGTACATAATATTATTTCCCACTCTTTTGGCTACAAAATCGTTTTTTTTTTTCTTCTATATAATCTCCATTCAATGCGACGATCTTACGCCACCTAACTGAGAGGGCCTGTATGACGGTCTAGTACCACTCTGCAGATCGTCTGGTTAACATTTCAAATACGTTAGTACTAACTAGAGCAGTATTTGAAATTGTAGTCTGTGGCACCTCACAGTCACACATACGGGTCGCTTGTGCACTCACGTTTACTGACAAGTTTTTGCTTCTCTATTAATTTTCATACACTCCTTGCTTATATGGTATCCAGTGTTACGTGTATACCCTTAATATTTCAAAAGCGTTCGCGTTATCGAAAAAGACTATATTTGACAGATGCAAAAGTGCAACTATTTTTTGTGATTATTTCTTATTACTGGTTTATCTATCGAGATATCGAAGCAACTACTCGTATATTTATGTAGCATTTTGTACCTGTTACATCATGTCTCCATAGCAGGAGATAATAGTACACTTATTATTGATAGAACATAATCAGTATACATAGAGGCATAAATTTACTTCGGTAAAATCATGCCTTGGCATAAGCACCACAAAAAATATACTAACATAGACATCACCCGAAAATTTGATTGAGAAACAGGGTGTAATAAATTATTACGTCTTATTACTGTGTACTTTCAGCCAAGTGATAACAGAGGCGACATAAACCTCTGATTCACTGGCGTGAAAGCTTGACCAAACAAATTGATCGTTGCCGCTCTTACGGAAAATTGCGATGATAGACGCAAACGCGAGGAGAAACACGCTTTTCGGTTCTGTGGCTCTCCGGTCCGTGATTTCTGCGAGGCCGCCCACGGTCCAACGCTTGTACGCCGTTGCAAAAACCGGGAAAATGGCAGCGGTAGCGAAAACCGCGGAAAGCTTCGGTTGCTAAAACGTGCCTGAAAAATCTCTCGTAGTGTAAGATACATGGCGTCATCTACACTGTCTAACTTCTTGTCGGCTCTGATTATTGGTGCTGACTACTGATGCGATAATCAGAAGTTCGATTCTTGATTACCAGCTTAGATTTTGTTGTGTTGGACGGGCCCCGTGTAGGACCACGTAAGCATGATGAGAATCTGCCCATTTTAAATAGGTATCGAAATCAGCGTGCAGTCCATTAGATTGAAGCGCTTACATCTAACCAACATTGATTCATTTCTTGTGTAAACTAGATACCATTATACGATGGGCGATGTCAACAAAAGATCAGAGAGAAAACAAGCAGCAGCAGGGAGACTACTGTGTTAAAGAAACAGAAAGACTACTAGCTATAGGGAAGAAAAACAACTAATATTACACAGTGAGATCAAAAGTATTCTGACACCTGGCTGAAAATGGCTTACAAGTTAGTGGCGCCCTCCATCGGTAATGCTGGAGTTAAGTATGGTTTTGGCCCAGCCTTAGCCTTGATGGCAGCTTCCACTCTCGTAGGCATACGTTCAATTTGGTGCTTGAAGGTTTCTCATGGAATGGCAGCCTATTCTTCACGGAGTGCTGCACTGAGGAGAGGTATCGATGTTGATCGATGAGGCCGGGCACGAAGTCGGCGTTCCAAAACATCCCAAAGGTGTTCTATAGGATTCAGATGAAGACTATGTGCAGGCCACTCTATTACAGGGATGTTATTGTCGTGCAACCACTCCGCCACAGGCCGTACATTATCAGCAGGTGCTCGATCGTGTTGAAAGATGCAGTCGCCAGACCCGAATTGCTCTTCAACTGTGGGAAGCAAGAAGATGCTTAAAACATCAATGTAGGCCTGTGCTGTGATAGTGCCATGCAAAACAACAAGGGGTGCAAGCCCCCTCCATGAAAATCCCGACCACACCATAACAACACCGCCTCTGAATTTTACTGTCTTCACTAAACACACTGGCATTACGTTCACCGGGCATTCGCCATACCCGCACCATGCCATCCGATCGCCACATTGTGTACCGTGATTCGTCACTCCATACAACGTTTTTCCACTGTTCATTCGTCCAATGTTTACGCTTCTTACACCAAGCGAGGCGTCGTTTGGCATTTACCGGTGTGGTGTGTGGCTTATGAGCAGCCGCTCGACCATGAAATCCAAGTTTTCTCACCTCCCGCCTAAGTGTCATACTACTTGCAGTGGATCCTAATGCAGTTTGGATGGTCTGGATAGGTGCCTACCTATTACACATTACGACCCTCTTCAACTGTCGCCGGTCTCAGTCAGTCAACAGACGTATGCTTTTGTGCTGTACGTGTCCCTTCAAGTTTCCACTTCACTATCACGTCAGAAACAGTGGACCTAGGGATGTTTAGGAGTGTGGAAATCTCGCGTAGAGACGTATGACACAAGTGACACCCAATCACCTGACCACGTTCGAAGCCCGTGTATTCCGCGGAGCGCCCCTTTCTGCTCTCTCACGGTGTCTAATGACTACTGAGGTCGCTGATTTGGAGTACCTGGCAGATGGCAGCAATATGCATCTAATATGGAAAACGTTTGTTTTAGGGGTGTCCAGATACTTTTGATCACATAGTGGATGTATAAATGAAGAAAGGGATGGTCAAATGATAGAATATAAAGGAATTCTAATCGGGGAGAGTGAACGATGACTTTTTTACTCATTGAGGAGACTAAACGTTCAGTGACAGTACTAAAGAAGTGCTTCTCCAGTGCTTAGTGATATCATTTATGTAAATTGCCTGGTAATTCTTTACGGACTGAGACAGTAATATAGCAGTTTTCATATACATGTTTTATGTGCGAGTTTGACACATATAATCTTCAGTTAATCGTGATGAAATCATATGGTAATGACGTCTGAAATAAGGGCCCCAGAGGCATTCTAGATGAGAAACTGCTAAAGACGTGGCGTGTTGCACATCCACCACACACATACACTGCTTGATCAGCTTCGCCTTTATGACTGCTTCACCTCTGCTGACACTGTCAGTGAGGTATCTGAATGTCTGTGAAGGAATGACAGCCAATTCGTCCGCAAGAGAGAGGGTAGTGTGCTGCTGGACTCAACCCAAGCTGGCTCGATTACGTACAGATTGGACTCTGGGTAGGGCAGTCGATTTAATGAATTTCATGGTCAGAAACCATTGCCTCGCGCTGCTTTATGGCACGTTTCGGTATTATGCCAATACAAACAGTTATCCCGTCAGAACTGTTCTCCCACTGCACACGGTACACATTGGTGTAAATGTTTTCATATGCTTACGCATTTAGCGTTTTCTTAAGCGCAATAACGAGACCACACCCAAACCACGAGAAACACCTCTACACCCTACCAACACCACCTCAACATACTTCGCCGATGGCACTACGCATGATGGCAAGTAACGCTCTCCAGCTGTTCGCCAAACCCAAACCTTTCCATGGGATTCCCATAGGGTGTATCATGAACCATCACACCAAATCACTCGTTTCCAATCATCCACTGTCCAATGACGTCGCTCATCACACCTTCTCAAGCGTCACGAAGCGCTGACTATAGAAATGTGTGGCTTATTGAGGAGCCGCTCAACGAGTGTATCTCATTCTTTTTAGCTCCATACCCACAGTCACTTTGCTAGCTGGACTGCTAGTAGCACTTCGGAACTCACCAATGATTCCACGGGCAGGTTCCATCGGATTTGTTACAACCACCCTCTCTACATGAAGTTTGGTGTTCAACGCCGAATTGCATATGGGTGTCCTGATACTTTTGATCAGACAGTACTAGTGACTGCTTCTAAACATAATTAGACTAAAGGAAATGAGAGATCTAATATTTCAAACGGTCCATATTCTCCAGGATAACTATTCTCCTATAAAGCGCAAGATTAGGTTTTAACATTCCAGCGACGGCTACGTCGTTTCTACGGAAACGTGCTCCTGATGATATAGTACTTTTTCAAGGGAACCATCCTGCTGTTTGCTTTAACTGATTTAGGGAAGCTACGGAAAACATAAGTCTGTATATATCCAGATGGAGATTCGAACCGCCTTACTCCTAGATTTGGGTCCAGTATCTAATCACTGAGACTTGAAACTGCGCCTTCATTTGGAGCCAGGACTATTCTCACAAACATTATGGTTTAATAATTGATGGTTTGTCCCAGGAAACAGTGATCTCCGTTGGTATAATGGATGAAAAAAAACACAGTATGGACTATTATTTTTTTATATTAATGATGATCGGTTTCTGACTAGCAGATCACTTTCAGTTCCAGTGCTGCAATGTGCAGTTTGATACCAGTGGGAAGAATGTAACACTCTTTATGTTACATTCTTACCAGTGCTGACAAACTTCATATTGCAACACTAGAACTGAAGATGGGCTGCAAGTCAGATTGAAGCCGGCCACAATCAATTTTAAAAAAGTTGTTCGTACGGTGTTTTTTTATTATTGTTTAATGGTTTAAACAGCTTGACGTACTGGAAGGACATTTGAAGAAGTTAGACACAAGCAGAATCGACGCTAGGTTTGATCGACCAATGCATTTGTGGTAAATCTCTCGCTTTCTAGTGTCGTTTTGCACATACTTGACCACTAACTGACTACAGAACGAGGACGTTCTCTGACGATGCACCTCTTGCAGAGGAGAGAGAGAATACCTTTAATATTCGTAAAATTCAAAAGTTCTCTTTTTGTCCTTTGAATGTTATTTTACATCCTGGAGATCTCTTGTTTGTATGACTGTTTTAGTAAACGCTAATTTTTGTGTTATTGTTGCGTAGCCGTCTTGTAAAACGTCGTTCAGTATAAGGGCAGTCAAATGAAAACGGAGCAGATGGGAAAAAGTAAGTCAGGCATGCACCTCCTTTTCCGAAGAAAATCGACAGCCACGAATGTCTTTCTTCGGGGTTCCAAAAATATGCAAATCCCTTGGGGAGAGATCTGGACAGATGGATGATCTTTAAGGACTTCCCGGGAAACTTCTGTGACGTAGTTGAAACAAACTTGGCAATACATAAGCGAGCATATCTGTCGAAGACAAATTTTTGGTGCCCTGAGAAAAGTCATTCCTAGCCGTCGATTTGCTTCGGACCAAGAGGTGTACTCCAGGGCACAATCATGGTTTTGTAGACAACCGCAAACATTTTTCCATGGAGACATTCACCGTCTTATAGTACAGTGGGATAAATGCATTAACATTTATGGCGATTACTTTTGTAAAAACAAACAGTTTACTTACTTTTTTCATGTCTAGTTTTCGTTTGACGCTCCTTGTATATTCTGCCGCATAATGATATCATCAGCCGGCCGCGGTGACCGAGTGGTTCTAGGCGCTTCAGTCTGGAACCGCGCGACTGCTACGGTCGCAGGTTCGAATCCTGCCTCGGGAATGAATGTGTGTGATGCCCTTAGGTTAAGTTCTAGGGGACTGATGACCTCAGATGTTAAGTCCCATAGTGCTCAGAGCCATTTGAACCATTTGAATCATATCATCTCATCTAACTAAACTTCTAAGAGCCTGACACATTTCGCTAGCTTGTAAAAATGACGATTAATATCATGATCTAGAAATATGTAAAGACAATCGAAGTATAACGTTGCTAAATAAGTGTTATGAAAGTGTAGATTTTTTAAATTTATTAATGACATCACCCATACAGCTAGTCTCAGAACGATTTTTAGCATTTAAATGTATAATAGCTTGAACCGTTGAAAATAGTAATCATCCGTTACATTCATTTACCCTGAAATCAAGTCAGTGATCTAAGAAAATTAAAATACTTTCATTAATATGAAAGGAGGGTTGATAACATAAATTATGCCTATTCAAATGCTATATTATAATGGAAAAAAGTCGTACGTACAAACTGTAGAAAATAAATGTTGTCAGCATTTGTTATTGTTAAGAGATGAATGACTAGATGAAAAAGTTGCCACAGTCAACAGTCGTATACACTGAGAACGCACATAGACCATTCACGATTATAGGAACTCACAAGAGGGTCAACTGTGGTGGTATCTCGTCCATCTACTCAAAACTGTATGTTTCTCGGCGTGCTTTTTCTGACCTATCAAACGCTCGCCACCCCTTGACGTTAGATTTGTTGAAGATGAGCAACTTGGCGGACGCGCAGCGAAATCTGTCAGTTAATTTATGCTTGCGAGTGTGGTCTTATGCAAGCCTTATTAAAGCTACTGACGATATCTGCTGTAATTGTACGACTGCTGCCGGCGTAGTTGCGAAATGGCGCCTGTGGAAGAAAGGCCACATTCCAAACGGGCTGACGATTCAGCCACAGGTATTGTGTAAAAACCTGTCTACACCACGGCAATGTCATCTGTCGACCGTAGTGTTACAAAAGCAACGGACGCTTGTCTTTGGTATTCTCTAGTGAGCAAATTTTGGAGGCACAAATGCCGCACAGCATTTCCATGAAAAAGACTTCGAGTTCCAGACACTGGGCTCATGACTGAGAAGTGTGGGGTCGAATATCCGTCCAAACACTCCTATTTAAGTTTTCTGTGGTTTCTCTTAATCCCTTAGGGCGAGTACCAAAAAGATTGGGGACCGTGGATGATTTCATTTTCCTTTCCTGTCCGACGCCAGCTTGTATTCTCTCTTTAATAGCCTCGATGTTAACGGAACTTAAATTCTAAGGTTACCTCCTCTCTTTCAATAGCTAAACGCATAGTGATGACATTATCAAAAAGTATGATGTCGTAATGAGACGCATAATGCAGTCTGGGAAATGCGAATGCGAGACTTAGATGTATAGCAGTGAGTAAAAGTGCTGCAGTTCGCCACAATTTCGTCATCTTATCTGTTCATTTTCCCGTTCGTAGTTCTGGAGGTAATTTACCTCCAGAAAGTAACATGCATTTCTTACGTAGGTTTTCATATTTGTCATGGTTTGTCATGCAACAGGAAACGCAGACAGAAATTTGTCTTCTGTCCTGGTGGAGATAAAAAACAATTACTCTTTATCAGAAAAACGCTAAATTGCATAACCAAAGCTTTCATTTGAAGGAAGGATGATTTAAACAACATCCCGTCCATGACGTGGTCTTTAGAGAAGGAGAACAAGCCTGGACTGGTGAAGGAAGGTGGAAGAACTCGGTGATGACCTTTCAAAGGGAGTTGAACCGTTATCGTCCTAAGTACGAGTTTTCGTTCGAAGAAACCGTGACAGCCTACAATGTATTTGCTCATTATTATACGGCTAAACGGGCACTGCGGTCTCACACTATCACAGATAAAATGAATGTATTTGTGTCCTCGGAATCTTTCGCGACAGCATGCCTGATCTGGATTTCAAAGAATATTTTTATAATACTTTTCGATACTCTTTAGCGGAGCATATAGAGACGCTGTTTTCGAACATAGATTTATTCAGAGAAGAAGAAAGGAACATGGATTAAGGTTTAACTTCAGTTTAGCTACATGGCCCGACAGGCCAAGGATAGGGAAAGCAATTATCCTGACATTTGGCTCAATATGGACAGGGAAACAACGAATAACATAAATCTGTGTGACATGATAGTGTATGCGGAGAAATGTGGGTACTTAGCCTACCTAAAAAAGACTTCTCACCAATTTATTCGTGTGTTCTGTTCTTAGACATCACTTCATTGTCCTGGAGAAAACAAGCCATGTAATTAAAGGTGTCTTGCTATTACTCTGACTGAGAAGCATAGCCAGAAATACACCGGGTTTCCACAGGCATGAATTTCTTACACTAGCATCCCCCCCCCCCCCTCCAATAACCTCACATACAATTTAGCGTTTCCAGACGCCGAAGTTAGAAATGTCTTTCGCCTTTCAAGATGGCGACAAATGAAATTATTCGCACGGGAGTTGCGCAGCTTTCAACAGAAGAGCTTACAGTCACGTTGACGAACAAAAAGCGGGCCCAAAAATGTTGGATATGGAAATGGACGTCTCGTATGAATCATTTGGGAGCATACAATACACTAATAAGGGAGATATCTGCCGAGGACTATGTCTCGTACGAAAATCATTTTCGATTGATTTCAATCAATTGTGCAATCTTTTTGGGGCGTATTTCTGGCTCTGTACAAAAGTGTGATACACGTATGCCAACTCGCCTTAAATTACAACTAACGTTGAAATTTCTGACAACGGTAGTCACTGCAGTATGCGTATTGCATTCCAAAAAGCTTTTTATCTAATTTTTTATATTACCTACAGTACGATGAGGGTATACCGGGCGACAACCCGTCTCGTTTTTGTTATCCACAAGGATGGCAGCACCCCAAGCGGCCAGCAAGCGACACTTCTGAAAGAAAACAAAAAGTGTGTGAATTGCTAAGGGACCAAACTGCTGAGGTCATCGAAATGTTCAAATGTGTGTGAAATCTTATGGGACTTAACTTCTAAGGTCATCAGTGACTAAGCTTACACATTACTTAACCTAAATTATCCTAAGGCCAAACACACACACCCACGCCCGAGGGAGGACTCGAACCTCCGCCGGGACTAGCCGCACAGTCCACGACTGCAGCGCCTGAGACCGCTCGGCTAATCCCACGCGGCGCTGAGGTCATCGATCCCTAGACTTACACACTACTTAAACTAACTTATGCTAAGAGCAACACACACACCCATGCCCGAGGGAGGACTCGAACCTTCGGCGGGAGGGGACGCGGCCACTTCGCGTGGCGACGCTTCTGAATTCGATATCGGATGAATGGGAACACTACGGGTTACATTGATTTGTAACATAGTTTTAACAATATGGAGTGTACGTAGGGACATAAAAATCGGCAATAACTAAAAACTGACTCAATATTTGTCATTAGTCAGTTTCCTACTAAGGATCTTGGGAGGTACGAAACGGGGTATATCACGGGACAGTTTGTATACGACTCTCTTCTGACGTACACATAATTACTGAATAATGTCGTTTTCTAACAACAAAAATTGCTATTAAACACCAGGAGACGTGCCCTTTTGCGGAAAGACGTTCGTGTACTACCCAACAGCGAGGAATTATGTTCGCTACACTTTCAGCCAAATCAGTGAATGTGGAACCTGTGTGGAATATAATACCACATTATTTTACGTACCAAATAAGCCATCACTCCTGTAGCTTAACTGAAGACCACACAGAAAATAGTCAAAAGCAACAAAACTGTTTTCCAACACAGTAGAAACCAATCCCACAATTCTTACTAAATCTGAGCCATAAACGTCAAGGATTCTCAACACATTCACTTTTGAAGCAAACGTAATTACATTTACAGAAATATTCGTGTCTTAGAAAGGCGAGAGAAGTGAAAAAAGGTTTGAAACATTAGACCCCGCCGGCCGCTGTGGCAGAGCGGTTCTAGGCGCTTCAGTCCTGAACCGCACTGCTGCTGAGGTCGCAGGTTCGAATCCTGCCTCGGGCATGGATATGTGTGATGTCCTTAGGTTAGTTTAAGTTTAAGTAGTTCTAAGTGTAGGGGACTGATGACCTCAGATGTTAAGTCCTGTAGTGCTTGGAGCCATTTCAACCATTAGACACCATGAAACTTTTTTTAAGTGCCAGGGAAAGCGCCTATCATAATACTCGTAACAACAGAAATATATGTTTCTCAGCCATGAAACAAGTGTTTACATTCTCTTGCTTTCAGAGGAGAAAGCAGCAAATATCAACGCATTCGAAAGCATTTCTTCATGAATAAGTTGTAGCTTTTGTCATTGAATCGGTGTGATTCACCTGTTTTTACATGTTTTTTCACGATAATTCATCATTGAATCGGTGTGATTCACCTGTTTTTACATGTGTGTCACGATAATTCATGTTCCTCGGTAATTTACTAACACACGGAACGCAAAAATATAACAACTGCTTCGTTAATTAAGTAGAAAATTACTAACAACGGACATTATCCTTACGACGCGTGTGATTATCTGCTTTCTCACCGCTTGGAGCGCTAGAGTCGCACTAGCTGTCAAATAGTAACAACTTTCCCACCAGAGAGCGTCGTGACTGTATGTGTCAGAGTGTGGGATGACAGTGTTTTCAGTATTCGATGTAAACCTCAAAATGATTTTATTGCTTGCTTCGGTAGTTTAGTAAAAAGAGCGAGTCAACAGGCCACATTCTGTTTCGTCTTTCAGTTGGCTGTCCTTTTGTAATCACCGAGTCCACTCTCTGAGGCACAGAACCTTCCATATGTTTTGGGGTGGTCCTCGACGGGCACCAGGAAAAAGACGACGGCGTCCGTAAAGCTGACTGGTTGAACCCCCAACCAATGAATTAACCTGAGCGCAGCCTCCGGCTACGGCGCCCACTTAGCAGGCAGCTTATCGCCGACGGATCACGACCGAAATGAATCGGCCGCGCCTTTAATAAAGCGGCCGGCTAAACCGATAAACTCGGAATAGAAAAAACTGGTTTGGACCTCGGTGGCGGCGGCGACCTCGCGCGGCGCTCAGTGCTGCCAAGACAGAAAGTCCGTTTGCGTGGCCACGGGCGGGGGCAACGCGCCCGTTTCCCCACACAGTTACCCAACTAACTCAGCCCGCCACGTCGCTAGGGGACCCGCCAGCTGTTCGTTACACACCGCGACGCCCCGCTCCTCTCACCGCTGGCTGGTGTTGATCTCGCTTTACGAACGGATCTGTGAATCAAGTCATTAGCTGACAACTGACCTTAAGTGACACATGAAAATGTCGAAGTGGGGTATTCTTTCCTATCATTAGCGTAGTGTTACTACTTTTTCTTCAACTAACCGAGTGTAATGACAGCTTCAGCAATACGCTGTTACGTCTGCGTTCTTATTTGTTCTTGATGTTGCAGTCTTCAGTCTAGTTGGACACATTTCTCCATGACAGTTTATCCTGGCCAAGCCTATTCATTTCTACATAGTAGTTTACGTTGAGGTGACCAGAACTCATGGTATAGCGATGTGCACCTCTACAGTTAGCAGTAGTATCACGTACACAATATATAAAAGGGCAACGCGTTGACGGAGCTGTTATTTGTACTCAGGTGATTCATGTGAAAACGTTTCCGACCTGATTATGCCGCACGACAGGAATTAACAAACTTTGAACGCGGGATGGTTAGTTGGAGCTAGACGCATGGGACATTCCATTTCGGAAATCGTTAGGGAATTCAATATTCCGGGATCCAAAATGTCAAAAGTTTACCGAGAATACCAGATTTCAGGCATTACCTATCATCACGAAGAACGTACTCGCCAACGGCCTTCATTTAACGACTGAGGGCAGCGGCGTTTGCGTGGAGTGGTCAGTGCTAACAGACAAGCAAAACTGCTTGACATAACCGCAGAAATCAATGTAGAACGTACGACGAACGTATCCGTTGGAACAGTGCGACGAAATTCGACGTTAATGGGCTCTGGCAGCAGACGACCGACGCGAGTGCCTTTGCTAACAGCACGACATAGCCTGCACCGCGACTCCTGCGCTCGTGACCAGTAGGTTGGACCCTGGACGACTCGACGACCGTGGCCTGATCACATGAGTCCAGATTTCAGTTGTTGGTGAGAGCTGATGGTAGGATTCAAGTGTGGCTCAGACCCCACAAAGCTGTGGACCTAAGTTGTCAACAAAAAAATGGCTCTGAGCACTATGGGACTCAACTGCTGAGGTCATTAGTCCCCTAGAACTTAGAACTAGTTAAACCTAACTAACCTAAGGACAACACACACATCCATGCCCGAGGCAGGATTCGAACCTGCGACCGTAGCGGTCTCGCGGTTCCAGACTGCAGCGCCAGAACCGCGCGGCCACTTCGGCCGGCCAGTTGTCAACAAGGCAGTCTGTAAGCTGGAGATGGTCCGATAATGGTGTGTGCTGTGTTAACATTGAATGGACTGCTACTTGGAGATGGTTTGCAGCCATTCTTGGACTTCACGTTCCCAAAGAAAGATGGAATTTTTGCGGATGACAATGCACCAGGTCACCGAGCCACAGTCGTTACCGATTGATTTGAAGAACATTCAGGACAGTTCAGGCGAATGATTTGGCCACACAGATCAACCGACATGAATCCTATCGAACATGTATGGGGCATAAAGCAGCGGTCAGTTCGTGCACAAAATCCTGCACCGGCAACACTTTCACCATTATGGACGGCTATAGAGGAAGCATGGCTCAATATTTCTACAGGAGACTTCAGCGACTTGTTAAGTCCACGCCACGTTGAGTTGCTGTTGGGCAAAAGGAAGTCCGACACGATATTAGGAGGTATCCCATGACGTTTTTCGCCTCAGTGTTTATTTGAACCTGCTTGCAGCCGTAAAGGCTTTGCTCTGCCGATACCTTTTTTAGCCTCCTCACCGCCCCCTACACACACTCACACACACACACACACACACACACATACTCACACACACATACGCACACGCACACGCGCACACACACACATGTACACGCACACGAAACACGAACACGCACACGAAACACGAACACGCACATGCACTCATACACACACACACACACACACACACGCACACGCACACGAAACACGAACACGCACACGCACACGCACACGAACACGCACACGAAACACGCACACGCACACGCACACGCACACACACACACACACACAAACCCACTTCCCTCCATTGCGACGTTCGTAATTCCTTCATGCCTCAGGATGTGCCTGTCCTTTTAGTCAACTCGCGCCATAAATTTGTTTTCCCCTCAATCTCATTCGCTATTCCTTCATTACAAAACTGTTGAGGCTTTCTGGACACTTCTTGACGTGTTTCAAGTCCAAGTAGTCCCATACCCAGGAAATTAGCGAAGAGAAATAGATGCAAAAATGGATGGACGAATTTAAAATAGTAGATTGCTAAACAGCTTTGTCATCAGTGCACTTCCGCTAGATCACGGTCCTGTTATCTAGAAGCGAGCTCTAATGTTGATACTGAATTAGTGTTTCTGTCCTTTGTCTAAACCTCATCGGGCTGTTTGCTGTTCTCCAAAGTGTTGCCCTTTTCTAACTCTCCTCACTGAAGTTTTCAATCAGTTTTCGTATGCACTCCGTTAATGTTTTTATTGACACAATACAGTGACCGTGTGTTTCACTACAGCGAAATTCCAAGTAATCGCGTAACCATTTGCCAGATTGCCACTGTTATCATAGGTAAGAGTCTTCCAAGAATGAAAGCCACTTTATGGATAAATAAAGTTCAAATACCAGTCGGGGAACGAAAGTAGATACCAGTTTTAGAGACAGCACTGTTCAGTTACTGTTAGGTGGAGTGACATTGTTAAAGGAATCATTCCACCGTTTCTATTTTAACCATGCTAAGCTTTGATCGAAGTGGTTCTACGATTATTTGAATTCCGTTTCTTCTGCAAACTTATCCATTATCTTTGGCAGTGCGACATTTCACTCGATTAGGATTTGCTACCTCGAGATGACTTGGTGTGTGTGTTGTCCTCATAATTTTATCATCATTCATGAAAGTGGCCGATTGGACTGAGCAAAGGTTGGGAATTTGTACGGGCGTTGATAACCGCGCAGTTGAGCGCCCCACAACCAAAACATCATCATCATCGATTAGGATTTGTGATCTGACGCATGTCCAGCGAGTTACCAAGCGACACTATAAGGTAAACGTGTGATGTATAAAATATAGCCATTCAGGCATCAGGATTGTTTATGTCCTACAGTCTAGATTTTTTCAAACGGGCTAATCTATAGGGTGCATCTCTGCTACAGAATTAGCATTTCAGATTAGCTAGTGGCTACAGTGATATATCTCAGAGATACGTCAACACTAATGTTAGTGGCTGCATTCTTAACAGAAAACTCAGCGGTGTACCGCCTTACATCACAATCGTTGCTTTGTGATAACCAAGTACATACGAGATACCAGATTTCTATGGGCCTTCACTGCCGCATGATATCGATTGGAAAAGCTGAATGTAGGGTCTATTCCATGAATTTGTCAATTAATTTCAGCTTTGGAGACGTAACCAAGGAACAAATATTACGTGTAATTGCGATTGTTATGATCCAGAAGCAGCGTCGTCTTGTACTTTGATGTCACTTCAGCAGTTTACCTATTCTTGTCCGAGCTCGACAGCAGGTTTTAACTCTAACAAGTTATCAACTGCACGGTCCCACTATTAGTATCACTCCCAGTACCAGGAAAACCAGTTTTCAGGGACCTCTGTTACCACAACTTACTTTTGCGTGTCGCAAACCCTAACGAGCGAGTCCACCAAGATATGGTTACTAAAGATGATACTTAAATGGAGAGACCTCCGTGGTTATCGGGTGTGCGATTGCAAGAGAGTGCCCGTACGTGAAAGCCCCCTCTTCAGCCCGAAGGGAAAGTGACTGTACGTGCGGCAATAGCCTGAATATCGCTACGGGGCGTTGTGTAACATGATACTCCTCGCAGCCAAAGCTAAGGAAAACGAACAACCTTGAGGTGGATATAGCTTAATGTGTCCACATAGGTGACCGGCCTTTCAAAATTACATATTTTCAGCATAATTACTGAACTGTGCACACCAGATCTTCTGGAACTACTCTGATGAACCAGAACAATGTTCCCACCACCCGCTGCGACACTAAGTGCCATGTGGTGACGTTGCAGGCGTTTGATGCGGTAAGGGAAGTTTAAAGGTGGAGCAGAGAAGAAATGGGAATCATTTTAGTTGCGATACGAGCCGCAAATGGAGAAATGTACTGAGATAACCAACACTGAAAACGGCAGATTATTATGTATATGGCCCGGCGACTGGGAACGAGAATCTCGGAAGCAGCCACACTGGTCGGCTGGCAGATGTTATGACAGAGTACAGTGCTGGTACAGGCACAAGTGTTTCGGAGAAAAACGTACAGCGCATAATTTTGAATATGGGGCACCACAGTAGACGACTTCTATGTGCTCCCACGTTGAGCCAACGACTTCGTCAGTTACGGTTGCAGTGGGCGGCGGGATCACCAACATTAGACCGTGGTTGAGAGGAAAAGTGTGTTGTCGGATGAATCACGTTTTCTTGTTACAACAGGCCGGTTGATAGTTGTTCTAAACATGGATCACGCCTCAACACAAAGCGGGTGGGAACAATATTCTGGTTTGGCGGACATTCATCCAGACTTCCATGTGACATGTAGTAGTAATCGAAAGAACCACGACGCCTGTGGACTACTTGAATCCCTTGGTGTTTGAGGTCTTCCACAAAGGTGACGTCATCTTCGATCAGTATAACTGTTCGTGTCACAATGCCAGAATCGCCCTACAGTGTTTTAAGGAAGACGATAGTGAACTCACGTTGATGTCTTGCCCGCCAAATTCCTCTGATGTGAACCCGAAGAAACACACCTGAGACGTATCGGGCGCCAGCTCCGAGCCCACAAACCACCGATTGGTAATTTACGGGAATTGCTTGACCTGTGCCTACACACCTGGTGCCATATGCTTTAGAAAACCTACCGAGGACTTGTCGAATACATGCCGTGCAGAATAGCTGTTCTAGTGCGTTGCAGAGACGGACCAACGCTTTGCTTCGTCAGTGTACATGAGCTCTGAGAGAGTCCAGAGAATGTGCCAAACTAGCTGTGAACTGTTTGTGTTGTTGTTATTTGTATCAAATGCTCTGGGATCGTTTGGTTGTTGTATCGTGTTTGTGCGCAGGAAAACTTGTATCTGTAACGACCCTCAGGATTATTTCTGCTGGGACATGTTCGAAATGAGCATCGTCAGAACAAACAAGAGCATCGATCCAGATAACAAAAATGTAATTTACTCTACTGGTCTAAGTGAAGGTAGGGTGTAATCGCCCGAAACGGCTCATTGAGAAAATAAAAATGGCTGACGGAGATAATTGTTTTACGAATAGACTTAGGTTCTGATCTATAGACCGACATGGACTGGTGGAAGTGACGTCATGATGTTGTTGTGGTCTTCAGTTCGAAGACTGGTTTGATGCAGATCCCTTCGCTATTCTGTCCCGTGCAAGCCTCTTCATCTTCAAATAACTACTCAGCCTTCATGCTTCTGAACCCGCTTATTGTATTCATCTCTTCGTCTCAATTTTTACTTCCCATATTTTCCTTCAGTACTAAATTGGTGATCACTGGATGTTTCAGAACGTGTCCGATCAACCGATCGCTTCCTTCAGTTCAGTTGTACCACAAATTTCCTTACTGCCCAATAGTGTTCAGGCCCACATCAAAGTTAACATGATCACCCATCTAATCTTCACAATTCTTTTGTAGCAACACATTTCAAAACCTTCTATCTCCTTGCTGTCTGAACTGTTTATCGTCCACGTCTTACTTCTACCGAAATCAAAACTAATGTTATCTTCGCCGTCTGAAGGTCACATCTTCAGATTTCAAAGTATAAAAATTTTGTGCTGCCCTAGTCTAGCCAGTATTTCGATGTTATTTGTACGGGGGTTTCTTTTTTTTCAGCCTCCGGTAAGGGTCGCGAAATAGAAATCACAGTGAAAACGAAAAATGTGTCCAGCTACTTCTGTAATTGTCGCTCCGACTCTGACGTTTCACACAGCGCTGTAGCAACTTTCCAGTACCATCTTCACGGAAGGCAATCGCCTGTGCTTTTCGCCAATTCCCTTCGCTGGTCTGAAGCTTTGTGTTTGTGCCAAAATCAGTCATAGCCAGTTTCTGTTAGCAAAGAAATGAAAATCGGATGGAACCATGTCGGGCTGTATGGTTGGTGGTCAAACACTTGCCGTCGAAAACGCTTTAGGAGTGTCTTTGTTGCACATACAGTTTGTGGCTGAGGATTGTCGTGAAGACGGACAGGTTATGTGGGCTGCATGAAATCAGGCTGAACCCTACAGGATGCATTTCACACTTGGCGGGAGACACTTTGATCTAGGCACCTTTTTGTGCTCACAGGGTACTGATAACTAACAAGTGCGAAGTGACGCGTTTGATGGACATACTACACTGCGCAATAGAATTAAAGGATAACTTTTTCGGAACCGCATAACTGCCTCTCTTTGAGAGGAAAAAGTTTTAAACTTCGCTGAAAGGTGCCTACGACCTTTGACAGTAATAGTGCAAAAGGTATCGTCACACGCGAAAAAAAGTTCACAGCTCAGAGGTTGATGTGAGCTTTAAGGTGATTAATGACGTCATATTGGCAGTAAATTTCACCACAATTCTGGCAACGCCCCCGTGAACGTGTCACACGATGAGAATGTCGTCACAGGCCCTCTTAGCCATATCTTACTCCTTCTTTTGGCGTCTCTGCGATGGAGGTCAGAATCTCGACACTCAGTGTTGAAATCACGCGGTCTTCTGATGGATGGCCGAGGAAAACGCTTCAGACGCACCACCGCTCAGAACCGACACGAAAAGGCTTCAGGGGGTGACATAAAGTGTGTCACCGATCGATGAAACCACGCCTTTTCCACACATTTCGCGGTCGGAAACGTCAGTTCGGAGCGCGATGACCAACAGGACACCTTTTGACACTGGTTACGTGTCAGCCCTTGTCTAACAACATTGTGGAGCTGCATCCCCACTGAACATGATCGCATCCCTGTGGAGTGCAACGCGACCGCAATTTTTGCTGTCGTGCCAGGATTAGACCACTAGGGACCTTTCAAAACCATTCGACGAAATTTGAAGGTGATCAGAAGCAGTAAAGGGTACTTACGCTTTTTCAACCCTCTTGTTTTCCACCTCCTGTTGCGATAACTGGCGGAAGTGGGACACTAACATGTGCGTAAATAAAATGGCAAAGAGTCCTTTCGTTGGGCACGTTAGAAATTTACCTGTCCGAACTTTCGACACGAAACCAGCCTGGCGTCTGCTGTAGTGCCAGACGGTTAGGCAACCTCTTCGACACCGTTGGGTGCGGTTTGCCTAGTACGAGGGTCACTCCAAAAGAAATGCACACAATTTTCTTTTTTTAATCCATCTTTTATTCTACATGTCTGAAAGTTTTACAGTGTGTAGATACATCCTTTAGGAACAATATTTTCGTTTCTCCACATAATTTCCACCCCTCTCAATTGCCTTACGCCATCTTGGAACCAGCGTCTGTATAACCGCACGGTAAAATACTGGACCAACCTGTTGGAGCCACTTTTGGCAGCGTGCACAAGGGAGTCATCATCTTCGAACCTTGTTCCACCAAGAGAGTCTTTCAGTTTCCCAAAGAGATGATAATCACATGGAGCCAGGTCAAGACTGTAAGGCGGGTGTTTCAGTGTTGTCCGTCCGAGTTTTGTGATCGCTTCCATGGTTTTTTGACTGACATGTGGCCGTGCGTTGTCGCGCAACAGCAAAACATCCTGCTTTTGCCGGTGTGGTCGAACACGACTCAGTCGAGCTTGAAGTTTCTTGAGTGTCGTCACATATGCATCAGAATTTATGGTGGTTCCACTTGGCATGATGTCCACAAGCAAGAGTCCTTCGGAATCGAAAAACATCGTAGCCATAACTTTTCCAGCAGAAGGTGTGGTTTTGAATTTTTTTTTTCTCGGGTGAATTTGCATGATGCCTTTCCATTGATTGCCTCTTCGTCTTTGGTGAAAAATGATGGAATCATGTTTCATTACCTGTCACTATTCTTCCAAGAAATTCATCTCCACCATTCTCGTACTGTTCCAAATGTTCGCTGCATACCGTTTTTCTTGTTTCTTTGTGAGCAGCTGTCAACATCCTGGGAGCCCACCTGGCACAAACCTTTTTTAACTCCAACAGTTTCAGTAATCTGCAAACACTTCCTTCCCCTATCCCAACGTAGCGTGATTCGTTCACTGTGATGCGTCTGTCAGCAGTCACCAATTCGTTAAGTCTCTGCACGTTGTCTGGAGTGTGTGCAGTACGAGGCCTGCCGCTGCGAGGACACTCCCCAATATTGCCGTGCCCGCTTTCATCACGTAACCTGCTTGCCCACGGACTAACTGTACTGCGATCGACAGCAGCATCTCCATACACCTTTTTCATCCTCTTGTGGTTGTTTCCCGCTGTCTCGTTACCACAGCACAGGAATTCTACGACAGCACGTTGCTTCTGAAGAACGTCAAGTGTAGCAGACATCTTGAAGACATGCTGTGACGGCACCACTCACGGGAGCAGGTTGAAGTAAGTTTGAAAAGAAGCGGGAGGATGCATCTACTCACTGTAAAACTTTCACACATGCTGAATGAAAACTGTATTTTTACAAAAATGGTGTGCATTTCTTTTGGAGTGACCCTCGTATATCTGCGTAAAGTTTCTTCGGATTTCAACTGTAGTTTTAATTTCGCGACCCATTAGCGGTTGAAAAAAAGTAGCCCCTGTGTATATTAGGTTTTGGCTTCGGTTGACGTGGTGACGTGACGTGGCGTGTGGTGTTGCAGGCGAGAAGAGGAGTCGCGCGCCGGCGGCGATGCTGGACAGCAGCGGCCTGCTGACGCTGCACTACGGGCGGCACGGCGCGGGCGTGCTGGACGAGGTGCGCTCGTGGTGGGACGCGGGCCACGGCGCCGACCTGTCGCTGGTGTGCGACGGCGGGCACGCGCTGCCCGCGCACCGCCTCGTGCTGGCCGCCGCCTCGCCGCTGCTGCGCCGCGCGCTGCGCGACGCGCCGCCGCACTGCCCGGCCGCCGTCTCGCTGCCCGGCGTGCACGCGCGCACCGCCGCCCACCTGCTCACCTTCCTCTACACCGGGGAGGCCTGCGTGCAGGTCCGTACCAGCCTCACCAATTGCTGTCTGGCCCGTGGGAGAACACGTCACAGTCGCGGGAGTTCCATACGTTTCCGTCCTAGACACAACACTTTCCTCGAGATATCAGTGACCTTCCGATTTGCAAGTGACAAAGCCGTTAATTAGTTACTTATTAGCATATCCCGTGACTCATAGTAGCTTTCTCTCGCAATGATGCAGAACTATTTGGTTCACAATTCTAATACATTTTCTCTGTGAAAATGATAGCAACACACTACAGACTAACTTGCAAACTAATTGACGGAGTTGTCTCATTTTTGGTGAAAGTATAGCTTAAAGTCCAACTTAAAGATATCACTGTAGATGTTCGAAATGGTCACCATTAACATCCACACACAAACGATGCCGCCGAACTGCTGCACGAACTACTGACTGCAACGTGTTCAGTTGGATATTTGCACATGAATGTACGATGGATTCTCGATGTTCATCCAATATGCGTGGCTTTTGTCGATAAACGACGTCCTTTAGTGTTCCCCACAGGTAAAAGTCCAGAGGAGTTAGGTCTGGGGAACGTGGTGGATATTCCACAGCACCTCTACGGCCTATCCCTAACACGATTTTGGTAGCGGGCTGGGGCACCATCTTGTTGAAAGT
This sequence comes from Schistocerca cancellata, assembly GCF_023864275.1. Taxonomy (NCBI): domain Eukaryota; kingdom Metazoa; phylum Arthropoda; class Insecta; order Orthoptera; family Acrididae; genus Schistocerca; species Schistocerca cancellata. The sequence goes on along the minus strand of NC_064626.1, from coordinate 340,031,664 downwards.
AAACTCTTCCGTCTCCATGCAAGTCTCGGATGGTAGGTAAAATGGATGTCTGAAGCTTTTGAAGATACACCTCACCAGTAACTGTGCTGTCAAAGGAGAATGGCCCAATCAAGCCCCGGTAAAACAACCCACACCACACATTTACTCCTGGCAAATTCACGGCTTTGCCTACGTGGACGTTCGGATTTTCGGCGGCCCAGTAAATGCAATTTACTGTACCATTGAGTTTGAACTGTGACTCATCAGACCACACAATCATCTCCCATTGAGTTTGAACTGTGACTCATCAGACCACACAATCATCTCTGCAAACTCGTCATCGTTGCGCACCATGTTAGTAAACCACCCGCAGTACTCCACTCTACGATCTGTGTCGTCCTCGTTCGTTGCGTGTAGCAATCGTGGGATGTAGCACTTCCACTTTGCTGTATTCAAAATTCGCCGAACACTTGAGCGACTCACTCCAGTTTCACGGGCACACTGTCTCACAGACTTCTGTGGTGAGCGAGTGAATTGTTGTAACACACACTTGTTACTGTTACAGGTCGTCCAGATCGTTGTTTGTGTGCATCTTTAACACAGCCTTCGGCTTCAAATTTGTCTCGAATGCGACGAATCGTTAAACGTGTCGGTGGCTCTGTTTGATACTCATTTCGCCATTGCCGTTGAACCTCATTAATGTTTTCGTACTTAAAATACCACTTCAAAACTGACTTCCTTTCATCGAATGTAAGCCTTGCGCCAGCCATGTTTACTCGAGTAACTAGGTGCAACTAAGAACAAAACACTATCTGGCGGCTGTGATCTGACAAAACAAAACAACACAATACTACGCTTGTGTGGCGATTGCCGGAACTACAAACTATTACACTACCAAAGATGAGACAGCTCCGTCAATTTATGGACTTTTAAACAGTGGATACATTTTTTGGACCCCTCTGCATATACCTGAATGTCTTTTACATCAATGATTATGTCATTTTAGTTATTTTTGTACAGCGATTTCCGTACCAGACTTACTACTACAACTACTGCTGCTGCTGCTGCTGCTGCCGCTGCTGCTGCTGCCGCTAATACTACAGTATCGTTACGTCACTTCATCTGCTTTCTAATATAGGGAGGGCTGCACGGCTAATGGAATTCCACAAGTTTCTATACTACGCCGAATATTTTTTCCCATACTTCAGTGACTTTCCAGTTTCCAAGTAATATAGCCCTTACTTAGTTATTGTCATATTCAGTAGATCAATAGAGTCCATGAATCCATGGAATGTCCCAGGCGTCAGAATACTGCACACCTTTCTGCACAAAAGTGAAGGGTGTGCGATCCAAATGCAGATTGGATTTCCGCTTACCTAACTGAGTGAAAGCTGCTAATTCTTCGGAATTAGATTATGTTGTTAACAATAAATGGCATTAAAGGAAATAAATCTTGAGATGCCAGTCTCAGAATTCCCAGACCTCAGCAGGGGTCGCCAAGAGGTCCGCGAATCTACACCAAATATTACTCGAACTGCCCGTTTCGGAGCCAAAAATACCCTTTGTGGAGGGGAAGAGTTACCTCAGAATAAATGCCGTATGTCATAACCGATGAAAATGGACGAAGTTGACTAATTTTCATGTTGAACCATCGCCTTCTGCAGGTACTGCTCTAATGATAAATAAAGCAGAATTCAGTTTTTGTACAAAATCCCGAACATAGTCTTCCCGTGGCAGTTTGCTATCTACGTGAACACCTAGAAATTTGAATTATTCAGATTCACAAATTATATGCCCATTTTGTGTAATCACAATGTCAGTTTTAGTCAGATTGTGTTTAGAAACTGTGAAATCGAAGTCTCACTGTAATTTCACATAAATTTATTTTCCGGAAGCCGTGAAGTTATGTCTTGAAAAGCAGTATTTGATACTTCATCTATGTTGCACTCAACTTCCTTCATTATTAAGCCAGTGTCATCAGCAAACAGAAATATTTTAGAGTCATCAGTCATATTCGATGGTATATCATACTGCGATCTACATACACCTAAACTACTTTATTGAGTCATAAAATCTGAACTAGTAATGACTCACATTTCCAATTTTTGGAGATTATAATAAACAATTGGGAGATTACTTATGTACGACTGTACTCGTTTCACCGTATTCCGCGACGTTCCGTTAATTGTATTCTCGCCAATGTTGGCTATTTCGTGTGTTCTGGCCCCACGGAGTTCTGCAGTGTTGTCCGTGGTCTATTCTTGTACACTCGGCTTTTAAGGTACCTCGACGAGGTAAAAATCCGGTGGGGGTGGGGGGAGGGGGAGGCGAGCGGGGGTTCAGGTCAGGTGTTTAGGGGGAAGCCACAAATCTTTTGAGATTATTCGGTCATGAAAGAAACTGGCTACAGTTGCATGGAGGCGTTAGGCGTGTGACACGTGGAAATAACGTTTTGTGAGCTGGTCGGTCGTCATCCAGCTGCTCCACAAATGTATTGAAGATGCCCGCGTGAAATGAAATCTCTACGGCTGTGTCGAAGAAAGTGGGGCCAACAATCCTGGAAGCTGACATCGCGCACTACACTCCAACCTTTTCCTCATGCGATGGTAATTCGTGGATGATATGAGGGTTTACACCAGCTCAGTATCTGCTGTTTTGCGTGTTGGTGTAACGGGACAGATGGAACCATGCCTCATCTGTAAACCAGGTTATGGAGATGATGTCTGAACATTGAATAAGAAACCCCTGAAACCATCGACAGTGACACATTCTTTTCTCATGAGCTATTTCTTGCAATGCTTGCATCATGTACCCACAGTATGGTCGCAGTGCCGATTTCTTCGCAGCTCCCTGACATGTGCCATATGAAATGCCTGTCTCCTGGCGCAACTGACGCAAGGATTTCTTTGGAGAGTTCTCCAAGCTCCTTCGAACATTATCAATAACCTCTGCGCTCAGTGGAATGACAACTGCCAATTACAGAATTCGAATAAGAGGCAAGAAATGGTGGTGGCTTCTCTTCACCAACTTGGTAGGCAGTGTAATTGTGAACTCATACCGAGCGAGGTGGCGCAGTGGTTAGCACACTGGACTAGCATTCGGGAGGACGACAGTTCAATCCCCATCATGATTTCGGTTTTCCGTGATTTCCCTAAATCGCTTCAAGCAAATGCCGGGATGGTTCCTTTGAGAGGGAACGGCCGACTTCCTTCCCCATCCTTCCCTAATCCGATGAGACCGATGACCTCGCAGTTCGGTCTCCTCCCCCCAAATCAACTGCTCTGGGCGAGTTCTGAGTTCTGTGAATTCATGGAAAATATACAATCTTGCAAATGAAGGAAATGTGTTACAACTTGAATTTCGATCATACTTACGCATGCCCCTAACGAAATCAGAAGATACTGGAGTCGAGAATGAAGGAAAGAGAAAAACTGCAACCCCTCAGGACACAGGAAAATGCACTTACGGACGTCCCTCCAAATGCTCTCTTTCGAAAGAAATACGCTATGACGATGTAGGCCACATAATAATAGAGGAGGAAGACAAAGCAAGAATAAGATGTAGGTTTTGTAAAAGTACAACAATTTACAGATGCAAAAAATGTAATGTGCATCTCCATTCAAACTGTTTTCAAACATTTCATAAGAGAACGAAATAAGACTCCTTATAGTCCCAAAGTTGCGTAAATACAGCATTTCGCTGTACCTTAATTAGGACCTGTATATTTTTTGTATATTTATCTCTATATTAGTGTACAATTAGATCAAATAAACATTATTTTCAATTTTTTTATTATTCTAATGCTTGGTCCTTAATGGGTTAGGTAGGTTATTAATCATATGTAATTTACTGAAATAGCGTTAAAAATGGTGGACCTGCCTTAAATGTGCCCAAAAGTATTTCGTTGTTTGGATAAGCGCCTTGTCTTAAATATCTCCAAAGCTATCTTCATTTTTGGATAAGCTTCTCATAATTCATACTTTGAAGCAGCCTTCAAAATATCCAAATAGGAAACTGTCAATGCTCTTCATCATCCACTACACCGTAGTGAAGTGACAGGGCGAGTTCGGTCGTTGAACAAGAGCTAATTGTATAGGCGGTAGCTGTGTTCACCAAGTACATCGTTGCCGCACAAATTACGTTAGCGATAGACGTCTCTTCGGTAGTAGGCATTTCTTTCTGACGCTACTTGGACGAAATGACACTGTGACAACAGTGTGCGTATAGGGTCGGTTCGATGGAAAGCCATCTTCTTGTAGAGAGCAGATAGGATCACGATGGGTAAGAGAACCGACGTAACCTCTCGCAATTAACTCTCAAAAAGTCTTATTTTTGGCTTCTTCGTCCAGTTTTTGCACCTTCTCTGTGCCCCCTTTTGGCGGTGGCCTGTCCCGCTACGCATTCGATACGCTCTTGACTAGCATTGGTCTCTCCACTGATTTCATAGTAAGAAAAGAAAAGAAAGAGCAACGCAAACCCAAAACAGTAGTACTGATAGCGGCTGCAGCGGAATTGCTTGCTTAGGATGCCAGTGTGGTTAAACGTGATGTTCAGGCCCGGTCTTAAGCGGCAAATTACGTAGCACTACCCATCTAAAACTGTCCGCAGCTATAGTGTTCGAAAATACCTTTGCGACGATGAGTATGAGACACAGTGCACTTTAAGACAAAAAAAAAAAGAAGACATATCACGAAGGAATTATCGGAAGGGAACGGAGATTGGCTGATGTGATGTACATCTGCCGACAAACAAGTAATTACAGTTTAAAAAAAAAAAAAAAACAACATTGGATGATTTATTCAAGAGACGAAATTACACAAATTGAGGAAGTCAGTACGCTTTAATCCAGCTCTGGATCTTGTTGTTGTTGTGGTCTTCAGTCCAGAGAGTGGTTTGATGCAGCTCTCCGTGCTACTCTATCCTGTGCAAGCTTCATCATTCCCAGTACGTACTGCAACCTACATCCTTATGAATCTGTTTAGTGTATTCATCTCTTGGTTTTTCCTTGTCATTGCCAGTATACATTTTATATCCTCTCTACTTCGACCATCATGGGTTACTTTGCTCCCCAAAAAGGAAAACACATTTACTACTTTAAGCATCTCCTTTCGTATTATAGACCTACTGTATATCTGACCGATATATACCTATATCTCTGACGTCGATCTGTTGTAGAATTTTAGAACATGTTTTTGCTCGAGTATCATGTCGTTTTTGGAAACTCAGAATCTACTATGTAGGAATCAACATGGATTCCGGAAACAGCGATCGTGTGAGACCCAACTCGCTTTATTTGTTCATGAGACCCAGAAAATATTAGATACAGGCTCCCAGGTAGATGCTATTTTTCTTGACTTCCGGAAGGCGTTCGATACAGTTCCGCACTGTCGCCTGATAAACAAACAACGGAATATCAGACCAGCTGTGTGGCTGGATTGAAGAGTTTTTAGCAAACAGAACACAGCATGTTGTTATCAACGGAGAGACGTCTACAGACGTTGAAGTAACCTCTGGCGTGCCACAGGGGAGTGTTACGGGACCATTGCTTTTCACAATATATATAAATAACCTAGTAGATAGTGTTGGAAGTTCCATGCGGCTTTTCGCGGATGATGCTGTAGTATACAGAGAAGTTGCAGCATTAGAAAATTGTAGCGAAATGCAGGAAGATCTACAGCGGATAGGCACTTGGTGCAGGGAGTGGCAACTGACCCTTAACATAGACAAATGTAATGTATTGCGAATACATAGAAAGAAGGATCCTTTATTGTATGATTATATGATAGCGGAACAAACACTGGTAGCAGTCACTTCTGTAAAATATCTGGGAGTATGCGTGCGGAACGATTTGAAGTGGAATGATCATATAAAATTAATTGTTTGTAAGGCGGGTACCAGGTTGAGATTCATTGGGAGAGTCCTTAGAAAATGTAGTCCATCAACAAAGGAGGTGGCTTACAAAACACTCGTTCGACCTATACTTGAGTATTGCTCATCAGTGTGGGATCCGTACCAGATCGGGTTGACGGAGGAGATAGAGAAGATCCAAATAAGAGCGGCGCGTTTCGTCACAGGGTTATTTGGTAACCGTGATAGCGTTAGGGAGATGGTTAACAAACTCAAGTGGAAGACTCTGCAAGAGAGGCGCTCTGCATCGCGGTGTAGCTTGCTCGCCAGGTTTCGAGAGGGTGCGTTTCTGGATGAGGTATCGAATATATTGCTTCCCCCTACTTATACCTCCCGAGGAGATCACGAATGTAAAATTAGAGAGATTAGAGCGCGCACGGAGGCTTTCAGACAGTCGTTCTTCCCGCGAACCATACGCGACTGGAACAGGAAAGGGAGGTAATGACAGTGGCACGTAAAGTGCTCTCCGCGACACACCGTTGGGTGGCTTGCGGAGTATAAATGTAGATGCAGATGTAGATGTAATCTAATTCCCGCAGCATCACCCGATTTAATTCGACTACATTCCATTATCCTCGATTTGCTTTTGTTGATGTTCATCTTATATCCTTCTTTCAAGACACTGTCCATTCCGTTCAGCTGCTCTTCCAGGTCCTATGCTGTCTCTGACAGAATTACAATGTCATCGGCGAACCTCAAAGTTTTTATTTCTTCTTCATGGGTTTAAATTCCTAGTCCGAATTTTTCTTTTGTTTCCTTTACTGCTTGCTCAATATATAGATTGAATAACATCGGGGATAGGCTACAACCCTGTCTCACTCCCTTCCCAACCACTGCTTCCCTTTCATGTCCCTCGACTCTTATAACTGCCATCTGGTTTCTGTACAAATTGTAAGTAGCCTTTCGCTCCCTGTATTTACCCCTGCCACCTTCAGAATTTGAAAGAGAGTATTCCAGTCAACATTGTCAAAAGCTTTCTCTAAGTCTACAAATGCTAGAAGCGTAGGTTTGCCTTTCCTTAATCTATCTTCTAAGATAAGTCGTAGGGTCAGTATTGCCTCACATGTTCCAACATTTCTGCGGAATCCAGAGTGATCTTTCCCTAGGTCGGTTTCTACCAGTTTTTCCATTCGTCGGTAAAGAATTCGTGTTAGTATTTTGCAGCCGTGGCTTATTAAACTGATAGTTCGGTAATTTTCACATCTGTCAACACCTGCTTTCTTTGGGATTGGAATTATTATATTCTTCTTGAAGTCTAAGGGTATTTCGCCTGTCTCATGCATCTTGCTCACTAGATGGTAGAGTTTTGTTAGGCCTGGCTGTCCCACGGCTGTCAGTAGTCTAATGGAATGTTGTCTACTCCCGGGGCCTTGTCTCGACTTAGACCTGGATCTTATACAAGCAATTATTCGGAGTAGTATTGATTTATACAGTATTGAATATCCTCCTTAGTGATATTGTGCCAAATTCTGTCCAATTGGCGCCTTAGTTTGTCAAATTCCCGAGCTGATTGGAGGGCTCCGCCCATAACGCTACAATCGTTGTCAATTGGGGAGCAATCCGACTACCATGCTGGCAAAGGTAGGACTTGGCTAACACGACGGCAAGTAATAAAAAGTAGGAACTCTCGCCACGTGCGGGCGGGTATTACCTTTCTGAAAGGTGAGCCCAGGAAGGCTTGCCATGAAGGCCAGTGAAATGGAACCCCAGACCACCATTCCTGGTTTCCGCGCCGTGTGGCGGACTACAGTCAGATTGATATCCCACAACAGTCGGGAGCGTCAGCGTCTCTGGACACGTCTTCAAGCCTGTAATCCCCCCCCCCCCCTCCGTCAGCGGTGAAAAGGCAACCTGACTGTCGACTGCCGTACTGCCCGCCAACCAAGATTGATGGTTTGGAGTGCCATTTTCTTTTTTATCGCAGGCCCTTTGGTTTTCATCTGCAGCGCCTGTACAACACAGCGGTATGTTGACGATATTCTATGTCCCGTTTTGTTGCTCTTGAAGACAAGCCATCCTGGGCTTACATTTCAGCAAGATAATTCGAGACTGCACACGGCCAGAGTTTCTCCTGCTTGTCTTCAAGCTTGCCGAGTCCTAGCTAAACCAGCATGGTCGCCGGATCTCTCCCCCCAATCGAGAACGTTTGGAGCATTATCGGTAGTGCATTTCAATTACCTCGGGATTTTGACGATATAACGCGCCAGTTGGACCGAATTTGGCACAAAAGGACATACAGGAACTCTATCACTGATGCCAGGACGACTAGCTGGTTGTGTAAGGGCCAGGGGTGTACCTACGCTTACTGACTTTCTCAATTTGTGTAGCTCTTTCTCTTGAATAAATCATTCCTGTTTTCTGAAATTATAATCATTTGTTTGTCTGTACATTTACCTGACACCTATCTGCTTCCATCGCATCCGGATAATTCCTTCATAGTGCATCGTTTTTTTTTTTTTTTTTTTTTTTTTTTTTTTTTTTTTTTTTTTTTTTTTTTTTAAGTTTGTTCACGCCCAGACCCGACTCATTCTATACCTCGATATTGTCTCTGTTTCAGGCGGGTGACATTGCCAGCCTTCAGGAACTAATTACCTTACTCGAAATAAAATCGGACTTCGTCCACGAAGAAAAAAAGGCGGAAGAAGATGGCGCCAGAATCGATGAAGCTGGCTGCTCCTCCGCTACTCGAAGGCGGACGTCGGGCTCGAGTCCGGCCCCTGCGGCCGCACCTGCGGTCGCAGACTCCCCCCAGGGAAGTCCCGACAGCGATGCGGGGGTGGCGACGGCGGCCGTCACGGCGGAGGCGGCAGCGGCGCCGCCGCCGCCTCCACTCCTCCCTGCTACCGAGAGCGGGCCGCAGCTCCCCGGCGCTGCGCAGGTAGCCATAAAGCAGGAGCTGCACTCGGACACGGACGCGGAGGAGGATGCCAACGCGGAAGACGCCGATGCCGAGGGAGATGGCGAGGACTCGGCGGCGCAGGCGGGCAGCGGCGGGCGCACCGACAGCGAGGACGAGAGTCGCGAGGGGTACGGCGTAGGCGGGGGCGGCGCGACGCCGACACCCCCAGCGGGCGGCATCCCGCAGCGGCGCCGCAGCTCGCTCAACCCCGTCAACCTGTCGCTGGCCGACGCCGAGCGCGCACATTCGCGCAGCCCACTGCGCAACTCCAGGTCCTCCGAGTCGGCACCAGACGCGGACAGGGACACCGGCGAGGGCGAAGGCGAGGGCGACAGCCGGGGGGCTGACGAAGCGGACAGCAGGGACGGCGTGCCAGAGGTTAGCTGCGGTGCCGACCGGAATATCGCATTATTTCGCCAGTTCCTTTTTTCCCATCTCTTTCCATATTTCATCTACTACCGCAGCTGGTACAACATGTCTTTGTATAAATCCCTGCTCTGCATTACTGAATGTTCCAACAACTTAAGGGAATGCAGCCAGATAGCACCCTCGACACTCTCCAGTATTTCCACAAACAAAAAGCTCATCATTTTCCAGGCAAAAGGAAACAAAAGATTACTGTGCACAGCAACTGAATATCTCATTGAGCTGAGCTACAGAAACCAGGAAACCAAAAGAGAAGATATACAGAAAAACACCCCCCACCCCCCTACACACACAAATTTAAAGAAGTACCATACAAATAATGTTAACCAACAACAGGTGAGCCAGTAGCGTCTGTCTCTTTGTTGTTAAATGTCAGTGAGCTAGTACTGCAGAGAGGCAGTTTCTAAATGCTGCATTTGTTTCCAAATCAAGGGAACTCTCCCAAAAATACTGCCCGAAATGTGGATATTGAGTCATTTTGAAGTATTTATAATTATGACATTGAGATCTATCAATTTCTTCGTATTTATTTTCTACATGTTCAAAATACACTGTCCAGTCACATTAATGTGACTATCTGTCAGAAGCCTGAATAACTGCCATTTGCAGCAAGGACCACTGTGAGACATGCAGGGAGAGAATCAGTGAGTTCTGGAAGGCACTGACAGGGATATCAGTGCTGTGGCCAGCTGTCCCACAAATTCTCAATTGCCCAAATCATCACCAAACCCCTGCCACATTTCATTCTTGGAATATAAACTCAGTCAGAAGTTGGAAACAATGTGAACAGGATTCATCTAACCAAATGACATTCTTCACATGCAGCATAGTCCAGGTTTTACAGCCCTGGCACCAAATTTTCCTGTTACGATCAGTTCCATTACTGATGAAGGGTTTTGTAACTCCAGCTCACCCCACAGCTTCTTGTTGTGGAGTTCCCTCAATCAGCTCCAACATAATGCACTTGCAACTACACAGAACAATGTTCTGACCATGACTGACACTTGCAATATATTGAGGACATTGTACAAATTCCATCCATTGTCAGATATAACAGTTCCATCTGCAGCCTTGGCAAGCATATGTATTTATATCCAAGCACGCATTTCACATGGTGTTTCCAGAGCTTTGTCCAATCCCTGTATTTTGGTATCAGAATGATCCATAAACATCCATGAAACTTGAACTTTCATGTTTGAGCTAATGACTAGAGATTTGCAGACCTTCAGTAATGTGTATTTTAGACTTTGATTTCAAAAGTTTTCTGATTTCATATTGTGTTGCTGTTTGTGGTACCTTCATATGCATTTTTGCCAATAGGCGTTTGATCAGGCTAAGGACTGTTCGTAGTGGAGTCTTTGGGGCAGCTCAGATACATTACGTTTCGAGTCGTTACCTTGCTGGAAGATCAGAAGGCCTGTGGGATCTGATTCCTGAACATTCTTCGTCAAACAGCCCTACAATATACCCATAGGGATTTGTGCATTCATTTAATTACATATGACAACCAAGGATCAGATGTTGGAGCAGTGTATGTAACGCTGAAACACTGTGGCTTCTACTGGCATCATACATCATAGAGGTCTCTTTCTGTCTATCTCTTTAGCTCTTCTTCAATTTCATTAATTCTGGAGGACAGGATATTGTAATGTGAGTCCAGCCAGTAACAAAACATATAACTGTGCAATTGTAATTACTATTGTGTTGGTTTTTCTACATGATAAACAATCCACATGCTCAGTGTTATTCTTTACTTCAGTTATAGATGACTGACCCACCTACAAAAATGTGGACTACCATTAATGCACACAATAGTTGATTTTAGGTCACAGTGATCTGCTGTAACTGTGACAACCCCCTATAAAATAATGAAGCAATAAAAGGCAAACAGGCGGGCTACTGGCACTAAATACTGTATATTACCTGCTTATAAATTTAGTCACAGCATTCATGTGTCCATATTCTAAGGACACTGCACATTTCCAAGTAGTTTCACGTACCCTTTGTAAGACCTTATTTATTTATCATGAATATAGGCCCCAAACTTCGAAACTAAAATATAAGTGTACCTTAAGTTTTACTGTAACTATTGCTCTACAATAGTATGATAACTATGTCTATGACTTTTTTATGTTTTTCCATAATCACCCCCATAAGAAGTTGTACTAAGGCCTCAGTCCTTTATTAAATGTTACAGTCGTTTATATCGTGAGATATTCATGAAGAAATGCATTAACAATAATTATTTTTATTATTTTATTAATTCACCAGATGTTTTTCATCAATTCACTGTTTTTAGCATGGAACTCACTGATTTTGGCACCTGTCGTTCAGTACTCATGTCGGGGAGTCCCAAATTTTAGGTTCTACATCCATTTCCTCTGGATCTTTTTGGATGTTCATGGACCACAGTAGCATTACTTTACATCAAGTTAATACTTGTTTCATAGATCACGACTAAAACATTTTGTAATGATGTAATGTGGAACATGTCAGTTTAAAATAAACTTTCTTCACTTCTTAATATCTAAAAGTTTGTCTACTGAGTAGAAGGAGCTGTGATTCAGAAATTCTTTTAATTTGTTTTTAAATGTTGGTTAGCTATCTGCCAGACTTTTAATGCTAGTTGGGAAATGACCAAAGATGTTTGTGGCAGCATAATTCACCCTGTTCTGTGCCAAAGTCAGGTTTAACCCAGAATAGTGAAGATCATGATTTCTTCTACTGTTGTAGCTATGTACTTTGCTATTATTTTTGAACTGGGATGAGCTATTAATAACAAATTTCATAAGTGAATATACATATTGCAAAGATACTGTGAATATCACTAGTTCCTTAAATAAATGTCTTTAAGGTGATCTTGGGTGGGCCCCAGCTATTATTCTGCTTATACATGTTTGTGCAATAAATACCTTTTTTGTTAATAATGAATTACCCCAAAATATGATGCCATGTGAAAGCAGTGAATGAAAATAGGCATAGTAGGCTAATTTGCTGATAAGTTTATCACCAAAATTTGTAGTAACCCCAATAGCATATGTAGCTGAACCTAATCATTTCAGCAGATTATCAATGTTCCTTCCAACATCTATGCTCACACCCAGAAATTTTGAACATTCCACCTTACCAACAGGCTTCTGTTCACATTCTATATTTATCAATGTTGTTGTGACATTTACTGCACAGAATTATATGTACTGTGTTTTCTCAAAATTTAGTGACATTCCATTTGCAGAGAAGCACTTAATAATTTTCTGAAACACATTATTTACAATTTCCTCAGCTGATTCTTGTTTCTTGGGTCTGATTACTACACTTGTATCATCAGCAAAAGAACCAGCTTTACATGTTCATGATTACAGAGTGGCAAGTCATTAACCCTTTAACTGCTCTGGACGTGTTAACGCGCACGCCTTTGTGCCTGCCCCTGTGTGCTCTGTTTGCATGTTAACACGTCTAGAGCAGTTAAAGGGTTAATATTTGTTAGGAACAATAAGGGACCCAAAGCGGAACCATGTGGGACACCATTCTTGTTACCTCCCCAGTTAGAGGAGTGTGCTGGTTTTAGAAAGCCATCTGTACCGTTAATTTCAACCTTCTAGATTCTTCCAGTTAAATGTGAATTACATCATTTGTGTGTTGCCCCCCCCCCCCACCCCATTACTTAAACTTATCTAGAAGAATTTCATGATTCACACAGCCTTTGAGAGATCATAAAATATCCCAATGTGATGTTCAATTATTCAGAGCATTTAATACAAGGTATGTTTTTTAAGTAAGCTCCATTTTGTTGTTGACACTAGTAGTTCTTGCGCATACCACAACAAGCATGTGCATCGTGTACCAGCATGCCTCAGGGACAATTGTGCTCAGTTTCAGCACTGTAGCTGATCTGTACGGTTCTCTTCTGTACTTTCAAAATGTTTAAGACTATCAACTCGCCTGCTGCGTGTGAGGTACGCTCAGTGATACTGTTTTTGTCAGCAAGAAATTCATCAACAGATTTGCAAAGTGTATGGTGATACTGTTATGAGTGAAAGCAAAGTGCGTAAGTGGGTATGGAAATTCAAAGATGGCCGTGACAATGTCCTTGATGAGGACCGCACCAATCACCCTTCTTTGATTACAGACAATTTGGTGGCTTCAGTTGAAGCAAGGATTCATGAGAATAGGCACTTCACAATAACAGGTCTCTCAAACAAATTTCGTGACATGTTGAGATCAGTGCTTTACAATATTGTTTCTGAACAACTAAAGTTTAGGAAACTGTGCTCCCATTGGGTCCCAAAACTCATAACAGAGGACCAAGAGGACCACAAAAACCAAAGATTTGAGTGTGCGATGAAGTTCTTGACTCATTATCACTAAGAAGGTGACAGCATCTTGAGTCAGATTGTAACTGGAGACAAAACATGGGTTTTGCATATCACGCCTGACTCGAAGCAACAGAGCATGGAATGGAGACACACACACTTGCCTGTAAAGGTGAAGGCCAAACAGACCCTGTCCCAGCACAAAATCATGGCATCGGTGTTTTGGGATAGGTGTGGTGTCGACTTCATGCAACGAGGAACCACTATCAATGCAGAAGCATACTGTCAAACCCTGAGAAAGCTACGCAGAACGATTCAAAACAAAAGATGCGGCATACTGTCAAAGGGAATTGTCCTTCTCCATGACAATGCAAGACCTCACACTGCAGGTCAGACCCACGATTTATTGAACAGTTTTAGCTGGGAAGTTTTAGACCACCCCTGTACAGTCCTGATTTTGCACCGAGCGATTACCACCTGTTCCTCCACTTCAAACAACACCTCAGTGGCAGCTGTTACAATGATGACGACGACGTGGAAATGGCAGTGAACTCTTGGTTATTGGAGCAGGCGGCAAGTTTTTTTGATGAGGGTATTTTAAAATTGGTTGAGATGTATGATACATGTTTGAACAAACTTGGCAACTATGTCGAAAAATAGAGTGAAGTATGTACTTTCTGAAAATAAATTTACTTTTTTGAAATAACCTTTTGTTGTGTACTTATGTTCAAATGTACCTCACTTAAAACACACGCCTTGTATTTGATTAGTGAAAGCATATATGGCGTTTTCTGTTAAAAAGTCTTTTTGAAAACCAAACTGATGTTTTGTTAGTACTTGGTTTTTACAAATATGTGATGCTGTTCTTGAATACATTCCTTTTTTAAGAATTTTGGACAAAGCTATCAGAAGTGGTATTGGGCAGTTCCTCTTGATTTTAAGTCAAGTATGTTGACAATACATTTCGCCCATTTGCAACCATTCATTCTGCTTATGTGCTCACAAAATTGAAGTTACTGTTTGTGTTGTGGGTTGGCAGGAGAGCCAACACAGGGTTATTAGAGGAAGCCGAAAGGCATGCGTTTTAGCTCACGCAGGCTGGTGTGAGGTCTGGAACAGGTCAAGGAAATTAGAATTTAGAAAAACGGACGTAGCTGGTGGAGTACTTAACTTTAATCCATTAATGATGAGCGTCACTCTTGACTGTACATGATTCATAATATCAATAGTAACTGAACATGGCGCCTTGCTAGGTCGTAGCAAATGACGTAGCTGAAGGCTATGCTAACTATCGTCTCGGCAAATGAGAGCGTATATTGTCAGTGAACCATCACTAGCAAAGTTGGTTGTACACCTGGGGCGAGTGCTAGAAAGTCTCTCTAGACCTAGCGTGTGGTGGCACTCGGTCTGCAATCACTGATAGTGGCGACACGCGGGTCCGACGTATACTAACGGACCACGGCCGATTTAAAGGCTACCACCTAGCGAGTGTGGTGTCTGGCGGTGACACCACAGTTTGTGCGTCATGTCTGTGCATTTTTCTGTTTAAGAATACTTTTGTTGTTTTAACATTTTATGTTAGTCCCCTTCTTAACTATTTGAACCAATTACATTGCGAAAGATCTTTTCATCTTTTCTTCCTTATTCTCCTGAAACATCTGTCCAACATGTTAAAACACTCAAATGCATATAGACACAATGCATTTATTACAGAATTGTAACAATTAATTTGAGTATTTATGGAAGATACCTTTTGTAAACTGTTTTGTCTATCTTGCAGAACTATTTCCATTTCTCTGGCACTTATTTTCAAGGTTTCTTTATCTGGCCCATACTCTGTAATCCATTCACTCAAATATTTAAAGCTATCCAACACTTTAATGTCATGAGTCTGTTGTTTAATGTTGATATTTGACTATATCCATGTTTTTTTTTTTAAATATTTTCAAGCCAGTTTGCTCTGCTACTTCTTTCAGCATATTAATTTCTTCAGTTACTGTTTCAAAATCTTCTTTCATTATGACTATGTTATCTACAAAAACTAGATTGTTTATTTTCACCCCACTCTTTTTGCTCTTAAACTCTAAAGGTTCAAAAAAAATCCAAGATTTTGATTCCATGTAACTTTTTGTATCCTTTGCCTCAATACACAGTTGAAAGAGAGTGATGGGAGCCCATTTCCCTGTGAAATTGCTGTTGTAATTTCAAAGGATTTAGAGAGACACTTAACATTTCATTGAAAGATTGTGTGTGTCACAGCTGTTCAATAATCCTTATTAGATTTTCATCAACTTCTATTTCTGCCAGTATGTTAAGTAACGTAACAGCGTCAATGATGTTTTATGTCTTTTTAAAAGCTATGAACATTGATACGTATTGTCCTCCTCTGGGCAAAACAAAACTGGCCAGAAAATTATCTACAGTAAAATTGGCATGGATTGAACCTTGTTAATGTACATCATGAAAATGTTGGAAATGGCGACCATTGACATTTGTTTGGTGCTGCACTCAATTTTCAGATTGAGATACACGCATAGCAACTCTGCCTGAGGGGTAGCAGCAACAGCATTTTCAGTTTTCTGATGTAACTCTGCCAGTCTGTGAGGGTTACTTGAGCACACATGACCCTTCAACGTGCCTCATTAGTAAATTACACAGGGAGAAAGTTCAGATGATTAAGGTGGTCAGGAAATTGCACTGCCTCTGCTGATTGTCTTCTTCTCACCCAACATCACATGCACTCATGACAGAGTTATCAAGGCAATGCATGCTGTTGCTCCACTTTGCTGAAATTTTACATACAGTCATTTGTCTCTCGTGATGTGACTCTCATTTGTAATGAACAGTTTCTGGACGTACCAGGTAGCATTAACAGTTTGGTAATGCATTGTGTAACAATGCAGACGTCAGACATTATGCAGTAAACAACAATGGCCCTTCCAAGTTCTGATTTTTTCTTTTCCAAATAAGTCAATATTTACAATAAGAGCTTCAAAAGTGCACACATTTATACTACAGTAAAGGCACCAGAACAGTCCAGCATCTCACATGTAGCAAACATCATTCCAAAAATGTTGGGCTACGTGAAAAACAAACTTGATAATGGAAATTATTTCCAGAAATACATCATGCAGTAAATAAAAAAGGAAAATTGTTATTGATAGCAGAGTTTTTTGTTACAAACAAAACTGTCACATCTGTTCTATTGGTGACAAACCATTTTAGAATCCTATTTGATATCTTCCCAGTTTACACTTGACTTGTTGTTATACGTGTTTTTAGATGAGTCATGATACGATCTTGTAGGTTAATAGGCCATTACTACTACTATTATTTGTATTATTATTACCATTATATTACGTGCAGCTTGTATTTTTCTCCCAAGTTCTATGCCGAAATTACCCTAACAGCTAAATAAAGGAGTTCCTTTCCTCTGCAGATGCCGTGCAAGAGCCGCCCGAGCAGTGCCCCAGCCCAGCCACAGGAGAACTCCCGAGACAGATTGAATGAAAGTGAGATACGTCAGCAGACAGTCCAACACACAATCCTGCACCACCACCACCAACATCACCACCACCAACAGCCGCAACACCATCAGGACTACAAGAGGCAGCTGCTGGTGGCAGCGCAGCGTGTCAAACGGAAACAGATGTTTGGGGACGTGTATAGTGACCCGGATGTGGATGTCAGGGTGGCAGCTGACGATGATGCACCACTCATCCGCACATCGCCTGAGAACTATGTGGTGACCCCTCACCGCAAGCGCCGGCCAGGTTTTCACAACTCGCCAGCGCAGAACCCGCCCTTCGTGCCGCTGTGCCCATCCTACCTGGATGACGTGCCACACCACAGGCACCTGCACAGCAGCCCCAGCCCACGCCTGCTGCCGGCACACCCACCCCCACCACCACCCTATTTACCTGCTCCACCCCCAACGGCTGTCGCTGCTCCCGATCGCTCATCTCCAGGGCCTGATGACAAGTATCACCACCACCAGCAGCAACATCACCACCACCACCACCAGCAGCGGCACCATCACCACCATCACCACACCCACCAGCAGGCAGCACCACCACCACAGCCGCCTCCACCCCCTGGTGGAGGGCAGCAGCCACTGGATCTGGTGCCACGTGGGGAGGTCCCACACTGGAGCTCGTGGTCTCTGGTAGCCGCAGGTGCGGGCACCGCGGCAACAGCAGCAGTAGACGATGGGAGTGGCACACCTGGAGGTGGCACCGCAGGTTTTGTGTCTGCGCTGGCGGCAGCAGCAGCTCGCTCTGCTGGAGGTGGCTGTGGTACTGGTGCTGGCACTGGGGCTACAGCAGACAGTGAGTCAGGCACCACGGCATCTGCCGCAGCAGCCGATGTCAAGCCTGTGGTTGCATCCAACAACAAAGTGGTCGCTGTGCGTGAGTACCGCTGCCAGTACTGTGGCAAGCAGTTTGGTATGAGCTGGAACCTAAAGACGCATTTGCGAGTGCACACTGGAGAGAAGCCGTTCGCTTGTCGTCTGTGTGTTGCTATGTTCAAGCAGAAGGCTCACCTCCTCAAGCATTTGTGTTCTGTGCATAGGAATGTCATCAACGAAGGTGGTGAAGGCCGCTTCAGCTGCTGTTTCTGCCAGATGTCATTTGAAACACTACAAGAGCTCATACGACACTTGTCAGGACCGCACAATAATTTGCTGTTGAGCAAAAACCTCCATGGATAGGATGTGTCGCATCCTGTGCTCCACTAGTCACCATTTGTGGTGGGCTACTGCTTCTTATGTTCAGAGTGATATGATACAGGGTAAATTAATAAGCAGTGCGGAGCAAATTCCAACTGTTTTCATACTGTGAATACCTGTGAATGTACCACATTGTCCTGAAAATTACTGCTTTCACAGTTGAAGCTGCAGTTTTGTAAACACGTTTTTGTCACTTAGATTACTTTCTGGTGAGTTTATAAGAGGGAACCTGAGAATTAAGGGAAAACAAACTGAAAAAAATAGTAAACAGGGACAATGGTTCTTATAATCATTTATTTAAAAATATTGATGCCTGTCTTGAAGACAACTGCTAATTGTGTGTGATTTATTTTTCTTCTTAAAAATGATAAATTAGCACCAACTTGCTAACCAAAATTATGCAGTAGAAATTTAAAGAACAGATTAAGGAGTAAGGGTATGAGCCTCCAATTTCCCAAAATCAAATTCATGTAGGAGAGCGGCAGGAGGACTTTGGAGCCCCTTAATTTCTAAAATTGCTTGTCTCTTGAAATACTCACTGTATCAGATTTACAAATATTGATTTGTAATATTTATTTGCATTTTTCTTCTATGGGACCAAAACCATTTTAGCTTTGGGCTGGAAAAATTGAAGCATTAGGGTACAGGATCCCAATGCAGTCTATTCAGGCACACATTCACATGAGATAGCAGGACTGTATTCATAGAAACCTATGTTTTTCTCAGTGTTCCATTAGTGATATGGCAAAGATGGCAGGACTCCAAACAAATGCATTTGATAAATTAGCCTAGCATTTGCACTGATTGTGCATAATAAATTACATGGCTCACATGAAAAGTATTGATTGGAAAAGTAAAGCAACAAGCTTTGTTTATTTGTTCATGTTGCCAATAGCTAAAGCCAGAAAACTGTAAGTTATTGAGAACCTACACAACCACATATAAAACAAGGTAGTTCCTTATATTATATAGTCAACTTTATAATGCATGAAGAATCAACAATAAAATCACATTTTGCCTCTCTGTTTGTCACTATGGACTACAATAACACATAGACTATAAGCAAAAGTTGCATAGCATATGAAATTCAAGGATTTGAATAACAGCTGTTTCTCACGAGATTGGGGCCTCAGATCTTACAATGTGATGCATGTTACAGGACACTCAAAATCTAATCAGCAGCTACTGCTTGAAATGATAACATATTGTTTATGGTTTTGTACCTGTTTAGTAAACGAGAAGTGCCTTGTGATACTTCAGTTTCTCCCAGCATACTTCATGATGAAAGAGTTCACCCCTGAACTCTTTCATCGAGAAGTGCCTTAATTCTAAATGTAATGTTCCATACTATTAGATGTATGTATATGTGCAGTGTATTACTATGATGGCTGTGTTGAATACCTCAGTAGTTTCCAAAAGCAATATTTTATTCTGTATCATATAGGACTGAATTCAGAAAGCACAGGATGCGATTATTAATATAAATTGGTGCCCTAGTGCCCCTAAAGAACAATAGAAGATGTTGTTTGAATTGTGCATAGTGTCACACTCAAAGGAAATATTTTGTAGTGTTCAGTACCTCGTACTGATAATTTATACCTCATTTTCAGTCTACAAGAACTTATATTTCACCCAATGAATAATTTATATCATGTGAATAGACAGTACAACATGATTTGAACTCAGCGAAAGAGTGAATTATCTTGTTAAATTGTTAAGAAAATGTTGTTATGTTAGATGTTTTAATGTTTTTCTTGTGGGATTATTTTAGAAACATTGCTTTCTTAGGAGAATAGTGACATAAAGGTAAAGACTGCATGCAGCTTAGCCTCTAGAGGTAACTCATTTAGCTTTGTAGCACCAATGGACTTATAATATTTAAAGTGTGTTGATCAAGGATACATCGCAAATGATGGCTACCACACTTTTACATGGCCAGATTTTAAAGTTTCATCTAAAAAATTAGTTTTAAACTGAGTTTTCATTTCTTTTTCTTTCTTTAGTTTTGTCCTTTTGCCAGTACTGTGAATAATAGCATATACTTTTTAGCTGTGTACGTAATAGTAACATGAGAGCACTCTTGTGTACATCATTTTCTCTTGACAACCTATTGTGTTCAGCTGAATCTGCACTTAAACTATCACTGCCATTTCTACCAGAAGATAAACTGGACAGGTTTTCTCACTCTTAAATAGTCTTAGCAAACAATAATTTATGAAATTGTAGATGAAAAAAATGATTTCATACTTCAGAATAGTGTACTGTTTCTCTTATTGTTCTAATTTTTCTTGGTGAAGGTTAGTGAATAAGGTACAAGTGATGAACTATTTATAATGTATTCTTGAAGTAATGAGTGCAAAATAAGTGGCCTTTACCATAAAAAAATATTTTTAAGAAGAACATGTTTATACTCGCTGTTAAAATAATGACCTAAATCAGAAATGGTAAAGTGCCTTCAAGTAATGAATTAAACAAAAACTGTCATAAATTATTACAGATGAAATTTATGATTTAAAAATTTTTGTTGAAAGATGATGATAATGTGAATGAGTATTATTGATTGACAAAGTATTCTTTTTTTTAAAAAAAAAAGCAAGTGAATTTTTCTTCTGATACAAAACAAAGAAATAAATGCTGCCATGAAACAACAAACTTTAAAAAAATCAGGTTTTTAAATTAAAATTTTTTTTTCACTGGATCAAAAAATTCAATGTCATCTCTCTATTTTTTATTTCCTACTGTTGAGTGATAATTCACCATCATATTACATGGAAGGCAGCTTAATGTAATGTCAAACTGGCTTCAGTTTCAAGTTCACTCACAGCCTCCCTACAATATAAATTTTTCAAAACACCTGACTTTTTTCGCATAGGTATTCTTTTGGTTCAACATCAATAATTATATTACAAGCTTTCTGCTTCTTGGTGTTTTTGTGGCAGCATTCTATTTCTATCTCTGTTTTTTTAGTTTTTCCTGAATGTTAATGCTGTAAATAAAACTTACATGATGTCACTTAGGAGTAATGTAGTAGCAAGTCATTGTCAACAGGTAGTTCGCAACTTCATTTCAGCCTTGCCATGAAAGCTGCTTTGCTTTTCAAAGAAATTAATTTCCTTCTTTGAGCCTGAAAACTGAGGAAACATTCTGTTTAACTTAAAGTGAGACCAGTTTCTAGAGAAATAGTTTTCGTAATTGAGAACTTGTTGATTTTCCTTTCACTTTGCTCTTATTTTAGGTAGTGTGGAATCAAAGAACAGAAAACTCCCACCGATTGGATTCCATTACTACTGCATATGCATCACAGTGCAGCAAGGCTAATGTGATCTCTTCTGTTATTTGCAGTTGATGTACTGAGGAAATAATGAATTGGCAATGTTCCAAAATTATTATTACTGTTATTATTTAAATCTGGATAGCTGTAGGGGGTCAGGCTCTCTCATAATTAAAGATTTAAGTTGATTCAACAACATTTTTACCTGTTGACATCAATATTGACAAACATGTTTGGACCAACCCTGATCATGTGGCTGGTGCAAAACATATCATGTTACAAATGTATATTTCATTTGCACCAAAGATTTTAGTTTTAATAAAATTATTGTAAAATGTACATATTTTTACAGTGGACTATCTGCACAAATTGCAATTAATAATGTAACATTCTGAACTTAATACAGAGAATAAGGTGACATTTTACTGAAGCTGTTTCTTATGCAGCAGTGAATTAGAACAGATACCCTGAAAATTTTTAGCTGGTACACTGACAGATTCTCTAATACTGAAACAACCAGATGCTTACAGTAATTCACAGGATACACTTCCTCTCTCAGAAGAAATAAACAATCTCTTTTTTCCTTTATTGCTCACTATTTCAACAGTGTGAATTGCAAAATCTTTAAGGATCAACTCATCTTACAAACTGAGAATTGATGGTCTTTTCTTTTCTTTTACATTCTTTAATGTAACTTATATTAGGTGCTGAGTAGTATACAACATGTTTTGAAAGTCAAGGAGCCATACAGTTTTTATACCTGCAGAGATAATGTAAGAACTACTTTCAGTGGTTTCATTATGCTGTACTTTGATGACTCCATAATGAACGTTATGAAGAATACTTGAAACTTGTGACATTAAATAGAGTTATTCAGGATTCTATCTCTTGAAAAAAATCTGTTGCATTATGACAGACCACATAGTTTACCTAGTGGGTAAACTGGTTCTAAGATGACAGAATCATAAATCTGTTCTGTTCAACTATTGCAGATTGGAGTCCATTTGTTACATTAAGAGGAAGTATTTTAAGCAGAATGCAAGTCCGGGTCTTTTATGTAGTTTCTCCTACTGGCGTACAAATGCAATGGAATTCTGCAAAGCTGTTGCTGGTTGCCTTTATTTTCCAAGGAAGTCACAGAACAGGAAGCAGAAATATTCTGAAATAGGGAGGAGCTGTATTAATGGTGCCAATTATTGGTTGATGAAGACGGAAAGTAATATTGTCTCTGTTCGTTTGTTCAGTCAATCATTCATATGCCTTGTTCTGCAAATCCCATCTTGTAGGAAAGCCCTCAGGGCTATAGAATGAGTGGAATCTTACATTAATAAGCAGAAGCAACCACAGAATCACAGAATGCTAGTTCTGTAGGTATCATATGTGTGAATGTGTGACCCTGACAGAGAGAGAGAGAGAGAGAGAGAGAGAGAGAGAGATCTTATCATTAATACAAAATTCAAGGCAATTTTTTTTATTTGTGAAATTTTTGGAGTCTTACATGATCTCAGTATAAGTTTGAGAAAATACTGGGGACTCATTTTGAAACAATTTAGTGATTCCCAATAATTATATAATTTTTTCATTACTACTTCTGTGGTCTCTTCATGTTCCACTCTATTTCTGAGAGTATGTTGCTTTATTAGTGCAGTTGCTCATGTGCCTAATAAACAAAATCAAATTTTCCATCATTCAGCAACCTTTTATTTTGGAACATTAACAGCTTACCATACTATCTGTCATGAATCATGTATGGAAGATATGATCAATAGTCATCACAATTAAAAAGATGCAGGTATTTCAAATTGGTGTTTACTATTTGCTTCAAAGTGTACAGAAGTTTAAATAAATGGAGAAACTGGATATATTTCTTGTTGCACACTGTTCACTCTATTTTTTGCTTTATTCTTGTACCCACCTGCCTTCATAATATAGTGGTGAAATTTTTTAAAATTTTCTCATTCTTGACCACTTAGCATTATGCAGAACATCCAGTGAACCTCTGGAAAATAATAAACTTGGAAAAAAATAATTCAGTCACCAAGGAGGATACATCTTTCTGCTTTACGGGAAACAATGAGTAGGCCTGCTTGGAACTAAAAGAATGAATGCAATGAAAATTTTGTTGTTTGATATTTTGCTTTGTCATTGGCTTACTTTATATATAACACCATCAGGGGTTAAGTGTTGTGAGGTGAGCTGGCACTTAAATACGCTTCTGAATGTTCATGAAATAAGCTAGTGATGATGATCTGATTGCATTAGTACTGTATACATATTTGAAATGATAGTTGTAATGTCAGAAATTATCTTTTAATTAACTGTTTCCATCATCCTGAAATAATGACAGAAACAAAGAAGGCAAAATTTATTTTTATTACAACAATTAAAGCAGTCTTTTATAAGACATTTTTATAATATGTTACAAATGAGAAATGTTCCATATCAGCAATCAGTTTCATGACTGAGATAAAAAATTAAATGGATCTATTTTTTGTAAGTATAAAAAAAACAGTAAAATTTGAACTTTATTCTGAATAAGACAACTTAAGCAGTAAAGATTTTTGTGTTTCACAGTACAACTTAAAGCAGTGATTAATATTTATTTAATGTATATCTAATGATTAATGTTATACTTTTGGTTGTAAATAAATTCCAAGAACATGTTCTCTTTGTAAATATTGTATGTACAGGATGATGAATGTAAAATAAAACAGAAGCTGTTGCACTTTGAGCTGCTTTTAATTACAGTAACTTCTGTTTCCTTAGTGAGACCTCATGACATCTAATTATCACGGTTCAAGTTCTTAAATAGCTCCTTATGGCTGCAGTGATATTTTTATTGCCTACAGTTGCTATCTTAATCCATGATTGAACCAACACATTTAAAACATTATTTTACTACATTTAAATGCTACTCTCTTTATTGTCTCCTCTGTGGTCTGTAACTGAAGATATCATCACTTTTATCAAAGAACAGTTACATTTTGATTTACTGTCATACATATTGGACCCTACACCATTGCTTTCTAGCTAAGTGATTTGTTCTAAATGTCATTATAGGCATCATAGTATCAAATATGAGGCTGCCCAATACTGCAAGCAGTGTATACCAACGCTGCTGATGGATCTATCAGCCCATTTGTGAGATGAAAACTGACTACATTGTACTCTAAACATTTTGCTTACCATTGAAGGAAGGTTACACATGTTGAGTGATATGATCGTTATTTTTTTATTTTTTTATTATTTAGTTTGACATCCCATCTTTGGGGCATCTGACCAGGACTTTTGGAACAATGTTTGATAATAGAAGCAACATAGTAAGAGAAGCATGTACAAGGTTTCATACATCAGTTTGGTGCATCCTTTTTGTAGCTTCACTACAACCACTTAGTTCTTTCATATATCTGGAAGTAATGCTCACATCTGGAAGGAAAACAAAATGACTAACCCCAAAGGCAATATTTAACATAGATGTTTGTGTACAGAGAATGAATCTATGTTATGAAGCATTTAAAAGAGGTAATAAATGAGAAATTTATATAAAATGTTTATATATGTGAAGCAGAATGCAGAACAGGACACATGAGAAATCAAAATAAATACCTTGTGTCAGTACGAATGGAAAGAAGTAACTGCATGTAAAATGAAGCCAAGTGTTTCCTTCAAACCCCACAGACACCAAAATTCAGCCACTGGTCGGAAATATGATTGATATTATATAAATGGAATGACAATTTATACTGAATTTGTTTCAAATATACATTATAAAGGTGTGAGTTTTTTAACTTGTGATGCCTGCAATGAATAAGAACTGTAATAACTTTCAAAAAGTACTTCACTGACTTACTTCAAAGTTCTTGACCAATTTATTTCAAATTTCTACATTCAGATGAAACTACAAAGAAAATTGATGAAAAATTAAATGCCTAACAAAGAAAATATATCTTGGTAAAGTGAATGTGCTTCCTACTGTGAGAATAAAATACAGTGGCAATATCTTTCTTAGAGATAGCACCATCAGACATCACTAGAGTGTGGGATGAGCAAAATATCAAGAATTTGTCAGAAAAATGCAAACTCTTATTTATCGTGAATAAAAAGGTGGCATACTGATTAGGTTTATTTCAGGTAAGAAGTATCTCATCATGTGTGCAACACAAGTATCACATGTTATTGTCAATTCCATGTTCTAGTCATTGCGCTTTTATGTGAGTGAGTTGTTCCAGTGGATGATACTACTGCCACATACAAAATGACATACTTTTTTACAAATAAGGCAATAGCATGCCTACATGATAGAGTAAGAAGCTAATCGTGACATTAACACTTGAGTATGGTATTTATATGCCAGAATATCTCAATTTTACCCAAGATACATGAACACATATCCCAAAGAACTAAGAAATATCCAGCCAATATTTTTTTGTGTGTTGATTACTTTGATATATAGAAGATACACATTATTAACATAAAGGTGTACAAAATACATCCTTTTCTTGTACATTAATATGATTGTTGGTGGAAATTTTTTATTCTAATAGTTTGAAGTTACATCCTCTTATAAGTAAAACCTACAATAATCCACAAAATGTTCCAAAAGTTGGGAAATAAAGTTAGAAAATATTTACAATGGAAATTTTTATTCATACACAAGTATTGTCATCTGGGATTAGTGTCTTTGACTGGCAAATACAGAAATGTCCTGGGTTCAACCTCAGCCAATGATCAGATTTTTAATGAAAAATGATCACAGGTAATAGGTTACATACTATTCCCCCATTCAGATCTCTGTGAGGCATTTTCAGCAATACCCATAATACTTTTAAATTTTTATTTCAATTCTATCTACCAGTGTTTCATTGGCCTTCATTCTAGCTCCTGCTTTATCATTAATTATTTTCTTGATTCTTGATATTCTGGCATTCCTTTGTAACTAATCCATTTCCACAACTATTAGTTGTCTTTTGAGTAAGCATTTAAAATCCATGATTCTGATCCATAGTGTTGGACAGATTCAACCATTGTCTACAGACTCTTTTCTTATAGTTGTTACAAATGTTCTTGACTCATCAAACAGAATACATACAGCCTATTACTTTCCTGCTTTGCTGTATTCTGTGTTTTACTTCAATAGACTGTATCAACTTTTGTCAATATATGCCCCTAGACATGTGGATTTTTCTACCTGTTTGATACCTTCTGAATCACTGATGTGCACTTCAAATCTAGTGTAACTATGCACTGCCAGATTTATTGTCTGCGCAAACAAAGTCGACACTTGGAGAGGTGGCTGATGGGAGTGACTGTAAATGGGAAATGCCTTTATGGGTGATCCAAGAGTAGTCAACTTTGTGTGCACGTTTAGTACTTGGTTTTTGTTAGACTCATCTGTAGTTCCCATTTGTCATGTTTCTGATAGAAATGTAACATCCATGAGATCAAGATTGTATTCCATCTTGCGCTAGAATGACTTGACCACCAGCAAAACTTAATGAAAATACCTGTACTTCATTAAAAATAATTTTGATTCCTCTGCAGCATTTTCTCAATTTTTGGGAGAGCCACTTCTATGTATAAATTGAAGAAGATGGATGATTTACTGCAACCTTGTCTCAGCCCTTTTGTGATATAAATAGGTTCCAATAATTTTTGACCCTCTTTTACTATAGAGTATTGCAGAGTATAATCTACCCCTCCCTCACATCATTTGTTGAATGCCACTGTCTTTATGGTTAACTATTTTAATAAGTTTGAGAGGAGTAAGATTTACAATCAACTTTTCACTTATCTTCTTTTCTCATATTTGGTTCCATTTCTTCACGTCTAGGGGCTGATTCTTGAAGCTGAAATTTTTGGCATTATAGGTTCTCACAGTTCCAATAGATGTAATAAATGTGAAGTGAGCCTGTGCTGTAATTTACTCAGAATTTTATTCTCTCACATTTTTGTATATCACACTGTCTTTACAACTTCCATATCAACAAAGTTGAAAATTACATTGTTCTTCCCAAAAATAAGAACACATCTGATTACATCAGAGGCATGCCCACTACCACTTCACTCTGCAGTAACAATAACATTCCAAAGAGCTTACAAATTCTCTTGACGAGTGCAATTCTATTAATTTACAAATGAATCCAGAAATAAATTTAATAAACAGTGCCAAATTGCATAATCAATAATAGAAATTTTAAGTGTGCCAAATATTTTGTATTTCAAATGTTTCTGAAAAAAAAAAAATTTACTGTACATTCAGAGTTCATACACATCGATTGTAAAATGAAAATAAAGTAATTTCTTTTTATGGATTTTAGCCTGAAATATGCTACATCGTGTACAAAATCATATGAAATTCTTTTAGAAAAACAGCTGAGATATTGTTAACCTTTTAAAAATTCAAAAAATTATTTTTGGTATTGACTACTTCTGCTCAGGAAAAGTAATGCTAGAGGAGGGTGTCACTTTGCAATATTTCCCACAAAAAATATGGAAACAATGTGTTTACAATATTTTGTGACTTACTATCAGGTTTGCCAAACAGTGTACAAAATGATGCCAAAAGATGGAATACAGATGTATCGAAGTATCTGACACATAATATATTACAGAAAACTTAAGAAAAATATCTATGTTACAAGCCATAATTTATACACATTCAGATTTATAGAACTGGAACATTCTGACACAAGACATTTGATACAAAGTCAAAACTACTGCATTAGAGCACTAAACTATAGAAATAAATGCAGAGACAAGGTAACTTACTAGAATTGCAAATTGCAAGTTTACATCCATGAAGTCACATCTTCAAAATCTTCAAAAGAGAAGAGAGAAAAAGTTCAGACCTTAAGTGTATGATGAGTGAGCCAACTCAAAAAACTCACAACAGGTACAGACCAGAAGAATATACTCAATCATGAGGAGAAATATAGCACAAAATTAATCAGCTACATAAAACAAAGTACTTAAGGATATGTTGACTCATGGAAGGACAAAATAATGAAAACATATTTGGATTTAAGCTTACAACGTGGGGACCGACACATGAATCCAAACCTCACCAGTTATAAACCATCAAAAAATGTTTAGACACAACAAAATGAATAAAGTTCATAATCACATCAATAAGTCAGTCATATGTAAAGAGTAATTATAAGAAGCGTCTGGCCTCAATCAATGGTTGCACACTCTCTTTGAGTACATACACACACAGTTGTGATGAACAGGGGTACCCAAAACATAGTGAAGCATGAGTTTGCCCACAACTCAAGTTCCTATAAGATACAATATTACAGTACTCAGGATAAATAGAGCTAAACAGTCATAATTAGTTTTGAATAATGATATAATTGAGTAACTTGAGGACCAAAATCAGCGTATGAAATCAGACATGTATACATTTTGTTACACTGTGTATACCAGTAAATGTCTTCCACACTATTTGCTAATTGTTCTCACCAACTAACTAACCTACATATGTAAAGGCCTATAAGATTCATTTACAATTCATAAAAAAATACATACTGATTTAATGTTACATAATGTATTGGGAAGTCAATCCCCCTAGTTGAAAAAACATACATTTATGTGGAATAACACTGACTTTGGCATTCTTGGCTAACAATTTACAAATATCAGTCACAACACTGATGAAGTTGACAGATGCATGAGTATATTACCCAGCACCTGCAATCTCTTGTAAGTCATCTGGTCCAGAAGGGTACACCCAAACAGCAGTGTCGGAGTGGATCCACCCACATATTTTAGTTTCTTCCCTAGATTCCTCATCACACAGTGCAACTGATAGGTACTTCCTGTCTAGCATGCACATCAAATCCTGAAACATTGTCCTGTGTATTAAATATGCTGTTTAATTCCTTCCCCAGATGACACGGCATATGCTCTTCCTATTTATATTGCAAAAGCAAGTACATATGATTTACGTCAGATAGGATTAAAAAGTGTTCATGTACGAAATTTTCATAAACAGAGTTAAATGCAATGATAAAATGAACTAATAAGGTGATACACACAGATATATTAAGGTACTATTCCTAATTTTTTCAGTACAGAATATGAGGACTCAGTCCCAATTCAAAACTGTAAAATGATCTAATCATTTAGTCTCAGGGCATATATGTATCAAATTCTAAAGCACAAATCTATTACAAAACATAATTATACAGTTGTATGAACCTATAAATATAGTGTATCATAGTTTTGAACTCAGTCAATAGATAAGACAGAATGTTAGAAATCACATCATCTTGCATACTTCTTTCCTGATAAACAAAACACAGTCACATGTATCTGCAAACATAGTGTAAATTTTCTTCTAGAGTAAGGATCATTATGCACCCATGTTCAAAGGTCATATCTTCTATACTAAACATTAACAGTACTTGACATTTTACATACTTACTTTTCTTACCAGTAGCTCCTCTTATCTTTACACATATGATGGACATTTCCACAAAATTCAGACTATACTGAATCTTGTCTCTAAATTGTTCAGATATACCACAAATTTGGCTACCTGCATCAATCAAACAGATACCTTACCACTGATCGATCTTAATTTTAATGTATGGAAACCCAAAATCTGAATCATCTTCTCTGTTATTAGACACTTCATGCAAAAGATCACTTTCAATTTCATCAAATGTCCACACTTTCTTTACAGGGTTTCATCAGCTATACTGGTATCATAGCATTACTTTGTTCACTCATATTGTCACATAAAGATTGAACACAATGAATGGATTCCATGGCACAACTAACATCACTTACTACAGATGGAACACAAAATATATTACTGTCAAAATTACACTTGCTACTTCGATCTTCTTTCACTTCATTCCACCAATCTGGATACAAATTCTGACTAACCACAGCTAACTTATTCCAGAATGCCAATTTGTCTATGTTATCATCAATCTGATACTAAAAAAAAAAAAACTTTACTATTTGGATCATTACTGTGCATGACATTAATGAAAAACTGTTTTGACTGGGCTGGTATTCCATGACTCTCACATCATCACATGCATTACTTACCTTACCTGTAGTATCAACATCATTCACAAATAACTCTGAAACTTGATTATCCTTAAACTTCACAAATACCTGATACTCATTATCATAACCATATTCTTCCAAAATAAATTCATCATCAACATCATTAACAACACAAGTCTCATCTCCATCAAAGTCACTTATCTCACCTACATCAGTTTTCAATAATCCACTAGTCTGACTTACCAACATCAGTTATTTCACAGCTCTCATTCACATCTACATCAAAAATATCACCTACTTCAGACCCAATACAGTCATCACCTGATTTACATACATCAATAACACTGTTTTCCAACCAAGAGAAGAAATCATTAGCCCGCACGCTACATCAAAGTTCTCGCCACTCTCACATTCTGGTTTATGATAAGCACATACAGCACTATAATGAAGCATAGTATGCCAAAACTTTTGATAAAAACATAAATGAGAAATCTGATATTCCTTCTGTTCAATTCTAAATACATTAACACTGTTATTATTGTCTAACTTCAAGTGCAACTTGTGGGTCCTGTGCGTGTTGTGTCTCCTTGCCCCAAGACTGTGGACCTTCATTGAGGCAAACAGCTGTTTCCCAAGTAGTTACTTCTATGAATGTTTCTTCTATTAACATTTTGATCCTGACAGAGGTTACCATTATCTCTGTTTCTGTAGTTATTCCTGTTATGATTAATGTCATCCCGATTATTATGGTACATACTTTTTTCTACTGCTCTATCCAGTCTGTCAACATATTGTAAAAATTCTTCAAGAAAATCATCAGATCCATGTACTAAATCTCACTGTAACCTTTCTTGTAATCTCCTTTTAAGTGCATTAGTCAATGTCATTTCATCAAATGGTTTGCCAGGGTGTGTTAATTTTTTAAGTTGATTCTTACAAAACTCTTTCAAAGTACCATCCCTATTCATATAATTAGGATCATTCAAAAATTCACCTTTAATTCTCCCCTGTTCAGCTTCTGACCAAAATTTATTTAAAAAAGTTTTATTGAAACTTTTATATGTTTCTTACTGATTTAAATTTACCCATGATACAGCTTTGCCTTCAAGACATCTTTTAACAAATATAATTTTTTGATTGTCATTCATGCCTGAGACAAAACTCTCTCTACAATGATGCAGAAAATCCACTGGATGTAAATTGTCTGATGGAAAACTTTTGATAGGAGTGTTGGACCACACAATACCATTGTTTGAATATAGATTTTTGTGAATATAATTTTCTTGAACTGCTGAAATTTTTTGATCTAAAACATTTACATTAGTTTATGTTTTGTTTTCAACATTTAAAATTTTTTGATCTAAATTGGCAATGTTTTGTTCCATTTTTTTCTGCTATGGGCTTCTATTCAACTCAGATGTCGTTAATGTTCTTCTATTGTCTTGCCGATTCACTTACTATCTCATTTTCCAAAACAATAACTTTATTTTTTTAAAACATCAACTTTTTCATTTGCACTTTTTAAACACTCTGACAACCCATTTTTTAGCTCTGAAACTTGGTTACTAAGCTGATCCATTTGCTCTTTGATCCTTTCCATTTTACTATTGTTTTCATTTCTTATTTCAGGTAACTGGTCAATAACTGCAATAAATTTTCTTTTGTTATCTGTGTTCATTTCCTCGCCAAAATTAACTGCAAAATATCAGATTTTACTGTTTCTTTTCTGACTACGATTTCACTCAGTACATACATGTGCTGGATGGATCCTACAGTTTTCACTTCTACCTTGCTCCTACCCTCATCTCTATTCATTTTGTTAACAAACAAAGAAACAAATTAATTTCACAAATAGTTTGTACTTATCTTTCCTTTTCAATGCTCCTCATTGTAGTTGTAAAGTCCTCTTTCATTTGATTTGGTCTGTCATTTTTTGGTAGCACATTGTCAGTGTTGATGTGAGTTTGTTGGGCAGCTCTTGGTCTTCTTTACTCAGGTGATCGGAAATCCATTCATACACAAACTGCAAATGACACAAATCACTTTACCTTATTCTGCAACAGACAAAACTTCATTCTGGATGACACCACCACTTGTAATCTACCCCTCCCTCACATCATTTGTTGAATGTCACTGTCTTTATGGTTAACTCTTTTAATAAGCTTTGCGAGGAGTAAGATTTACAATACACTTTTTACTTATCTTCTTTTCTCTCCAGTTCTTCACGTCCAGGGGCTGATGCTTCAAGCTGAAATTTGTGACATATTAGGTTCTCATGGTTCCAATTGATGTAATAAATTTGAAGTGAGCCTATGCTGCATTTTTAGATTTACTCAAAATTTTATTCTCTCAAATTTGTCTACATCACTCTGTCTTTACAATTTCCATGTCAACAATGCCAAAAATTACATTGTTCTTCCCAAAAACAAAAACATGTCTGATCACATCAGAGGCATACCCACTACCACTTCACTCTGCTGTAACAACAACATTCCAAAGAGCTTGCATATTCTCTTGACAAATGAATTTCTATTAATTTACAAATGAATCCAGAAATAAACTTAATAAATAGCATCAAATTGCGTAGTTAATAACAGAAATTTGAAGTGTGCCAAATATTTCTTAATTTAAAATATTTAAAAAAAAAAATTGGTATCAACTACTTCTGTTGAGGAAAAGAAATGCTAGAGAAGGGTGTCCCTTTACAACAGCGTGCAAGGAGTGTGCCCTGATAGAGAGAGCTGACAGAAGATGACAGGAAAACTGCAAACTGTTGTTATTAATTGATCTTTTCATTAGTTAATACTGTAATAGTACACACATCAAAAAAATTTTTGAATCACCCCAGTTCCCAGAACTCCTGAAGATATACAGTGACTGTGGATATTGTATCACAGACACAGTCCCTTTGACTGTTCAGAGATGTCATTAAACCCAACCAAAGTTGTAAACAACCATGCATGAGCAGTGCCTATTACACAGATGGGGTCCCACAGCCGATCAGTTCCAGTCATTCCACCAGGAATGAGGTACATGGCTCATATTGTCTGTAGTTCAACCATGCCTAGACGGTCAATACCATGGCACGATCATGACCGCTTTGTTTCTTTGTGCCAGGAAGGGCTCTTAACAAGGGAAGTGTCCAGGCGTCTCGGAGTGAACTAAAGTGATGTTGTTCGGACATGGAGGAGACACAGAGAGACAGGAACTGTCAATGACATGCCTTGCTCAGATAGCCCACGGGCTACTACCGCAGTAGATGACTGCTACCTACGGATTATGGCTTTGAGGAACCCTAACAGCAACGCCACCATGTGGAATAGTGCTCAGGATTGGCATCATGTTCTCTTCACCAATGAGTGTCACATTTGCTTCAACCAGACAGTCGTCGGAAAAGTGTTTGGAGGCAACTTGGTCAGGCTGAACACCTTAGGCATACTGTCCAGTGAGTGTAGCGAAGGTGGCGGTTCCCTGCTGTTTTGGGGTGGCATTATGTGGGGCTGACGTTCACTGCTGGTGGCCATGGAAAGTGCCAAAATGGCTGTATGATACGTGAATGTCATCCTCCGACCTATATGGATGACAATTCGCGCCCCCATCAAACATGCCTGGGATAGATTGAAAAGGGCTGTTTATGGACAACATGACCCACCAGACACTCTTAGGGATACAAAATTTTTTGAAAAACACCTTGTCCCTTGTGACACCATAACCTAGGTTACAAATTAATTGTGTTCGCGACTGAGGGCTGTGTTTTTCAAAAAATTTTGTATTATACAACAGCAGCTGATTGACAGCCATGTTAAAAACCTTACTCTTAGGGATCTATGCTGAATTGCCGTTGAGGAGTAGGACAATCTGGACCAACAGTGCCTTGATTAACATGTGGTTAGTATGTCACGACGAATACAGATGTGCTTCAATGCAAGAGGATGTTCTGCTAGTTATTAGAGGTACTGGTGTGTACAGCAATCTGGACCACCACCTCTGAAGGTCTCACTGTATGGTGGTACAACATGCAGTGAGTGATTTTCATGAGCAATAAAAAGGGCAGAAATGATGTTTATGTTGATCTCTATTCCAATTTTCTGTACACTTTCCTGAACTCTCGGAACTGAGGTGATGAAAAACTTTTTTTGATGTATGTCATAGTACTAGTAGTAGTAATAGTAATAATAATACTTGTTGTTGTTTAAGTCATCATCATTACTCATCTGGACTGATGACATTACACTGACTTGAATGTACATAGATTTTCAGCTTATAAATATATTGTTTTCATCTGCAATGGTTCCATGTTTCTGGTTTTCCATGTACTTGACAGACATTCTGCTTCCATTGCACCAGCAGCTGCCGTAAGTGTGGGTCATTCCTGTTTCATGTATACTACTGGATGTCACTCCCAGAATTACTGAAAGATTCCATGAAACAAAATGAAGTCTGTTGTAGGGCACTGTATTAATTGAAATCTTTGCTTCACAATCTGACTCCTGTTTGCATATCACATACTACAAAAAGTGTTCAGTATAAAATTATTGAATTTATCAAAATTCCCTTTAAATATGTTTACACATGGACACTGCAATATTTATTACACTGAGAACTGAGCTTGTAAATTAATTTGATTTTATGATGAATTAAAATACATTTGATACATCAACTATGTGGTTAACATTTAACATTATGCAATATTTAATAACAACTAATAATATTACTTGAAAATGTTGAGGAAATGTTCCACAGGAAATTAATGAAATTCATTTCAGTAATTATGACAGAAAGCAGTACCTTAAGGAAAATGTCATGAATATGACAAACAATGTTTTATTAATATGTAGTCATTATTTTCCTTTACATTCTTGGTCTAAAGAACCTAAATTCAGTTCAGGGGATTCAGTGTTTTAAACACGTTAATGTGATTTATCTTACAACCCTTATGGCACAATGCACTGTTTATCACAGAGAAAAGACAGATACTCCGTAATCACTTGAGTGTTCAAAATTGCAGTCCATGCTAGATCATTGTAAATTATAGAACACACCTGGAGAATGATCCTATAGTCCAGGGCACAATAAATCCATCAAAATCTGTTGAACAACAATCCAAAATGTTGACATTAGTGGCCAGGCTCATATGACAGCCCTCTGGTGCCTCTTACTGGCTGGCAGGGGACTCATTAATAACAAACATGGCAGGATATTGATGTCACTGTGATATAAGATAGCTCCCCCCCCCCCCCCCCCTCCCCCTTAATCCATGTAGTGCCAGAAGTGTCCTTGTGGGTATCACGATTGTTGTATCAATCAGGATAAGGTATGGGTGGACAAGCCAGTTAAGGATGTGAAACTTCTTAAGAGATTAAAACTGTGTGCTGGACCGAGACTCGAACTTGAGACCCTTGCCTTTCATGGGCAAGTGCTGTACCACCTGAGCTACCCAAGCACAACTCAAAACCAATCCTCACAGCTTCACTTCTGCCAGTACCTTATCTTCTATCTACTAAACTTCACAGAAGCTCTTATGCAAAACTTGCAAGACTGGCACTCCTGGAAGAAAGTGATGATGATGATGATGATGATGTTTGGTTTGTGGGGCGCTCAACTGCGTGGTTATCACCGCCCGTACAATTACCCAATCTTTGCTCAGTCCAATTTCGCCACTTTCCTGGATGATGATGAAATGATGAGGACAACACAAACACCCAGTCATCTCGAGGCAGGTGAAAATCCCTGACCCCGCCGGGAATCGAACCCGGGACCCCGTGCTCGGGAAGCGAGAACGCTACCGCGAGACCACGAGCGGCGGACTCCTGGAAGAAAGTATATTGTGGAAATGTTTACTCTGCAATGGAGTATGCATGCTGTGAAACTTCGTGGCACACTCCACTGAAGGGCGTAAACTTCATTCTGGAAACATCCCCAAGGGTGTGGCTAAGACATGTCCCTGGAATATCCTTTCTTTCAGGAGTGCTTGTCCTGCAAGTTTTGCAGGAGAGTTTCTGTGAAGTCTGGCACGTAGAAGATGAGGTACTGGTGGATGTAAGGCTGTTAGGGTGGGTCAGGAGTCATGCTGGGGTATCTCAGATGGTAGAGCACTTGAGCCTGAAAGGCAACGGTCCCAAGTTTGAGTGTTAATCTGCCAAGAAGTTTCATATCACTGCACACTCTGCTGTAGAGTGGAAATTTCATTCCAACTAAATATCTGCTATCTAACTTGATGTCTGGTGTCACTGTGTTGGGGGTGGGGACATGGGTCTGTGGTGGTGATGTGGGTCTGTCCCTGGCAATTCTGTTGATGCCTGTCATATGTCCTGTGCCACATGAGTAGTGAGAGCAATATTTGGGATGACATGGGCATGTTGTAGGTCTAAGGAGGTTCCAGGGGGTCAGGTGTTGGTGGTCATGCAGCAGTTCTGCTGGAGTACGCCCCTGTATCAGTGTGGTCCTGTAGGTCAGAAATTATGTCAGGACCTCAGCCTTGGGTGCAGCTGACAGAATCTTCCATGTGTGAATCTTAAGGTGCAGGTGAATCACTTTTCTTGTAGATAACTAAATAACAATACAGTCTGCTTCCCAGGATAGCAGCTTTCTTCTTCAGTCTTGCAAGGTATTCTGGCATGTCCAGTTCCCTTACACATCCACGCAGTGTGTGGAATAGGACTCCTAAGCTTAAATGATTATAGTGTAACATGTCATTGTCTTTGAAATGGTTTGGTCATTCTCTGTGTCTTTCAGGTGTAAGTATTTGTTGTTGGGAACCACATTGTCAGTAAGCCATGTTCTGCAATTGATTTAACTGGTGTTGTGCTATCATTTTGTATTTGCAAACATAAAAATCAAAACACTGTGTCAAATGGTACCACTGTCAGGAGCATTATGCCATTGTGAGATCAGTAATCCTGAAATACAATGGATGAAAATTGAGGGCCATTGGCTAATACAGTTTTTGGGGGCTCCTTCAATCATAAAAATTTTCTGCAAGGGACTCATTGTCTTCACTGCTGTGCTCTTGACATTTGAACTACATAAGAAAATTTGGAAAGAGACACTGTGATGATGAACCACATCTCTCTCAGGAAGGGCCCAGGGAAGACCACATGGATGTACTCCCTTGGGCATTGTGGTCTTGGTCAAATGTACTACCTAAATTTTGTTCCTTGTCTGCCAATCTATGACACATCAAAATCATCTTGGTCTGTGATGTGTCTCAACATGGCATTGGGGTCATTCTTTCTCACAAAAGTGATGATAAGCATGAACTATCCACCACATACACACCTAAAATGCTCACTTCAGTCAGATCAATTACTCACATACTGAAAAAGAAGCACTGGCTATCATATTTGACATCCAAAAATTCCACACAATTTCACCTCATAACAGACAATAAACCATCAATTTCCTTGTTCAGTCCTAAGAACCACCTTCCAGAAAAAAACAGAACAATATGTACTAAGCTCAGCCTTCTTCCTTACTAATTACAATTGTTCAGTTCTCTACCAGCTGGCAGCACGACATGCTAATGTCGATACCTTGCCCATACTAACTTTGGGACCGCAGCCCAGATCTGACTCTTGGGAAACATTGAGCTTCCAAAGAGACGACACCTTACAAAACTGCCTACAGGAATTTCCTGTGATTATATCTGTAAATGTGAGTGGTATAGTTGAGGACCTCATCTTCAAACAAGTTATTAAATATACCCACCAAGGTTGACTGGAACATGTCCCAGTTCACTTTGAACATATTTTTCTCTAAAAAACAGGATCCATATGTATAGAGAGTATTAATGCTAACATCGGATGATGAAGCCTGTGGGTGGACATTCCACTTTCACTGTGTCACAGTGCCCTAAACTTCTTGACAGAGTGAGGTGGTGTAGGTCAGCGCACTGGACTAGCTTTCAGGAGGATGGAAGTTCAAATCTGTCTCTGCCCATCCAGATTTAGGTTTTCCGTATTTCCCTAAATTGATCCAGGCAAATGCCAGGATGGTTCCTTTGGAAGGGCATGGCCAGTTTTCTTTCCCCATCCTTGATACAAACCAAGCTTGTAGTCTTACTTCCCCACTTTATCTTGACAATCTGGGTGGCATTTGGTATAAATTTTGCATAATTATTTATTTTTCCAAGAAATGACTGAATGTCTTTTAGGTTTGTAGGCACCTGGATTTTTCCTGTGGCTCCCACATATTGTTGAGTTAAACAAAGACCTTCCTGACTCAGTATGTGGCCTAAGTACTCCACTTGTTCTTCAAAGATTTCATACTTTTCTTAGGGTGCACTTTAGACTACTTTGTTTCAGTGTCTGGAAGAGTAGATTTAAGTTGGCAAGATGTTGTTCTCTTTTAGCACCACTTACCAAGATATCATCCTAATAACTGACTGGTTTCAGAAAATCTGAATCAGCTTCTCCGAAAAACAATGGAAAATTACTGCTGCACTAACAATTCCAAATGCAGTTGTTGTATCCGTGCAATCCAAATGGAGAGGTTGATGACCATGAGTTGGCAGGACTGTTTGTTTAACAGCAGTTGTAAGTAGCTTTGGATACATTAATTTTGGAGAAGTACTGTTCACCTGATAGTTTGACACAAGCTCTTCTGGTCTTGGAATGGTATAGATGTCAATCTCTGATTGTGCATTTATCATTACTATAAAGTTACCACAAACACACAAGAAGCCATTTCCTTCTCATAAAACTTTCAGTGCTGTTGCTCCTTGACAGTGTGGTGAGTGTGAAGATGTCTTGTTGAATCAAATGATGTAATTCAGACTTCAGGTCGTCTTGCAATGCTACAGGCACTTGTCTAGCTCTAACATAGTGAGCTGCTAAAGAAGACTTTAGCTGAATGTGAGCCACATAATTATTTGCACACACTAAACCTGGTTGAAAGTAAGTCTAAAAATTCAGTGAATCAAGGTTATCAAATGGTACAACTGCTGATAAAATGTTGACTCATGAATTACCTTAAAACCAAAGATGACGAAGCATTCATCTCAAAAATGTTTTGTGC
The DNA here is from genome assembly GCF_023864275.1 of Schistocerca cancellata. Classification (NCBI taxonomy): domain Eukaryota; kingdom Metazoa; phylum Arthropoda; class Insecta; order Orthoptera; family Acrididae; genus Schistocerca; species Schistocerca cancellata. Next base: position 339,992,104 of record NC_064626.1, on the reverse strand, counting down.
TTGATGTGATGAAACATCTAATAAAGTTATCAGATGGCTCACTTTTTTGTATAATGCCATTACTGGGCATTTACTATGCAAAGATACAACGAGGTGACAAAAGTCACAGGACAGCAATATGCACATATGCCAATGGTGGTAGTGTTGTGTACATGAGGTATGAAAGAATAGCGCATTAGCAGAGCTGACTTTTGTGTTCAGGTGATTCATGTGTAAACGTTTCTGATGTGATTCTGGCCACATGATGAGAATTAACAGACTTTTGATGTGGAATGGCAGCTGGAGCTAGAGGCATGGGACATTCAATTTTGGAAATTGTTCAGTAATTCAATATTTGAGATCAAGCATGCTGAGGAAATTGCATTTCGTGCATTACCTCTCACCATCGGCAATACTGTGGTTTACAGCCTTCACTTAATAACCGAGAGCAGCAGCATTTGCGCAGAGTTGTTAGTGATAACAAACAAGCAACACTGCATAAAATAATCACAAAAATCAATGTGGGATGTACAATGAACATATCCATTAGAACAGTGCAGCAAAATTTGGCATTAATGGCAGCAGATGACCAATGCGAGTGCCTTTGCTAACAGTATGACATCTCCCACAGTGCCTCTCCTGGCCTTGTGACCCCATCAGTTGGACACCAGATGGCTGAAAAACTGTGGTCTGTTGAGATGAGTCATGATTTCAGTTGGTAAGAGCTGATGGTAAGGTTTGATTCAAGCACATCATCCAACAGCAGCAACACTTTCGCAATTATGGGCAGCTATAGAGGCAGCATGGATTACGCTCGGCAAAAGGAGATCTGACGTGATATTCAGAGGTGTCCCATGACTTTTGACACCTCAGCGCTGGATTGTAACCTTGGTGATGACAGATGCACAGCATTAGAGGCCACAGCTGTGCTTCGAAGGAATAGGACTGCAGAGGACAGGAACCCTAAGTATAGCATTGTGCACAGAATTGCATAAACAGGCTGCTGTGAAGCCTAGAATGAGTGAGTCTAACAAGGATCAATAAACCGCACCTGTGCCAGAACACAAGCAGGCTTAACAAAATCCCTGGAGTGCAAATAAATTCCAATAAATGCAAGCTCAAGTCACAGCCAAGATTAGGCTCCCAGTACTTTATACAGTTTCTTATGGAGTAACACTCAAAATTTAATGGTCTTCTAATAAGTTAGCAAAAAATTTAAGACACCACTTATAGTTGGCTTACGGAAATTTCAGAATTAAACAGTTATACTAAATCCTGCTGATCAAATGATTAAGCCAACCCCAAGCCAGTTGCCTCAAATTCTGTGACTCCTGAGTTTGCAGACAGTCCAGGGTGAGCACAGAACAGATAATGTGTCCTAAAACAAATTGAAATTTCCATATAAATGATGTAAATAAAACAAGCACATGATATGCATAACCTGAGGCAGAATAAACAGTGCATTAGCCTCAATGAAACCACTTAAACATACATAAATTTTACACTGCCAACAAACTTCACAATAAGCTTCCTTGTGGAGGCAGATCTAGCATCAACCCAAATTAAAAGTGCCACAGACACTTAAAATTCACAGATCAAACTTCCAATAAGATGCAGTGTAGAAAGATCTAATTAGAATATTTAACACATCTTATTAATAAATAAATCCTTGTTCATACAATTCAGCCTGCAGATTTCATGGAGGCATGGGCTTCAGTACCAATAAACAGAACCAGAGCATCCAGAAATTCTGGTAAACGTGCCTCTGACATCTCAATGTATTTTTAATAATCCACTCCTGCAGTTCCTTGACCCTAGAAGCCAAACACAGGCCAACATGATCCCTGCATATCCTTCCCAGTTTACGCCAACTTAGAGACAGATTGGTGGCGACAAAAGACCTCATTTCTGCTTGGTTGCTCCACTGATTCTCCCTTCATCATGCTAACTGTCACACTGCTTTGTGGGCTCAGCAAGCCAACTTTACAGGCCATGCCAGACGGAGCTCCACTCACTGGGCAACATCTTAGAGCCAAATATAAGAGCGTATCAATATTGGTACAGTACGACAACCTGCCACAGCTCACTACATTCAAAATTTTAAGCAGTTTAATGGAAAATACACTGCTTTTCTCAAAATAGTGCAGTGCTGCATCTAATATTCAAAAGATTTTGCTGTTTTCAACATTTCTTTGAGAGTAGGATTTCTTAATTTGTATATCTATGCAAAAACGTATTTATCATGTTCCTAAGTTATTATTACATCATACACTAATGGTTGTTTACAGGTTTGATTTTCAGACAAAAGATGACACTGTTCAGCCCCTTGTGTTCAACTGCTCAATCAACATATGTCTGATGCAATTACTTGCAAGAATGAAAATATACCAAACTAGCTACTACAGCATGTGTTTGCTGCTTGTAATGCTTAGAGAGCAAACTATGGATTTCAGCAAATCCTTATATTCAGGTTTATGAAGAAGACATCATTTTTGTAGAAGACAGTATTTGAGAGTTAGTAGATACCAGAAAGGCACTCTGTTTAGCAATGTCAATCATGCTACTCACCTGGAAGTGGAGCTGCAGATGCTTGTGATATGTGTCCCACACCTCGTCTTCTGGATGAAATGCAAATGGTGGTGGTGGATACAGTTCTAGCTTGATGAGTATCTGTAGCATTAGCTGTTGCTGCTATTGTTCCAGAATTTGCTTTTCTTCTTATCATACCTGATACTTAAATGTGAAATTGGAGCCGTTGCTTGTTCTTTTTGTTGTGCCTAGTGTCATACTTGAAACTGCAGCTGTTGCTTTTGTAATTCTTATTATCATGCCTAGTATTGCATTTGAAGTTCCTGTGCTGCTTTCATTGTTCTTATTGTTGTGCCTGTTGTTGCTACAAGTTTCATGAATTCCAGATTCGAGATAACTATACTTAGTCTGTTGTCCTCACACACACTCTAATGTAGAATCCCTGTCACCAATATTACTGTGGTGCAACATACTCATTGCTATACAGAAAATATGGATTCACTGTAATTGCTTGATAGTTCACCATTATTCCAGTCTGTGCAAGATCATTGTAAACTGTAGAACACACAACGAGAATAATCCCAGAGTACAGGGTCAAAGAAATTCATTAATAATCCATAGAACAGCAATCCAAAATGTAGTCAGTTGAAATGTAGTAAAAATAATCCATAGAACAGCTATCCAAAATATAGCAAGTTGAAATTCAGTAAACAGCCATGTCACAAAATTACAGTATAAATAAGGCAGAGACTTGATCTTAGAATGATTAAAAGTGTCTTACTGTGGTCCAGGTACAAGGTTTTATCTCTGCCTTGATGCCTGCCACCAGCCTGGCACCTCTTACCAGCCACTGGAGGGATCATAACAGTGGATATCAGAGAGTATCGACCTCACTGCCAGATAACAGATCTACAACAGTTAGTAGCTATGGATGAGGCTGTGGATCCAGATAGAAAGACTTGTGGATGCATATAAGGAACTTTAAGATGTGGTGCAGATGTGGATAGCATTTGTCTTACCGATGTAGACTTCTACTGAAAGATGACTTCTTAGTGATCAGTAATCATAAAAAAGAGTGAAAAACCACAAATCAGTATTTTGTAGTGAAGTCATAAAATATGAAAATTAAAATTAAAAGGGCGAAATTATACACAGTAGAGACAAGAGAAATGGGATAGCAATAATTTAAGAATTTATGGTGTGGTGGTTATAGGGTAATGCCAATCAGAAAAATGGAGTAATGTATGTTTAGTTATGAATAGTAAGGAATGGTAAAGAACATTCTGAACAGATCAGAACCAAAGCCAAATAAGTGTTCATAATTATTGTCAGCTATACATATGAAATGACTGACACAAGATGATAGAAAAATATAAGGGAAAGGAAAAGTTTACTCAATATGTAAAGAGAAATATAAATCTAAGTCATGGGAGACTGAAATACTACAGTAGATCAAGGATAAAAAACAGATTACAGGAGAATACACACTCAGCAGTAGGAATGAGGGAATAGAAATAATCCTTGAATTCTGCAGTAATGTTCAACTGGTAATAGCAAATACATTGTTCAGATCACAAGAGAACGGGATATGCTTGCAAATGGCCAAGATACTTAGGAAGATATCAGCTGGATGAAATCATGTTAAGAAAGAGTGTTAAGAATGTATTGTAATCGTGTACAGGAACAGTTACACTAAGATTATTATTAATTAATGGTGAAGAGTAGACTGAAGTTTAAAACAGAGTCATTCTACTAGTAAGTTGGACACAAAAGAATTGATAAGTAATGGTGTGTGTTCAAAGTTCCCAGAGACCACAGACTCTATTATATTGAATACCACAGCAGGTAGGTTAAGAGGAATTGACATCACTAAAATGAATAATCATGGAAGCTGGACAGACAGTTATAGGTATAAGAAAGGTAACTACAAAGAAATTATGGGTAACAGAAGATACCAATAGCTGTGATGGATCTTATTTTGGTTTAGGCATAAAGTATATGCCATTTAATAAGCACAGGAACACTGTGCTGGGCAAAGAAATAATATAAACATGCCCATCTCGAAAAGAGATGTGTATGGAAAGAAAGATTAACATATATCTGTTTCCAAGGTTTTGTTAAGTCAGTATCAAATTTTTCACTCTTCAACTATTGTTCCCCTCATATCCATGATTCTGGGTGGAGATATTGTGTGTATGCCAGACAACAGTATATATTTGTGTAAAAGCTTTTACAATATAGCTTCTGGAAAGGAAGATGGTTTCTTTCATTTCTAAATTGCTTCAGCCTCCTGAATTCCAGCCCAAGATGCTGGAGTTGACAGTCATGTGTGCATGAGGTGTGCTTGCTTGTGTCTGTGAATGGCGTGTGTCTCTCTTTTAGAGATGAAGCATGTGGCTGAAAGCTGTGTCTTTTAATTGTGCCTGTCTGCAACTTGACGTTTCTTCTTTATGGTAAGTAGCAATCTATCTTTTCCTACATTGGTGCTTCGTCCGGAAAATAGTACCTGGATCACCATAGTCTGCAAATTTTGTAAAACCTGGTGAGATTATTTATGCTGCATTCTTTATCATGGAGCTGGATGCTACATATTCTTCTCCAAGAAAGAAGAGGTAAATATTACTCAGTTAAAAGGAGAGTTGATGTATCAATCAATTTAGACTGTTAGAGTGGTAATTGTAGTGAGAGACTGTGGAGAGGTGTGAACTGAAATGCGTGAACTGCTGCTGATGAAAATATCCACCAGCCACACACCACAAAGTAATCCACTTTATTCACAACATTTTGGCGTCAGTTCTTATATACCAGTATATAACCTACTCACACCCAGTTCAATAGAGAATCAAACTCTCATGTACAAAACAGCTTCAAACATGTGATTACATTACAAATAAGTTGATGTATTAATTATATGATGTTAAACATGTAAAAACTTTAATGCTGAAGATGCAAAACTCTACTATGTTGGTTTTATTATTTTCAGATTATTCACCCATGGACTAAAACTGTTTTCCTTTCATTATTTTACAGGGTTGTAAGCAAGGAAACGTTTAGATAAGGTCTGAAATTAAGTACTTTCATTGTCATACACTGAATGAGTATAGTCTGTGTAATTTACATTCAATTTGAAGAAAAGCTAATTTTTCACACATTTTAATGATTATGACATAATATATCCTGAACTATGGCACACAAGTACATGATTTTGCACATAGATTCAGATTAGTAGTAAATATCTAATAAACTAAAATGTCATATCTGGCATTGAAGTTTTACTGTGTGCACAGTGAAAATGTAGTAAGTGATCAACTCTTTTTCTTGCTTTATTTTGTAAGAGCTGTGAGTAAAAGAAAAAGTTTCTAAAAGTTGTGAAATTATGTGTGAAGTCTGTTGGAAGCTGCTAAGAGCCCTCACTCTAATATACGGGATGAATAGAGTCTGAGTAAGTTGCATGCCATGAGTTATGCTTCTTCAAGCCCTATGCACATTCTAACTTCAATACTTGACTTGTTGTGTAAAACCTTCAACACAAGCTTATACTTCTTAATAATCAGATTATTGCAGCATTTTAAATTTTTAAATTTTGGTCAATAATTATATGAAATATGGAAAAACAAATTAGATACACACTCTGCAATTGGGAATAAGTGACCCAGAGTGTGTTTTACCTGTTTAGTAATATCAATACATCAGTTGATCAATGAAAGAAGGATGTAAAAAACTGTTCTGGGACATAAAAGAACACAGCAATTTAAGTCACTTCAAAATGACATCAGTAAGATAGTAGTAAGTAAAAAATTGTCATTATGACAGATGTAACAATCAGAAAAATCAAAATAATTTTCAGAGAATTTAAAAGTGAAGTCAATAAAGTAAAATGAATTGCAGGTGAAGCAATTTTCCTTATTCAAAACAAGAAAATATTTACAAAAATAATCGATTTTGAACTATTATGATCATTTAACATCCATGCATTCAAGGTGACATGCATCAACTGAAGTCTGTAATCAACACTTAAAATTAATTTCATTAGACAATCTTAATGATCATGCCTACATAAGGAAATCTGCTGATACACTGATACTCTAAATAGTGATGTGTTTTTATGGAAAAATTTCTATATTTGATGTTTGGTGTATGCTTCAGATTAATCTGTCATTAATGTTTTGTGCTTGTAATAGCAAATGGAAGCTAATTAGTAGAAATCCCTTAATTTAAGACATTTTGTAAGTGATTATTTTCAGTTATTACAGAGAAACTGAAACTAAATTTCTCATTCTAAATTATGAAGTCAAAACTATGAAGTATAGCACAAAAGAAAATGGAGTCAAGAAGACAGTACAAGAATTGAATAATAAGAATCAGTAACGATATTAGAGAAGGAAAGTTGCTACTCACCATATAGCGGAGATGTTGAGTCACAATATGCCCCAGAAAAAGATTCACACCATTACAGCTTATGGCCATTAAAGCGCTTGTCAACAATAGACACACATACAAACACGTGCACACACACATACACTCACCCAAACGCAACTCGCAGGCATGTGTGAAGACTCATGCAACTGAAACCACAGTGCAAGCACCAGCACCAGTGCTTGATGGGAGTGGCAACTGGGTGGGGGTAAGGAGGAGGTGGGGGCGGGGAGGGATAGTATGGTGGTGTGACAGACAGTGAAATGATGCAGTTCAGATGGAGGGCAGGAGAGATGGTGGGGAAGGGAAGGGGGCGGCAGAAGTAGTGGAAAGTAGAGAAATAAAAAGAAATTAGAAGACTGGGTGTGGTGGTAAAATGATGGCTGTGTAGTGCTGGGATGGGAACAGGGAGGGGACTGGATGGGTGAGGACAGTGACTCATGAAGGTTGAGGCCAGGAGGATTATGGGAACGTACGATATATTGCAGGGAAAGTTCCCATCTGCACAATTCAGAAAAGCTAGTGTGGGTGGGAAGGATCTATAGGGCACAGGCTGTGAAGCAGTCACTGAAATGAGGGATATAACAAGAAACTTCCTGGCAGATTAAAACGTTGTGCCGGACCGAGGCTCAAACTTGAGACCTTGCCTTTCGCGGGCAAGTGCTCTATTCTAGAGGGATATCACATTTGGCAGCATGTACAGCAACAGGGTGGTCCACTTGTTTCTTGGCCACAGTTTGACGGTGGCCATTCATGCGGACAGACAGCTTGTTGGTTGTCATGCCTACATAGAATGCATCACAGTGGTTGCAGCTTAGTTTTTAAATCACATGACTGGCTTCGCAGGTAGCCCTGCCTTTGATGGGATAGGTGATGTTAATTACTGGACTGGAGTAGGTGGTTATAGGAGGATGTATGGGACAGGTCTTGCAGCTAGGGCTATTACAGGGCTATGAGCCATGAGGTAAGGAATTGGGAGCAGGGGTTGTGTAAGGATGGAAAAATATTGTGTAGGTTCGGTGGATGGTGAAATATCATGTAGGGAGGGTGGGAAGGATAGTGGGCAGAACACTTCCCATTTTAGGTCATGACTAGGGTAATCAAAACCTTGGAGGAGAATGTAATTCAGTTGCTCCAGTCCTGGATGGTACTGAGTTATAAGGAGAATTCTCTTCTGTGGCTGGACTGTGGGACTTTGGGAGGTGGTGGGAGACTGGAAAGATAAGGCATGACAGATATGTTTTTGTACAAGATTGGGAGGATAATTACTGTCAGTGAAGGCTTCAGTGAGACTCTTGGTATATTTTGAGAGGGACTTCTCATCACTGCAGATGCGATGACCATGGGTGGCTAGGCTGTACGGAAGGGACTTCTTGGTATGGAATGGGTGGCAGCTGTTGAAGTGGAGGTATTGCTGGTATTTAGTAGGTTTGATATGGACAGAGGTACTGATGTAGCCATCTCTGCAGTGGAAGTCAGCCTCTACGTAGGTAGCTTGTTGGGTTGAGTAGGACCAGGTGAAGCAAATGGATTAGAAGTTGTTGAGGTTCTGGAGGAATGTGGATAGGGTGTCTTCACCTTCGATCCAGATAGCAAAGATGTCGTCAATGAATCTGAACCAGGTGAGGGTTTAGGATTCTGGGATTTTAGGAAGGATTCCTCTAGATGACCTATGAATTGGTTGGCATAGAATGGTGCCATGCAGGTGCCCATAGCCGTACACTGGATTTGTTTGTACGTGATACCTCCAAAGGAGACGTAATTGTGTGTGATGATATAGTTGGTAATGGCGACTAGGAAGGAGGTTGTTGGTTTGGAATTCATAAGGTGTTTGGAAAGGTCGTGTACCGAGTATCTCACTGAAGCCTTCACTGACCATAATTATCCTCCCAATCCTGTACAAAAACAAATCTGCCATGACTTATCTTTTCAGTCTCTCACCATTGCCTATTGTGACTCGGCATCTTTGCTATATTGTGAGTAGCAACTCTCCTTCTCTAATATTGTTACATTTCATCCTGGATTTTCCATTGTTTGAATAATAAGAATCTTCAGATTGAGATAAAGTGTCACTCTCTCTTCTGAACACATGCACAGACATCAGCCAAACTCCATTAACAAACGTAATACCATAAATGAATCTTCTTGTTCAGGTATTTTGTCAGAGTATTTGAAGCACACGTGAGTTGTGCCCTACCAAAGGAAGGTAATGTATAAAATATTGAGAACTATAAACTATTTTCCATACATTCATTGTTCAAAAAAATAATAAAATTGATCAGGAAGCACTGACTAATGAGTTACCTGATTAAATATACCTTAAGCACAGTTTGGCTTTCAAGGTAGTAGAAATACAGTATTGGTAATGAGAAGGTACACAAAAGTATACTGGTAGTTCTCAGCAGAGATGACTATGTTACAGGCTCCTTTTTATTCCTGCCCAAGGTTTCTGAGACTGTTGGTCATAAAATACCTAAAAAAATTGAAGTACCAATGGGAATAGCTAATGACTCTTCCTAATTATGCCTGGATGATAGGTTGTAAAAATAGTGGTAGCCAACACTTCTGATTATGCTGAAGTTTTAGTGAAACAACTGTCAGACTGTTAACATATTAACATAGAAGTTTCTCAGGATAGTATGTTAGGACCCACTTACAGTTCCATCAGTCGAGATAGTGTCATGTCCTTTCTTTGTGTCTACTAGCAATATCAAATATTTTGTCTTTTGAAGGTAAGTGATGGTCAGTAATTCAGCCTAATAATTTTATAGTTTTCTCAAGTGAGTCTTCTTTTTAATAGGATTAAACCAAGATCACCATAATGTCTCCAGCTTCATGCATTTTTGTACTATTGTAACAGAGAGCTGTAGAATTTGCAATTCTGATACAGCATCAAGAACAGTGTTGTCAGCTTGTTTGGAGTGGGAATGTATCAACTGCTGATCACTACATTTTTTGAACTTCTAGCACAAGAAATATTGTGTTCTATTTTCTGATGATACATTTAGAACCACAGAAGACAAACAGAAGGGAACATCTACTATACCACATGACCATCTTCTATACAGTCAGCTACAGGTGTTGTGCTCTGTAAAACTGAAGGAAGCCTCATCAAGCTGCAACCACCTCCTTGTTGAAACCCATGATAGAGGAGTAAGAGACGTAGTGCTAGCTAATTATAACTGGCTAAAAAGTAGGTGTGATATCTATATTGAAAATGTACCTAGACTCCAGGGTGCAAGTGAGACAGGGGTGGGGGGTGGGGATGGAAGATGCACAAGCTGCTTCTTTTCCTCCACTTTATGGGCACCTATGATTGTACACATGATACTGTTCACTGAAAGGCAATTTATTTGGAGTTTATCACTGTAACTCCAGAACACTGCTTTCTATGGAAACTGGTCCCTTGGTTTTTTTTTCTTTATCATTAGTAATCATTTAACAGTGTAAACTGTTCCACACATCAATATTTAATAAATTAATACTATCTTTACCATTGTTATTAATCTCAAATGTTGTAAGACTTAGTGTACTCGTCTATTTCCCAGACCTTTTTCTTAGCATTTTTCGCCATTTTTGTTATTTTTTCAGTAACAAGTTCTCAAGGGTTTGTTTTCTGCATCCTATAATACTCCCAGTTACATAGTGATTTCAGTGCTAACATTAAGTTACACACACTTTTTTCTGCTCTATAGTTTTCAGTTTTTTCATTCCACCATTGTACCTCTTGCAGCTTCATGGTTTGCATTTTATCTTCATGTACCAGATTCTTAAGTTGCTAATAACTAATATTTGTTGAGGTTTTATGTGATTTTTTTTATTTGGATACTAGAAGGAAAACCATATGTTAGAGGCCAACAAATAATGCCGATGAAACTATTGAGGGATAGTGGAAATAAGATTATTGATAGGCCTACCATGAAAACTGAGGGCATGTAGTATATAAAGTGAAGGTATTCTGTCACAATGAAAGCAAAATAATGTATAATGTGTGAAGTTATGAGAACTGGGAAGCAGATTACAACAAAAAAAAGAGGACATCAAAAGGCGTCAACTATTATCACAAATAGGTCTTAAGTTGAGAAAGAAACTCATGAAAGTGTACTTCTTGAGCACAGAATTGTAGGTAGGTGAATCATGGGCTATGGGAAAACTGGAAAAGAAGAGAAATGAAGCATTTAAAATGCAGTGTTACAGAGGGCTTTTGAAAATTAAGTGGATTTACAAGATAAGAAATGGGGATGTTCTCTGAAGAATCAGCAAGGAAGGAATATGTGGAAAGCACTGACTGAGGTGATAAGATGTGTTAAGGTATCAGGGAATGGCTACCGTACCACTATACAGTACTGAATCAAGCAAAAACTGTAGGGGAAGACAGAGGTTCAACTATATCCAAAAAATATTTGAGGATGTTGGATGTAAGTGCTATTGTCGGATGAAGGGGAAGTCATTAGTAGGCTAGGCAAGAGACTGATGAAGGAAAGGGTTCCAAATCCAAATCTTCCATGAAGCTCTTCTTACATTGTAAATATTAAGTTTTATAGGACAGGTAGTGAAATGAAAACCAAAAACCAGCCACAATGGAACTATGGAATGATTCCATTCAAAACTAATTCACCACTTGCATTAAGATATTTATCCCACTGGGAGATGAGCAGTCAAGTCTTATTTCACTGAACATGATCATCTGTTCATGCATTCACAACCACACCCATTCTTGCACTTCCTCGTCTGACTGAAACCGGTGTCCAAACATATCTTTTTTCAGGTAACCAAAGATATGAAAATCACATTGTGAGAGATCCAGGCTGTACATAGGGTACTGCAGTGTTTCCCACCCAAATTGCTTAAGCATAGCCTTCATAGAATTGGTAGTGTGGGGCAGATGTTATCATGCAAGAGGATGATGCCATCCAACAGCATTCACACAAGTTCTGGGAAGATCATGATGACCTTCTTCTTTGACAGCAGAAGCCCTCTATCTGCCAAGTTCCTTAAGTATGGAACCACAACCAATGTGTAGCATGGAGAAGACACGTTCTAGAAGCTGCAACATGCCATAAAGTCAAAACACCCAGGAATGCAGTCAGACGAGATCATACTGTTGCACAATAATACCCATCTTTAAGCTGCCAATTGCATGAAAGCTACACTTCAGTGATTTGGTTGGGAAACACTGCAGCATCCTCTCTGCAGCCCCTGTCTTTCACTGTGCGATTTTCACATCTTTGGTGAGCTGAAGAAAGACATGTGTGGACCTTTGTTTCAGTTGGACAAGGAAGTGCAAGAATGGGTGCAGTTGTGGATATGCCAGTGGCTGACTGCATTATGTAAAACAGGAACTGATCATCTCATCTCCCAGTGAGAAAAATGACTTAATGTGTGTGATGATCAATTTTAAATGGTACCATTTCAGGGGTCTGTTGTGGCAGATGTTTGATTTTCATTTGACTGCCTCTTATAGTTCATCTGTTTGTCAGATAATCTGTAACTGATTTTAGTTTCTGACTGTGTATTTGTGTAGCTGTTCCACTATACAAGCTTTTGGTGGTAGAACTCAATCAGTCTTTCACCATTATCATTTATATTAATTGAACCATTCTCTCTTTGGCTAGAGCATATATTAAAAATTCTTTTGTAATACTTTTTTCCCAGTAATATTGTTTGCTCGTAAAATAACTCTTTTTCAGCTCTTTGGCCACATCATTTTGATCATACAATACAAAAATCAATATGAGGCAGCATTTAATAACTATTTGTACTGTACACATAGTATATGTAGGTCCAATGCCTCTACTGCTTTGCAGATTCTTGCATCACATTGCGCATTGCATTTATCTGGCCAATTTTAATCATTTGTCTCTGTTTCATTGCCATTGAAGTGTGATTTGATTGTAAGCAAATTTTATGTGAACCTAGTGGGCACATAGCTATTGGCTGACCTGATCTGCAATCAACACAATTTGGCCATGTGCCATCACTAGTTGCCTGTACAGATGCTCAATATCAAGTGTCTTCTGCAATGAGTCTTCAGTTTCTTCTTGTTTGTAGGAAAATTGTTGACACTGAGCTGAATATGATCAACTTCATCCATGACAGGAAAATTTGTGGTACAGCCCTTTGGATGACTGTGTCAAAACAGGTGTCTCACTGCTATGTTTAATACATGCATATCCTCCAGTTCAGCTAGTCTTATTGCGTTTTCATACATTTCATGGATCCGGCCATAAATTTCTTCAATTTTTCCTGTTATGTCGATCACTGTCTGCATTCTTTTCATATTTCCCACTGCCATCTGTAGGTTTTATGATCTCCCTCTATTAGCTCTTGCTGTCACACTCCACTACTATAATATGTTGTGTGCTGTCACACGTTGCATCCATTGCACTTTCAGCTTTTCCTAAATTTGAGAATATGTCCTTCTTTATGTCTTCTGTGTCAAGAGGTAGGCATTCTGTTCATTCCATTGACTTTGTCTATTTGGTCAGTTATGTTTTTGGTCTGTGTCGCTATGTCTCTTCTTGTCCTATCCTTCAAATTGGACAAAAATATTTTGGCTCTTTCTGCATCTCACTTCTTTTTTGATGGAAATTTCCATTCCTTTCAAAGACAACAGGTAATTTAATAGTCTGTTTGATCAGTGGGCTTGTGTGTGTGTCTTTACTGATGAAGGCTGTGGCCTAAAGTTATATGTAAATGTACTTTAATCATCCCTGTCTGCAATTTTATGTATCTTCTTCATGGTAAATAGCAATCTTATCTTTTGCTACCTGGACTTTTCACTGTTTGATACAGTCTGCTCTTTTATACAGAGAACAAAATAAAACATTGCAGATAAGTAGATAAATAATAAATAAACTATTTGTACTTGTAAAATGTAATTACTGGTTTAATTACAGTACACTGAAATTTGATTCTATTGGATAATGAAAAGCTACAGTATTACATTTCAATCTTCAGAGTTTTGAAGTAGCTCTCATTTTTTCTCTGTGGATTCCATTTCTTTCTTCAATCCACTTTGTCCCTGGTCTGATGGTGACTTCATTCTCTGGTAGTACTTCTCATTCTCTAATTTTTTGTCTGTATAAGTTTCCATTGAAAATGTGTGAAGGACCTACAGAGGCTTTCCTAAATTCTTTTTGACCTACTGAATCCAGGGTATGGCTTTGTGTTGTTCTATGAATGCAGCAATTTTGTGAGTGAGTCTTGTTGTTGGGAGTCTGTGGATAAGCTCATAAAAATTCAATTTCTTTTCTTTCAATTCTGTCATGAGATTCAACATTTTATGGTTGGTTTTGGAATTTTAGTTTGTATCCATCTTTTGTCCTTTTGGTTCTGAGTATCTTTTTTCAAATTCTACATTCATCTTTCAGTATATCTTCCAGATCACCTTTTCTGTGGAGTGTAAGTCTTTCCATATTATCTTGAATTGTGGGCAAACACAGTCAAATGTCCATACTTTTATGTAAAGGCAACAAAACATTCAACAGCCAAATCACTAAAATATTTCTTTATTTAAAACAACTGACTGACTTTGGTGTCATCTTCAAGTCTTAAAAAATCCTTTGTTATGAAACATGTTCATTTTACATTGGACTTCATGCCAAGTTGTCATGTGGATAAAAGTCATCACATTGTAAAAGGTTTGTCATAACTAAAATATTTAAAAACATAGTGTTCAATAATGTTGTAGACACAACTATGTAAATACCTGATCTGAGGATCTATTCACTAGGCCCCTGTGAAAAGAAAAACTGTAAAATGCTTCCTTTCTAATCCTTGTTTAGATCACCTGACCATGCACCTAAACTGGCATGAAATGGGTCATGGTTTTAATAAACTTTCTACAGTCGGAGCAGTGTTTGTTGCCTTCACATAAAAATGTAAATCCTTCTCTAGCATAAAAGACTTCAGGCTTGATAACTGTGTTTCAGTGGCTGATGTACCTTTTTTTGCAGTAGATTTTGTACCATAAATTATCCGAATAGTTTTTGCATCTGAATTTTCTGTGCCAATTTCAATCCCACTGTTGGTTCAAGGATTTCACCTAACTATCTGCAGTTTGGAACTCTTTTTATTAGTCCATATTTTGTGATCAGTTTTTGAGTAGAGAGTTTTAAGCAGACGTACTTAATTTTTTGGAAGGACATTTGGGAGCTAACTCCTTCAGCACAATGTTTTCTATTTATCCCTCCCTCCACCCACAATTAAAACTCCACTTTGGGTTTTAAACTACTTGTTAACCATGCTATTAATGTGTGTACATCCATGCTCTCTCCGTTTTTCTGCATGTTCAATAACATCTCAATTCTCTTCTTTTTTCTTTTTATCTTCTTGAATACCTCTTCATAACTCCTCTCACATTCAAAATACCAATACACAGAATCCTCTTCTGTACCATTTCTCATTTACCATATAATTCATCAACTTCTGAGACTCTATCAGGATATTTTGCTTGTCTGAATTTTTCTGGATGCAGGAGGAGGCGGGGAGGGGGCACAGGTCCGGAAGTCCAGCCCCCAAAATGAGATACTGTGTAGTTTTTGTTCAAATATTTTCTCCTTTAGATTAGTTGTCATTCACAGCTCTAGAAGCTAATCTCCAGTTTTGTTTCACACATCTGTCATCCATATAATTAGATTCTTGTCACCTTCATCTGCTGTGTCACCCATTGGCCAGTCTTCACCTGTAACTCTAGACAGGGAGTCTGGACAGGGCCCTATCATAAAGGCAAGATGAACATGATTTTTTGAAAGGTTCATTACTCATCCTCATCCTTTATGCATCTGTGCTTGAAATCAGTATGGATATAGTTGGCACATGTCACACTGTAAAAAAAGGTAAAATATGTGCTAACACATTAACTATCACACAGAAGTCTTCTTCCATGTTAATAGACAGTTCATATTTCTGCCAGTAGATTTAAAGGAAGATTGGTGCTAGACAATCCTAATACTGAAAAATTGTCATTTACAGTACTGTAATTACTTCAGTTAGAAGTATTGTATTTAAATTTTATAAATAATTGTATAAATTAATTGAGATCACAAGACACTAATTCCATTTGGCACTTAATGAAATCCTGTAGTTACATGTTAGACAAATATTTTGGACTGTGACAATGTCCATCCTTACAAATTACTACAGTAACCTAACAGACAATATTATAAATTCTCTATGTGGGTTATCTGGCTTAGTCTTCTAAAGAATGAAAATCAAACAAGCTAATGTTTACAATAGCTCAAATTACGCTATTCCAATCAAATTAAAACGATTTATAGGTACTATAAGTAGGTACCAATGGGCAAACACTGGATGAGGCTACATATGTGACATTCTTGGGCATCCAGATAACTAATAAAGAGAAGTGGCACTTGCAGGTGGACAGGATAACCAAAAAGCTTAGTCCTGCCTGATTTGCATATATAAATCTTTTTCATTGCATTAACGTGTAGACAGGATTACTAGCATACTTTCATTCAACTCAGCCTACAGCACAATCTTCTAGGGCATTGCAGCTGTGATGAAAGAAATATTTATTCAAGAGAAATGTACACTAGGAATTCTGTGCAAAACAGGGAACAGAACATCATGTAGAAGCTTGTTCAGGGACCTCATAGGCAAACCAACTCCATTTTCGTAGTTCCTCCTACACTGCCTGTTTGGTAGCATGTGCATCAGTAGTCAAGTAGTCATCTTAATGAGTATGGGATGGTGTTTGCTCAAAAATGTACACAAACTACAGTTTTGGTTGCACTATTTCACACATTTATTGTCTTCAGGGTTCAATTGTTTGGACAATGAACAGTTTTCAACTTCGTAAATCAGGACAGCACTTACAAATAAGAGTTCTGTGGTGGAATTCAATGAGTAAATTATACAGTTATCGAAACACAATGTTTTAGAAACATTGTTCAAGAATCAGTAGAAGTTATAACAATTCTCTAAGAAAAATTTATTAAATGGGTCAAGAAATGCAGTTCATATTTATACTAAAAATTACAGTTCACATACAATACTGCCTTGTACTAACCTATTGGAGAAAAATGCATACCAGCATTTAACTCAGTACTGCGTTTAATGAAGGTCATCATGCTCAATAATCACTCAAACAATGATTAAGACATGGTGGAATATAACAATATCATGAGAAGGATAATTGCAACTTACCTTACAGTGGAGATGCTAAGTCACAGATAGACACAATGAAAAGATTATCAGAAAATAATGCACAAAACACACACACACACACACACACACACACACACACACACACACACTTGCACCCAAATGCAACCCACACACACGTCGTCACAGTATCTGACAGCTGATGCTAGTTGCGTGCATGTGCGTGTTTTGTCTATTTTCAACAAAGGCATTGTCAGCCAAAAGCTCACTTTCAGAAATTCTTTTTTTGTGGAAATGGAAATGAGCATTTGGTGTCATTGGCCGGGAGGCCCCTTATGGGGCAGGTCTGGCGACCTCGGTGCAGGTCTTATTACATCCGATGCCACATTGGATGACCTGTGCGCTGGATGGGGATGAAATGATGATGAAGACAATACAACACCCAGTCCCTAAGCAGGGAAAATCCCCAACTCAGCCAGGAATTGAACCCATCCAACTATCGAGGTGGACATTCTTTTTGTTGTGCCTATCTGTGACTCACTAATCAATCATTCAAAATGAGGATGTGGGTTGAATGTCCTACCAACCATAACACAGCTTAGTAAAAATAATTGTGGAGAGGATCCAGTACAGATAGTTGTAACAGAATATTGTAGGTAACAATTGCATATAATGTAAACTTTATTACTGATATGTGATCCACTGAAGAGAGCATGCACATACAGCTATTGTTCAAAGCCAACTTCTGGCTAAAGGTAGTGCTATAGTGGACCTCTCACCCAGTAACCAAACAGTTTGCCAAGGCAATTAATACTGAGTTGCCACAGAGATCTGCCACCACTCCCCCACCCCAAGGAGTGTAGAGCACTTGTGGGACAGAGGTATCTGTCATTCACTGCAGATGACATTATCTTCATGAAGGCAAGGGTGGCCAGCTGTGCCATAGCTGGCTGCTTGCACTGGGCACAGCTGGACCATCTCTCAGTGCGGTGGTGGAAAGAGCACTGTGTAGCTGTCCTCATCACACAGGTGATTTGTGTGAGGTGAGGAGGGAGACTGTGTGGATGGCTGTAGCTTGACAGTAGGTCTGCATATCAGTGGCATAGGGGAAGCAGGGAGCCAGGCTGTGGAGGTGATGAGGTCATTGTCGAAAATTTTATCAAACTCAGTTTGTGTGCTCTAAAGTGGATGTTGTTTCCTTGTAGCCATGATGGTAACAACTCCATCAGCTGATAACAGTGAATGCAATCATGTCTGTATTGATGTCATTAGGAAATTTGTAGATGTGAGTGAATTGTCTAGGAAGAGACTCTTTTTCAGAATAACATTCCCGTCACTTTCGTTCGATGATGAGGAAGTCATCAACTAGTTTCACTGACACATAATCTGGTTGAAATTGCTGCATATCAAACTGCACTACAAACATGTATCTGATCTGGTGTATCCAATGCAATGGTGTCATCTTGGGCAGTATGCAAATTGGTGTCTGTGTGAGCAGTAACATCTTCATCTGTACTGTCGGTATCTTGTACAATCTACATAGGCTTGAGGCAATTCACTGTAACAGTTGTCAGTCTCCTGTCAAGTAGAATATCAAAAGTGTTGTCTCTTCATTTTATCATTCTATGGAGGCCAAAATAAGGTGGGCGCAAGGCAGGACACACCATACCATTTCCCAGCATGACATAGTAACACTCGTCTAGGGCTTTATGGACAAAAGTTTTGTGAGATTCATGGGTTGATGATGTGGTATCCTGAGCCATGTGATGTGCTGTTTGACCTTGCAGACTAATGTAGGGATTTATTTGTCCATTGACAATAGTGTTGGTGATACAAAGCCCACTAGTTATATGATAAGTTCACTGTATAGGACTTCTGCTAGGGAGACACAGAGGTCTTCCTTATATGCTGAACATAGGCCAAACGGCACCCACAGCAGGGATTCCGTCTAGTCACCTCTGGGAAACATGAATTCTGTTTCAATTGTGTGGTGCCAGTATCCCACTATACCATTGCTTTGAGGGTGACATACTGTGAATCAGAAACACTGAATATCACACGAGTAGCACAGTTTGGTGAACAGTGCTGATTCAGATTAGTCAGGATAAAGGCAAAACAGCCAAAATAGGTTATCCACAAGTGAACAAATGCACTTGCCATGGATTCTGTGGACATCTATCGATGCCTGAAAGAATGTGCTGGAAGCTTCCTGATTTAGGGGAAGGCCTGACGAGGTCCAGGTAAACATGTCAGAAGTAGCTCTTGGGTATAGAAAAATGGCAGTATTTAAGCTTGATGTGCCAGCCCATCATAGAGCATTGTCAGGCTGCACAAGCATGGGTCTAATATTTACAATCATGTCTGACATTAAGCCATATTAAATGGCCCATGACACATCTAGCTGACAGATGGACATCTGGATGTAACGGTTCATGCAGTCAATGGAAAATATCCTTCAACATGATGAGTGGAATGAGGCTTCTAAGGCAGTTCTATTACATATCACACAAAAATTGAACTGATGAAACAGAAATGCTATGACATTCGACTTGCATGCAGTTATGGTGTCGTGGACAAGGTCAAATACTTGTGTGCCCTGTAGTTTTGCCTGTGCCTTGGTCACTTCATCAAATTCAGTATCCACAAAGAGCGAGTTGATCTGGGTGAGGTGTTCCATGTCAAAGCTGTCAGCACCATGGAGATAACGGACATCTGTCAAAAATTGTGCAATATAATTTAGATGTGGAAAACACAGTGGGCAGTAGTCTTTTGATGGGTTGCAGATGGATTCTGCCAGCAGTGGCTGATCAGTATAGATCAGTGGTCATCAAATTGTGGCCCAAATCAAATATTTATGCATCCACAGCTCTCAGCCGTATTTCATAATGATAGGCATCTAGCAGCTAACAACCAAATCCAAAAATATCAACTAACATTACTCAGTAACATGCAAATAAACGTAAAAAGATAGTAATATCTTAAAATGTTCTTAGTTTTAATTAACATTGGTAAATTCCATCATGAGCTAGGTTGGTCACTTATCACAGGAACAGAGTTGCAAGTAGCATGGCCACTGTGGGTTTAGATGATGTGAGACAGGAATATTTTGTTGTTTGACTTCCACAGCTGACAGCTCATGGGTGTGCATGACTCTTACTGATCAGCAGATATTATATAAATTTTGACATGGAAGTAACATGGATTTGTGAATGTGCTTTACATAGATGATCATCTTCAAACATGGTACACTATTTGATCAAAAGTATCCGGACACCTGACTGAAAATGACTTACAAGTTCATAGCGCCCTCCATCAGTAATGCTGGGATTCAATATGGTGTTGGCACTCCCTTAGCCTTGATGACAGCTTCCACGCTCACAGGCATACATTCAATCAGGTGCTGGAAGGTTTCTTGGGGAATGGCAGCCCATTCTTCATGAAGTGCTGGACTGAATCGAAACATGACTGCGTCGCGTCGTTTCATGATTCGAGGGTCTGCAACTGATAAAAAAAAAGGGGCCCCCGGGGTCCCAAGGTCGCGATGGCGGCGTCACTGTCCCGCCGAGATAATTTGTCCTTTTAGGACAATTATCTGAGCAAGCACCCACGCCTAAGAAGGTTACACACACAAACTTGCTGCTGCTGCTCGTAGATGTCGACGTTATCGGTTCAGAGGACATGATGTGCTGTACTCCAAATCACCCCCCTTATGTACTAAAATTCGAGTACAGCCGGTTAAAACAACTCCTGTTATCAACATGTGTCAGGCAACCTTTTGCTGGCGTGGGTGCTTGCTCAGATAATTGTCCTAAAAGGACAAATTATCTCGGCGGGACAGTGACGCCGCCATCGCGACCTTGGGACCCCGGGGGCCCCATTTTTTTATCAGTTGCTGACCCTCATGAATCGAAACATGACTGCATGCGTCGTTTCATGATTCAAGGGTCAGCAACTGATAAAAAAATGGGGCCCCCGGGGTCCCAAGGTCGCGATGGCGGCGTCACTGTCCCGCCGAGATAATTTGTCCTTTTAGGACAATTATCTGAGCAAGCACCCACGCCTAAGAAGGTTACACACACAAACTTGCTGCTGCTGCTCGTAGATGTCGACGTTATCGGTTCAGAGGACATGATGTGCTGTACTCCAAATCACCCCCCTTATGTACTAAAATTCGAGTACAGCCGGTTGGTTGGTGAGGCCTGGCCCAAAGGTGGCATTCCAAAACATCCCAAAGGTGTTCTGTAGGATTCTAGTCAGGACTCTGTGCAGGCCAGTCCATTACAGGGATGTTTTTGTCACGTAATCAATCTGCCACAGGCTGTGCATTATAAACAAGTGATCGATCGTGTTGAAAGATACAATCACCATCCTTGAATTGCTCTTCAACGGTGGAAAGCATGAAGGTGCTTAAAACATCAATGTAGGCCTGTGCTGTGATAGTGCCATGCAAAACAACAAGGAATGCAAGCCCCCTCCATTAAAAACATAACCACACCATAACACCACCACCTCCAAATTTTACTGTTGACACTACACACGCTGGCAGATGATGTTCACTGGGCACTCACCATGCCCACACCCTGCCATCGGATCACCACAATGTGTACCATGATTTGTCACTACACACAACGTTTTTCCACTGTTCAATCGTCCAATATTTATGCTCCTTACACCAAACAAGGCGTCATTTGGCATTTATTGGTGTGATGTGTGGCTTATGAGCAGCTGCTCGACCCCGAAATCAAAGTTTTCTCACCTCCCACCTAACTGCCATAGAACTTGCAGTGCACCCTGATGCAGTTTGGAATTCCTGTATGATGGCCTGGATAGATGTCTGCCTATTACACATTATGACCCTGTTCAAATGTTGGTGGTCTTTGTCAGTCAACAGATGAGGTCAGCCTGTACTCTTTTGTGCTGTATATGTCCCTTCACATTTCCAATTCATTATCACATTGGAAACAGTGGACCTAGGGATGTTGAAGAGTGTGGAAATCTCACATTCAGATGTATGACACAAGTGACACCCAATCACCTGACCACATTCGACGTCCATAAGTTCCGTGGAGTGCCCCATTTTGCTCTCTCACAATGTCTAATGACTACTGAGGTCGCTGACATGGAGTGCCTGGCAGTAGGTGCCAGCATGATGCACTTTATATGAAAAATGTATGTTTTTGGGGGTGTCCGGATAATTTTGATCACATAGTGCACTTATTTGTTGAAAGCAACATCACATTAATTAAGGCTGCTGTAACACAAAACAATAAGTAGAAGAAATCTGTCATTAAAATCATTTATCCAAATCCTTGTACTCAATAGTTCATTTAAGTACAAATATAAATTATATTATTATCAATTCATTCACATGCGCATATTCAAACCAACACTTCACTGCCCAACTGTAGAGTCACAAATCTTAGATCACTGAGGTTGGCATCAATCCAAAACAGACCACATTCAACAGGATGTCTTACAAATGGTGGCAACATATAGCAGTCAGACCTTGGGACCACTAGCCAACTCTTTGTATATCTGCTATAGAATAGTACTAGCAACAACTAAAGTGACCTATAATTATAGAACTGAAATTTGTGAGCCTCTTCAAATTATACAAACAAAGAATTATGAAGTCGAGGTTTAATTTCAAATTTTTTCAGTGAACATATCACCATGTAAACGGATTAGTGAGGACAGACAAGGTTACCCAATATATTGTAGATGTTTCTAGCAACTATAGTGTGATTAAAATTTATTTGTACCTGATAGTAAAATGCATTTGTTGGCTTATTACCATAATAATTATTCTAACGCTTACGGTACGCTCCTCTTAACTGTGCACAGGTGGTAGCTTGCTCCCCCCCCACCTTTCCCTGTTCCCTGCCATCAGTGACTGGTCTGGTATCTGTCGTGATGAATCACATCTTGAGAGTCTGGTGGATGAGCTTTACACAGTTTCCATCTGCTCTAAAGGCGCTGCAATGCAGCTGATGGTGTGCCACAACAGGTGGTAGTGCAGGATATCCATGCCCCTTTTGTCAGGTATCAGGTACAAAGTAATGTAAATCACACTGCAGAGAGAATACTTTCTCACATTATAGTCAAAGATTCTGCATTTAGGAAACACAATTTGGATTGCATGCATTCAAATTGGTGCAAATATATATAGTCGGGATAGCTACAAAAATATATAGGGAGGTACATTAATTAAAATTTCTTATACTTGAATTTACTTTGTAATTTAAAAAAATAAAGGTCCAGATTCAAGTACAAACCAGATTTTGTTTTTATCTGCCATTTACTTATGACGAGTACAGGAAAGAACAGGCTCTTTGCCTTTTTGTCATTTAACTAGTAACTTCTTGGGTTGTGTCATTGTGGGAACTAAGGGGATGTCATTATTTTTTCACTGAGCTCCTTCGATTATTAATTGTTGCTGCACCACCAAATTTAAATTCAGCCCTCTTCCCCCTATCTTTTTCCTTAGCTATTTTTCTACTTTTATTTAGCTTAAAGTTTATTCACCAGCTACAAAACACTTTTGCGATTTATTAAAATGTATCTAAGGTAATGCTAAACTGTTTGAATTGTTACACTCTTCTGTTATCAGATAGCTTGTTTCTTTCATTAACTTTCCAGCTGAAATATTTAATCCAAATCTTGAAATCCAAATCCTAGGTTTATTCATTTACAATTCTTACTTAAAACTTATTATTATTTTTATAAAGAAGTAAATAGCTTGTAAGGAATTTGCATGAGAAATCTTTATGTTACAAGAGTGCTGTCACTGACAGGAACTGCATTCATATCCCTACCACAAAAACTCATTAACATCACATGGGTAACTGGGAAATGTCGAGAACAGAGGCAAACTGTGCTCACTCCCACCACACTTCCCCCTCAGCTTGGAGAAATTGGTCACTGTCAGTCACACATAATGTTTCAGCAGTGCTGAGCATTCTTTGCATTGTAAATGCTTTTCTGCTTCTTTGTGTTGTGATTGTCTTTATTGGCATGAATAACGTCTGGCATATTGCAAAAGTAGTCACTAAGAGGAAGTAAGTGATGATAATAGAGCTCCTTCGATTATTAATTGTTGCTGCACCACCAAATTTAAATTCAGCCCTCTTCCCCCTATCTTTTTCCTTAGCTATTTTTCTACTTTTATTTAGCTTAAAGTTTATTCACCAGTTACAAAACACTTTTGCCATTTATTAAAATGTATCTAAGGTAATGCTAAACTGTTTGAATTGTTACACTCTTCTGTTATCAGATAGCTTGTTTCTTTCATTAACTTTCCAGCTGAAATATTTAATCCAAATCTTGAAATCCAAATCCTAGGTTTATTCATTTACAATTCTTACTTAAAACTTATTATTATTTTTATAAAGAAGTAAATAGCTTGTAAGGAATTTGCATGAGAAATCTTTACGTTACAAGAGTGCTGTCACTGACAGGAACTGCATTCATATCCCTACCACAAAAACTCATTAACATCACATGGGTAACTGGGAAATGTCGAGAACAGAGGCAAACTGTGCTCACTCCCACCACACTTCCCCCTAGCTTGGAGAAATTGGTCACTGTCAGTCACACATAATGTTTCAGCAGTGCTGAGCATTCTTTGCATTGTAAATGCCTTTCTACTTCTTTGTGTTGTGATTGTCTTTATTGGCATGAATAACGTCTGGCATACTGCAAAAGTAGTCACTAAGAGGAAGTAAGTGATGATAATAGAGGTTTTTAAGAAAAATGAGAAGAAGAATTTTTTTTATAAGTTGCCTGATGTGGTGGTATACAGTTGTGAGAATAAAGAGATACAATCTATTTTGCCATTGTATAAGTAAGCAGCGTTCCTTTACAGCAACTTTTAGATTCAAATGAAAGAAAAGAAAGATTGATCATTTGTAATTAGCAACTAGTCATCAGCAAGATGTTATGTCAATAGCAGCTGGGCAAAATTAGGCTGTCATGAAAGAATCATATGAAGTATGTGACATTAAACAATGGAAAATCCGAGATGGAATGGAACAATATTATGAAAAGGATAGTTGCTATTCACAATATAGCAGAGATGTTGAGTTGTAAACAGATGTAACAATAAGACTGTCCAAAACTGAGCTCTCAGCCAACAAGGCCTTCATCAGAAATAGACAACATACATATACCCATTCACGCAAATACAACTCACATACACGACCAGTCTCTGGCTGCTGAGATTCATGTGTGTGATAGTTGTGTGTACATTGTCTACTTCTGAAAAAGGCTTTGTTGACTGCAAGTACATTTTCTGACAGTCCTTTTGTTGTGCCTATCTGCAACTCGGCATCTCTGCTGTACAGTGAGTAGCAACTATCCTTTTCATAATAAGAAGTATGTAATAGTCTTGTTAGAAATGTGAAACATTTCACTGATGTTTATTTAGTAAAGCATTCTCAAACTTTGTTTCATTGTTCTCAACCAGTAAACAAACACTGGATGAAAAATGAGCTTACATGTTCAGATCCACCTGTCAGCACCACATAGAATATATTTCAAAATATATATTTGAGGGAGAATTTAATATAGTAAAAATATGGAAATACATTAGTCTTGCATACAATTTGACTGCAGATATTGCTTCAGTGGCCTAATTTTGATGATTTGTTCATTAATGACAGTAGAAGAAGCCCTCTTATAAGTATAACCATGAGAGTCATACAAAAGATTGTGATCTTATCACTGAAATCAAAGATTTTGTAGATAAAATGGCTTACTTATGAGTAGTATAATAAGTTTAATATCAGAATGTACAGATAATTGTCCACTAATGTCAGGTAGAAACAATGGTTTCGTAGCACTGATTAGGAGGAAATAAAATTTACTAAACTTGTTCTCCATTCACTGTTCAGACCATCAAGAAAGTGTGTGATGTCAAATTCCAAACAAAAAAATTGAAGGATGTTAAGAAAACTGTCATTAAGTGTGTAATAGCTTCTGAAGAAGGATAATTTATGTTTACATGAAACTGTAATATTTGTATACAACATTATGACAAAGTTTATTTCATTGCAAAAGGATCAGTGTCTAATAAAGATTCTTGATCCACCTGTGAGACAAACCAGTGTATGATCACTTGTACAGTCCTTTTTCTGCAACGTTATTTTGTAATCTGACCTGATATAAATCCCTGATACTTAAGGGAGGCCAAAAATGTTTATAATACATATTTTTCTTGGACAAACTGTAGTTTCCCATTACCCTGTGAATAAACTGAGGACTTCCACTTCCTCTATCCACAATGGAGCCTATGGAGATATTCTGCTTGATACCTCACTCACTGATAATGCCAGATGTTTGTGTGGCCAGATTGATTCCAGTTAATGTTGCTGTTGTGGTCATCAGTCCAGAGACTGGTTTGATGCAGCTCTCCATGCTACTCTATCTTGCGCAAGCTTCGTCATCTCCAAGTAACTACTGCAACCTACATGCTTCTGAATATGCTTAGTGTAGTCATCTCTTGGTCTCCCTCTATGATTTTTATCCTCCATGCTGCCCACTAATACTAAATTCATGATCCGTTGATGCCTCAAAACATGCCCTACCAACTGATCCCTTCATCCAGTCAAGTTGTGCCACAAAGTAATCTTCTACCCAATTCTACTCAGTACCTCCTCATTAGTTACATGATCTACCCATTTAATCTTTAATATTCTTCTGTAACACCACATTTTGAAAGTTTCTATTCTCTTCTTGTCTAAACTATTTACTGTCCATGTTTCACTTCCATACACTCCATACACTCCACACAAATACTTTCAGAAAAGACTTCCTGAAACTTAAATCTATATTTGATGTAAACAAATTTCTCTTCTTCAGAAACGTTTCCTTGCCATTGCCAGTCTACATTTTATATCCTCTCTACTTCAACCATCATCAGTTATTTTGCTCCCCAAATAGCAAAACTCATCTACTACTTTACGTGTCTCGTTCCCTAATCTAATTCCTTCAGCATCACCTGATTTGATTCGACTACATTCCATTATCCTTGTTTTGCTTTTGTTGATGTTCACCTTATATTCTCCATTCAAGACACTGTCCATTCCGTTCAACTGTTCTTCCAGGTCCTTTGCTGTCTCTGACAGAATTACAATGTCATTGGCAAACCTCGAAGTTTTTATTTCTTCAGGGTGTGTACGTGAACAAGGAAAAAAAATTCATGGATTTCTCCTGGATTTCCCGGTTAAAAATACACTTTCTCCCAGGTGAAAACATACTTTTTCCCTATTAACTGACAGTATATTTTCTGTTGGATTTGTATAACTTATCAGTCCTTTGAATGCTTATGATCTTATACACGGGCGTAGAATTTCCCAGCACTTTAGAAAAGGAAACACAGGGAAAAAGAAAGATCTCTGATGAGCAGCAACATGTATGCTGCATATTTTCGTATTACGAAAGTATAAATTCGAATTCCACCAAAAACCGCATGTTACTTTCCGAAGCATTGCAGTGCGCTTTTGTAAGCCAGGCATAGCTCATGTCACATGATCACATGATCTCGCCAGCCGATGACAGCGGGTATTCAGAGTTGAGGACACGTGATGTAGTTAGCCAATAGCAACATCACTGTTAAGAAGCGCGAACACACAAACAGAAAAAACTAATGGTTTAAATTAATATACATAGTGTTGCTACATGAAAAGCAAAGCTTTCACATATAATATTGGTCTATAAGATTAATACTCTGTAAGAGAAGCTAAGCCTTCACATATAATGTTGGTCTTTTGTGTAAGATACCTCACACAAATGTGCCAGTAAAATGTTTGATAATGACATACATGTCTGATCTTCTGGGCTCGAAATTCATCTTAATGGTTCGTCATTAAAGAGTTGATTTTTAAATGACAGTCAAACGCTCTGTGATTTAAGAAATTCATTGTACATTCTCGCACATAGTTGAACTTGCGTAAAAGGAAATTTACTTTGATAGCAAAGATTATCACACCACCATTCGGAATATTTTCCTGTGACCTATTAGAAATAGGTTCATTTCTGCAGTTGCCAGAGAGCATCAGATGACAGGCGTCACTGCGCTTGTGCAGCTACAATGTCATAGGGAGCCCATATGTTCGTAAAACATTAGAATTGGCTAATACTGCAAAAGCTGTTAATACAAGTAGGACCCAAGACTCATGTTGTTTCTCAATCTGATTACATCTATTATGTCATAAAAGAAACAAGACATCAGAGGATACTCCAAGAGCATTGGAATTTTGTGACCCATACTAAAATGTGTACATTTAAAGTGCATATTTAAAGTGCACACTCATATGTCCAGATTCCCAGTGAAGTAGGCCATGACCTGATATTAAGCTTTTCAATGTAGTTTTCAGGATGTAAATTTTCTTGTAGTACCAGTACTATGTTATCTCATGTTTGGTTCTTTGTTATGACATAATGCCATATGTGCAAGAAGTTGAAAATGTGCACTTGAAATGCAGCAAACAGTGTATGGAATTAAACACTTCGTTTCAAATATATTGTCTGCCTCATCAGAAAAGATTAATAAAAGAAAATTTTTTTAGCAAACCGACAAAAATAACTTCATAGTTCTGCAAGGCAATTAATACTTGACTGCAGAAAGGTGGAAATAAAATAAAATCTGCAACTAAGAACACATTTTAGCCTTCTATAATTATGTGAATGTATTTTAATCTCTTGATAGCCCCTGGCCACAGATATCTGTTTTGTTTTCATTTGACGTGAGAGCAGTAAATGAAGAGGAAACAGCAAAATCACTAAATGTAAACATGGGTCACAAGGAGACTACCCACTTCCCCACTATAACTCAGACTGCTCTGCGCATCAGCCCCAAATCTACAGTATTTCCAAACTGAGGCAATACCCCGCCACTCCCTTGAGTGTTTAAGATAGGACGTTAGAAATTAGAAAAAAATCGAATTTTCAAAAATATATTCATTTTGTAGCACAAATCTTTCTGAAGAGTCTAATGCATAAAAAATTTGTGTTTGAGGAAATGTAAGACATGTTATTTGGTCGTAAGTGTGCCAAAGTGCAGTGCCACACCTCTTCACACAGCATTCTCCTATCGTGTGTCACTGTATTTCACTCTGTGGAATTGAAACGTGTATATTTTATAATGGATGCCATCAAACCATATTCAGGACAGAGGAAATTAAAATGTCCTGTGGTGCCTCTCATGCTTACAGTTGGCCTGTTTGGCATCCTGTCCTTTTTTTACAAAAAGAAAAAACAGAACTCTTCAGAAAATTTGCACACTTTATTCCCTCTCAGCTAACAACTTGCTGCTTTGTGTGACATGAAATTAGATATAGGATACATAAAACCAGTAAAGACATGAGATAAGCAAGACAATACACATTTCTTCAATACTTAGCTCCTAGAACTTTTCCTCTCTAATCTTCCTACAGCTTTACGTGGTGTGCTTCCCTTTCTACGAAAGAATCTGTTACTTAATCAAAGTTTGTCAAACGTTTTGCTACTTGAAAAATTGAGATGTCATTGGCTAATACTGCAAAAGCTGTTAATACAAGTAGGACCCAAGACTCATGTTGTTTCTCAATCTGATTACATCTATTATGTCACTCTCTGCTAGATAAAACAAAATAGGCCTTTCTAATCCTGCAACAATTGTAACACACACAAAATAAAACGGACTGTTTTGGAACAAACGGTCATTTTTTAATGACAGAATATAATTTACAAAGAACCAATATCAAATGCCTACTACAAGCAAAAAGCTTCACTTTAGGAAATAGTTTCACACTACATTCATACGCTCCAGTTTCTCAAGCATGAGATTGAAAAGTAGTAGTACAAAATTTTTATACAAACTTGGAATAGTCATATTGTTCTATAATTTGTGTGATGTCCCCATTTCTTCTCCTTCCTCATCCTAACAAAGAGTCTTGTTATCACTAATCCTGTAACTATTCCTGTAAATGTCAAAGCTTATTCACCAGTTAACTTCACTAACTCTGCAAGAATCACCGGTTTAGTTATCTTGCGATTATTCTCTGGTTAGGTGTTGTTAAGTGTTCCAGAATAGAACTTAAAGTGCTGTTAGCCGGGGACTGTACAACTGGCCTTTACTAGTATAGCAATCTAGCCAAAAATTTTCTGTCAAAATTTCATTTTTCTGGATACACCAAGCAGGTAATACGTAATCGCTGGCCACAGTGGCCGAGCTGTTCTAGGCACTTCAGTCTGGAACTGCGCGACCGCTATGGTTGCAGGTTCAAATCCTGCCTTGGGCATGGATGTGTGTGATGTTCTTTGGTTAGTTAGGTTTAAGTAGTTCTAAGTTCTAGGCGACTGATGACCTCAGATGTTAAGTCCCATAGTGCTCAGAGCCATTTTAATATGTGATCTTTCTTACCTGTTATTCATTTATTTCCGCTCCGTTAGTATGAATCTATGGATTTCACTAGTAATTATGACAACGCTCATTATTCACAAACCCAATCAACCACACAATCAGACTATGGTTGGCATTCATCGGTTTGGCCTTACTCCACTCAGCTTGTATAGCCCCTTTTGTCGGTAGGAAAGTCTGTTTCTACATGAGACAAGGATTCCCCTGACAGACACATAATGTACACTATGCGCGCATTCACAAATCATCTTACGATTCATTCAGATATCAACTTAGAATGTGTTTGAAAATGTTCAAAAACCGACAGGGATGTGTTTCAAACTCATATGACTGGATGCTAGGTGGTTCGTGAAACAAGATGCTGTGCATGCATGAATCTGGCAGCTTAGGTGCTCCAGTAAAATTTTTCCTGGTAACATCTAGTTACATTGTAAAGAGCTTTCTCTAAGTCTACAAATGCTATAAATGCAGGTTTGCCTTTCCTTAATCCATCTTCTAAAATACGTTGTAGGACCAGTATTGCCTTGGGTGTTCCAATATTTCTGTGGAATCCAAACTGATATTCCCCGAGGTCAGCTTCTACCAGTTTTTCCATTCATCTGTAAAGAATTTGTGTTAGTATTTTGCAGCCATGACTTATTAAACTGATAGTTCAGTAATTTTCACGCCTATCAACGTCTGCAGCTCACAGTCTAGTGGCTAGTGTTGCTTCCTCTGGATCACAGAGTTTGATTCCTGGCTGAGTTGGGGATTTTCTCTGCCTGGGGACTGAGTGTTTGTGTTGTCCTCACCATTTTGTCATCACCATCATCATCATAATTTGTGACAGTGACAAGACTGGACCCTATAAAAAATTGGACTGTATGAAAATTGGGAACCTGATGACTGATGACTGCACAGTTGAGAGCTGGTTTTTTTGGGATTGAAATTATTTTATTCTTCTTGAAATCTGAGGGTATTACACCTGTCTCATACATCTTGCTCACTAGATGGTAGAGTTTTGTCAGGGCTGGCTCTCTCAAAGCTATCAGTAGTTCTAATGGAATGTTGTCTACTCCTGAGGCCTTGTTTCCACCTAGGTCTTTCAGTACTCTGTCGAATTCTTCATGCGGTATCATATCTCCCATTTCATCTTCATCTAAATCCTCTTCCATTTCCTTAATATTGCCCTCAAGCACATGGCCCTTGTATATACCCTCTACATACTCCTTCCACCTTTCTGCCTTCACTTCTTTGTTTAGCACTGGTTTCCATCTGAGCCCTTGATTTTCATACAAGTGGTTCTCTTTTCCCCACAGGTCTCTTTAATTTTCCTGTAGGCAGTATGTATCTTATCCCTAGTGATATATGCCACTACATCCTTACATTTATCCTCTATCCATCCCTGCTTAGCCATTTTACACTTCCTGTTGATCTCATTTTTGAGATGTTTGTATTCTTTTTGCCTGGTTCATTTACTGTTTTTTTATATTTTCTCCTTTCCTCAATTAAATTCAATATCTCTTCTGTTACCCAAGGATTTCTATTACCACTCGTTCTTTTACCTACTTGAACCTCTGCTGTCTTCATTATTTCAACTGTCAAAGTTACCCATTCTTCTTCTACTGTTATTTCTCTCCAATGTTCTTGTCAATTGTTCCCTAATTCTCTCTCTGAAACTCTCTACAACCTCTGGTTCTTTCAGTTTATCCAAGCCCCTTCTCCTTAAATTCCCACTTTTTGGAGTTTCTTCAGTTTTAATCTATAGTTCATAACCAATAGATTGTGGTCAGCGTCCACACCTGCACCTGGAAATGTCTTACAATTTAAAATCTGGTTCCTAAATCTCTGTCTTATCATTATATAATCAATCTGGAACTTCCAGTGACTCCAGGCCTCTTCCATGTACACAACCTTCTTTCATGATTCTTAAACCAAGTGTTAGCTATGATTAAGTTATGCTCTGTGCAAAATTCTACCAGATGGCTTCCTCTTTCATTCCTTGCCCCCATTCTATATTCACCTACTACTTTTCCTTCTCTTCCTTTCCTTACTATCACATTCCAGTCCCCCATGACTATTACATTTTTGTCTCTCTTCACTATCTGAATAAGTTCTTTTATCTCATCATACATTTCTTCAATCTCTTCGTCATCTGCAGAGCTAATTGGCATATAAACTTGTACTACTGTGGTAGGTGTGGGCTTCATGTCTATCTTACCTACAAAAATGCATTTCTTATGCTGTTTGTAGCAGCTTACTCACACTCCTATTTTTTGATTCATTATTAAGCCTACTCCTGCATTACCCCTGTTTCATTTTGTATTTATAACTCTATATTTACCTGAGCAGAAGTCTTGTTCCTCCTGCCACCAAATTTCACTAATTCCCACTATATCTAACTTTAACCTATCCATTTCCCTTTTTAAATTTTCTAACCTACCTGCCCTATTAAGCGATCTGACATTCCACGCTCCGATCCATAGAATGCCAGTTTTGTTTCTCTTGATAACGACATCCTCCTGAGTAGTCCCCACTCAGAGAGTCAAATGGGGGACTGTGTTACAGCCAGAATATTTTACCCAAGAGGACACCATCATCATTTAACCACACAGTAAAGCTGCATGCCCTCAGAAAAAATTACGGCTGTAGTTTCCCCTTGCTTTTAGCTGTTTGCAGTACCAGCACAGCAAGGCCGTTTTGGTTAGTGTTACAAGGCCAGATCAGTCAATCATTCAGACTGTTGGCCTTGCAATTACTGAAAAGGCTTCTGCCCCTCTCCAGGAACCACATGTTTGTTTGGCCTCTCAATGTATATCCCTTCATTGTGGTTACATCTATTGTAAAGCTATCTGTATCGCTGAGGCACGCAAGCTTCCCCAACAACGGCAAGATCCATGGTTCTTGGGGATGGAGGGGATGATTCCAGTGATTAATCATTAATCATATACTAAAAAAATTTATTCAGTTTAGATTTTGTGAAATGTACTACTCTACATTCTTTTATATTAACAGCTTGTTTCCAGTATTTTACCAGCTGATATTTTGTCCTGATGCATCTAGAATTGCTTTACATGTTACAGGATAGCACTTCTGTTTTACAGATAATCATGTCACCTATATAATAAGTGAGAAATGAAGTGCTGCAAATAGTGCTGACTTTTAAAGATCAGCACTTTGGGACTGGTGGGCAACTTATCATTACCTTACTACAGCTAGTCTATTTGGTGCTCATAACATACTAACTCATATATGTTATCAATTAATAATAAGATCAGAACATATGCAACCCGATGTGCCACTGGCTCTTGAGTAAAATACTTTGATGACTACTGGTATAGATAGTAAGTGGTTTGCTCTAAATATCATCTTTGAAATGTGCACTACTTCATAAGAAAAAAAACGAACAGTTCCCTATCATATGCTGATCAGTTGCACTGGAACTCAGTCAGATTTTTGGAGAAAAATGTAATGGTTGCTGCACACCTGCTATTGTCTGCTGAAGCACTGCTATACAACAGAAGAATTGCTTACACTGTGAGTGATCAACAGAGGGCAGGTGGCAAATGGGTGTGCAAATGTTGTAGCTTGAGAGAGGCTGCCTTTAATCTGGTCAAATGTCCATTGCTCCTGTGAGGTCCATACAAGATCTTGCTTGCTGGATATGGGTTCATCTTCCAGACCATTTATCAATAAGGCCTGAATGGCAGTTGAATGAGGTAATTGCTGATGATAAAGTTTGACATTGCAAAAAACTGACATAATTCATGGTATTTTTGTGACAGTAGCAGCTGGTAGATGAGCTCTATGCATTGCTTTGAAATTCATATGCCATCACTGCTTATAAAATGACCTAGGAAAGTAGCTCTGGGTTTCCAAAGGTGACAGTTGTCATTACTGATCACAAGACCAAAATGTTTCAGTGTTTTGAAAATGAATTTGAGATGCTCCTGTGACAGGGTGGAAAATAAGTGCAGTTGAAGAGTTCACACAAATGTGCATATACAAATGTTCGTTAAAAATATTAGTGCAAATTTTGGCTCTCACGTAAGTCTCAGGGGATGATTTCCACACTTGGTGCATTAGTACACTGTTCCACACCTGTGCATTAGTTATAGGTTTTGAAATTAATATTCACTCAGACATGAGTACAGTTTATGCTAGGGAACAAAAATTAGGCAATTATTATAGCAAAATCATTTTTCGTGACACACTCAATCAACTCGAACAGAACCACAAGTCCCACTGTCCTCTTTGTTCTAGCAGTTTTAGTGCGAAATCACAGATCACCACATGTTCACTTACGCTGATGTATACCTCGTAATTCGTACTGCAACAAATAATCGTAGCACTTCCAGTTCACCAAATATATACTTGCATGCTGGCACTATTAAACAATACGCT
Organism: Schistocerca cancellata; assembly: GCF_023864275.1. Classification (NCBI taxonomy): domain Eukaryota; kingdom Metazoa; phylum Arthropoda; class Insecta; order Orthoptera; family Acrididae; genus Schistocerca; species Schistocerca cancellata. Next base: position 339,957,270 of record NC_064626.1, on the reverse strand, counting down.
CTGTCAAAATAAATCGACGCAAAAAAAATTCTTACTCAGACAACCACATGGGCCAGCCACAAGTGGGGCTCGCTCGCCACTCACCAGCCAACTCCCCCACCCACATGCTCACCGATTGTACATCTTATTTACTATGTTACATTAATTTCTAGGGTTATTCTATCACCCGTAAATCAAGTTTCAGTTTTTCGCAAAATTTTGACACTTAGTGCAAATTTGTTTGTTTACATCTGTGCTGCAAAGTTTTAACATAGAACTGCATATAGCACTGTTTTCAGAAGTAATCTATAGCGATCTACACATTGTGCTGCTCAAAAATTTCATATCTATAATAATTAATTAATTATGGGTGATAAATGTTATTAATAATTTGCAAACAATGGAAACTACCACAAGTTAATTGTATAGTATAACTTAACTAGTTTAAAATACATGTGATGTCACCCAAAATATTATATAGTGCTATTCTTCACATCATGAATTTTCTGTTGAATTTTATAAACAATTTCCCATCAAACTTTGTTTATTGCTTTTTATGAGCTTAATTTTTTATGAATCTTAACATACGACTATGGCATTCGATCCGCTATGATGAGACTTTTTAATGAATGCTCGCTCATCTCTGTAACTTGTTATTTACTACGTTTATTAATTTTTCAGTATTCATGATATTAAACAATTCTCAAGTTACTATAACTTTTGCGTTTCATGACTTAAAATAAAGATCGATCTTTCAGAAGGTGCATATTGATGACCACAATCCACTGCCACATTGCTCTTCACTGTAAGTTACATAGTTTTCGCATAATGTGCGAAAAACTAAACAATTCCCCAAGCTGCATGCCACAGGGCTGCCAGGCCATGGGGCTGCCCGGCAGCAGAGGCATCCCGCTGACTCATTTCAAAACTCGAGCGAGCGCACCACACGCTTCCAAGAATGGCCCACCATGTTGCACGCTCACTGTCCACAAAGGAACCCTTACATACTAGACCTATTCATCTAGTAACGAGGGTTTGTACCATCACAATACCCCCACTTGCTAGTGCGTGCACACAGTAAATGTGGTAGGGGGGGGGGGGGGGGGGGGGGGAAGAGTGACTGAACAGTCATGTTAAATTAGTCCTAGAATGTTAACAGTTTACTTGGCAGTCTAGTCAGCAGTGGCATCACCCTAAACTAAGTAAAATTCCCTATTTATTTTGTGCCCAACAAAAAGAAATTTGTAACATATCTGTAAATAATCCCAATCCAAAAAATATCTATTTCCTTAACTATGATTCTAAATTTGTGTCTTCTATGTGTGTGTGTATAGTACAACAGGCCTGGCAAAGCACAGCAAACTCAAAAAAATTTAACAAAATCACAATAATTTTTATCAGTTTTTTTTGACACTTTGTCAGACCAGAAAAAACTTCCTTATTTTGTGTAGCATATTATGCACACCACATTGTTTCCAATCAATCTATCCACTTTGGAACATGTCTCATTTATCAATTTGTTTCACAAACACTATCACTTCTCACTGCCTAAAATGTCTTCCAGGTATGCCACAAACTCATTGTAGTGTCATAATTCTCTACTCTGGTGCTATTTCCTGTCCTCCCACTAGCCAGTTTATGAAGCACTACCAGGGAACACATAAAATCCCCCATGAAAATCTCATATACACGAAAGTTTTCCCCGTTTAACATAGAGTGGTCCCATCCTCATGCAATCCAGAGCCGACACAGCTACGACAGAATTTCAGGGCAAACCATCACTAAGAAACAGGCTAGAGCAACAGCTGGGTAGTTGTGCCCAACAATCTGTTGAATACTAGATTAGAAATGCCCACGTCATTGAGGCAGTACAGCTGGGCGACAAAGCCTCTTAATCAAAATGATACTGATAATGTGGCAGCAGAAACTCAAAAAAAACTTTACTTGATTATTACAGACCATGAATTAAATTCCTGGGTTTGGCAATGTTTCCTCAAAAATGACTTAATCTGCTTTTAAAAATGTCTATTAAAATTGACCTATACAATTTGTTAAAATTATCCACTGTTCATATCATCGAGCCCAGGCTGAGATTACAAGCAGGAAAATGAACTAACTTTAATTTTACAATTCCTAGGCTAATATTCAGTCCACCAACTTGACCCCCACACACCAAAAGAAGTTTGGTGTGTCTACATAGAGAACACAGAGCAAAATATGTTCAAATTAACAATTACACCTCCAAATTTCTCAAACAACATAAAACCTTGTGCATCTGCTTTCTTGCTGACACCAGCACCGATGTCAGCATTATCCCGGCCAAGGACGCAGGCAACATACTTTCACCTACTAACCTTGCTTTGATCGCTGCAAATCATTCCCCTCTTGTGGTCCTTGACTTCATCAAGATGTAGCTGCGTGCATCGCCTGTCCACACCTTTCCTTGGACTTTCCACATAGCTGACATGGATGTACCTGAGATCGGGTTGGACTTTCTACATCATTACAAACTTTCCTCAGACCTGCAGGCCTCTGCGCTCCACATGAGTCTGGTCCTACTGTTCCATGCTCAAATGAGTTCAGCATGACTTTGCTCTCTGCCTCCTAGGCTACGCCACGAGTCTGGTTCTATTGTTCCATGCTCAAACGAATTCAGCACAACTTCACTCTCCACCTCCTTGGCCTCCCATTTGGACAAGATTCGATAGCACTCTTCTGATGCATGCTACATCTGCAGTGCAGAGAATGTTGTGGCAGACTACCTATCCTGCATCTATGTGCTGACCGCACCGTTGAATCTGGAAGAGCTCACCTGACTTCAGGCCAAAGGAAACAATATACAGCAATCAATTTTGGACAAGTTATTGCTCTGTGTCCATCCCTACATCCTACATGGGTTGACAACCCCCAACATTCAATTCCAATACCTGTCCCCCACAGTTAATATCTGGCACATATCTATTTAAAAAATCTGTACTCAGAACCATATTTATACTTAAATTTTGAAGCACCAGGAATGGGTGACTAAACAACTTTCCACCAATGTTTACATCTAACACAGCCTGCTTCCTCACTGGGTTGCTGTAATTACCAGTAGCATTTTTTATTCTAACCCCTGTGACTGGGAATTCTACCATTTTGTCATTACTAATATAATAGTAGAAACTCTCTGCTATCCCACTACCTGTGCCCACCAAGGCTTCGTCACTGACCTTACCTATCTGAGCTTTAACTATTGGTTGCACCTTCCTAAAATTTTCCTGCTTGAGCTCTACTTCTGCTAAGAGATCCTCCTCCACTTCATTAGCACAGTACTTTTCTGTAGTGCATAACTGCTTCCCATTGAATGATTCTATGTCATTATCCCCTTCAAATATTACTTCAAAAGCATCTTTGTGTTCTTTACTTTCTAAGCCCAACCATCCTAATTTTCTGGCAAAACTAAACTTCTCCTTCTCCCATAGCTTTGGTCCCAACTTCTGTATACACTTAGAAAAATCCACCCAATCACTTGCATCATTATCACATTCACTCTTTCCCATCCAACCAGTATTCCAATCAGCCGCTTCCATACCCCCATACCGATCATCCTCATACAGTACATAATTATTCACCTTTCCAACATCATCTCCCTCATCACACACTAATTTTCCACAATCTGTAACCCTGCAGTAACTCTCCACAGCACACCCTACCATTTCATGTACAAAATCCCCCATTAAACCATCGAACTCCTTATCCCCATCAAATATTTTCCTGGGTACATCATAATATGCTTCATCCTCAACATTTAACTGCTTTAAACTGTTCACATAATTATATTTCCCTACTGTCCAATTTTCTGGAGTATATTTTTGCAACCATTTTGCCCTTGCTACCCAATCATTTAAGCTCAATTCAGATTCCCCCTTAGTTCTCCACTGTTCATCATTCTTAGTTTGCTGTTTAACCCCATGCACATACACACTAGCACAATTTGTTTCATCATGTTTCATGGATTCAGATACAGCTTTCCCCACCAAAACATCACTTGCATTACCATCCTGCACTTTACAAACACTTTCACCAGACATCTCAGAACCAGCCCCTTCTGGCTGCTCACAGCTAACCGCATAAATTTCAGCAGATACACTCTCTGGTACATATTCATTTATCACTACATCAACAATAGGCACTATGGCCCCAAAATAATTACCATAATCTACAAAGCCATTAGTTTCAGGTTCCGTGGCCCTCTCAGAATTAACATTATCATCCACTGTATCTGCTTCCATTACACACAACTCAACAAATTTCTTACTATTACTTTCACACACACTTTGGTCATCACAACATCCATCTATACCTTCAGACAGTGCTTTAGTCCCTGACCTGTTAATAATGCTTACCAAACCAATACTATCTTTCTCAGAATTCACATCCCCAAACTCTTTACAAAAAAACATTCTCTGCATTGATTTCTTCCATTTGGGCCTTTAAGCCCCTAACATTCTTCCTCTTAAAAGCTCTCCTTTTGCCATGCTCCATGCACCAGCTCCCCAATACATTTTCATCATTTAAAATGGCCTCCATACCACAAATTCTTTCCTCTCTCCTACTTTTATCATTATTGTCATACTCCCTTTTAGAATAACCACCCCTAGTCTGATTATAATTATTATGGTTCCATATCTTGGCCCTATTGTTTGCAACTTGTCTTGTCCCAAAGTGGACTCCATTTCAGACACCTCCTAGTTTAAAGTCTCCCTCTTCTAGGTCCATTACACAGCATTGGCCTTGGTTCATTTCTTACATCATTGCCCCTAAAATCCCTTTGACTGTGGCTCTCCTCATTATATCTTCCACCATTTCCTCTCCAATGTTCATTTATATTTCTGTCCCCATGATGGTTCTGATGATTATTTCCCTGATTCCTATTTCTGTGACCATTTTGATGATTGTCACCCCAATTCATATTTCTTCTCTCCCCCAGATCGCTATGGTTATTCCACGGATTGTTTCCCTTTGAGCCAGGCCTATAGCACGTAGCCTGCTCTATCCTCTCAACAAAGTCTAAAAACTTCTCCACAGAATCAATGTACGAGTTCTCATCTGTTAATAGACTTTTGCTCTAGAAAGCAAAAGTCGAACTCAGATTTTGAACTAAATTCAAAATTGCATAACATTTGTAGGGGCATATTGGGATATGAACCATAGTTTATTGGTTGTGAAATGCAGATTAAAACTAAAAATTTAGAAAAAAATAAGGGAAATTAAGAATGTGACATCTGGATAAATTGAAGCATAAGAAGTTTTTGAGAGTTTTAAAGAATGGATCAGAAAACAACTGACTAAAACAGGGGAAATGAATACAACAGAAGATGAATTGGTAGGTTTGAGATATGACATGTTTCTGGAATAAAAATTGTTGGCACTACTGGTAAGTGATCAGAGAGTGTGAAACAAGAGGTACTATTAACTGTGGAATTGGCAAGACAGCTGTTGGAGTGCAGTTTGTTGGTGATTCGAAATCTCATCATTGATGTAATATTTGTAACTAAATTCTTGTGCAAATAGCAAGTAGGGTGTTCAACATTCTGTGTTGGATTCATTATGTGGGGATAATGCTTACCCCAGCTGTGTCTTATTTTTCATGTTTCCTGAGACAGTCAAACTCTTCTCCTAACCTATCTGTTGTTAATAAGTGAATCAGAAACATTCTTTCTTTGACTTTAACATAATTTTGTAAAGCAGGATACTTTTAAGAATTTCTATCAAAGAGGTAAGGTAAACAGACAATGAAAGGCGTCAGCATATGTTAGGAATAATTAACATCTGAAGTAATCAGATCATGTGTGAAATTAGTATAATTCAGTGCAGCAGCAGAGGCAATATGCAGTAGAGTACATCTGAATTTTGAACTAGGCAACACTGGGTACTGTTTATATTATGCAATTCACGACACTGCAGCTGGGAATGAGAGATTAACAGAAAGAGAAATATTTTAGTGAGGTACAAGTAATATAATGCTGCATCATTGGATCTATACATTATCTGAAAACTTCTGTTTGTGTTCTAAGAAATTACGAGCTTAAAGTGGTGGCACTGGAACAGAGAAAAGTAATTTACTAATTAACTGATAATGGTGGAGCAAGAGTTATGTGAATATTCTGACATATCACCTATTTGGTAACATTTTCTGAGGATTTAATTTTCTGTTGGAATGAAAGTAGTACTCAGAGTGGAGAAATAGGGCTATGAATTAGTACAACTTTCATCCCCTTAATTTTGATTTGAATAGTAATTAAGTTATGTGATGGTGACTATTTTTTTCATAAAGGTAATGATTAGTAAATCTATGCTACATCACATCTTGAGTTTTTGCTATTTTGCAAATGGGAAAGAAAAAAAAGTCTTTCAAGTTTAACAAGTTTCAGACACTTATGACTTAGAGTAAAGTATTGTAGTGTGATGTGCACTAGATTTTAAATTCCTTCTAGTCTACACCTTTCATACTATAGTCAATTTTAGTGCTAGTTATTGTAATGTTATGAGAAATATGTAGTGTATCTATGTATGAATTAATGACTATAATTTTTAGTGTGAAACATTATTTTCTTACACTTAAGTTAGAAGTAAAAGTTAAGTGTACTAAAGAAGTGTATTTTGTCTAATTTTTTCATGTACAGTGACGGAGGAAAACCACCTCCAGGGGAACTGATAGCAGTGCATTTCCTTGTTAACTGCCACTTGGACCTGTTGAAGGCATGGACATCTTGGTGAGAAAGTGTGTAAAAGGTCATTAAAAGTGTGAAAGTGCTTCTAAAATATACTAAATATAAAGCAAGTGAAATTTTCTGTCTAAAAATGAACTGCAATGCGCAGTGTACTTTAACTTTTTTGGTACCTGTGAGGATTAATTTTTATTTAAGCAAGACATGACTTGTACAAAGTGATGTGTATTTTAAAATGTATTTTTTATTTACCCAAAAAGGACACCACTTCTGATGAAGATGACTAATTGTGAATATTTTGTGCAAACGTACAATACACTGTATGTAAATATTTTGTATGGGGATTTTCATATGGCCAATTCATATAAGTATAAATTTGAAAACATATACATACTGCAGTTTTTGATGAGATTTCTTATGTAATTTTTTGTGTGTGGATTTTTAACCCACTGCCTGGGTTCACTTGCAGTCATTGAATTAATACTATTTGCAATACTTACCTGGATAATTCAGTGCGGGGGTGATGTGACAAAGCAAGCTGGGATATTTTTACTGTCCCTCTTGTTTTGCCATTGGCCTTCTTATATTCATTTTCTCATTTTTCACTAATTACTATGAACATATGTGAATATAACCTGCATTTCCATAAAAGAGAAAGGTTGACCCTCAGTTTTAAAGGATAGAACACCAGATTTAATTTTGTGCTTAGTTTTATGTATGTAATTGATTTTCTAATTTATTTCAACTATTCCTAGTTAGTAATTTTTGTATTAGGGTGAAATCAGTAATTGTTTTGTAATTTAAATTCTACTGTTGACATATAAACAAATATAAATTCTGTACTAATTATTAACATTTGGAGGAACAACCACCAGTATTCTTAAATAATCTATTTGGATCTATATGAAAAACTGTTAGCAAAGCCAGCCCTTAATTAATTCCAAAGTGATTAACAACTTTGTCAAAAGTATTGTTTGCATAATGATATATGTTAATTTCATCATTTAAACAAATAATTTGGCTTAACACTTGTAGTAGGAGAAACTGTCAAAAAGAAGGAAGTGTGGTGTCTCTGGCACAGAGCACCCTATCCTTGATGTTGATCTCTTTGAAGTTCCGCCCGTGTCAGTTTCCGGGTCAGCCCCCCCCGCCCCCCATGGCTATGCCAAACCGCCTTCCGCCCACTGTTGCAACAGCACCAGCAATTACACCCATGCTGTGTTCTTTATTGGGCTTGCAATTTGGACACACCATACCGACTTTTGCACCTGCACACTCCACACCATGTGCTGCATGCGGCCACCACCCCACGCAGATCTCGGACATCTCACAGTTCACCGCTACGGCACTCCTGGTGTTGGAGGAGTCCTGCCCTGCTAGCACAGATCTCCGTCTGCCGGTGCTGCCTCAACATGTGTTACCTGGTAGGTTTCCCATGCTACGTGCTTTGCAAAAAGATAACCTAAAGACTTGGTTTACCTTAGTGGATCACCTACTGGACATCCACGGCATTTCAAATGACGACGTCCATTTTGTCTGCCTGGTGAGCCACCTCCACGTTCATATGGACCTCATCAGTGACTTGTTTCTCTCAGCACCTGCCTGGCCCAAATATTCAATATCGAAAGCACTGCTTATTGAGCACCTTTCCTGCTGTTCGGTGGAAGCTATCGATCAAATTATGCATGAGGAGCACCTCGACGACCGCAACACTTCGCAGCTTAGGCGGCACCTATGTGCATTAATAAACGATCAAATATTACCTGACACCGCACTTTGGACGTTTTGGATGGTCAAGATGGCTTCAGAACTGCAACTTCATCTACTGTCTCATGTTGCCAACCCACTAGAGGTTTGTTTACACATGGCGGATCAGGCATACGCTATCATTCGTCACCGACACCACCTGTCACAAACAACATCTCCACCACCCTCAGTTGTCTTGCCTGCACCTCTGGTTCCGCACCTTGCCAGCAGAGGCCAATGTGATCACCTCAGTGCCTCAGCTGCCAGTCAGGAGCTCCCATTAGGGGCCTACAGTGGGTACTGTCAGCAGGCTCGCGACAGCTGCCAACCTCACCCTATCAACAGTTTGATCAGCTACCAGACCTGACACAGTCAGCTGCGGCCCCCTCCCACACCACACCACCCCACCTGCAGGCTGTGCTGGTTCCATGCTAATTACGGGGATGCCACCATAACTGCCATGCGCTTTGGACCTACCCAAACGAGACCAGCAGGCACGTCCCGCCACATTCCTTCATGGCCTCTACCGCCGATGCTGTAATACTCTATTCAGTGATGTGATGCCTCTATGCCACAGACATGTCAATGGGCATCCGCTTTCTTGCTGACACCAGTGCTGATGTCAGCGTTATCCCGGCCAAGCACGCAGGCAACATACTTTCACCTGCTAACCTTGCTTTGATCACTGCAAATCATTCCCCTCTTGTGGTCCTTGGCTTCATCAAGACGTCGTTTCATGCATCACCTGTCCACACCTTTCCTTGGACTTTCCACATAGCTGACATGGATGTACCTGAGATCGGGTTAGACTTTCTACACCATTACGAACTTTCCTCAGACCTGCAGGCCGCTGCGCTCCACATGAGTCTGGTCCTACTGTTCCATGCTCAAACAAGTTCAGCACGACTTTGCTCTCTGCCTCCTTGGCTACGCCACGAGTCTGGTCCTATTCTTCCATGCTCAAACGAATTCAGCATGACTTCACTTTCCACCTCCTTGGCCTCCCATTTGGACTAGATTCGACAGCACTCTTCTGATGCATGCTACATCTGTGGTGCAGAGAATGTTGTGGCAGACTACCTATCCTGCATCTATGTGCTGACCGCACCGTTGAATCTGGAAGAGCTCACCTGACTTCAGGCCAAAGACGACAATATATAGCAATCAATTTTGGACAAGTTATTGCTCTGTGTCCATCCCTACATCCTACATGGGTTGAGAACCCTGGTCATTTGCGACATCTCTACGGGCACCCCCTGGTGCCTACTGCTCATTGGCATGGGGGTCTTTACTGCTTTGCATGGCTTGGCCCATCTGGGAATGTGAGCCATGATGAGACTGGTTACTGAGCACTTATGTGCCACGGCGGCTTATGGTCCGAGGTCCTAACTTGGGTCCTGCTGGGCGTCGGATCATTACATAAAGAATACTTGGACACATCCCTCGCTGAGATTGTATATGGTAAGCCCCTCCTCCTTCCAGCAGAGTTCGTGGAGGACTCAGTGTCGCCCAGTACTATGAGCCTTCTGGCTGTGGTTGAATAGGTTCGTGAGCATGTTGCAAGCCACTGCCTTCCCTGCCATGCCCTCATTCCACCCTGCCTGTGTTCATCTCCAAAGACCTTGCATCTTGTGAAGCTGCATGATGACTCTGTGCGAGCGGCCTTGCACCCACCTTATTCGGGTCCTCATGACCACAGACGGTGTCTGTTAATTGCACGGTCACTCTCTGACCTGGCTTCCGATGTGCCGTCCTTGCTGCCGCTCCACCTCCCAACTCCATCTTCGACCGACACCTCTCTGCCTATGCAGCAGTTGGCGGCACAGGACTCTTGCAGCAAAGTTTCCAACGTGCCTACTTATCACTTTATCATGCCAGCTGCCATCTACAACCACTGCGCTGGCACAATGACTACGACTTTAAGTGATGAAGATTCCTTCTACCATGCTCCGGGGTGGGGGGCTCTGTGATGTCTCTGGCGCTGAGTGTGCTATCTTTGACTCTGATCTCTTTGAAGTACTTTGTTCTATGTCTCTCTCAGCATGCAACTTGTGTACTGCCACATTTTGTTCTTCTTGCTTCGTGTTTAATAAATGCATTTATGACATTTAAAGTGGGTTATTACCAATCAGCATTACGTGATAACCACAATGGTGACCCCAACATCATTGTCGTGTGATTGCGAATTATTTTGTGCCTGTTTACATCATTAACGGACTTCATGTACCAGCCCACATTGTTCCGACCACAAAGGATCTACCAGTGTTTTTCAGTGCTAGTGCCATGCACCGTATTAACTGTGCTTGCAAACATGAGTGGTCAAGTGTACCTAATGTGAGTTTGGTTTAAAGTGAACAATTATTTACGGCCAGCCATCCCAGCAGCCACCTAACCTTAACCGCTCAATATGGACATTGGCATCTAGCACGGCAGCACAACAACAGCCACAACATGGACAGTGCACGCCACCTAATGACAATGTTGACAACCTTCCAGTTAAAAACATTGTGGTTCATCATTCATGTATGTCGTTACGTTCAGAATGGTTTGATATGCCAACGAAGTCCCATAACTGTGAATTGAACACTTCTATGCACGGGGTAGCACATTCTAATATGCTTAGTGTCACAGCCCCCCTCCCCCCATGCCATCTCAATGATCATCACACCGTGGTTACACCACGACCTCCTTTTGCCCGCTTTCAAAACGGTGAACGGCGCCAGCCATTCCACCCACACCAGTTACTGGGTCCACTGCCCTGTGGCTCCAGCACAATGTTCAACTATTCCACTTCGTTTTTGAAGAATACACATTTCATTCTATTACACATATCTAAGTTCCTCATGTGCTTATCATATTTGTTGCAGTGACAGTTATAGCATCACAATAATTGGCACACCTATGTGTGGCACTTGTGATTTGTTTCAGGAATTGCTTTTTTGTAATTGGAGCCAAATGGTAGTCTGGTGCTTGAACCATAAAAAAGAAAGCAGAAGGAAGATTAGGATTTAACATTCCATCAACATCAAGGTCATTAAAGATGGGCACAAGCTCAAATTTTTTCAGGGATGGAGAACAAAATTGACCACGATATTTCAAATGAACCATTTACCTGGAGTAATTTAGAGAAATCATAGAAAATCAAAATGTGGGTGGCCATACGTATGTTTTAACTGTCACCCTCCAAATGCATGACCAGTGTGGTAAGCACTGCCCCCTCCCCTCCCCCCTCATTTGGCAGTCCTAGAATTCAGACTACCATTAAGATACATGAGAGTGTACCACTGTGAGATTTTTGAATCTATCATATGTTTTGCATCTAGCACATAAGTATATAAACTGAGCCTAGCGGTAAACAAAACTACTGTTCGCCGCACGCAGAGAGGGGGGCCGCTGAGATCGTCAGGCGCCTTTAAAACTACATCACTGGATGCCCTATCTGTGGTCTTGGGCTTCTTTCTGATCAAAATAACTATTAAATAAGGTGCCACAGCATACTCATTAAAGAAGGGCAGTAGAGATCAGGTAAGGGCTATAATAGGAGAAGACATTCAAGACAAATTACACTTAAAAAATTTACGCCTAGATACTTGGCAGAGAGACTGCGATATGAGTGAAAAGGGCTGCAGGGTCCATGACTTCTTCCCAAACATCAGGAAGAGACTTCAAATGACATACATAGATCCGGGTCAAGACATTACACATTTTTTGACTGGACATGGGCTTAACCCAACACATGTACACTGCATGAATCTCTGGGAAAGTGAGACATGCATGTGTGGAGACACTGAGACCCCAGAACAGACACATGAATCTCAGGGGAAGTGAGACATGCATGTGTGGAGACACCGAGACCCCAGAACAGACAATTCTCTCTTGCATGCAATACACACATGTATGACAATCAGATTTGAGACATTTCAATATTTACAGTTCCATTGGGGACCCAGTCACATAGAATTAAATAGCACAGCAGACAATATCTCAAGACAATTACAAGTAGAGTATAACAGAGGGAGACCATGGAGACAAAGACAGAGAACTTATAGCAGCAGAACTGAGGATTTTGATGATGATATTACTGATAATGACACAGAGACAGAATTGGATAATATAACCGATTCACATATATAACACATTATAGAACAACTAGGTTCAAGGCTATGTAATGAACTGTAATAAGAAAATGTAATTAACGCAAAATTTTGTAAAAGTATAAAATGATAACATTAGAGTAGATTTAGATGTAGAAATAGGGTAGAAAACTGCTGGTGAGAGGGCCATAGCTCAATGATATCATTCTGAGCACTGCCCCTCACACCAGCACTATCACTGTATCAAGGTGACAGTATATGCTTATAGACATAGACATAGGAGATGGATACATAAAATGTGAAAATTAGTATATAGGATGAGGCCAAAAGCAGTAAGGCTTAAGGAAAATTCTGAATCTTTCCTCTCGTGGCCTTGTTGGTGAAGGGATTTTCAGTAAATATATTTCTTTTTTTTCTGTTTTTCTTTTCTATAACAGGCATTCTTTATATTATAATAATGATAGATTTTTGTATTATTATTCAGTATAACATGTATGTCTTTTTTTCTTTTCTAATTATTAAAATGCTGCTCAGTAATTGCAAAAACTGCCAGACACTGCAAATGGTCTGCCTCCATGGGGCAGGACACAGGAAATGGCACATCAGTCACTCAAGCAGATAAGTGAATTAGATTAGTGTGTGCAGCTATGTGTGGATGTACTTTCATTACTGTGTGGACTTCCCTTTTACTTGGTCTAGAGTGACTGATGTGATGGCTAAGAGACCAACTGCAGTATTTCAAAAGAGACCAACTGCAGTATTTCACAGCCCGCTATATTGTAAAGGCAGTGGGCTTAGATGGAGTATTAGCCAGCTGGCAGGCCAGCCTCATTAACAAGAAGACTTCAACGAAGAGTACTATTAAGGTAACCATGTGTACTGCACTGTACCAAATGATGCTTTGTTAGTAATTGTAGGAATATGCCCACTGGACTAGGAAATTAGGAAAAGAAGAACCTTTTACTTGATAAGGAAAGGCAATCAAATATAAGTACAAAGGGTGCTTTGAACTGAGGCCAATTCGAAAAAGGTAAAGAAAGATCAAGTATTACAACTGTGACAAAGTGAATGGGACACTAAAGGCAGATGCAGGAGAACATATGAGTTTCTCCCTTACATCAGGGAGAGATTAAAAATGAGATTTCTTAACTTGCTGAACCAATTGATGCATTATCTGGCCGGTCATGGCCCATACGATACGTTCCTATGCTAAATCAAAAGACAGACATATGATAGCTGTGCTTGCAGCAGTGTGGGCACATCAGGACACACATTGTGGAACTGTGCACTCAATGAAGATGTGGCGGGTAACAGACATCATGTATTAAGGATGTGGGATACCAAAGCAACACTAAGGAGTGAGTCAATCTGGCATATCTTGGTTGATACTGCAGTCACAGTATCCAGGATGGCCAAGGAAGACTTCACAAGGCATTGAACCATGTTAGGTTAGGTTAGTGTTTTTTAACGTCCCGTCGACAACGAGGTCATTAGAGACAGAGCGCAAGCTTGGTTTAGGGAAGGATGGGGAAGGAAATCGGCCGTGCCCTTTCAAAGGAACCATCCCGGCATTTGCCTGAAACGATTTAGGGAAATCACTTGAACCATGTGTCAGCATGCTGCCATCCAAGCTAGACAAATTCTTTGTAGATGGAGAGAAGATAACTGAGGTTGGCAATCACTGAATGAAATCTCTGTATGTCAATCTTTATACAAAAATCAAACAATGGAAAATCCAGGATGGAATCTAACAATATTATGGAAGGAAAGTTCCCACTCACCATATAGTGGAGATGATGAGTTGTGATGGGCACAACGAAAATATTCACCAATTATAGCTTTTGGCCATTAAGGCCTTTGTCAGCAATAGACACACATACACATACACTCACACAACTGGAACTTGGACACACATCTGCAGTCTCAGGTAACAGTGTGGTTTCAGTTATCTGACACTGCAGACATGTGTGCAAGTTGCATTTGTGTGAGTGTGTGTGTATGTGTGTCTATTGCTGACAAAGGCCTTAATGGCTGAAAGCTACACTCCTGGAAATTGAAATAAGAACACCGTGAATTCATTGTCCCAGGAAGGGGAAACTTTATTGACACATTCCTGGGGTCAGATACATCACATGATCACACTGACAGAACCACAGGCACATAGACACAGGCAACAGAGCATGCACAATGTCGGCACTAGTACAGTGTATATCCACCTTTCGCAGCAATGCAGGCTGCTATTCTCCCATGGAGACGATCGTAGAGATGCTGGATGTAGTCCTGTGGAACGGCTTGCCATGCCATTTCCACCTGGCACCTCAGTTGGACCAGCGTTCGTGCTGGACGTGCAGACCGCGTGAGACGACGCTTCATCCAGTCCCAAACATGCTCAATGGGGGACAGATCTGGAGATCTTGTGGGCCAGGGTAGTTGACTTACACCTTCTAGAGCACGTTGGGTGGCACGGGATACATGCGGACGTGCATTGTCCTGTTGGAACAGCAAGTTCCCTTGCCGGTCTAGGAATGGTAGAACGATGGGTTCGATGACGGTTTGGATGTACCGTGCACTATTCAGTGTCCCCTCGACGATCACCAGTGGTGTACAGCCAGTGTAGGAGATCGCTCCCCACACCATGATGCCGGGTGTTGGCCCTGTGTGCCTCGGTCGTATGCAGTCCTGATTGTGGCGCTCATCTGCACGGCGCCAAACACGCATACGACCATCATTGGCACCAAGGCAGAAGCGACTCTCATCGCTGAAGACGACACGTCTCCATTCGTCCCTCCATTCACGCCTGTCGCGACACCACTGGAGGCAGGCTGCACGATGTTGGGGTGTGAGCGGAAGATGGCCTAACGGTGTGTGGGACCGTAGCCCAGCTTCATGGAGACGGTTGCGAATGGTCCTCGCCGATACCCCAGGAGCAACAGTGTCCCTAATTTGCTGGGAAGTGGCGGTGCGGTCCCCTACGGCACTGCATAGGATCCTACGGTCTTGGCGTGCATCCGTGCTTTGCTGCGGTCCGGTCCCAGGTCGACAGGCACGTGCACCTTCCGCCGACCACTGGCGACAACATCGATGTACTGTGGAGACCTCACGCCCCACATGTTGAGCAATTCGGCGGTACGTCCACCCAGCCTCCCGCATGCCCACTATACGCCCTCGCTCAAAGTCCGTCAACTGCACATACGGTTCACGTCCATGCTGTCGCGGCATGCTACCAGTGTTAAAGACTGCGATGGAGCTCCGTATGCCACGGCAAACTGGCTGACACTGACGGCGGCGGTGCACAAATGCTGCGCAGCTAGCGCCATTCGACGGCCAACACCGCGGTTCCTGGTGTGTCCGCTGTGCCGTGCGTGTGATCATTGCTTGTACAGCCCTCTCGCAGTGTCCGGAGCAAGTATGGTGGGTCTGACACACCGGTGTCAATGTGTTCTTTTTTCCATTTCCAGGAGTGTATAATTGGTGAATCTTTTCGTTGTCCCTATCACAACTCAGCATCTCCGCTATATGGTGAGTAGCAACTTCTGTCTTTATACAGATGATTCTGGGACCTTGGCTCTTCAGTACAGAGTGTTCAATCAAATCTCCTTTCAGCCATCTAAATTTTCAGTTGTTATTTTAATCTGAGCAACCAGTTTTGGCACTACATTATGCCATCTTCAGGGTCCCTGACCGACATGTAGGAAGATTTCCATCTCTGGTCCAGTCAACAGTTGGCAAGTGATGATCGAAGCGATCACGGTGTCAAAGATCTATGGATACCAGTCACTGAATGCTAGCCCCTATTTTGACTGGACCAGAGGGGGGACATGTTCGTCAGAGGGCCTGAAGATGGTGTAATGTAGAACCAAAACTGGTTGTTCAAATTAAAATAACAGCTAGAAAGTTAGATGTCTGATAGGTGTTTTGATTCAATTGAATGAAATAGTTTCCCAAGAATCTACATTGCACTGGTGCAAGTGATCAAGGAAGTGCGGGCTTTTAATATGTAACAGTGGAGGGTGGAATTGATTGCTATAGTGCAAATGCTGCTGACCTGCTGCCCAACACCCAAGGAATCCAGCAACAATAGCTGAGGTAGTATGAGGGCAAACCCAGTAGCCAAAATAACAATCTACAAGTTAAAGGCAACCAAATAAATGGACAACCAGAGAACAGATTCTGTAGGGCTTATAGTAATACTAGTAGTTGTGTTGATTTATTGTAGTTTAGTACTAATAGAAGAAGTTATGGTAGTAAAAAACTTCAGTATCATAAATAAATAGTTAATAGACGGATTTATTGCTATCCAAAGAAATGTGATTTGTATGGCCTACTCTAGCTTTTCATATAATAGCTGTAATCACGAAGAATAAACAGATAAATAAATAGTACTGACAACTCTCATTTTCTTGGATTCTTCATCCAATTTCAACTGGATATATATATCTGATAAATGCATTTTTAAAATCATTTTCTTTTTATGATTTTTTGGAAGAACTCCTCAGGCACTGAAATCAAACACTGATCTATTTCCAGCTGTGGATTTACAGTCAGCTTAAAATCTCCACAGATCCACTGGCTTTCATGCAGCCATAACTGACTGGACTTGTTTTAAATATTTATTTTTCGATCAGCTGTTCAGTTTCTACTTCAGTTTTGTCCAACATGGCAAATGGTAATACTCTGAGTTTGAAAAATTTTGGTGTGGCTCCTGTCTTCAATTTCAGAACTATTTTTCTGGTTTTATAGGTACCTAACCAAGCTAGAAAAGAGATTCATGATCCTGACATATTTTCTCCTTAATTTCTTTAAGGCTTTGATCTACAAAGTTTACACTAAGTGACTCATTTTCATTTATATTCAATTTTCAGGCATCAAGCTGGTTCATGCCAAAGAGACTGGCTGTTTTTAACAAATTAACAATTAATGGAAGAATTTTGATTGTCCTATTGTATTTGAGCATGGCCATTATTTTTCTCTTTAGGTCACAGAAGGCCAAGAATTATGCACATGAACAGTGCCCTCACTCATGCGCAGAGTTCTGTGGCCAGGCTTCACACTTCCCCCACTATCACGCCATGCTATCTGAAAGGGAAGGGGAGAAAACTGTGAATAAGTCACATTTAGATGGCAATGCAATCGCACAGGAAACACTGAACATCTTCCATGCAGCTTGGTTTCATATTTCATAACAACACAGAGCAAAAATAAATAAAATTAATAAAAAAAAAAAAATAGCACTAAATTTCAAAAATTTAGTCTTAATTATTTTTGGCACACTGAAGATATAATAAACTTTATATTTGGTACAAATTGTTGGCATACAGACAGACGCAGACAATGTCAAAGACTTTTATCATTTTGGTTGCTACATATTCGTGGGTTGATTAGTTCCAAAATTGAAAAAAGGCTTTCATGCACATATGTTGATCAAAACATTCTATAACATTTTTAACCTCATTATGGAGAAATGGGTACCCTTCCTGAAGAAAAAAAAAAACATAGAAACCCTGTGCACTTTTATTATAAAAGAATTCATCTTTTAAACAGGAACTGCACAACAGATCGATTGGTCTCATCTACACAGCACAGTGGTGTCTTCAATTGAAATGAAAGTCTTGAAAACAGCTCAGAAACAGATGTAAGACTGGCAGTGACCTCAGTAGGTTTAGAACACTATTCTTGTAATTGTTTCAATGGTACAACGAATTCTTCAAAATTCACATTTTGTTTAATGCCAGTGAGCTCAAGGAAAGGGATGGCTTTTTGCCAGAAGTTGCCCCTTTAACAATGCAATTTTCTTTTAAAATGCAGTCCCACTGAATCGGAAATAAGTTGTTACTCACCTTGCAATATATTAATGTGGGCAGCAATCAGTCAAATCCACTTACAGTGAGAGGTCTGCAAGCTGTTCAAGATGTTTTAATTTTCAATCCTGCTTTCCTTTTCCCTTCATAAACTAAACAATAGTGTGTCTTAAATTGGAAAATCATTTTAGCCATCCCCTTGACATAACCACTATTCTTTAGAGTAATATACAACATCACTATACTCTTCATTCAGTTCCATCAAAAAACTATTGCAACTGATATCTAATAATACATGTGACTTCAGAAAACTAACAATTCACATTGACAATTCCATCATGTGCTCTATGCCTGCTAATTTAGCACAAAAAGCTTATTAATGTACAGAACAATGAATCCCTTACAAATAATCTATTGTTGTAAATTAAATCTTTGAATTCTCTCTTCATGGCATTGCAGTGTTGTATTGCATTGCTAAATGAAATGTCATGCTATATCGAGTAGTTTTGAAAAGGACTGTGCAAGGCTGAGACATGTCAAAAAAGCTCGAGTCTCCTACAACATTCATGAAGTTTTGCATGCTATGGATAACCAAATCTTCAGGTCAATCTGGGCTCCATCAAATGTTATTAGAGTAGAGTTTGAATAAAGGTATTCTGGTGAGCTCAGAAATTTATAGGTGTCTAGGTTCATAAGTGACCAAGCTGTACCAGTATAAAGTAGGAATTTAATTGCACCATCAGCCAGTCACTAATTTCCAGTTGTGAAAGAAAGAGGGAATTGTATTGTTGCTAATACAATTCAAGATCCTGCATTAGTTGCACACTACAAAAACTATTCAAAATTACTAAGAAAAGCTATTAAAAATCAAGGATAATGCACATTATGCCAGAAATCAGTAATGCTGACAACAGACTTAAGGCTATATGGAATGTAGTAAAATGAACACAGCACAACACATCACAAACAGAACAACATTACTATTAGTTTAAGTGGAAGGGCTATAAATGACCAGTCACAAGTAGCAGATGTGTTTAATAATCATACCTTAAATATAACAGGAAATTTAGGAACAAACAGTTCAAGGGAAAAATAAAAGGAATATGTTAAACACATACCAACTTACGTAGAATTCAAGAATATGGATGTCTCATCCAATTTTCCTTCTGATATTATGAAAATTATATATTCTCTCAAAAATGAAAGCTCATCTGGATATGATGGGGCCTTCAACAGAGTACTAAAGATTTGTTCTCATATAATTTACCCACTCTTATCTGAAATACGTAATGAATCACTAACTCAAGGCATTTTTCTGGAGAGACTGCTGTATGTCATTGTCAAACACCATTTTAAGAAAGATGATAGAAGAGATGTCAATAACTACTGATGTGTTTCACTGCTGATGTTTGCCAAAATTATTGAGGCAATTTATATTAGAGTAGTATCTCACCTGAGTAATAATAACATCCTTAAAAAAAATCACAGTTTGGATTTCAAATGAGTTGGTCTATTGCAGTGATTCCCAACCTTTAATAGATTTGGATTGGATTGTTTGGGGGAAGAGACCAAACAGCGAGGTCATCGGTCTCATCAGATTAGGGAAGGATGGGGTAGGAAGTCGGCCATGCCCTTTCAAAGGAACCATCCCAGCATTTGCCTGGAACGATTTAGGGAAATCACGGAAAACCTAAATCAGGATGGCCGGACACAGGATTGAACCATCGACCTTTAATAGACAATTACCAATAAGTGTAATTGGATATTAGGCAGTGACCCCCCTCCTCCTACCCCATGCAGCCACCTTACCTGAAGCCCTATGGGCAATGCTAGTGCCACTGTGGACAACAGCATACTGTAGCCAGCAAGAAGAGTTTAAAAGTGCATTTTACACTTTCACACAAACTCCACACCATTGGCAACTTTAGCGCCTAACTAAACTTTAGAATAAAAAGAATATTCTTTGAACACTTTTATCTCTAAACTGACAAAGTTTCATTAGTTTTCTATGTTTCATTAAGCCACCAAGTAATGAGTCAATGAGACTGCCTGTGTCTAACAACCGCTTTTATATTTGAAGGTTTATTTATTTTCTGTGTGTGTGTGTGTGTAAATGTATGTGGTGAGTGTGTGTGCGTGTGTGTGTGTGTGTGTGTGTGTGTGTGTGTGTGTGTGTGTGTGTGTGAGTGTGTGTGTTTTTAAAATGAATGATGAAGCAATTCCTGGTGTATTGTGACTGCTGCTACAACTCCTTCTCCGATAAGAAAGCTATCTATCCACAGTGTGGGTAGACTTGTTACAAAACATGCTTCCTCTGCATTGTTCCTCTCCCTAGTGGCAATTCCGTGCGGTTAAAGGCGCTTCAGTCTGGAACCGCGTGACCGCTATGGTCGCAGGTTCGAATCCTGTCTCGGGCATGGATGTGTGTGATGTTCTTAGGTTAGTTAGGTTTAATTAGTTCTAAGTTCTAGGTGACTGATGACTTCAGAAGTTAAGTCGCATAGTGCTCAGAGCCATTTGAACCATTTGAACCTAGTGGCAATTACCTCATCTACAACCCCATTTAAAATCAACCAGGTGTTTGTAAATCACCTGATCACTGGAAATTTTTGTGGTAAGTTCCTATGGGACCAAACACCTGATCACTGGACTCTTTACTTCTGCACTAGCAGAAAAGGAAGGACTTCAGAGTGTTAATGCATTGTGTTTGGCCACAATAATAATAATAATAATAATAATAATAATAATAATACTGTGTACAACATTATAGTAGCCTCTACGTAGTTACTCTTACTGTCACTGGGAACTGTTGCTCTACTGAGAATGCTGTTTACATGTCCATTCAAAATAATTTTACAAACATTAAATAATAAAATATCACTTGTTGGCATTTTCTGCAAAGTATCTCAGGCATCTGACTGTGTTTATCACAGTGTTCTTTACCTCAATTGAAAAATTGTACAATTGATGGTATGGCCACACAATGGATAATGTCACATCTAACCAGAAGAATGCACAAAGTTATGCTTAGTAATCCAACCAATGTAGTCCAGGGACATTATTCTGATTGGGAAGAAATCACATATTGGCTTTCCCAAGGCTCACTCATAGATCCACTATTGTTCTTCATGTATGTACAGAATCATCTGTCTAATGTACAACAAGCAGAATTGGTTCTTTTTGCAGATAACACTAGTACTGAAATCAATAAAAGCATACATACAGAAACAGAAAGAAATTGTAAATAGTATCATTGACTGGTTTGTTGGGAATAGTCTCACCATCATTAAAAAAAAAATCATTTCTGCACATCTAGGGATGCTATACCAACAATAAGTTTAACACATGGTGGGAAAATAATAACTAGGATGGAAACAATAAAATTATTTTGTGTCCATGCTGATGAGAATTTAAACTGGGAACAGCACATTTTGTAACTCCTAAAACAGCATTGTTCAGCCACAATATTACAAAAAGGATACTTGCTACTCACCATATAGTGGAGATGCTGAGTCGCATATAGGCACAACAAAAAAACTGTCACAACATAAGCTTTTGGCCAACAAGGCCTTTGTCAAAAATAGACGACAGAAAACACACACACACACACACACACACACACACACACACACACACACACATATGCAAATGCAACTCACACATACATGATCACTGTGTGTGTGTGTGTGTGTGTGTGTGTGTGTGTGTGTGTGTGAAATAATGTTCTGGTGTAGCTCAACTTTAAGAAACAAAGTATTCATTTCTGAAAAACATTCTGTAAGAATAATGATCAATGCTTACCCACAATCAACTTGAGTACTACATATTTATTCTTTCATGAAGTTAATTGTTAATAATCCACTGCACTGCAGTTCAAAAGGAATAGTGATGTACAGGGCTATTACAAATGATTGAAGTGATTTCATAAATTCACTGTAGCTTCATTCATTGACATATGGTCACGACACACTACAGATACATAGGAAAACTCATAAAGTTTTGTTTGGCTGAAGCCGCACTTCAGGCTTCTGCTGTCAGAGCATTCGAGAGCGCAG
Source organism: Schistocerca cancellata (assembly GCF_023864275.1). Lineage (NCBI taxonomy): Eukaryota > Metazoa > Arthropoda > Insecta > Orthoptera > Acrididae > Schistocerca > Schistocerca cancellata. The sequence goes on along the minus strand of NC_064626.1, from coordinate 339,934,885 downwards.
TGAGACAAAATGGCGACAGGAGCCGAGAAAGCGTATGTCGTGCTTGAAATGCACTCACATCAGTCGGTCATAACAGTGCAACGACACTTCAGGACGAAGTTCAACAAAGATCCACCAACTGCTAACTCCATTCGGCGATGGTATGCACAGTTTAAAGCTTCTGGATGCCTCTGTAAGGGGAAATCAACGGGTCGGCCTGCAGTGAGCAAAGAAACGGTTGAATGCATGCAGGCAAGTTTCACGTGTAGCCCGCGGAAAATTGGCTCATGCTAGAACTGGAGGCCGACAGCGCCGACTTCATCTTTCAACAGGATGGTGCTCCACCACACTTCCATCATGATGTTCGGCATTTCTTAAACAGGAGATTGGAAAACCGATGGATCGGTTGTGGTGGAGATCATGATCAGCAATTCATGTCATGGCCTCCACGCTCTCCCGACTTAACCCCATGCGATTTCTTTCTGTTGGGTTATGTGAAAGATTCAGTGTTTAAACTTCCTCTACGAAGAAACGTGCCAGAACTGCGAGCTCGCATCAACGACGCTTTCAAACTCATTGATGGGGACATGCTGCGCCGAGTGTGGGAGGAACTTGATTATCGGCTTGATGTCTACCGAATCACTAAAGGGGCACATATTGAACGTTTGTGAATGCCTAAAAAAACTTTTTGAGTTTTTGTATGTGTGTGCAAAGCATTGTGAAAATATCTCAAATAATAAAGTTATTGTAGAGCTGTGAAATCGCTTCAATCATTTGTAATAACCCTGTACATCAGTGGTAATCAGGGATGATCGCCTGGAGGGTTATGTTTTGTTTCATAGTTAGTGGCAAAGAAGACAATCATGGGAAATTTAATCTTTTGTGTTAACCTGGTTGGCCTTGGAGGAACTGCACTTTAGATGTTGCCCAGTGTAGTAGCCACCAGAAAGATCGCGGGAGGCGCACATTGGCATGGCACGTCACGGACGGTAGTTGCCGCCAGTAGAGTCCCGTCCACCAGAGGGCACGCGAGAATTCGGACGCGACCTCTGCCGGCGTAACAACAAGAACAACAACAACAACAACTCCAGCAGGAGAGGCTGTGCGCAGTCAGTCAACATCGGGCATGCCTAGGACACAGTCCCGGTCTACGCTAAGTGAAGTGCGACGTAACGTGAACAGTGTTACTACACAATTGACGACGAGTAGGGTCGTTCTTTCGCGTGTTGCGTCGTTGTTCCGGTTTCGCAGTTTCTCCACGGCATGGAGGATTTGGTGCGGGTTTTGGTTGCGCAGCAGATGGAGCTCATGGCCACCATGAAACAAGTGCTTCCGGCGTTGCTCTCCACGCCGTCTGCTCCGGCGCAGTTCCCTCCTCCCTTTCCCCCGTATGACGAGACGGCGGAGGATTGGGACGCATATGAACATCGCCTTCGGCAACATTTCCAGGCGTTTCATGTTGCCGATGCGGAGGTATGTCGTGCTCTCTTCTTGTCTTGGATATCTCCCTCGCTGTATCAAGTTTTGCGACAGCTAGCGCCGTTGCAGGAACCCCCGTCCTTGTCGTTTGACGCATTGTGTTCATTGCTGTCTTCATATTATCGCCGCCGCACGCATGTTGTGGCGGCTAGGGTCGAGTTCTATCAATGCAAGAACCAGCCCCATCAGTCTTACCGGGCGTGGGCCGCTACCCTGCACGGTCTTAGTCGCAAGTGTCATTTTGTCATGGAGTAGTCGCGGGAGTCGTATGCCCATGTTATGGTCCGCGACGTCATTGTTCGTTCGGCCCCTGATCGGGAGGTCCGGCAATGGGCCCTGCAGTTAGAAGACCCTTCCCTCGAGGAAGTCCTGTCCATTGCTCAATCGTATGAAGTCTCTCACGCTGCAGGTCAACAGCTGGAGGCGTGGTGCGACGTCTCGGAGGTTCAGGGCGGCGCGGCCGCGTCCACTGTGTCCGGGGTTACGGCCGCTCCCACGCGGCGCGTAAACAGAATTCCGCCCGCCGGCCCCTGTTGCCGTCCTGTGCGTCGTGCTATCTACATCACGATCAGTCAAAGTGCCCCCAGCGATGGGCCGTTTGTCGCAAATGTCATAAAAACGGTCACATTGCTAAAGTTTGCCGCTCAGCCTCAAAGGAATCGAAGGAAGCAAGTCCAGAGGACATGGACATTGACATTCAGGAAGTTTCATCGGGTCAGGCTCCCGAAGCATCGGCACGCAAACTCTTTATCGAGGTGTCGGTTCGGTCGCGCCGGCTACAACTGCAAGTAGATACGGGCGCGGCAGTTTCGTTGTTGAATGCACAAACGTATTCCGACCTCGGATCGCCCCCGTTGGCGCCAGTTTACCGGTGTCTACGCGGTTATGGTAAACAGTTCATTCCCCTACTGGGTCAATTCACTACCGACGTGACTTACAAATCAGTCACTCGGTCTATTACTTTTATTGTTGTCAGTGATGCGAGCTCCGCTAACCTTTTTGGCCTGGATGCCTTTCAAGCTTTCGGTTTTTCTATCGCTGACACCATACAGTTGGTCTCCGAAGACGTTCCCTATCACTCATTGGAATCTTTGATCTCAGACTTTCCAGATATTTTTGAGGAGGGCCTGGGGCATGTTTCAGATTTTGAAGCTCACTTAACGTTGAAGGCGTCGGCTCGCCCGCGTTTTCTACGTGCGAGGCAGATCCCCTTGGCTCTCCGCCCTCAGGTAAAGGAAGAGCTAGACCGGCTGACAGCCCTAGGGGTCGTTCTTCCCATTTCTTCCAGTGAGTGGGCTTCACCCCTCGTTATTGTCAAGAAGCCCTCGGGAAAATTACGTCTTTGTGGCGATTTTAAGGCCACCATTAATTCCCAATTGGTGGTGGACACCTATCCTTTGCCTCGTGCTGATGAATTGTTCTCCGCCGTGGCGGGAGGCCACTATTTTTCGAAAATCGATCTGTCAGAGGCTTATCATCAGATACCACTTGATGAGGACTCCAAACGGCTGGCAGTCGTCAACACCCCGTTTGGCCTTTACCTATACCAGCGGTTGGCTTTTGGAATATCCAGTGCCCCGGCAATATTCCAGCGTTATCTTGAGCATGTCACGTCGACAATCCCTCATTGTATTAATTACCTGGATGACATAATTGCCACGGGCCGCAGCACGACAGACCACTTGCACAACCTTCGCTCCCTCTTTCTCAAATTCAGGTCTGTGGGCTTGCGTTGCAACCTGCATAAGTCAACCTTCTTCCAACCGTCCATTGAGTATGTGGGCTACACCATATCTCGGCACGGCATCCAGCCACTAGAAAGTTTGGTCCAAGGTATCGTCAACCTTCCTCGGCCCACTTCGCTGAAGGAGTTACAAGCTTTTTTAGGCAAGATAGCCTATTACCACCGGTTCATTCCCAGGGCTTCCACTATAGCCCACCCCCTGTACTGCCTTCTGCACAAGGGTGTTCCTTTTGATTGGTCGCCAGCATGCGAGCGAGCGTTCACCTTGTTGAAGGGTCTCCTCACGTCAGCCCCTTGTTTGGCTACTTTTGATCCCCATAAGCCGTTGGTCCTGGCTACGGATGCTTCGCAGTATGGGGTGGAGGCGGTCCTGGCCCATCGCAACGCAGATGGTTCCGAGCAACCACTGGCGTTTGCGTCGAAAACGCTTAGTCCCGTGCAGGCCCATTACTCCCAGGTGGAAAAAGAGGCTTTGGCCATTGTCTACACTGTTACCAAGTTTCACCCTTTCTTGTATGGCACGAAGTTTCAGTTACTCACTGACCATAAGCCGTTAATATCGTTATTTGGCCCCGCCTCTCAGATTCCGGATAGGGCGGCCCACAGACTACAGCGCTGGGCCTTGTTCCTCTCTAAGTACCATTATGACATTCGTTTTCGCCCTACAGGCCAGCATGCCAATGCCGACGCTCTTTCCCGTCTTCCGGTGGGCCCGGACCCTACATTTGATCGAGAGGAGATTATGTGTTTTCATTTGGATGTGGCGTCCCGCCAAGCGGTTGATGGCTTCCCGATCACTGGTTCTCGAGTCGCCGGGGAAACGGCGGCTAACCCGGTTCTCCGGCAAGTAGTTCGCCTCATTCAGCAGGGGTGGTCGTCCTGCCCTCCGGGCCGGGCCTCGGACCCTCTTCGTAATTATTTTCTTCTACGAGACCGTCTCTCAGTCTTGGAAGGAGTTCTCCTTCTGGCTACCGATGATACAGCTCCTTGCGTGGTTGTTCCTGCGAGTTTACGAAGGGAGGTCCTCAAGTTATTACATGCGGGGCACTGGGGTGTTTCCCGTACTAAAACCTTGGCTCGCAGACATGTGTACTGGCCCGGTATTGACAGAGAAATTGAGCACTTGGTGGCCGCCTGTTCCCAGTGTGCGAGCCAACAAGCATCTCCCAGGGCAGCGTTCTCTTCATGGCCGCCGGCAACCCAGGCGTGGGAACGTGTTCACATCGATTTTGCGGGCCCGTTTCTCAATGGCTTTTGGCTCATTGTCATTGATTCTTATTCCCGATTCCCATATGTGGTTCGCTGCTCCTCAACCACTTCAGAAGTTGCAATCCAGGCACTCGCAAAAATCTTTTCTGTGGAAGGTCTGCCAATCACCCTGGTCTCGGACAATGGACCGCAGTTTCTTTCACAGGCCTTCCAGGATTTTTGTAGGCGCTTTGGTATTCGACACGTTTGCTCTCCCCCCTTCCATCCACAATCGAATGGGGAAGCTGAGCGCATGGTGCGCACCTTTAAGACGCAGATGAAAAAGTATGTGCACGAATTTCCGGCAGAGGAAGCATTGACGTTTTTCTTGACGGCATACCGGACCACACCAATGGGAGACCGCAGCCCCGCAGAGCTCCTCCATGGGCGTCAACCTAGGACTCTGCTGCACCTCCTCCAGCCTGATCCTCGCCAGTCTTCAGAAAACGGAGTACCTGGTTTTCCACTGGGTATGTCAGTCTGGGCCCGTGGGTTTGGTCGCAATCCACATTGGATACCGGCGGTGGTCCTGCACCGACATGGCCGCCGGCTCTATACCTTGCAGGCGGGGGACCGGGTGGTACGTCGTCACCAAAATCAGCTCCGTCCACGTTCGGACACCCACCCTCCGACCTCTCGGACACCGGCTTCCCATTGCCGGCACCTGTATTGGTTCCACAGGGAACGTTACCTCCTCTCCCCGCTGTGACTCTGCCGCACTGCGATGGTTCTCAGCCTTGGCAGCCTCCAGTGGCTCCAGCACCGGCATCGCCGTCATTCGAGATGCCCCAGCGAGAGCCGGCCCCCCTAGCTGGCCCAGTTTCGCAGGGGGCTAATTCCCCTGTGGTCGTCCCTTCCCCTTCGTCCCCGCCACTGGGTCTTGCCCCTCCTGAGGTGGAACAGGATCCAGAGTTCGACAGCTTGTCGCCCGTTCTGTCCCGGGCTCCGGTTGTGGGACGACGGGGGCCTCTTCGTGTGGGTCACTTCCAGCCGTATTCGAAGGTTGCAGCTCGAGGGTTGGCAGATCCCCTCGACTCCAGCCATCCAATGGATGTGGAGGTCATCGCTCCTGCCCGACGCTCCACCTTCCAACGCCGTGGATCACAGTGGCTTCACCCCCCGAAGGAGGAGGAGTGTAGTAGCCACCAGAAAGATCGCGGGAGGCGCACATTGGCACGGCACATCACGGACGGTAGTTGCCGCCAGTAGAGTCCCGTCCACCAGAGGGCACGCGAGAATTCGGACGCGACCTCTGCCGGCGTAACAACAAGAACAACAACAACAGCTCCGGCAGGACAGGCTGTGCGCAGTCAGTCAACATCGGGCATGCCTAGGACACAGTCCCGGTCTACGCTAAGTGAAGTGCGACGTAACGTGAACAGTGTTACTACAGCCAGCCTGTATAAGCATCTATAATCTCAAAGTTGATTTACTGCACATTACACGTAGCACCATCAGTGACTGCTGTATTTTCAATCCGTTTTTAAAAATTGTGGTTTCCTTACAGAGACAGCAAAGACTATAAATTATGGAAAAGTTTTTAAATTTCTCAAGTGGAAGTAAAAAGCTACAACTTGCTAAGGACAACAAAGAAATGGTAAAGAAACCAGGAAATGCCACTGTAGAAAATACAATGAGAGCTACTTAGGTTTCAGATGCTCTTATGCAAGCAATGAAGAGTATCCATAGCCTGTTTTGAGTTTGAAAGTACTTTCAGTTGAATGCATGCTACCTAGAAAATTAAAGGACTATTTAGAAATTTTTCATAAGAATGACATGGTCAAACCAAGAGAATATTCTTCTCGCAAACTAAATCAAGTGAAAGACCAAAAATTACCATTTTTCAGCAGGCAAAAACCTCAAATAAAGCACTTTTACCATCGTAGAATGTAGTTTATCCAATACCAAAATGCAAGGAAGTCTGTATGATTGCAGAAAAACTAATTCCACCATGTGCTATTGACATGGTGAGCATTACGCATGGAGGGTTCGTGACAAAACAGATGTTGTCCATTCATTTGTCTGACACTACAATTAATCACTGAATTCGAGATTTAGGGGAGGATCTTCATGAACAAATTATAGTAAAAAATTAGAGGAAGATTTTTGGTTTCCAGCTTCATGAGGTGACTGACGGCAATATAGATGCTCATTTAATTTTCTGTGTGCAATTTGTTGATGAAAAATGTAACAAAATGATGGAAGATGATCTTTTTTGGTAAGGAAACAGTTCCAGGTATGACAGGGAAAGATTTGTTCCAAATATTGGACAACTTCATGGCAGAAGGGTTGGGTTGTTTGGGGGAGGAGACCAGACAGCAAGGTCATTGGTCTCATCGGATTCAGGAAGAACGGGGAAGGATGTCGGCCATGCCCTTTCAAAGGAACCATCCCAGCATTTGCCTGGAATGATTTACGGGAATCACAGAAAACCTAAATCAGGATGGCCGGACGCAGGATTGAACCGTCATGCTCCTGAATGCGAGTCCAGTGTGCTAGCCACTGCGCCATATCGCTCGGTTCATGGAAGAAAATCAAATTAACTGGGCCCACTGTCTACATCTACATCTATAATCTCAAACCACCATGACGCACATGGCAGAGGGTAAGTCCCATTGTACCAGTTATTAGAGCTCCTTCCTGTTCCATTTACATACGGAACATGAGAAGAATGATTGTTTGAATGCCTCTGTGCAGGCAGTAATTACCCAGGCCAACGATGGAAAAACTTTTTTGCTGAAAATACCTTATTCCCATGTTTTTTAGGGTGGGAAGTCCAAATATGATACTTAAAAAATTGCATCACACACCATTTCTTCACATTTTACAGTTACATTTATTAAATTAAGAATTTTTTAAAAAGAATTTAACAGCTTTTATATAGTTAAAATAATTTAAAAAGGAGGTGTAATGAATGTAGATGACACTGGTGCACCGCTGAAAAATATTTTCTGGCAAAAAAGGTCAATTCTATTTTTGTGTTAACAGATTGTGTTTTGTTTACTGTCAACCTAACCTAACTTTCCTGTTTCCTGTACATGTGCTCAGTACAATGTCTAATTGTGGTTGTAAAAACTCTGCTGACAGTTCTTATTATATTTGTGGTGAATTTATGATTAAAACCACCAAAGAAACTTTACAGACTTTGTGAAAAAGTTTTATCTATCATACTTTGGATCTAAACTTGGTGATCAAGATAAATGTTGGGCGCTGAACATTGTATGTTATGTGTGTGTTGAAGAACTGAGAAAATGGTCCAAAAATGAGAAAAAAAGCCTTTAGTTTTGATGTACCTATGATATGGAGGGAGCCAAGAAATCATTCCGATGATTGCTACTTTTGCAGTGTTGATATTACTGGTCATAATTAAAAAAACAAGACAGTAATAAGCTACCCTAACCTTCCATCTGCCTTCTGACCAGTAGGGCATGGTGTAGATTTGCCATTTCCTGAATCATCAGATGATTTAAATTCTACTCCAACAGAAGTATTTTCTGATGTACAATGTGATTTAGATGAACCAGATGATGATGAATTCTATTACAATACAGAAAGTCTAGAGCCCAAATTGTTTACTCAGACCAAGCTTAACGATTTGGTTAGGGATCTGGGCTTAACGAAAGAAAAAGCTGAATTGCTTGGCTATAGATTAAAAGGAAAGAACTTATTGGCAGATGGAACCAGCATATACATGTATAGAAAGAGAGAGCAGCAGTTCTCCAAGAATTTTCAACAAGAAGGTGATTTAGCATACTGCTCAGACATTCCCCACCTGATGAATGAGTTTGGTATTGAATACAAAAAGCAAGACTGGCGGCTGTTTATTAATTCATCCAAAACTAGTTTAAAGGCTGTTATATTACACAATGCTAACATGTATGCATCTATACCTGTTGGACATTCTGTACATATGAAAGAAATCTATGAAAACCTAGAAATAGTGCTAAATAAAATAGGCTATTCTGCTCATGGTTGGATGATATGTGGGATCTAAAAGTAACATGCATGCTCCTTGGTCAGCAAGGTGGCTGTACCAAATTTCCATATTTATTGTGTGAATGGGACAGTAGGGCTAGGGATCAACACTGGTGCAGAAAGAACTGACCTGTGAGGGAGTCTTTAAAACCTGGTGAGAAGAAAATTCTATGCAAAAACCTTGTAGATCCAAAAAAAGTACTTTACCACCTCTACATATAAAGTTAGGCCTAATGAAACAGGTTTGTAAAGGAAAGGCTTTGCCTAAAGATGGAGCATGTTTTAAGTATCTCTGCCAAAAGTTTCCACACCTTTCAGAAGCTAAACTAAAAGAAAGTGTCTTTGTCAGACCTGACATTAGAAAACTGATGTTTGATGTTAACTTTGAATCCACAATGACCTTAAATGAGAAAGAAGCATGGGTATCATTCAAGCAAGTCATTACAACGTTCTTAGGATATGAAAAAGACCCAGAATATGTTTCTATTATAGCTACAATGTTAAACAAGTTTAAAACTTTAGGATGTTAAATGAGCCTGGAAGTTCACTTTTTTGAACAGTCACCTTGATTACTTCCTGGACAATATGGGAGATGTTAGTGAGGAGCAAGGAGAGCATTTTCACCAGGACATTAAAGTGATTGAAAAACGCTACTGAGGCCACTGGAACACCAATATGATGGGGAACTTTTGTTAGTCACTTCACCGAGAAGTTCAACAAGTGACTCATCATAGAAAAAGCTACACAAGAAGCTTCAAAGAAAAAAGATAAACAAAGCAATCCCAGCTGACAAGTGAAACCCCAATTAACACATATCATTGTTTTAAGTAGCTTACTGTACATACAAACCATGCTTATGTTGTTTCATTGATTTCACCATTTACCATATAGCATAGGATTTTTATACTATATAGTATAAAGCATATTGCTCAAAAACAGTGGGTGATACAAAAAAAACTAAGGCTACATTTACATTCAGCTCATAAAAATCTATAAATATCAGGTATAAAAATTTAAAAAAAGTTAAAAAAAAATTTCTTTCACTGGCCTAATGTTATCATCACGGTTTCTGTGTGAGTGATACATAGCTGGGTGTAGTATATCCCTAGAGTAATCATTTAAAGCCAGTCCTTGAAACTTCGTTAATAGACTTCTAGGAATCGTTTACATCTGTCTTCAAGAGTCTGCCATTTTTAGTTACTTCAATATCTCTGTAACACTGTCCCATGAGGTAAACAAACCTGTGACTATTTATGCTCCCCTTCTCTGTATACATTCAATATCCCCTGTTAGTCCTATCTGGTACATGTCCCACACACTTAAGCAATAGGATGGTCACATGAAAGATTTGTAAGCAATTGATTTTGTAGACTGATAGTACTTCCCTAGTGATCTATCAGTAAAACAAAGGCCTGCTTTACCCATGATGAATCTAAGTGCTCATTCCATTTCATATCACTACAAAGTGTTACACACAGGTATTTTTATGAGTCAAGTGATTCCAGTAGTGACTCATTGATATTATAGTCGTAGGATACTACTTTTTTTCACTCTGTGAAGTGCAAAATTTTACATTTATGAACCTTTAGAGCAAGTTCCCAATCTCTGCACCATGTTGAAATTTTATCAAGATCTGACTGGATATTTAGGCAGCATCTTTTAGATAGTAATTCATTATAGATAACTGCATCATCTGCAGAGAGCTTGATTTTACAATTATATGCAAGGTGATTAATACACAACATTAACAGCAAGGCTCTCAACACACTTCCCTGGGGCACTCATGAAGTTATTTCTACATCTGACTATGACCCTCCATCCAAGACAACATGCTGTGTCCTCCCTACTAAAAAGACCTCAATTCAGTCATAAATTTCACTTAATACCCCATATGATCATACTTTTGACAATAAGCGTAGGTGCGGTACTGGGTAAAATGCTTTTTGGAAATCCAGAGACACAGCTTCTACCTGGTTACCTTGATCCACAGCTTTCAGTATGTCATGATCGATGCTTTTGAAAACCATGCTGGCTGGCACTGAGGAGGTCATTCTGTTGAAGGTACCTCATTACGTATGAGCTCAGAATATGTTCAGATTCTACAACAAATCAAAGTCAAGGACACTGGATAGTAGTTTTGTGGATAACCTCTACCACCTTTCTTGTAGATGGGAGTGACCTGTGCCTTTTTTCAAGAACTGGGCACTGTTTTTTGTTCAAGGGATCTACAATAGATTATAGTGACAAGAGGGGCTAACTCAGCTGCAAATTCAGAATAAAATCTGACAGGGATTCCATCTGGCCTGGAGCTTTGTTCAGTTTTAATGATTTCAGATGTTTCTCAGTACCACTGACGCTAATACTTTTCAGTGGTGTGAGGATTAAATTGAGGCACTGTTCCTGAGTTTTCCTTTATAGGAGTTAAGCATTTCACCTTTTTCTTTCCTACCCTCAATTTCAGTTCCTGTGTCATTCGCCAGGGGCTGGACACTATCTTTGGTGCCACTAACAGCCTTCACATATAGCCAGAATTTCTTTGGATTTTGTGAAAAGTCATTTGACAATATTCTGCAACGGTAGTCATTGAAGGCATCATGCATTGCTATCTTGATAGCCAAATGTGTTTCATTCAACATGTCTCTTTCTTTAGCCCTACACATTGTTTTACACGTATTATGCAATAATCTCTGTTTCCTTAGAAGATTCTTTACAGTGACGGTATATCATGGACGCCCCCCCCCCCCTCCCTCACATTATGATCTGTTCTACTGGGTACATACCTGTCTAGTGTGTTGTGAACTATTCTTTTAAATGTGAACGAGAGTTCCTCTGCATGCTCCTGATCTGTGCTAAAAGGAGTCAAGTTCCTCATTGAGATATGACATTATTAATTTTTATCTAGTTCACTGACCATGTATATTGTTCTGCTTGTTTTAGTTGTCCTTTGTACTTTGGTAATCATTGTTGCCACAACCACGTCATGAGTAGGGTCCCTAACTATCTGTTCTAGGTAGCTTTCAAAAAAGGCATTTAGTAAAGTTTCACACGATGTCTTGTCATGCCTACCACTAACAAAACTGTAAATTTCCCAATTAATTGTTGAATAATTAAAGTCTTCACCGATGATTGGGGAACGTACATACAAGTGAACCGAGATTTTCTCTTAAGTTGTTAGACACATCAGAATATGAGTCTGATGGGTGATAGAAGGGTCAAATTATCATGTTATACCCAACCCTGATACTGATTCTTGCCCAAACAATCTCATATGCAGTTTCAATTTCTATCTCAGTGATCTGAGTTTTTGTCTAATGCAACAAATACACTACCTCCATTTCCCATTTGCTTATCCTTTCTACATACACTTAAATTTTCCCCAAAAATCCCACTGCTATCAATTTCAGGTTTCAACCAGTTTTCTGTACCTAATATCATGTGAGCTTCACTGATTTTCATAAGCACGTCAAACTCCGGCACTTTGTTATGAATGCTTTGGCAGTTAACCATTAGGATTTTAATACTCTCCCCTGTGGGAGGCATTTCTTTTTATCTTACACTGATACTTCTGGATTTCCTGCAGCTATCATTATCTGGATCAGATGGAAAGTTGCCTAATCTTTTTAAAAAAAAAAAAAAAAAAAAAAAAAAAAAAAAAGCCATGTACAGCCGCTCACAGTCAGCTACCTGAGTAGGAGCGTCTGATCTGTAATGCACCCCTGACTTATTTTGGGGGACAATACAGTCCTAAACCGTATGGTGCAAGTCCAGGAAGTTGCAGCCTAGCTTGTCACAGAACTTTCAAAGTCTCTGGTTCAGTGCTTCCACTTGATGCAGAATGAAAGGGTCACGATCAGTTCTGGGGATAATGCTGCAAATTGTGAGCTTTACTGAAACTCCATGTGCAAGGCTGGTCTTCTCAAACTTCTGTGCCAGCCATCAAAATGTCCCAAGAATGACTTTGGAGCCCAGATGACAGGCATCATTTGTTTCAATGTGTGGCACAAGCTGCATGTGGTTGCACCCTGTTTCCTTAATGGCTGCTGGAGCCTCTTCAACATAGTGAATGAGGCTCCCAAGCATACATGCCGAGTGCACCTGATGTCTGTTCCTGTGCCTTGCTGCCATTTCTCTAAGGAGCACCATCACTTGCCATAAGTTTCAACTACTGATAATTACTAGACCCTATTCCTTTGCATTTGCCTCCTCCTGACACTGAACAAAACAGGTTTCCCCACAACACGTGAAATGAGTCCCACTGCCTCAGCTTCAATTTCAGTGAAAGAAAGCACCAAAAACTTATGGGGATTGGTACAACACTCAGTCCTCCCTGGTCCCCCTCTACTCTGTACAGGATGACTAGATCTACCATTGACACGCTACTCACAGTCAAATGGATGCGTAATGACAGATAGATTCTGTACTTTCTGCAGAGGTACTTGATGTACATGGCCCTCAGGAGCTCTTCCAACACACCGATCTGCAGCAGCTGTCAATTGTTTGACAGTAGTGAGGGCGATTTCCAGTTGCTCACAAACATGAACCAGCTTGTCCCATGTTTAAGAACAGCATTCACACTGTGGCTGGATTTTGGCTGGTGCAATGTATTACAAGGAAGTGAACAAAGGACTTTAAATTAAATCTGTAGAGCTAAAAAATGCCAATTCTCTATAAGAATTGAACCAGATACACAAAATGAGAGTTTTATTACGGCAACACAAAAACCTGTGGTAAAGATTGCTAGTTTCCTACAACATTTTGATGTTAATTGTAGTTGTTAGCAAATTCAAAAACCAAGTTAATTTACAATAAATACAGGTAATATATGGGGCTACTCCTCTTAAGGGAAAACCAAATGCAACACAAAATGTTACTTAGAAAATCTGCTACATTAACTAAATCACAAACCTCGATTTGTTACATACTGCTAACAGATTACACAAAGAACAATGGTAGCTTCTGAAAATTCTCCAAAATGTATGTTTATTTGCATTGATATACAATAAAATTCAGGGGTGATGTACACTTCGGCATAACTGTGAATCATAAATCTGATTTACAGAGGATGTGTCAGTATGTTTAGTGATGTATGCAACCCATGTTGGGGTGTTATAGTGGCCTATAAGCATTTATCCATGGTAGAGCTCCTGATATTATGTAGACCCATTGCATTATTCACAGAGAAGCACTTCATAAAAGCTGAGTGTTGATCAACACAGCAAACTGTCATAAATGAGGTGAACTTTATTATAACTTGTCCTGAGAAAACTAGGTTTTTTAGATATATGTGTCATGATAAGGGAGCTGAATATGCATCTCTCTTATTTTATAGCAAGACTTGTTGGCTTTCCAGGTGAAATGTATCATCATGAATTTTTGAACTGAGGTGAGAAGTCTGTTCTTACCTAGAAGAAGAAAATTATATCACTTGCTAAATGCTTTGTACACACTGACTTTCTATTATAGGTCACATACTTATGTGATATATTTGAGAAGTTAAACTCACTGAATAAGTCTCTGCAAGGAAGTGAAACTCATTTCATTCAACTTATTGACACAGTTTTGACCTTCAAAAAGAAGCTTATTGTAAGAGAAAAATGAATAATGGAGGATAAATGGAGTACTTCCCGTGTTTGGAGTATTTTATAAACATCAGTGAGATAGGCCTTAATGCAAATATATTTTTCTGTCATTGAAGGACATTTATCTGAACTTCATATTCATTTTGAAAAATACTTCCCTTAAAAATGTGATACATTCCAGTGGGTTGAAAATTCCTTCAGTAGTGATTGTGATTCTGAGTTCAGTATTACAGAAGAGGAAGACTTAATCGAACTTTCATCGGATTGTGTACTAAAAGTTAAGTTGTCATCAGTGACATTTCCAACATTTTGATATTCAGCAAGAAAAGAGTTTCCAAGCTTCAGCAAGAAAGCACTGACAGTATTAATTCCTTTTGCAACCTCCTATCACTGCAAGAGTGGCTTTTTGGCAGTGGCTGCCACTAACACAAAGTACAGATCATGACTGTGAGGAGAAGGAAATGAAGGTAGTTGTATCCCATCTGACGCTATTTGGTAACAATAAGCAATGCCAAATGTTGCACTGAGATGAGTAATATTTTATTCATAATTTTTTCTTTATTAAGTTGTTCACTTTTTACAAGGTATCTTACATGGTAGCTGTGGAAACAACATAGTTGGTCAGGGAAGCCACAAACTAAAAAAGGTTGAAAACTGTGGATCCACATAATTACAATACCAGAAGAAGAAAAAAAGACATTCTTTATTGCACATTAAGGTTGATTTTAACTCAAAATGGTATGCTCAACACTGCCACCAAAATTTCTGATCACTTACCCAGTGATATAAAATGTCTGTCAGACAGCAAAGTTAAATTAGTTAAATTTGAAAACAAACTGAAGTAGTTTCCCCTGACAATTCCTTCTTTTCCATACAAGAATTTTTAATTTTGTAATATATAAAAGGTGAAGGGCACATATTATTAACTCACAACAATACTAAGAAACTGATGATTATCAACAAGTAGCCACATTTAATATGAATATGTAATGTAAATGTAAAATGACTCATTACACACCATAATGATTAATAATATGAATGATGTGTGCTTTCCTGGTCTATGAGCTTGAATGTTGATACATCTTGAGGATAAAAGGGTGATTTTTATTTCTTCCCAGGCAAATGATGGATATGCTAGCAGTCTTCCTTTAGATGTTGCACACTGCATTCCTGAATTTCCATTCATTATAACTATGGTTCACTTCACATTTTGGGTAAGACTTACATTTTTCTCGGTCAAGACTCTTTTCTTTTGATGAGATTATTGACTGTGGTCTCCTGGATTTATAGTGTCTGGTGATTTAGAAAAAAATTGGGAGAATCTTTTGTATTTGCAACTGTAGTTCTTTGATTGTTTTCACAGTGCATTGAGTAGCTTCATAGGCTTCAGCAATCTTAGAAACTTTATTCAGTAGTATGGAGTAAATGGATGTGAACAAGTGGTTCTCTAGTGGAACTGGAGAATAAGTGCAGTAGATTTATGCAGCCAGTGGCTGATGAAACAGTTTATTGATGTTCTGATTAAACAGGTATAGAAACTCAACACCCACAGGCAGTGGACATCAGGCATTGGGGAATGGACCTCAGGATGGGACAGACTGGCATACATGTGAGTGATGTCACCGCCAGACACCACACTTGTAAGGTGGTAGCCTTTAAATCGGCCGTGGTCTGTTAGTATACGTCGGACCCGCGTGTCGCCACTTTCAGTGACTGCAGACCGAGCGCCGCCGCACGGCGGGTCTAGAGACACTTCCTAGCACTCGCCCCAGTTGTACAGCCGACTTTGCTAGAGATGGTTCACTGATAACTTACGCTCTCATTTGCCGAGACGATAGTTAGCATAGCCTTCAGCTACCTCATTTGCTACGACCTAGCAAGGCGCCATGTTCAGTTACTATTGATATTATGAATAATGTACAGTCAAGAGCGACGCTCATCATTAATGGATTAAAGTTAAGTATTCCACCAGCTACGTCTGTTTTTTCTAAAGTCTAATTTCCTTGTCCTGTTCCAGACCTCACGCCAGCCTGCGTGAGCTAAAACGCGTGCCTTTTGGCTTCCTCTAGTAAACCGGTGTTGGCTCTCCTGCCAACCCACAACAATGTGCTGGTGTCAACATTTCTTATCCATACTGTAAACTTCTTATCCATACTGTTTTGCTGCAATCTCGCTCAGTAATGCATTTCAAGCTGTGTCAGATGGTGGCACCTCAGCTCCTGTGATTGTGAGTGGAGCAAACTGGCATTCAGCCCCAGAAGTAAATAGCAATGTTGGTAAGGGTAAAACCCTAGACTGGTAGCTTGTGAACAACTGGCATTTGTAGATCCCAGTGGCTCAAGGCTGGGAGGACCTCAGTTTGACCATCAGTCCATCTAGTGTGCAGGTGAACTACAGAGTAGTGATGCTGTTGGTGGCCTCAGAGTAGTGATGCTGTTGGTGGTCTCACATGGAATGAAATCCAACAGACAGTGGTAGATAACTTGATGTTTCATTGATGCTTCATTTATGTGCAGTGGCTAGTACTTATTCACACCAAAGTGGGTCTATTGTGATGTCACATTTCACAAAATCACATTTCCCCAGATTCTGAATGGCTAATGGTTATGGTAACACCAGGGTGGTAGCCAGCAGGCGGATGATGATGTGATGGCATAATGCTGAGTTGGTGAATTGTCACAAATGGGCAGCTTACAGCACTAGACCTATCCTGCATGATATGTGCTGCTTCACTCTTCTCTCTTTGGAAAACTTCACCTACAAAATTCCTTATTTGGTAAGTTTGGCTGAAACAGAGGTACTTGACTGATACATTTTCTGTGTTACATATTTCATATTATACAAGTCCAGAGTAAAAATTCTAGGTTGCTGTTGCTGCCTAAGGTCTGTTTTCCTATTTATATGAACATCAAAAAAAGTTTTGCTTCATCTTGGTTCCAAGAGTTCCAGAACCTGTACAGAAAATTGGACTGGAGATGAACAGAAACACCTTTTCCACCTTTGCTCATGAAAACCACACACTGCATGTTGTACCACCATACAGTGAGACCTTCAGAGCTGGTAGTCCAGGTTGCTGTACACGCTGCTACATCTAATATCCAGTAGCATGTCCTCTTGCACTGATGCATGCCTGTACTTGTCATGGCATACTATCCACAAGTTCATCAGGGCACTGTTGGTCCAGATCGTCCCACTCCTCAGTGGCTAATCAGTGTAGATCCCACAGAATGGTTGATGGGTCACATCGTCCCTAAACAGCACTTTTCAATCTATCCCAGGCATGTTCGATAGGGTTCATGTTTGGAGAACATGCTGACCACTCTAGATGAGCAATGTCATTATCCTGAAGGAAGTCATTCACAAGATGTGCACGATGGGGGTGTGAATTGTTGTCCATGAAGATCAATGCCTTGCCAATATGCTGGCAATATGGTTGCACTACAGCTGTTATGGAGCCTTCCACAACCACCAGCGGCATACGTCGGCCCCACATAATGCCACCCCAAAACAGCAGGGAACCTCCACCTTGCTGCACTCGCTGGACAGTGTGTCTAAGGTGTTCAGCCCAACCGGGTTGCCTCCAAACACATCTCCTACAATTGTCTGGTTGAAGGCATATGCAACCCTCATTGGTGAAGAGAACATTCGGCATGCCGTTGGGCCCATCAGTACCATGCTGCATGGTGTTGTGGTTGCAAAGATGGACCTCGCCATGGATGTCGGGAGTAAAGTTGCACATCATGCAGCCTATTGTGCACAGTTTGAGTCATAACACGACGTCATGTGGCTGCACGAGAAGCATTATTCAACATGGTGGCGTTGCTGTCAGGGTTCCTCTGAGCCATAATCTGTAGGTAGCGGTCATCCACTGCATAGTAGCCCTTGGGCAGCCTGAGCGAGGCATGTTATCGGCAGTTCCTGTCTCTCTGTATCTCCTCCATGTCTGAACAACATCACTTTGGTTCACTTTGAGATGCCTCGACACTTCCCTTGTTGAGAGCCCTTCCTGGCACAAAGTAACAATGTGGATGTGATTGAACCATGGTAGTGACCATCTAGGCATGGATGAACTACAGACAACACGAGCCGTGTATCTCCTTTCTGGCGGAGTGACTAGAACTGATCAGCTGTCGGACCACCTCTGTCTAATAGGCACTACTCATCCAAGGTTGTTTACATCTTTGGGTGGGTTCAGTGACATCTCTGAACAGTCAAAGGGACTGTGTCTGTGATGCACTCGAGGTAGCAATAAACATCACCAAGATTATGAATGTGACTGATGTGGTAGTTTCTACTGCAATGAATCAGTGCTGAGTTCAGAATGACATTTTTTCACATGTGCCAGTAGAAGTTTCATCAAAACATGACCATTCTGAGTTGCCAATATTTGGTCCATGGAAAACAGAAGAGATGGTTCTAAGGTGTCATTTAGATAGATTAAGTTTTCTGTCAGCAGCATTTTGAAGGATAAGTTTGGTACGTAAAGCAGTGAGTAGATGGTGTTCAGGATTATAGTTGCAGTGATGCTGGAAGATAATAGTAAGGTAGGTCCAGAAACATCACGACTGGTGCCATGGATCAACAACCTTCAGCCTTGCATGTCTAACCACCATGTGACACCTAACTGGCTTTGGTTGTAACATGCCCAAATGATGACTACTGGATCTGCTACTGAAAAGAGCTAGTCTGACCACACCTATGGCAGAAATCAGTTTTATTTGCAATCACAAGCCGGCCGGGGTGGCCGTGCGGTTCTAGGCGCTACAGTCTGGAACCTAGCAGCCGCTATGGTCGCAGGATCGAATCCTGCCTCAGGCATGGATGTGTGTGATGTCCTTAGGTTAGTTAGGTTTAATTAGTTCTAAGTTCTAGGTGACTGATGACCTACGAAGTTAAGTCTCATAGTGCTCAGAGCAATCTGAATCAGCCATTTTGCAATCACCTCCCTGGGATACTTGTACACCGGTTCTTCGATGTGGAATGGGTTGAGCTCATTTGAATGTGGTACTATAAACATATTAACTTTATAGGACAGACTGTAACTCACTTGGCCTGGCACTGCAGCAGCTCCAAAGTGGAGAGCAGTTTGTGGGACTTTCTGTAAAGTGTTAGCAGTAGTATCTCTTGCACCGTCACATACACAAATTTCCTTAGGGATCCCCATGTCACCTGGTGGGCATTAATTTTGAAACACTCGAATCAGCAATCCTTAGAGATCAGTGGTATCTGCAGTCAACTCTGCAAGCTGATACTTTCTGGTTGATAGCACAATGGACATTTTGTAATACAGTGGTAAGGGTAAATCCACTACTGTCAACAATCCATAACCTTCAGCAGCCCTTCAAGAAACTGTACCAGGGTATGAGTTTTGGGATCAGGTGAGCATGAGTACCATGGATGAGCACTTCCTGCAGCTTTATAGTCTCAGCACATGCATCGGTGACACTATCAGCAATATTACAGAAGAACCTTGCAGGTGACAGCAGGGTGTCAACATTATCCAAATGATTCATACCAATGCTCAAGTCATGGTTTATTGTAACCCCTGAATATGAGACATAAGCATAGCTTTTACAGCATGGAGATTTCAAGTATTATTTACCACTTCTTTCAGTAGACTTTCCACCTATGTAGTGTGTAGCTTGATGGTTCTTTGATTTATCTTGTGTGCCTACCGATACCTAGGGCAACATCAAATGTTCTTTTCCTAACTCTTTTGCAATAAGGAGTACCAAAGACCATCTTTCAAATTCGACATCCTGCATCACTTTGGTGTCTCCCTTCTGTTGATCTCATGGAATCAATTTTGTAGTCTGTTGTAGCCATCCCTGCAAACATGTGAATGAGGACTGTAACAGCTAATACTCCCCTTGGGTGTCATTCAAGGCCGCTAAATCCTGAATCCTGAGTTGTAACTTCCTAATGGTATCCTCCAACCATGAAATTCCAATTTCTACTGTTCACACACAGAAGTCCAGTCTTAGTGTCCACTAATGGTTTGACAGCACTACATCTCAGTACTGGGCAAATAATACACTGCTATTCATAGAATGTACCTTTGGAGCTAGTGTCATCCTGTAACTACACAACAGACCCAAGAAAGTCACTACAACAATGCCTCTTGTTTCTATGATTCCTTTTGTCTGGTACTTTGAGGCCAGAAGCAGTTTCGCCTCCTATGATTCTCTCCAGTTTGCTCCTAGGTTTGATCTAGACTGTGCCTTAGCGGAAGAAGAAACCCTCAGTTCACTTGCTAGACCACCATGTGACCAGCAAGCATATGGTTATGTTGCAGTAATGCTGGGATATCATTTTTCTTTCATCTGAGCTTACCACTCTTCCTTAACATATCTTCCCCCCTTTCCAAAGAAGTTGTCAACAACTGAGGCAGAGCTTCAGGAGCAGCCTAGATGCACAACCGTGGTATGAGTCATAAGTTGCAGTTTTACGTTAAATGGAAATATCATTTCAATTACTTGGTATGGCCCTTGGTACCATGTAACGTACTTCAACATTTTTCTTTTTGGTACATTGGGCTTAGTTAAGATTACCCACTGCCTGATGTGGTAATTAGGTAGCTTCGCTTTACCTTTTTGTGCATGCTTTTGCTGCTTTGTATTCATATTCTGAACCTGGCACCATTACACCCTTCAGTCGCTTAATAAAATTCTGAATGGAGGATACATCTTTCTCAGGCATTGGTTTACATTATTCAGAAGGGCAAGGCATGTTTTGCCCATAAACAGCCTCACATGGTGGCAACCCTATACTCTCATGTACCTTAGAATTATAAGCTGCTACTACCTACAACAGTAGAGCATCCCAGTCACTGTGGTGACTATATAACTTAGTTTATTTCATATTGTGTTATGCACCTCTCTGTCATCACATGCACTTGTGGATGTAGTGTACAAGTCCATTCCTTCCTACTCCACAAAAGCTGACTCAGTTGTTTTGATAGTTTGGATATAAAGATAGTGATTTGATCAGTAACCACAGTCTCTGGCATCCTAGACTTCAATATGCAGTGGTTATTCACTGCCTTGGTTTCTGTTTCCACTTGCTGATACAGCATCACAAACATAGATACAAATGGTAAAAGAAGATCAATTATGGTTGACATATATTTAGTTCCCATAGGTGTTTGTGCAAAGAGACTAAGAATGTTACATCCAATCAAGTGGCTGGTTGGGTCTTTGAGGCTCGTAAGTCATTTGAGTGCTGTGTGGTGCATTAAAATTTTGAAGCTTTGGCACTGTAAGTATCAACAGAAGAAAGTGATACTATAAATGTAAATGAGCATTTCTTTTTCAGTAGTTGAGTATTTTTTCTCCATGTTAATTAGTTGTCTATGAGCATAAGCTGTTTAGTACTCTGTTCTGCCTATTTCCTAGCTTAATATACACCCTATGGGGCAACTTCTGGCATCACATAACAATATAAATTGTTTCTGATAGTCTAGGAAAGCAAGGACCATTGGTCAGCAGGTTCTTTAAATGTTCAAAAGCTTGCTCATAGTCTGAAGTCCATTGAAATATTGCTCAATTTTTTGACAGATGTATTAGAGGTCTTGCAATCAATTTTTTAACAAATGTGTTACAGATCTTGCAACTTCTGCAAAATTAGGCACAATTTTTCCATCGGGAATTCACAAATAGCTTGTACAAGCCAGAGATCAGTTCACATACTATAAATGGACCACATGCCCTTAATGTGCTTAGTGAAGACTATAATGTTACAGGTGTACCATGCACTGTTTCAGTTTCAGATCTCATAGCAGTCGATCTAATAAGTGTTGGAGTGTCACCAACACTGTTTTCAGTAAGCATGGCGTCTGACAGATAAATTATGACCAGATGAAACAGTGAACACCATCTTGGGTTGGTCATCTGGTGCCACCTCTAACTGCTGGTACCCACTTTGCAAATCCACAGTTGTTAAATATTGGCATTAGTTCAGGTTGTCCAAAGACTCCCTGATGTTACGCATTAGGAACACATCAGTGACCCCAAGCTGATTTAAATGATAGAGCAAAATCTAGAGGCCTTCCTTCCAGCTCATCTCTTGGTTCAAATGGCTCTGAGCACTATGGAACTTAACATCTGTGGTCATCAGTCCCCTAGAACTTAGAACTACTTAAACCTAACTAACCTAAGGACATCACACACATCCATGCCCAGGCAGGATTCGTACCTGCGACTGTAGCGGTCACGCGGTTCCAGACTAAAGCACCTAGAACCGCACGGCCACTCCGACCAGCTGGGTCATCTCTTTTTCATACATACTGGTGCCCCTCAAGATCTGTTGGTCTCATCTATAATCCTGTCATGGAGCTGCAGGTTAATAAATTCCATCATTGTTAGGAGATGATGTGGATTTAGTTTGGTTTCCTATACACCAGTGGCTCATTCCCAGTGGGAATCTTGTGCTGCATTACTGGCATAGATGGCAATGGTCTGTGATGGTTAAGGACTTCTATGTATTCTTCTAATAATCTTTCCATCACCTTCCTGTCATTCCCTCCAAATGTGGCACTTTAGCCTACAATGCAGTTAAATGGATGACTGTTGCAGCTTTGAATATTCTTTCCTGAAATACCTGTCCAATTCTTCCTCCTCCAATACTTCCAAGTTAACTGTCAGTGCACTTTGTGATAGCTCCACTGCTAGAAAACTGGAACTGCCTATGCTCTTGGGTACTATCCAGCTTCTGTCAAACTCTTGCATGTAGAATAAACTGCATGTATCAAACACTGTGCCTTATCCAGTTCTTCATTTTATATTATGGACTCAACAACATTTTGAGTATTAACTGAAAGGTCTGCTTATTCATCCACCCAATTTAGCTTCCCTGTACCTTAAACAGTTATATCGCATGAGTCACACCTCAGAAACCTACTATGCAGCTTATTTGGCTTCCCCAATCTCTGGGAGGAAACTTCAAATATTTTCGTTTTTTTGGCAGTAAAAACTAAATGGAATGTTGCCACATCCAACTCTAGAATCTGCTGTTCAACTTTGGCGAGATATTTAATCAGGAAATCTAGCACAAATATGATGTTGTATCTTATGCCAATCTTAGGGAGTACTGTCACTTAAGCTCAGAAGTTTCTCACCCACTTGGAAACCCAACAATGCCAGACCAAATGAGTTAACACTACCCCCAATCTACACCACTTAGCCTACAAAGAGGTGACTTCAGATACCGGCAATCCTGGAGCCAGCAAAATTTGGCACAGACTTCTTCATACATAGCCAATTAAAGAATAGTCTGCCATTGATTCTGCACTGTAGTGCCTCGTGCTTACATTCACTAGGAATGCTGCAGTGGCCACATAATTTCCTCTTTCATATAAAGTGGGTGCAAGCTTTACCACTTGACCACCTTCCTCTTCCTTATGTTCGCATAACCTTGTGCTAACATTCCTGTTCAGAGAGTCTCATCATTTACATTTCTTACACTGAGGCTTCCTACAATTATGTTTAATGCAGCCTGGCTGACCATGTCCATAAAATATGATCTCAGTATTAAAAGTTACTTTCTTCTCCATAAGCTTAATCACTACATCAAAGCCATTGTAGTTGCTAAGCCCTTGTTTAAAGTTTTTGGAACCAACATTCACACTTTACCCAACATCTCAGCAGGCAAACCCTGCAACCCTCTGCTCTGCCTCCTGCAAAATGTCCCTCTTGGTGATATCATCTGTTAATTTGTATGTAGTAATATTTATCTTCACAGTACAGTCAACAAAACTTCCCACCAGTTCTCCCTGTCTTCAAATTATTCCAATGAGTTGTTTTCAATAATATTTAGATGTGTTGTTATTTCTATGACATTTCACCAGTCATTCCTACAAGTCCTGATCAGCCGCAGTATTTTGTGACACATCATGCATTCCCTAGCATCACCAGTTAATTTCAACCATGCAATACTTTATAGTTGCTTGTTATTCCAATTCCCTAATTATGCAGCTGTAATGTAGATCATAAAAAGCAAAATACCCTTGACTGTTTTGCCAGAAAATAAAGTGACTAATGAGGTGATACTGGGACCCAAAAGAGGTGGGGATATGTCAAGAACTGACAGTTCCCTTGTTTCCTTCCTTAGCCTCTCTAGTTCCACATATAAATCCACATCGTCAGCCTGCATTTCAGCTGACTGAGGCAGAAAGTGCTGAATTGCTCCCTGAGTGATACCTTTTCACTCACTGATACTTTGCTCATCATTTCTACTGGAAGACAAAATATATGCCAGAAAAAAAATTTGGCACTTACTTGTACATTTTTGTTGAATCCCAGTACAGCACCATTGTGGTCACCATTGCTGGCCTTAAGTGGTCTATCATTCCAAACTCCAGCAGCTTTTCTGACTCAACCTGTAATGATATAAAGTGTTACTGGCAAGCGGTTATCTGATGGAGAAGTCACAGAAGATGTATGCTGCCATTGGTTGATGACATAATTTATTGCTTTTATGGCTGGACAGGTGTAGGAACAGTGTGCCCACAGGAAGAGGGCATCACGTGGTGGCTGAAGAATCTCAGGCTGGTACAAGCTGGCACAGACATGCCAGTGGCAGTGCTTCTCATTCTCACAACTCTGCTGTGATCTTGCTAAACGTGGCCTGCAAGACACACCTATGATGTGTCGGGTGGCGGCATCTCAGCTCTCTAACTTTCAGTTGAGGGAGCTGACATTCACCCCTGTGGTAGTCAGCAGTGTTTCCCATCATCAAACACTGGACCGGTAATTGGAGAGTAGCGGCTGGCATTGGCAGCACCCAATGGCTCATGGTTGGGAGAAACTTAGCTTGACCTTCAATCCATCTGTCCTGCAGCTGGACTACTGACTGGCGGTTCCATTGAGATGGCAGATGTAGGTTGACAGTCTAATAATGGAAGCCAACAAACAGTGGTAGATGACTAGATGTTCCATTGACGCTTTGATGATCTGTTTGGCTCCATAACCAGTAATTGTACTTGCAACAGTGGGTCTGTTGTACATAAAAGCTGAAGAAGTCATGTTTTGTCGCATTCCTATGGGTTCCTAGTCACAGGAACAGCCAGGGCAGCAGCTGGCAGGTGGGTGATGATGCAATGATGTAACACAAAGTTGGTGAATTGTCATAAGTGGCCGGCTTATGGCACCGAGCCATCTTATTTGACCTGTAGCACTTCACAATGAAGAACTGCTGTACTGCATGGCTGAATTCCACACTGTACCATGAAGAGCATGTAGTATAATGTCATCTTTGACTGATATGTCAATAAAAGCAGTCTCTTGGTCATTACGTTCACATAGGAAATCTGCTCACTACTTTTTACTGACTAATTTTGAAGTGGCCAAGTATATGTGTTTTTGGCTTAAAATGAGCCAATAGGGGCTTAACCAGCTTAGAATATGATTCCTTACTAATGACTTTTTGTTTGAGGGTCTTCATCAGCTGATCAAATATATCAGTGCTGACTCTTGAGAAGAAATACGTCCATTTACAGTCATTTTTGTCACCAGATGTGACTCTGAATGTGGATACAGGTGGCAAAGGTAAGTATCTCACTGCTACTTTGTTCTTTTCAATGAAGTGTTGCCTTACAAATAATTTACTTGGCATGGCTGCATAAAATTGAGAGATCTTGCACAGCTAATGGGAGAGACTGAAGAAGCAGGTCAGTTCAGGCCAGCAAGGTGAAGTAATATCAAAGGTTACCTGTTGATAAGGCAAATACTGACAGGAGGTGCCAAGCAGTTATCACATAGCCTGGCACAGCAGAAGGCCAGAGTCATGATATAGTCAATGCAGCAGAAAATCAGATGAGGTGTAGGTAAACTGATTGCATCATATCCTGGTCATGGTCCTGTTATGGCTTACATGATAAGTATTGCAGCCTACCAGCCATCAAATCTGAGGGCGGACCTAAGGTGGTCCATGGGACTGTGAGTCTACATGAATCAACCAGTCTCCACCTCTGGACTCTGCCACTGCTATCTGTGACCTGGTAGCTTGTACTGACTCCAATGATGGCTTTTATCAAATTGCAATCATTTTATCACCTTTGGTCCAACTGCAGCTGCTGCCAGCCTCCTAGCCTGAAGGTCTACCTCTCAAACCTGAGATGCAGCCATTCAGCTGCTATCACCCATGCAGGTTAACTCATTGCCTGTCTCTGTTCATGTGCATAGACATTGCTGCTGCCTTGAGCCATCTCACCCACTCTGGGCTCATGGCAGGCATCCCCCAGTCAGCATTTTGAGCTGCTGTGGTCAGCACCTGTGCAGAATTGTCATCATCACTTACTGTCCCCATGGTGCTGCCCACTGACATCCGCACTGTCTTGCAGGCCATGTACAGTTTACATCCTGCCAGTGGTGACTTATCTGAGTCTTATTATGATTTTTGTAGTTGATGAACAATAATGAATGTTTTAACAATGATATGTCTGTGTAAAAACATGAAGCATCCACTCCCTGTTCCAAAGCTACTCCATCCAGAGTGGTGGACTACTGTACTTCCTGACCTCTGCCAACCAAGTTCCACTGCCCACCATAGAGAGCAACCCAGCCCCAAAAGAAGGAAACGCTGATAAATTTGATTTTGATCCAATGACATAGGCCTTCAATTTGTCACTAGTTTTAATGACAGTGCAGTTCTCTTGATGCTTCCTGTTGCTGTTCCATAAACTGCCACTGTTGGAGCATTAACAGTTTGATAAACTCAGTTATCTCTCCTGTTACCATTTTCAATTATTGTTGAATCCTTGTTGACAAATAATATGTTTCCTGTTAGCAGATATGTTAATTGTAATTCATAAAATACCTTGTATATCAATAAACACTCTATTAATTTGCAACACAATGTAGTAAAAAGCACTGTAATAGTGTAACATGCAGTATGTGAATGTGACAAACTAACAACTGAACACAAAACTGATAATAATGGCACTTCTGTATCTTCACAGAAATTCTGTTAACAATTTAGAGAAGTTCAGATATAACAGTCAGCATTTAAAATAAGATGTCAGCTTTTTTTGATATTTTGAAACATTTACTTTACGACTTACTAATTTGACTTAATTCCTCTGGCACCTATGGGGACAGGAAAACTTGCCATTCATCTCTGTCCTTCCCTCAATTCCGTCTAGGTCTTTGCCAGCTCTCCTTGCTTCCCCTTCCACTGTCCTCTTCCATATACATCTAGGCATGCCTCTCTTCATTGTTCCTTGGGGATTCCATTCCAATGGCTTCTTTTTGAGTGCTCCTCCTCGCTTTCTCAATGGCTGCTTCAGTCAACCACTTTCTCCCATGTATATGTTCTTTTATAGGTGTCTGATTTTTTTCCCAGAGATCCTTGTTACTTATTTTTTTCTGTTATCTACTTACCTGCTTTCCAACTTTCACTGGGATACAGAAAGACACCTTCACATTTGTATTAAAAATACAAGTTTTAGTTTTGCATGTGATGTTTCTATTTCTCCATATTGGATGCAGTTGTATGAAGGCAGCATTTGTTTTCTTTATGTGGTTCTTCACATCTTCTTTGGCTCCACCATCTTCTGTCACCAGACTATACAGATACAGAATTGAATTGACAATCTCCAGTTGCTGCTCTCCTACAGCAGTGGCACTTTGATGTTCCATGGGCTCAAGATAAATTAAGTTTCTATATTAATAAAACATTACAATATGATGACATGTTTAGTGAGCTGGGGAATATTATTTCCTTTTAATGAAGACACTGAACCTGTTTCACAGCACTGTTGAATACTTTCAGTTTGCTTTACTCCTGCCGCTGATCAACAAATTTTCACCTCTTAAATATGTCACCCTCGAGATTGCAGCTCATACATTTATGCGATATTGTCTTACTTGAATCAAGCCATAATATACTATGTTACACTTTCCTCATGGACTGCTTCAATTTCTAGCACTCATATTTCCACACTCTAGTATCTCCTGTTACAGCAGAAATAATTTAATATTTGCTGTCAGCATTAAAATGTAGGCTTCATTTCAGTAAAAATATTCCAATCATAATCACTTTTCTCTCTCTGGATCTGATTTTGCACTGTCAGTTTGGTATACCACTTACATTTCACACACATAATTCCTGTAGTAGTTTCTTTTTTGCATTAGTGAACTTTATTCAGTTTTGGGTATGCAGTTTTACATTGTCCTGAATTCAAAAGGATTTATGAGGTTATATCCAAAAGTTTAAAACTACTGCGGCTTATCTGTGCCATATTCTGCACCATAGGCTGACCAGACTCCCCTGCTTTGCCAGGACAGACCCAGTTTTTTTCAAAAATGTCCTGGTGTTCCAAGAAAATCATTCAGGATACATTATTGTACCTGGTTTTAATCAAGAAACATAATGCTTGCAACAACATTTCTCAGTTAATTAAATATTTGTGTAAAACAAGTTTCCTAATGAGTAACACATTATAGAAATATATATTTTCACAATACCCTCTATAGGCCTACTGCATTTATTTTAACTTGTCATATGCCTAAAGAAAGGGGAAGACATACACTGAAAAGAAAAGCAGGTATAGCCTACCACTGCATCTAATTAGCCAGCGTTCCATTTTATGGCCCTCAAGCCAAGTAAAATCAAAATGAAAGCAGGTACACAGGAGCATCACTTAAACCATTTCTCCTAATGGGACTGCAGCTATTTAGAAGTTAATTTTGTGAAGAATGTCAGCGACGCTGTGTGTGTCAACATTGTTTATTGAATGTTGTTTTGCATGTATGCACACTTGCCCAAACAGTCTGCAGTCAAACGGAATCATAAATTCTTCCATTCGGAATGTCTTTAACAAACTGTCTCTATGCAAGTGGAGGAGACCATTACAAATAATATTTACAAGCCACCAAATGGGCCATGGCCACTGGATGTTCTGCCAATCACTGCAAACCCATCAATTTATGCTGGAGATTTTAATAGCACTGTCACTGGAACTATGACAATGTGTGTGGTATTACACTCAACGACTGGGCTGAAAATGAAAATCTGTACCTGGTTTATGATGCCAAGGATCTGGGAACTTTCAGATCAGCTGCATGGCGAAGAGATTACAACCTGGATCTCTGCTTTGTGTCTTGGGACTGCAGAGAGGTCATACCTAATTTCTCACACAGCCAGCACAGGCCAGTAATCCTCCCCATAGAGAGATCTGTATCATGACCCAGATGGAATTTCAGTAGGGCTGACTGGCGGAGTTTTGCTGACCACCTTAATAAATATATCTGTTTTATTCCACCAGAACCTAAAAACTACCCTCAATTCACTGGGGCCGTTCTTACTGCTGCTAAGAAGTTTATCATTCATGGGTACAGAAAGAAATATATACCAGGCTCGAATGAACATTGTGAACAACTTTACAAACACTATAGCAAAACTGGTGACAGCGATATTCCAGACGACCTCCTCCAAAGTCTTGACGCTGCCAGAAGAGTATAATGGTGTGAGATGGTAGAAAATGTAAACTTCAGACATTCAAGCAGAAAGGCATGGAGCCTTCTGAGTAAGCTTGGCGGAGCCTCGAATAAACCTGGGCAGAAACCTGGTATATCAGGTAACCAAATCACTAACCATGTAGTTGAAACATCTAGATCACCCTGTGACAAAAAACATACTTCTAAAATAAAACAAGAACTCACCTCTTTAAAAGCTCAGTGCCCAAACGAATCCAATTTCTCTTCACTATTTACACTGGCTGAATTGTATGAGGCCTTGAAACAAATTAAACATGGTAAAGCACCTGGTCAGGATAACGTACACCCAGAATTAGTGATAAACATGGGTAATAGTGGAAAAAAATAGCTGATCTGCATCTTCTCCAACATCCTAGATGGTGGATCACTGTGAAACGAGCTAAAGAGAACAAAAATAGTGGCAGTTTTGAAACCAGGTAAATTATCTGACCACCCATAGAGCTTCAGACCAATTTCCCTTTTGAGCTGTACTTATAAACTCTTGGAGAGGATATTCTATAACAGAATTAGCGGTTTCATTCTGGAACATATTCCAGTTGAGCAGGCGGGTTTCAGGCCACACAGAAGTTGCCGCAACCAGGTACTGGCCCTAACAACTTCCACAGAATTTGGTTTCGAAGAAAATGTGAAGACATCTGGCACATTTGTAGACCTACCTGCGGCATATGACACAGATTGGAGAGAAGGGATGGTATACAAATTACTAAAAACAGTCCGATGCTGAAAAACTGTAACTCTCATTAATATCATAATAAACGATAGATATTTCTGTATTTACTTGGGAGAAAATGTGACCAAGTAGAGGAAATTAAATAATGATCACCACAGGCCTCCATCTTCGCCCCACTATTATTCAGCCTATACATCTCTGATCTCCGCAATACCAGGTCAACAAAATTCTGCTACGCAGACGATATCACTCTTGCTTGTAAAACCAAGGATCTAGGATGTACAGAGTAAATTCTCACAGATGATCTAGCCATTATGAGGGCCTATTTTAGCAAGTGGTGACTTAAACCCAGTACAAGTAAAACTGAAGTATGTACATTCCATCTGATAAACAAACAAGCTAATGTGGAGCTCAGAGTGAAACTTAACGGACACACTCTTTGCCATAAAAAGTACCCCAAGTACCTTGTTGTCACCCTTGACCACACCCTTTCATATAGAGAACATCTTGAAAATACTGCTGCCAAGATGAAAACTTGTAACAATATTATTCAAAAATTGTGTGGAATGATGTGGGGAGCTTCAGTAGATTCCTTGCGCACATCATCCACTGCGCAGGTCTTCTCAGCAGGTGAGTGTTGTGGCCCAGTGTGGCTAAACAGCTGCCACACTAACTTGATTGATGTCCAGTTGAACCAGAGCGGTTAATAACTGGGGCAATCTGACCAACACCAATTTATTGGTTTCCTCTGCTGAGTAACATCCATCCATCTGCAATCCACAGAAGCGAGGCCTTGCTTAGGGAATACCGCAAGATACAGCAGAACCTGGGATTACCGATACAGGAAGACATACCAACTTTATGATGAAATAGACTCCACTCAACAAACCCACCATTGCAGTAAGCAGAGGAGCTAGAAGCCAGTGGTATTGGTGTGAGAGACCTGTGGAACCAAAGCTGTCAACTTATTGAAAATCTTGAAGAGCGTGAGTGGTTCCAAAAGTATATTTGTGACACTGCTGGTACAGAACTCGACAGGAAACTGTGGGTCAAATTGAACAGTCCGGCCAAGTACAGAGGGTGTGTATGCTAGTCATTGGGAGCTCCAATGTTAGACGGGTGATAGAGCCCCTCAGAGAGATAGCAGGCAAGGCGGGAAAGAATCCGAGTGTGCATTCGGTATGTTTGTCAGGAGGTCTCATCCGTGATGTGGAGGAGGCCCTGCCAGCGGTATCGAGCTCACTGGGTGCATCCGGCTGCATGTAGTGGCACATGTTGGCATGAATGATGCCTGCCACTTGGGTTCTGAGGCCATCCTTGGCTCCTTTCAGCAGCTGGCTGATTTGGTGAAGGCTACTAGCAGCACACGTGGGGTGCAGGCTAGGTTGTCTAGTTGTAGCATCATACCCAGGGTTGATCGCAGTCCTCTGGTTTGGAGCAGAGTGGAAGGTCTAAACCAGAGGCTCAGACGGCACTGCGATGGTATAGGATGCGAATTTCTTGACCTCTGCAATCGGGTGCGGAACTGAAGGGTTCCCCTTAATAGGTCAGGTTTGCACTACACGCAGGAAGCAGCTACTAGGGTAGCAGAGTATGTGTGGCATGCACAAGGGGCTTTTTTAGGTTAGAGGACCCCTCCCTTGGGAGCAAACACAATTTGCCTATTAAATCAGCCACAGCAGCCTCAGAGAATCTTGGTCCTTGCAGATCAGAGACAGAAAAGATTAATATGCTTTAAGTAAACTGCAGGAGTGTCCAAGGAAATATCCCAGAATTAGTATCTCTTACTGAAGGTTATAATGCACTGATAGTATTGGGAACAGAAAGCTGGTTGAAGCCAGAGGTCAATGACAACGAAATCATAAGTTGAGAATGGAATGTTTATCGTAAGGATAGATTAGATGCCAATGGAGGTGGCATGTTTATTGCAGTAAAAAATTTGGTAAAATCTAGCGAGGTTATCAAAGATTATGGGTGAAATTGAGTACCAAAGAATGGTCAAAAATGGTAATCAGATGCTTTTATAGACCACGTGGGTCAGGGTCTGTAGTTGTAGAGAACTTCAGACAGAACTTGCATGATATCATTAGTAATTTTCCTGATCATGCCATTGTAATAGGGAGTGACTTCAACATGCCAGGTATAGATTGGGAGTGTTATTAGAGAACCAACTCGTGAGGGTAACATCTTAGACCTACTGGCAACAAACAGACTTGAACTTATCGAATCAGTTACCGTATTTACTTGAATCTAAGCTGCACTCGAATCTAAGCCGCACCTGAAAAATTTGACTCGAAATAAAGGGAAAAAAAAAAAAATTCCCGAATCTAAGCCGCACCTGAAATTTGAGACTCGAAATTCAAGGGGAGAGAAAAGTTTTAGGCCGCACCTCCAAATCGAAACAAAGTTGGTCCATTGTAATATGAGACACAATTTAGGTCGAATGAATGACGATACAGCTACAGTAGTTTGGTTCCAGTCGTAAGCTTAGCAGTTAAGCTTTACCACGTAGCCATTGCTATGTGTCAGGCACTCCGTCTGTATTTATACGGGTACCCTTCCTTTTTCACGTGCTTCGTCTGGTTTCAATCGATTGCTTATTTTGCTTTGATCTGATAAATGCCATTTTCTTTGTTATGTTTGCGTCACTCTTAAGCTGAAAATGCGTTACTGCACTGTGTCATGCATTGTTTGTCGCATTCTGATAGTGCGTGTTTACGGCCTGTCGCGGCTCACGGCATGGCTTGCTTTTGTGCGCGCTACCGCCGCGTACAATAAAAAGAAGAGAGAGGAATCATCTCATAAGCAAAACAATGACAAGACTGCTATTTGTTGTTACCGACACTGCTGCTTTCTTTGATAATGATCAACAAGAATCAAATAATAGACTGCGTATGATAGAACATGTTCTGAACGAGAGTTAGGCAAAAATTTTTCTCTGTTTGAAAGTCTTTGCGGCCGCTTCTTTATTACATCAAATTCTGCACAGAAATTAGAGTCATCTTAGATTTAAAAATCTAAGTCACTTGCCGTGCTTCATTTCTGGCTGTATCACTATTAGGCATAAGAGTAATACGAATATAAACATGAGACGATACGTATATTCTTCCGCGTTTGCTGTTGTCTCACTCTAGTTTCGTGGTTTATTAGGCAGACAGGATTTAAATGATATAGCAGCAAACACAAAAGAATACATGGCAAAATGTTTATATTCATATTATTCTTATGGTGAAGAGAATACTGTATGTGATTCAAATTTCATCAGGTTCCTATTAGCAACCATCTCTTCTCACAGATAGGAAAAAATTCAGAATGTAGAGTTAGCCATATTGACAAACATCCCAAACAGCCTTGCCAGTCAGATTTTCGTAGTACACTGAAATTGTGCTACATTCGAAGATGAACAATACGGAATTTGTTTTTACTTCATTGGATAATGTATGAAAATGCAGTGGTCGAAACTCGCGGCGGAGAAAAAAACCTCGTCTTCCACTTTTTTTTTTTAAATTATTTACTGACGCAGAGGTTTTGGCGCCAGTATTTATCTTTGTGCCTACAAAGCATGCCTGCGTAGCGCTACATATATTCGACGGCAGAAGTTAGTTGTGGCGGCACGTACCAACATTTTTCATAAC
The DNA here is from genome assembly GCF_023864275.1 of Schistocerca cancellata. Classification (NCBI taxonomy): domain Eukaryota; kingdom Metazoa; phylum Arthropoda; class Insecta; order Orthoptera; family Acrididae; genus Schistocerca; species Schistocerca cancellata. The sequence continues at coordinate 339,901,082 of NC_064626.1, read as the reverse complement.
TTCCGCTTGCTTTGCACTCGATTCTAAGCCGCAGCCAGTTTTTTGGATTACGAAAACCGGAAAAAAAGTGCGGCTTAGATTCGAGTAAATACGGTAACGTAGAGGAAGGTATCAGTGGTCATAAGGCTGTGACAGCATCTATGATGATGGGTCCTACAAGGACTGTTAAGAAAGAAGATAAATTTGCTCAGCAAGGGTGACAAGATACAAATCTCAGAATATCTCAGCAGTCAGCATCAAATATTCGGTAATGAGGATGAAGATGTAGAGAACAAATGGAAAAAATTCAGAGGCATCGTTCAAAATGCCCTAGACAAGTATGTGCCAAGCAAGGTTTTAAGGGATTGGAAAGATCCAACATAGTTTAATAACCATGTTAGAAAAGCATTACATAAACAAAGAGCACTTCATCTCAGATTCAAGAGAAGTAAAACCTAGCTTACAAACAAAAGTTGAACGAAGCGAAAATGAGCGTAAGGGGAGTAATGAGAGAAGCATTCAATGATTTTGAAAATAAGACATTGGCAACCAACCTGAGTAAAAACCCTAAGAGATTTTGGTCATATTTAAAATCAATAAGTGGGTCAAATTCATCTATTCATTCTCTCAGCGACCACACCAGGACCAAAACGGAAGATAAAAGAGAGAAGGTCGAAATACTGAATTCGGTCTTCTGAAGTTGTTTCACAATGGAAGATTGTAACACTGTCCCTCCTTTCAATTGTCATGTGAATGTTGAAATGGCAGATATTGAGATAACCGATTGCGGAACTGAAAAGCAGCTACAATCGCATAGTAGTGGAAAGGCTTCAGGACCAAATGAGATACCTAAAAGATTCTATAAGGATTATGCGAAAGAACTTGCTCCCTTTCTAGCAGGAATTTACTGTAGATCGCTTGAGCAATGAAAGGCACTTAACGACTGGAAAAAAGTGCAAGTCAATCCCATTTTTAAAAAAGGCCATAAGACAGATCCACACAATTATAGGCCTATCTGTTGTAGAATCTTGGAACATGTTTTATGCTCAAGAATTATGATGTTCTTGGAAAATAACATCTCCTTTATAAAAATCAGCATGGATTCTGCAAACAGAGATCCTGTGAAACTTAGCTCACTCTGTTCCTCCATGAGATCCACGGCGCAATGGACAATGGCGCTCAGGTTGCTGCTGTGAAATTTTGTCTAAGCCTCTTACAGTAATTCAAAGACAACACCTTCCCATACACCACAGCATCACCAGCAAACAGCCACAGTTTGCTGCTCCCCTTGTCCATCATATCATTTATGTACAATATAAGAAAAAGATAGACTGCTGCTCACCATAAAGATGACTTGATGAGTTGCAGACAGACACAATGATAAAACCCTGCACATTAGCTTTTGGTCAAAGCCTTTGTCAGAAAAGGAAATATACACACATTCATTCACATATGCAAGCAAACCTTATGCACACATGGCCGCCACAGCCTGGGGGGATGTTTTCAGAAGGCAAAGGCCCTGAGTTCGAGTCTCGGTCCACCATACAGTTTTAATCTGCCATGAAGTTTCATATTGGCACACACTCCACTGCAGAGTGAAAATCTCATTCGGAAGCATCCCCCAGGCAGTGGCTAAGCCATGTCTCCGCAATATCCTTTCTTCAAGGAGTGCTAGTTCTGCAAGGTTCACAGGAGAGCTTCTGTAAAGTTTGGGAAGTAGGAGATGAGGTTTTGGCATTAGTACAAACTTTGAGGACGGGGAATGAGTCATGCTTGGGTAGCTCAGATGATAGAGCACCACCACGCAGTTTTAATCTGTCAGAAAATTTCAAGGTGTATGAGGATTGAGGTAGTGGGTTTGGAGTCTGCAGGACCTTTGGAAAAGTACTATTCAACAGCAGTAAGTCCATGGGTGTGAAGAATATTGATGTATAGGGAAGTAGCATCAACAGCAATGACTAGAGAACCGGAAGGTGAGGGGTGGGGATGGTGGAGGGTTGATGAAGGAAGTGGTTGGTTTCTTTGACTTGGGAGCCTGGATTATGGGCAGTTGGTTGGAGTTGTTGGTCAGCGACTGCTGAAATTCTTTCAGTGAGAACACAATAACCAGCTACAATGGAGCATTCATGGCTGCTGGGTTTCCCTAGGTCCTTTCCTAATAACACCAACCTCTCCCCCAGGACTCTTCCTCAGAACACCAAACTTTCAGCAGAAGACAGGACAGTGACACACAACCTTGAACAAATCCTGGCCTAATCATCCTCCCTGCAGACAGGGGTTCCATCACTGTTGCTATGAATTGCAATGATTACCTAGCAGAAGGCCTCTGCCAATTATCTGACACAACCATCTATAAACTTTGTCAGATTGATCCTATCCCAGAAGACCAGCATAACCTCCAATCCCTGCTTAAGGACTTGGGCCCTTTACAGAACCTCTCCCCTGAATCTTTTTCCATCCTTATCTCTATGACACCCCACACACACCCAGTTTCTATGTGCTCCTCAAAATCCACAAATCGAACAATTCTGGATGACCGATTTTAGCTGGTTATTGTGCTGCCATAGAAAGAATTTTAGCTCTCATTGACCAACACCTCCAAACAACTGCTCATAATCTAGCCTCCCACATCAAAGATACCAGTCACTTCCTTCACCAACTCTCCATCATTCCCACCCCTTTACCTCCTGGATTCCTCCGTTGTTGTTGTTGTTGTATGCAGTATTGTATCTCTCATTTCATCTTCTTGCCATTGCCAGTCTACATTTTATATCTTCTCTACTTCAACCATGAACAGTTATTTTGCTCCCCAAATGGCAAAACTCCTTTACTACTTTAAGTGTCTCATTTCCTAATCTAATTCCCTCAGCATCACCTGACTTAATTCGACTACATTCCATTATCCTCATTTTGCTTTTGTTGATGTCCATCTTATATCCTCCTTTCAAGACACTGTCCATTCCGATCAACTGCTCTTCCAAGTCCTTTGCTGTCTCTGACAGAATTACAATGTCATCAGCGAACCCCAAAGTTTTTATTTCTTCTCCATGGAATTGAATACCTACTCCGAATTTTTCTTTTGTTTACTTTACTGCTTGCTCAATATACAGATTGAATAATATTGGGGAGAGGCTACAACCCTGTCGCACTCCCTTCCCAACCGCTGCTTCCCTTTCATGCCCCTCAACTCTTGTAACTGCCATCTGGTTTCTGTACAAATTGTAAATAGCAATTACTTCATCATCTGCAGAGCTAGTTGGCATATAAACCTGTACTACTGTAGTAGGCGTGGGCTTCGTGTCTATCTTGGCCACAATAATGCGTTCACTATGCTGTTTGTAGTAGCTTACCCGCACTCCTATTTTTTTATTCATTATTAAACTTACTCCTGCATTACCCGTATTTGATTTTGTATTTATAACCCTGTATTCGCCTGACCAAAAGTCTTGTTCCTGCTGCCACCCACTATATCTAACTTTAACCTATCCATTTCCCTTTTTAAGTTTTCTAACCTACCTGCTCGATTAAGGGATCTGACATTCCACGCTCCGATCCGTAGAACGCCAGTTTTCTTTCTCCTGATAACAATGTCCTCTTGTGTAGTCCCCACCCGGAGATCCGAATGGGGAACTATTTTACCTCCGGAATATTTTACCCAAGAGGACACCATCATCATTTAACCATTCAGTAAAGCTGCATGCCCTTGGGAAAAATTACGGTTGTAGTTTCCCCTTACTTTCAGCCGTTCACAGTAGCAGCACAGCAAGGCCGTTTTGGTTAATGTTACAAGACCAGATCAGTCAATCATCCAGACTGTTGCCCCTGCAATTACTGAAAAGGCGGCTGCCTCTCTTCAGGAACCACACGTTTGTCTGGCCTCTCAACAGATACCCCTCCGTTGTGGTTGCACCTACGGCACGGCCATCTGTATTGCTGAGGCACGCAAGCCTCCCAACAGTGGCAAGGTCCATGGTTCATGGGGGGATTCCTCCACCACTGTGTAATATCCATGCCTATAATGTTTTCAGAATAATATTCATGACAGCATTGTGTGTGGAATGTGAATGTGAATGAACATTAATCGTATTCTCATGAAAGGACTTCATTGTTAATAAAATAGTAAATAATTACTGTCCATGACATAATTCAATATTTTGTAAAAATATACATATATCAGACAATACCCATGGCATAAGATAATGAAAATCTCAATCTTTTGTTATCTATGATTCTCTTAGAAAAATCCTTCTTCTTGTTCGAACTGTTGTACTGATAGGATGTGACTGATGTCTCATAACACAGAGGTCTGTAAAAAACTGTATTATGTTGTTAATTTAATATTTGAAAACTACAGTTTCTGTGTCACTGAAATGAATCTTCTTTGTCTGGAGTTTTACTTCATTGTAATTCTCATCCTACATAAATGTTAAATTCTCTGCTCAGCTATATAAGAGCAGAGCCACTAGTACTATTGATCTACAGCATGATTTATTGGTAAATGTTGAATAATAGGCAATTAACATTGAGAAATATTTCAAATGTTAATGCATATAGTGAAGATACAAAAACACTTAACGTATATTATTTGTTAGTAGTAAAATAGGGGCTGAAGTAGAATTGATAAGTGATTGTCTTACGTTAGCTACCATCTTAGTGAAATATTGCAGTGGCAGTTTTAAACTGATTTCCTATACAGACATCTTACTAACTTTATCCCAACACACAACTACTTCTGCATTGAAGGGGAGGTATACAATCAAATCCACAACACAGTCAAGGGCACCTGCATGGTGCCCTCCTGTGTCAACCTATTTATGGGCCATCTAGTGGAGACCTTCCTAGCCTCCCAAAATGCCAAACCCCTAGTTTGGTTCAAGTTTATTTCATGATCTGCACTCAGAGCCAAGACAACCTACCTTCTTTCCTTCACAACCTCCACAACTTCTCCTCTATCTGCTTCACCTGGACCTCCTTAACCCAGTGTGCAACCTTTCTGGACATTGACCTGCTCCACTCTGATGGCTTCATTTTCACCTCTGTCCACATTAAACCCACCAACCACCAACAGTACCTGCATTTCGATAGGTGTCATTCCTTCGAGACCAAAAATTCCATCCCCTATAGCCTGGCCACCTGGGGACAGTGTATCTGCAGGGAAAAGGACTCACCTGTCTAGTATGCTGAGGGCCTCATTGTGCAAATATATCTGCCTCCCATCTCCCCCCCCCCCTCCCAGAAGAACCAAAGGAGTCCCAGTACTCATTTTGATTACCTGTAATCATGCTCCGAAATGAGGGAAGGGACATCTTATCCAAAATCCTTCTCATCCCCACTGCTACTCCAAATACTGACCTCTTGCCACTCTAGCTATACGGATCATGTCCTAGTGGACAACCCAGGTGTGAGACCTGTCCAGTCCATCCACCTATCATTCCCTATTCCAGTCCTGTCACAGGCTTATCCTACCCCTTCAGAGACTGGACCACTATGAAAGCAGCTGTGTGATATACCAGCTCTGCTGCAATCACTGCACAGCTTTTTATAATGGTATGACTACCAACCAGCTGTCCACCATGCTGAATGGCCAGCACCAAACTGTGGCCAAGAGCAAAGTAGACCACTCTGTGGAACAACATGTGGCTGAAAATAACATGCTTAATATGAGTGGCTACTTCATTGCCTGAATCATCGGGATCCTCCCCACCACCGACAGCTTTCCTGAACTGCTGAGATGGGAGTTATCCTCACAACACATTCTCTGCACCTGAAGTTACTCCAGCCTCAACCTATTGTAACCTACTGTCTGCACACCCTTCACTCAAGAGTTTTGCCCCTTCTCCTATCACCTCCGCCCTGTTATTTCCCATACTGTTTGAGTGCCAGCCCCTGACTATGCACCCAACCGTCTTCCTCCTTTCCCACTTTTTGCTCTCCATCCACCCCCCTCCCCTCAACCTCCCTTCCCCACAGCCTCCCAACACTGTACCAGACAGTGCTCTTACTAATTCCCACCCATAATCTGCTATCCCTTCCCCATCCCTCTCCCCTCCAGATTGCTGCTTCTGTTCTACACAACATAGGAGAATGCAGTGGGATGAACTCTGGGGACCTCTCCTATGATTGCAGAATTTGGAGCAGGAACAGCTTAAAAGAGAAGTGGGGGGAACTGTGACCTTCAGGCACATCTGTATCAGGTAGGAGAGAGCTAGTGAGAATAAAGGTAGACGTTTTAGAGGGAAATGGTTGGGAACTGTCAGTTGGTTGGAAGGCTGGAAGGAGGAGGATGTGGTCTGACAGTTTTATTTTGTCTACCAACAACAGGTTCCAGCTGATGAAGTTGAGGTTTGAAGAGCCTCAAGAAGGTGTAAAAGCAGGAAATATGTAGCAGACTCCTCCCTGAGTAGGGAGGCTAGGAAGAGTACAAATGTTATGAAGAAGAGAGTACTGCTACTAGCAGCAGTCATGGCACAGGTGTATGCTCTTAATTACAGGAGAAGTTAGGGTAGGAGTATCAGGTCACCAGCATTTTCAAGCCACTCTGGGCTGTATTAGGTGACAGGGTTTGCCTTTGTGCAAAGATTTCATGAAAGATGGTTGGGTGGTGATAGTGGATGGGACAGGGAACAGCTTGGATAGGGACAGGATGTACACAATACAGGTAGTGACCTGGGTAAGACAGCTTCCATAACTGACAACAGCAATGTCAACATTGTTGAGCTGTTCTGTCAGCACAATTGGCTTCATCTTGGCTGTGCTGTATGGTGAGTCAGTGCAGAGCTGGAGAAAGCAGCCGGCCGGAGTGGCTGAGCAGTTCTAGGCGCTACAGTCTGGAACTGTGCGACCGCTACGGTTGCAGGTTCGAATCCTGCCTCGGGCATGGATGTGTGAGATGTCCTTAGGTTAGTTAGGTTTAAGTAGTTCTAAGTTCTAGGGGACTGATGACCTCAGAAGTTAAGACCCATAGTGCTCACAGCCATTTGAACCATTTTTTTTTGGGCAAAGCACTGATGGCTGTTGACCAAGTGTACACTGCAATGGTGTTGTTGGAGCTATCATGACATGGGGCTACTATAGGTATGGTCTGCACCTCAACAGGTCTGGGAAAGGAAGTTGGAGAGAATATAGCATGTGGGCATGTGGCTGTACATGATCAAACATCTGTTTCCATTGGTAGGAGAACTAGACCTTATTTTAAGATAAATCATGGCAACGGACTCCCCTCCTTAAATGGAGAGAATATAGCATGTGGGCATGTGGCTGTACATGATCAAACATCTGTTTCCATTGGTAGGAGAACTAGACCTTATTTTAAGATAAATCATGGCAACGGACTCCCCTCCTTAAAAGTATCTCAATCAGTTTAGAGATTTCTGAAATCCATTTCTGAAAGATAAATTCTATCTTTGTGCACAAAGACATCAGAAATTTCTCAAACATATCTATTATTTATCAAAATGCACAGTCTATTAAAAATAAAGTTCATCAGCTTTAAGTTGAATTCCAGTTTTTGACCGGCAAAGTCGTACACAGTGTGTGTACAGCTCAACCAGTGGCAATGTGAACACTTCCTTCAATGTACCGACTGAAGTCTTGGAAAGTCTCAGCCCTCAAAACAAACACAGTAATATGTGGGACAAATAATAACTCAGGGGTTGAGGTGAAATTAGTAATAGCTTCATCAACATTTTGAGGACTTCTACTATGACACAAATGAAAAATACTGCCAATAGGGTGTCAAAAAGTTAGGCATGAGTCTTGGACCATATACTTACAGATATTTGTAAGAAGAACTGTAAAGGACTTATAAGAGATCTTGGTCTTTCTGATCATTAGTCAACACAAGCTTGGTAAAACACCCAGAGCCATTGGCCTATGAAAGGATCTTCTCAAAACACAAATTACATAATTTTCTAGTGCACTGGCAAATCAAATCTGGAGTGAAGTGAATACGACTTAATAACGGCAGCTAACAGAAGTGGCTGGATTATTGTGGACCTTAAAAAGTCCTCCAAGACATGTCTCAGTCCTTTACAAAAGCTGTATGCTAATCCACGTTTGTAGATAATTATCACAGGTATAAAAAATGCTTCTGAGGGATATCATGCCAAATTACACTGTCAAAATCTCAAGCTGTTTGGAGGGTCCTGCCTATAATGTTCCAAACATTCTCAACTTGGGAGAGATCTGGCGAGCTTGCTGGCCAAGGTAGAGTTTGGCAATGAGGAAGATAAGCTGTAGATTTTCTTGCTGTTTGCAGGTGGGCATTGTCTTGCTGAAATGTAAGGCCAGGATGGCTTGCCATGAAGGGCAATAAAACAGGGTGTAGAACAGGGGCGGGCAAACGTTGCACGCGGCTCATGAGCGCACAGCGCTGCACGTGTGCTGCTCGCGTGCAGTCATCGAATGGGGCAGTGGCGACAGCCGGCAGGTTGCGGCAGTGTAGTGCCAGGCTAAGCTGCGGACGTTGATGCAAAGCGACCACTACGTAGTGAACGTTGTATTTCAAGAAACGGAGAAGTGGAGATTTGCTATCTTTTAAAAAGTAATGGGAGAATCATTTTTTCTTTGTGCAAAAACGTGAAAATTCGAAATGTTTAATATGTGGCAGTATTCTCGCTGGTCAATGGAAGTTTAGTATTGAAGGCCATTATAATAAATTTCACAAGGACGAGTACAATTTATTGTCGGATTCTGAGTGGATGGGGAATTGACTGAGCTTAAGAAGAGCGATCTGACGATACCAGATGAATCTGTCGTAGTTGGCCGGCCGAAGTGGCTGAGCGGTTCTAGGCACTACAGTCTGGAACCGTGCGGCCGCTATGGTCGCAGGTTCGAATCCTGCCTCGGGCATGGATGTGTGTGATGTCCTTAGGTTAGTTAGGTTTAAGTAGTTCTAAGTTCTAGGGGACTGATGACCTCAGAAGTTAAGACCCATAGTGCTCACAGCCATTTGAACCATTTTTTTTTGGGCAAAGCACTGATGGCTGTTGACCAAGTGTACCCTGCAATGGTGTTGTTGGAGCTATCATGACATGGGGCTACTATAGGTATGGTCTGCACCTCAACAGGTCTGGGAAAGGAAGTTGGAGAGAATATAGCATGTGGGCGTGTGGCTGTACATGATCAAACATCTGTTTCCATTGGTAGGAGAACTAGCCCTTATTTTAAGATAAATCATGGCAACGGACTCCCCTCCTTAAAAGTATCTCAATCAGTTTAGAGATTTCTGATGACCACAGCAGTTAAGTCCCATAGTGCTCAGAGTCGTTTGAATTTGTCGTAGTTGCTGTTGTCACGAGAGATCTGCGATTTTCTCTCGTCATGTCTCTCATCTAACTGATTTAACATTTTATGGAGCACTGTTTTCAAGTTTTCAGTACGACAACAATAATAGCCCAGCGGTATGTGCAAGTTATAAGACTGCGCTTAATATAGCGAGAGCTGGAAAACCATTTGCTGAATTAATAAGTCTCGGTTAAGAGCAAACATCAGTGATGAAAATTTACGTAACTGTTTGTGTTTGTCTGTATATAGAAATTTTGTTCCAGATATTAAACGTATTGTAAACTCCACCTGTGATAATTAAATAAAACGTATCGTAGGTAATAGGTACTCTTTCAAACCATGATTTCTTTCAAGCACTCCTACTAACCTTATTCATCCACTCAATAAAGCAAGCTAGGAAACAAAACGCATTACAGAGGAAGGAGCGGACAGAAGGTATGGTGGGGAGGGGAGGTAAGCGGGTCGCCAACTTGCCCCTGTGTGCACGCGGAACACCTGTTAACTGCACGCGTGCAAGTGCACCGCACATGTGCAGGATTCCTGCCCGCCCCTGGTGTAGAAGATTGTCGACATACCACTGTGCTGTAATGGTGTCATGACTGACAACCAAAGGGGTCCCGCTATTAAAATATATGGTGCCCCAGACCATCACTTCTGGCTCTCTGGCCATATGGCAGGCGACAGTCAGTTTGGTTTCCCACACCTGTCCAGGGTGATGTCAGATACATCTATGGACTGGGATCTCATTAAGTGGAGTGGAATTGTTATAAGCAATGAGTCCTGCTTCGAACTGAGCCCCAATGACCAGCAAAGAGATGTATAGAGATACCATGGACAGCAGTGAGATACCAATCTATCAGATGCCATACTGCCCAACAACCAGGATTGATGGTCTAGGGTGCCATTTTTTTTCATAGCAAGATCTGTTTGGTTGTCATCTGTGGCATTCTTATGGTACTGTGGTACATTGATAATATTCTATGCTCCGTTTTGTTGCCCTTCATGGCAAGCCATTCTGGCTTACATTTCAACGATATAATGTACACGGCACACGGCAAGAGTTTCTGCTACTTGTCTTCATGCTTGCTGAACCCTACCTTGGCCAGTAAGATCGCCAGATCTATCCCTGATTGAGAACACTTGGATCGTTATGGGTAGGACCAGCCAACCAGCTCTGGATTTTGATAATAATTTTCTCTGGATTGGTCAATTCGGTAAATGACTTTTTCTCTGGCACTGCATAGAAGTTGCAGCAAAACATTCCTGAAACTTGTAGTACCTACAATGACTTACACAGCACACACAATGATGCCTTCCTCAGCAGATCTTGAGGTCAAGAAGACAATACAGAAATTTTAACAAATGAGAAGTCAGCAGGCATAGTTGAGGTTCCAGATTCTGTTCTGATGTCATGCATAGACAGCATATAAACCATGTTAACAAAACATAATAAATGTGCCCTTTAGTTCAGGTATTTTTCCACAGTACCTAAAGCACTCACAAGTTGTGCTTTTCTGCAATGTCAAAAATAACTGAATGAATCATGAAAGATACACTAATGAGTTGCATGAATAAACAAACCCATTTCAGTGAAGAATAGGTTTTGTTTCCAAAATGGGAGACATACAATATCAGCCATTACAGTGGAGACTAAAGTGGAACTTGAAGCTCTCAATAAGAATAATTGTGTTACAGTCATATTCTTAGACTTGTCCAAAGCTTCTAGCACTGTTGATGATAAAAGTTCTGCTAAACAAGTTAGAAGCACTAGGTTAAGAGGAGTAGGAAACAAGTGGTTTCAGTCTTGCCTGGAAATAAGTGTTTGAAAGTCAGAGATAGTTCACAGATCTGTTGTGGATAAAATTTTAGTAAAACACTGTCAGACAAAAAACATCTAAGTATAGGTGTTCTACAGGTACACAGGGTAGAGTACTGGGCCTAGTCAACTCTTACAGTGTTAGAAGCTTTGGACAAGTCTAAGAATATGACAGTAACACAATTATTCTTACAACTGGGTAGTATGTAATAAATTATCACTCAACATAAAAAAACAGAAAATATGCACCTCAGGATAAAGTGGGAAACAACACTTTCACATCAAGCCTAGGTGATAGAACTATAGATTGTGTAACATACACAAAAATTTTTAGGGATGAATATAGATTGTCAGGTAACATGAAATGAACACACAAGGTTACTGATGAAAATAATGTCATCAGCAAGTTATGCTCTTTGGATGTTATCAGGTTGTAATAGCCAGTGGCTTGTGGTGACTTACTATCCCTACGTATGCTCAGTTCTTACCTATTGGATTCCTTTCTGGAGATCAAAGGCACAAAATGTGGTCCCAGTTTTTAACCTGCATAACAGGGATATAAGAATAATAAACAGAAATAGCAGTTGGGCTAATTGTAAATAACTATTTAAAGCAGCGAAAATAATAAAATTTTGAAAATGTAATGTAAGTTTATAGATGAAAGAAAATTTCTCAGCAAGCAGCAACAGGAGAAAACACATATAAAGCCTAAGTAAATGTGCAAGCCAGTTATTCCTTATTCTGACAGAAGATTTGAAGGGGTAGGAAAGAAAAGGACTGGTGAGATTTAGGAAAGGAGGGGGGGTGTTAGAAAAAGTCGCAAAGAACCCCAAGTCAGGAGAGACTGAACAGATGGGATGAGAAGGAAAGACTGAACGTTGCAGACTGCAGTGAGTTCTCTTGGCTGCATGGTGTTGCACACCTGCACCTTGCAATTCATAGGCCAAAGTCCCAGATCCTGTGCACAAAATTCAGAAGATTTGCCAGCGGTAAGAAATAATATATACAATATCACTTGGCTGAAGAGCACATATGTAATAGTTGAAAAGTTTTTTTTTTTTTTTTTTTTTTTTTTTTGGGGGGGGGGGGGGGGGGGGATAAAATTTTTTGGGGTAGATATGTTCCTGGGGGGAGGATGGCACCAAAACTATTTTTTGGTTTCTGGGTTTTTTCCCTGAGTGTACCACTTCTCCCCCAACCCATCTCTTGTTACATGCATGGTGAGGGGCGTAGGAACAAATAGATACAAATTTATGTGCTTTTAAAGAGTGGGAATGCATAAACAGCAGGATGTATCTGAGAGGAGGGGTGCGTCTATGATATTAAGTATCCTAGAGTGGGAAGTATGCATCCTAAACTTTAATGACCCAACAAAAGTGGGGGTGCATGCCTCCTAAACTTCAGTGACACTTTGTGTCATACTGCATGACATGACAAATGCCATGTTGGATGACATGATGACATGTATTGTGTTATACAACATGACAACTTGTTACTTTACTTGACACAATGCATTATATTACATGACACTGGTATTAATACTCACAAGTAAAAGTGTGCAAATATGTCCAATGTTTTGATTTAAATGTCTTTGAAGCTGCAGATATGTCGAAAAGCTAGTTCTCTCTTTTGCATCCCTAACACTGCCCAGAACATATTCACCTTTTTTTGTGATATGACATGAGCAGTTTTCACTTTTAAAAAAAAAAAAAAAAAAAAAACAAGGTGTCCATACTACGCCAGATGCAGACATCTATCAATCTTTGTGCTTATCAGGAAAAACACTAGTATTTCATTAATAGTTCTATATATAATCAAGGAACAAGACCAAATTTGTATCTATATTTATCAATGAAAAACATACAAAAAACTCAAAACAGCATTTTCTGTCAGAGAATAAAATTGTACAATAAATTTCCAAAGGAAATGAAAGGTTACTAAAATACATTTGTTTAAAAAGTCAGACAAACATTCTTCATATGTAATACATGCTGCACAATTAAAGATTACTTGGACAGCTCAAAGCAGTGGTTAATAATGAAAAAGATAACTTCAACACTCTGCCACTTTAAAATACTTCATGATGATATAAAGCTTTTACAAGAAAATCATAAATCAAGAGCTAAAGTGTGTGACAGTGATGTCTTGCAGTTCTCTTGCATTTAACAGTTCACTCATCATGGAGGGATGATGACTCAGTTTTCCAAGGGGACTGAGTGGAAGACTTGAAGACACACATGGGTATGGTTGAGTGTTTAGAGACCAGAGTCCATTTTCAGAGCAGAGTGGATTTGTGATCTGAGGTTTTCCCGGCGTACAGAAATCCTGAAAATTTTTCGGGTATTCAGCCGGGTAGCGTTGTCCAAAAGGCGTGATATTTCAGCAATCCGACTTCTCGCCATCTTCAGATGTTCTTGGAGTCTGACTGATCTCTGACGAATGCTGACTTTATATAATCACCGCCCCTCTCCCGCAGCCTCCATCTGGGCGCTTCTGAGCGGTCCATGGCCGGTAGTGGGGGAGGGGCGGTGTTTGGTGGTGGGAGAAGTGCGGCGCCCCGCGACAAATCATGGGCCGCAGTCCTTCCGCAGCTCCGGCCGCTTGTGGAAGTCTGCCGTCAGGGTGATGGCAGAGTTCCGAAAGTGGCTGTAGCCACGGAAGGACTGTGGCCCATGATCTATCGCAGGGTGCCACGCTTCCCCCACCTATGGTGCCACCCTTCCCCCCACCACCGGCTGCGGACCACTTGGAAGTGCCTAGACGGAGGCTGCAGGAGAGGGGTGGAGGTTATATAAAGTCGGCACCCATCAGAGATCAATCAGACTCCAAGAACACCTAAAGATGCAAGAAGTCAGCTTGCCAAAATATTGTGCCTTTTGGGCGACACTACCTTGCTGAATACCTAAGAAATTTTCAAGATTCCACAGTGGATTTAGTGCAAGAAGCATTGCAACATCATTATGGTCCACAAGTAACCAGTATGTGCACCAATGAAGATTAAAGCGATGTTTTATGAGTGATCTGAAGCAAAATGTATGTAAATTAAAGAACATGGTACAATGGGGACTAACTGAATGAGCCAGTGCAAATGTAAAAACGCTGACCTCATATATGGGAGGATGGAATTTTCCTTTATCTAGATATCCTGATTAACATTTTCTGTGGTTTTCCTAAATCATTTCTATCAAACTACAGGGTGGTTCCTGCATCAAGGCCACTGCAAACAATTTGTCCTATCCTCGTAAAGCATACTTATGACGTCTGTTCAAAAAATTCCAGAACATTCATAATTTTGCACTGATGGTGTGTTGGAAAGATATGCGGTGGCCATCCACACACACACCTGCATTTGATGTGTAACTGCTGGAAGTTTCATTGTTGTATGTCTCTTAGTTATTGTTTGTTGCTGTATTGAGTAGAACATTGTGGTGCACAGTCTGCGAATTTTGAGATGGCAGGATTACAGGAGCAACATATCTGCATTAAATGTTTCGTTACACTCAAGAAAACCTTTACAGAGACACACCAAATGATGCAGGAAGCCTACAGTGACAAGTGCTTAAGCCATACTCAGCATTACAAATGGTTCACACAGCTTAAAAATGGCCAGAATTAAGTTAAAGCTGACTCATTCAGGATGCTCTTTGACGTCTATTGACGACACTCATGTCAGGAACATCAACAAAACTATGCATACCAATCGAAGACTGTTTGTCTGAAAGATTCCAGAAGAAGGTAACATTTCAGTATCATGTTACCGTCAAGTTCGTCCCATGGCTCATGAATCAAGAACAGAAAGATCTTTGCTTCACAATCTGTGAAGAGTTTTTGGATCATACAAATGAGGATGAGATGTTCCGTAAGAGAATCATAACTGATAATGAGACATGGGGCTACAGTTATGATATTGAGACCAAAGTTCAATTTTCACAAAGGGAAAGGTTCTCCAAGACCAAAAAACAGCTCATCAGGTTAGTCAAATGTCAAAGCCATGCTGATGGTTTTCTTTGACTCTGAAAGATTAGTCCACAATGAATTCATGCCATATGGACAAATTGTTAATTGATGGTACTAGTGGGATGTGATCTGACACCTATGAGGAAATGTGGCCTGAAATATGGCAAGGCAATTCATGGCTCCTGCATCATGATAACGCACCCACACATTCATCCCTGTTGATGATTGACTACTGCACAAAAAATGAAATCACTGTGCTACCTCATCCTCTGTAATCTCCAAGCCTGGCCTCTGCAGACTTTTTTTATTTCCAAAGTTAAGAACCCCATTGAAAGGACCAAGATTTGCGACAATAGACAAGATAAAAAGAAAATTCACAGACAGCACTTAACGCAACAGATGTATCAAGACAGCTTCCGGATGTGGAAAGGTTATTGGGAGTGGTGTATCAATTGTGGATGTGAGTATTTTGAAGGAGACCGTGCACAATAAGCAAAAGGTAAGCTTAGAAAAATGTTGTGGAAAAAGTTCTGTAATTTTTTGAAAAGACTCATATATATTTTAGACCCATATATTTTGAGCTATTGATTTCCACTGTACTACCATGAAAATTCACATATCATTGTGAGACAATCCTTGAATGAATAAATAAAAAAAAAGAATATTTTAGTAAATAACCTTGGTAAGAAAACAGATGAATCTGATGTTGAGAAACCAAATTGTGTAAAGGGACTGTAAAGCTCCAGCAACAGTTTCAATGAGTTGGTGCTGGGATTAGAAAACTACTGATGAATGTGGGAAGATAAACAAAAGTTATAGGAAGAATTGCATAATTTTGGAGACATGTACGAATGCTAGTAAGCCTGAAACAGGTGAATTAGTTTCTACAACAAAAAGATATATAGGGCATATATAGAAATGCACTGATGTGGCTGACAGCAAGATAGAAGAAGATATTATGATACAAGAAGATAGAAAGAAATGATTGCAACAAGAAATAGAATCAAAATCAGGGTAGTGAGAAACAGTTACTACTAAACCTACCACACTGCTAGTAGCAGGTTATAGTGGATGACCTAAAAGGAAGACAATTTTGGCATAAGTGATCTATGGAAGCAGCAGAAAAAATACTACGGTGTACAAAACTAATACAAACTTTTCTCGTGTCGGATTATGTGGAAGATGAAGGTGTAGCATAGTCAAGAATACAGAGAAGCCAGACACCACAGATACCATTCAACAGCATGAGCAGATATAAGCTCACAGGACGAAATACAGTCACTTACTAAGTAGAGTACACTGGTCATTCTGGAATGCTATTAATGGTGAACAACCAGTACCACGCTGTTGTGTGACTCTCTACTAATGATGTATGTCATGGCAGTGAAGTGGTATGTGTGGCAGCTGGTTATATGGAATCAGCGCAGTATGATGGTCCAACACAGAGTCATGACGAAATGGATCTATCATGTTTTAACATGACCATGAAAACACTGAATACATGTCCCTGATTTTTTGATGTAACAATGATGACTGTCAAAGATGCCTATAAGGAATGGTGTACCACTCACTGCCATTTAACATGGTGCCATCTGACAGGACTTACTGTTGTCATCAAATGCAGATCCAAGGACCATTTAATCCAGTTTCTGAGTACATGTTGTGAAGCAAATTACATGCAATGGACATTTTATGCTGGGTACCTCATAAAAGGTTATTAGTCACGCTGGCACATAAATCTGTGTGAATAAACTGGACAGTAACTGACTGGAGGTGGTTCTGTGATGTTCTGGTGTGGCTTTGTACCATGGCTTTGGTCCACTCACTTATGATACTGTAAACATAACCAAGATGTTTATTTTCACAGTCTCTGTCATCAAGTATTACCATTTTTACCTACATCTTAGAATGTTCTGGATACTTCTATCTTTGATGAGACAAGAGTTATATTCGTAGGACTGCAAGACCATGTTCCTGGTTTGATGACCACTCAGGTACCTTGTCACACCTCATCTGGTCTACTAAATCATCTCATCTTAAACTCACATGAAATTTCTGGGACTGTTTGGGAATGTCCTGTCAGTACTCCCACAGTTTGACAAGTCTGTGGGATATAATTATTAATATGTTGCTTTAACTCGATATGATGTACCTGAAGAAATTTGTGGACTGTCTTTCTCACTATATGGAGGATGTTATCAAGGCTAGAGGGGGCATTACACCATCTCATGGGTGGGGGGATGATTAACTGTTTGTCCAATGTGCTTACCTGCAACATGTGGATTGCAGCTGAAAGAACTTTTAATACAATTTTTATTCATAAACACATGTAATGAGCATTAGGAGGGCAGAATACTGAAGAGATGAATGGAACCGAAACGTGCAGAGAATACACATCACAACTACATATTGATAAAAGAAACTTTGCTCTCAGCTCCTGTATCACAGTCATCTTGATCAGAGGAGAAAAGTCTTGTAGAATGAATCAGGAAATACTGCAAGCACTCTATTAACTGGGTTAATGTGAATGTGACACTGCTCAGATAACCAAAACAACATGGATTATTCAAAAAGTACATGCTTTTACTGGAAACTGCTATTTACTGTATTTACAAAACATGCTACATCCCACATTCAAAAGCTCACTGCATTACGTACATGTTACTCACCTGAAACAACACAGTGGAAATTATTGACCTTAAGTTAAAACAGGAAGAGGGCTAGTGAGGTGTTTCATTTGATGTTGTATTATTTCATGGAGTTTCTTCATTGTCTTTTTGAGCTCTTCATTATGAGATCTTGTATGGCTTTATTGGACTTTTATCCATCTGAATTTATATTGCTCTTGGGAGAAATTACTTCACAATTTTTAACTTCTATTACATAATGCAAGATATTCATTTGAATTTATGACCTGTCTATTGGCTCTTCAATCACACTTTTTATACATATTGTAACAAGACCTCTTGTCACCTCTAATGTTCAATGTTAGAGTGCAAACATGGAATATTAAATGAATAACAAACAAAATCAAATTTGTTTTCTAATAACAAACAAAATCAAATTTGTTTTCTAACACAGGCTGAACTACATTGTTGAAGTCTCAACATACATCCTCCTAGGACTTCTGCACCTCTTCAAAGCAAGTTGGCAATTCCTGAAACTTATGTTTTTGTGCCTGAGCAAGTATTTCCTCTTGCAAAACTGCTGCAATTGCCATTCCATCTTCAAGACATGCATCATCCTTCAACATGATCTACCAAATGGAGATGATAGTAACAGTCCTGCTCTGTATCTGTGTTCACATTTATTACACCTTATTCTGTAGTTATAATTTGCAAATGATGTTCATTGGTAAGATCAGCAAATATTTCTCCATTAGACAAATGATCACGCTGTCAGTCTGTCTACTTGCTCTGCTTCATACAAAAAGTTTGTATCATTTTGAAGTACATTTGTATCAGCAATAAATTGTTTTGATACATCTGTTTCATTATTAATGCTACACAGAACTAACGGCTATTACCTTAGAGGGAAAAGTAATATACCTTCCATTTGCACATCACATTGTTTTATCTTGACCAATATTTAAAATTTAAGACAACTCTATTAAAATTGAGAGTACGCATATGCCTGTGCATTTGTACATAGTATTTTATTATTATGACAAATATTTGCATATTAATGGCAATTATAGAACAGTTGGAACCGTGCAGTTTCATGCTATATTCAAAAGCAAGAGTCATTAAAATGTGTATATTTTATGAGAAAACAGTTGATCCTGGCAACTGGTTCCTTTTCATTCAATAATAGCTTTCACTTTTGTACAAATTACATTTTAATACTTACAAAATAAAAAAATGTTAAGACTTCCGTAAACTCTTATATAGTAACACCTTTAAATGTCTGGTGTTTGTTATTTTTTCTGCACATATTCAAACACTCTTCATAGATTTAATATTTTTATAATTACTTGTCTTCCTCAAGCTTCTTCATCTGAGGCTAGTTTTATTCTGCACAACACTGGGGTATGTCTTAAACTATTACATATTTCACTTCTACTACTACTTTTGTCAGATACACTTTCTTCTCCTTTCCCATCATGTTTGTCTTTTTCTCTACAGAGATGGTGTCCCTATACACGATATCCTTCCTGTACCTCAATGTAGCTGTAGGTTCTCCTTCCTTGGTCCGCTTACATTGAGACACTGTTACTCCTGATTTACAAACAGCAAAATTAAATTACCTGGTTGCTTGTCTTAATCTCATCTTAGCCTACCCACCTACATCATTTTGATATTAAGTTATTCGTTATGAAATTATGAAGGAACCGAACTGGGAGACTATTGGAGATAGACACAAACTATCCCAAGAAAGTCTATTAACAAAGTTTCAAGAACCAGCTTTAAATGATGGTTCTAAGAATATACTAGAACTTGTTATGTACCACTCACATAGGGATTGTGAGGATAAGATTAGAATAACTACTGATTAGCAGAGTATAGATGTAGATGTAGATGTACATATATATGTCGGTGCTAGTATCATTTTATTAATCATTTTAACACACTGTAATAGTTAGTTTAATGTTCATGTTAGCACATCACAGTTTACATTTATGCCATTTTGCCTGTTCTTCCCCTCATCAATGTGATGTTGCTAACATAAAATAAATTAACTTGAAAGCAATGCACACAGAGAAGAACTAACTTTTTAATAACAATTGACATACATGTCTTTTAAGAAACGCACACACACACACACACACACAAAAGCAAGAAGTACCTTGGTATGTACCTGCAATGGACATTTCTTAAACTATTAAACTATTAGTAAAGGACATGAAAACTATTCTTTTACTGCTGGTAGCACTTCCTATGATTTTTTCTATCAGTGTCTAAATGAATATCTTTGTTTATTCCAAAACTTTTCCAGCTACAATAGGTCTTACCTTTTCTTTTTCTGGTTCCATCATTTCTCCCTCCAGCAACCACTCATGAATACATATGGGATGTGTGAGTGCTACTGCCCTTCTCTACAAAAGGGTCTACAGTTCCACTGGTGTGTCCTGGAGCCTGCCCACAGCATCAATATGTGCATTATTTCCTGAAAAATAGTGCAGAAAAGGTGTGCCAATGAGATTATTCAGATATTCATTGTTCATATGTCTTGAATTAAATGTTTGATTCCTATTACGGAATTTGTTATTTACTCTATTACATCAAAACCATGGAGGAATTCACTTTCCATTATTATTACTATTATTATTATTACTGGTATTAATTTTAATTTAAACAGACAATTATGCAGATCGCTACATGAAACTAGACACAAACAAAGGAGAATATTACATTTATCAACTAGTCAAATCAATGCGTTGGGAAACAGAAGACATCAAACACTTTTATTGCATCAGTGATGAAATGGGCGAGCCACTGATTGACCAGAAGAAAGCAAGGGACTACTGGCAGAGCTACTTTGAAAGCATTTTTACCAAGGAATTTCCCTGCCCACCAGTATCAACCAAGTCAGCTGTTGAAGGACCAGTCAAGGTAATTTGTATTAGTGAAGTCACGGCTGATCTGAGGGAGATGAAGGAGGGGGAGGGGGAGAGGGGGGAAGCCACTGGGCCTGATGTCCTTCCAACAGAGTTATGCTGTTCTCACCAGTGGAATGTGGCAGCTTGGCTACCAAATCTTTTCAAACATATCATCAGACAATGTGTAATACCAACAGATTGCCAGCAGAGCATCACTGTAGCAATTGTCAAAAAGAAAGGAATCCCTGCTGAATGTTCCAATTACCACCTTATCAGATCATCGAGCCATGCAATGAGGATCCTTGAATGCATTCTTGACAAAAGAATTCATGAGATAGCTCAAATCACAAGGAACCAAGACAAATTCGTGAAAAATTGTGGCATAACTGATGCAATACATGCTGTTTGGCTGCTGGCTGAAAATAGAATAAAAAGAACAAGCCACTGCATATTGCTTTTCTAGACTTTGAAAAGGCTTTCAGTCAGGTACCACATGACCTAATCTGATTAGCACTTTGAGACCACAGCATTCCAGAGTACACCATTAACAGTGTATGGCTTCTGTGCATAGAACCAAGGAGTCATGTCCAAGTGGCTGCAGGAGTTCAAATGGCTCTAAGCACTATGTCATCAGTCCCCTAAATTTAGAACTATTTAAACCTAACTAATCTAAGGACATCACACACATCCATGCCTGAGGCAGGATTTGAACCTGTGACTGTAGCTGCAGTGCAGCTCTGGACTGAAGCGCCTAGAACCGCTCGGCCACAGAGGCCGGCACTGCAGGAGTGTCAAATGACTTTTGCATCAGAGTAGGAGTCCATCAAGGACCAGCCTTATCACCACTTCTGTTTATTCTTGTGATGGACACTGTCACATCAGCTCTGCATGTGCCCCTGTCATGATGTCATGTTGGCGGACTGAAGCACCTAGAACCGCTCGGCCACAGAGGCCAGCCCTGCAGGAGTGTCAAATGACTTTTGCATCACAGTAGGAGTCCATCAAGGACCAGCCTTATCACCACTTCTGTTTATTCTTGTGATGGACACTGTCACATTAGCTCTGCATGTGCCACTGTCATGATGTCACGTTGGCTGCCACAAACAAGTTTTATCTCCAGCACCAAACACAAGAGTGGAATGACCAGCATACACAATAAGGCCTGTGGCTCAGCAAAATTAAAACTGAGTACACGGCTTCAGATCCGCGAGAAGTTTGGAACCATAATCATTGATGAAGAAGATCTACCAAGAGCATCAAAATTTAAGTATCTCAGTTCCAAAGTCTCTAGGGATGGCCAACTTACAGAAAAGGTCAACGCAAGGACACAGGCAGCCTGGATGAAGTGGTGAAAGACAACAAGCATCACCTGCGATCATTGGATTAAGGATCATCTGAAGTCAAAGATATACTGGACTGTCATGTGTCCTTTTGCTCTCTAGAGCTCTAAGTGTTGGCCAGCAACAAAAGAGTCATAACAGCAGTTGAGGGTCATGGAGACTAAGACGCTTAGATGGACAGGTGGCATCACTCAATTGGATCACTTTTCAAATGACATTACTGTGAAATGTTTCCGGGTCACACCATTCCAAAAGAAACACAGAAAGCTGTCTGCAATGGTTTGGACATGTGCTGCACAGAGGACACTACCACTGCAAAGGGAGCATACACAGTGGAAGTCATCGGAAAGAGGCCCAAGGATCAACCAAGGTAGCAATGGGGTGATTCTCTGTACAGTGACATGAAGGCTGTAAATCTTCATCCAGACACGGTCCACAATCAGACAAAATGGCGACAGTGAACTCACCCAGTAGACGTTGCTACCAAGCAGGACTAACACTAAATAAAAAGAATAAGATTAATTTATTTATATATTTTGAACTATGGTACCATATTCCTTTATGCCCTTGGTAAGATAGACAATGAACTAATACTTTCACCAAATGACTTTCCTTTACAGGTTTGTCTAAATACATTCTAAGACAAGAAAACAACATACCATGAAGAACTTTTCCAAATTAGACAGAAATTGATAGATGTGATGTACGTATAGACAACTGAATAATTACAATTTCAGAAAAAGTGGATAATTTATTCAAGAGAAGGAGCTACACAAATTAAAAATGGTACAGGCAACTAGTGCTTGTATTTTATAAGAACACCAACCAATAGGTCCTAGAGGAAGGGCTCAGGAAAACTATTGAACATCATTTGTTACCAAGAATTCTGTAAAACAATTTATTAACCAACAATAATTTCTTTTCCTCAACTGCAACAAGGTACACGGCTCAACTTAAAAAAAAAATAAAATAAATAAAAAACCACATTAAAAATTAAACTTGAACTTTCACCCTTAAGAAAAGACATTAAACATAGAAAACCAGAAGTTGGACAGTTTAGAAAGTCTATAAGATTCTTTTTTTAAAAAATTGCAATTCATCAAAATGTTAACTATTAATAATTTACAAGCTCCATTAAGCAGTGAACAGGTTAAATAAAACCAAAGTCTTTTCCCTAGCTCTAATACTAAGTTAAGATTAAAGCACCACTGAACATGAACTTGGCCCACAAAACTAATTTAAATTAACAGGTTTTAGTGAGTTACAAACTTACAGCTGGAATTGCTACCAACCAAAGATAAAATTATTAATATCTTCAACTCAGAACAAATATCACCACAATCGTAATAGTTGCAGAAGCTAATAAAAGGCCATTTGCACACCTCAGGTTGTGGATACTAAATTGAAACTTGTATCCACAGCTCAGATCCCCAATACAAATGGCCTTTTATTAGCTTAATGATCAAATGAGAGTTCTCAAGAACTTCATCTAACTTCATGGAATAGTTTTTAACACAATTTTAAATATAATCTAACAGAGCCAAGCATCACTTACACACCATATAAAATATTCCATTTATTTCTATTTTATTTTATTTATTTATTTTACGTCCATATAACAAAAAGTTTTCAGACATTGTCAGGAAAATTTAGCTTACATTACACATATACAGTAAAATATTTACAGTCTTTCATAACATCATATGGATCAGACACATCTGTACACACTATTTTTCAAAAGGGTACTACAAGTAGATTCCTCTATAGTGTAACACAATTTAGCTTATATTTATAATAGTACAGTACACATAATACAGTGTATAATTACATTCTTTCATACCACTGATAGATCGGAGACATTGTCTATATACACTGTTTTCCAAGATGGCACTACAACTTAAAGTCCTCTATAGAGTAACAACACTTCTCTATTAATAAGTGCTTCAGTCTACTCTTTAGCATACTTAGATTTGCTTTCTTGAGTTCACAGGGTAATGCATTGTAGAAAATTGCTCCCATTCTATGTGGGCTGTGGTTTGTTGCCTTTTTATTGGTCACAATTCTGTGAAAATTTTCCCTTCCCCATGTATCATAGTTGTGTACATTACTGTTTCTCATATTAAATTCAGGATTTTGTTTCACGAACATGACTGTCTGCAGTATATACATGGAGTACACCGTAAGAATTTTATATTTTCTAAAGATGTCTCTACAAGGCTCTCTCTTCTTTACTTTGGCTACTATTCTTACTGCCTTTTTTTGTAATCTAAAAAGTCTATGTATATGAATTGCTGATGCCCCACCCCATATCTCAATACCATACCGAAGGTGCAGAAGAATCAACCCAAAATACATTTACCTTAAAGTATCATGGTCCAAGAAGGCTGAGACCCATTTCAGTAGATACACATTTCTACTGATTTTCTTGCGAATATTATCTATATGTTCTTTCCATGATAAGTATTCATCAACAACGATGCCCAAAAATTTATGTGAATTTGCATATGCAGGACCCAGTGGGGATGTAAATACAGTATCAGTTATGGCAGCATTATAACTGAGGATGACTTCATTATTACTGTTTTGTCTTTATTTTCAAGAAGCTTGTTTGCTGTAAGGTTGTTGTGGTATCTAAGGGGGTGGGGGGAGGGTAACTTACTGGCTGCCAGAAAAAAGTCAGTGCCATTAAATGAAGTGAATCTCTTTTCATAAGACCAACATAGTGACAAAATGTGACTTAGAATTGGGCACGGGCATCTAGGTCTTAAAATTAAATCAACAAAACAACAGTTTGCACTTGGCTTAAAACTGCGTCCCAAAATTTGTAAAAAATCATTTACTCTAGACACAAGCCAATTTTCCCATGGGAGAGATCTAAGCACATGTCACAATCCTGTTCAAAATCACATTAAATGGGAAATGGGGGAACACAGCACAACTAAAAAAATTGAAAAACCAAGTGGAACGCCAGTGACAAGCTGCTTTAAACACAATCAACAGCAAGAAATGGAGGCAAGCCTCCAGAGAACATACAAATAAAGCTCAACATAAACATAAGTGGAACCATGTTTGTTCCTCAACCAAGGAACCTGAAGAAGGTGTTCACTCAGTGCCTCACAAAATCCTGTGGCGAAGGTATTCCTACTGCTGAAGGGGACTTGAGTGGTGGGCTTTGCCAAATCATACAAAATTCTCTGGGAAGAAAACGAGTACTGTGCAGACAAGTACAGCCAGGGCAGGACTAGGCTGGCTCAGCACAGCATGTCAACAGCCACACCACCCTCCTTTGAGAACACTGACTGCTAATGCTCAATCCCGAAAAACAGCCACTTGCAGTGCTGACCAACTGCTCTCCCGTAAGCCCCTGTGTTCCACTGGACACACTATTCAGCAAAACTGCCCAGTCCTCACTGCCACTGTGCCTTTCTGCACAGCCCACTTCTTCTTTTCCACTCAGGAGGAAACAAAAGGCCCTCTAATTGGCAAAGAAGATGCTCAACTCACCTGGTGCAAAATACTGAACTCAGCGCACAGCTCAGAGCAAGTCAATAACATGTAGTTGGTGGATGTCCTCCTGAGCAATATTGTACCAAATTCTGCTCAACTGGCAATTGGCACATTAGAGTGTCAAAATCCTGAGGTGATTGATGAGCCCTGTGCATATTATTCCAAACATGCTCAAATGGGGAAGGATCCATTGATTTTGTTGGCCAAGCTAGGACTTGGAAAGCACAAAGACAAGCAGTAGAAATTCTTGCCTTGTATGGGCAGGCATTATCTAGCTGAAATGTAAGCCCAAGATGGCTTGCTCAGTTTGTGAAGCTCTTTCTCTTGCATAAATCGTCTGCTCTTTTTGAAAGTAAAATCATTTGTTTGTCTGTACATGGACGTCACATCTACAGATATCCATCACACATGGGTAACTACTTGGTGAAGCGTGATTTTTTGTTGTTGTTTGGAGTGTATTTTGATCTTTTTAAACATCATTCTAGATACTTCTTATAATTACACCAACTACTGTTGTAACAATACGTGTTCAGTAACTCAAGAACAAATTTTTCTTTTGTACTACATAACCAGTATTTCTTTTCAAATTTTTCATAGGCCTCATTCCACACAATGAATTCTTATGAATGATATGTTCCTAAATTATGCAATTCCCTTCTAGATTGCTTAGAACAAAACCTATGTTTTCTGCCTTCTAGATTGCTCAGGACAAAATCTATGTTTCTTATAACATCCCAACACTTTGGTAATGTTTTCAAAAATACTTCGAAAAATACTTTAATTTTTGTTACAGTTTATTTAAATTTGTCTCTGATTCTAAACAAACTTCTTGTAATAAATCTATCAGAACCTCACAACTCCCATTATCTTTCTTTCATTTTAACCTCTTCCTTTGAGAAGCTCTGCACAAAGTTTTTGAATTAGTGTCTCTGTTTTCTACAGGTCAGATGATAAATGATGTGTGCTGTAAGATGACTGAATGTTTCACTAAACCTTCCAATCAACTAAATCTCTTACACATTCCCCCAGTGTTGTGAAACTGGAACCTGAGATCTTTATCTTAATCTTTAATTTTCCCCAAAATGTTAAGACTCACAATAGTGTATGAAATTTGTTTATGGGCTTCTGGAAATTCTTGTTCAGTAAACTTCTTAATATGTTTTATGTAGGCTACGTATTTCCTTCCTTAAATTGTTCATTCACCTCTTTCCTTACAAGATCACACAGCTTAATTCTCGCTGATGTACTTTGACCTGTAAATTTAGTATGATTGTTTTTAAATCTAACATCTTTCAATATAGCTGAGTCTTTTGCTTGACTGATTCAGTAACACATCCTTCTAAAATATTTGCTTGATTGTCTATCTTCTCATTAGCTGTCTCTAACTTATATGCTTGTTGGTCTGTCTTAACATCCACTTTAGCACTTGGTTCACTTGTTAACTCTCCTACAGTAGTGTTTGTGTCAGCATGAGCCTTTAAAAACTTAAGTCTTTCAGCACCTGAGTTAAAATTGGTTTGTTATATCTGTGCTCCCTGATTAGCATATTTACAAATACAAATAAAAATGTTTTAGTCTATCTTTGAGCATATTTACATGCAATTGGTATCATCAGTGTTAACACAAT
This sequence comes from Schistocerca cancellata, assembly GCF_023864275.1. Lineage (NCBI taxonomy): Eukaryota > Metazoa > Arthropoda > Insecta > Orthoptera > Acrididae > Schistocerca > Schistocerca cancellata. Next base: position 339,874,032 of record NC_064626.1, on the reverse strand, counting down.
AATCCAGGATGGAATGTAACAATATTATGAAAATGAAAGTAGCTACTCACCATATAGCAGAGATTCTGACTCACAGACAGGCACAAAAAAAATACTAACACAATTAAACCTTTCAGCCATTGCCCTTCGTCAACAATAGACACACATACACACACACAAACACTCACACACATGACTGCAGTCTCAGGCAACTGCAACCACACTGCGAGTAGCAGCTCCAATGCATGATAGGAGTGGTGACTGGGTGGGGGTAAGGAGGAGTCTGTGGTGGGGAGGGGGAGGGATAGTATGGTGGGGCTGGTGGACAGTAAATTGCTACAGCTGAGATGGACGGCAGGGGAGAGGACGGGACCAGGAGGGGGAGTAGCGGAAAAGGAGGGAAATAAAGAGACTGGGTGTATGTAATGCAGAATGACAGCTGTGTAGTGATGGAATGGGAACACGGAAGAGGCTGGATGGGTGAGGACAGTGATTAATGAAGGTTGAGGCCAGGAGAGTTATGGGAATGTAGGATTTATTGCGGGGAAAGTTCCCACCTACACAATTAAGGAAAGCTGGTGTTGGTGGGAGGGATATATATGGCATAGGCTGTGAAGCAGCCACAGAAATGAAGGATATCATGTTTGGCAGTGTGTTCAGCAACAGGGTGGACCACTTGTTTCTTGGCCGCTGTTTGTTGGTGCACATTCATGTGGACAGACAGCTTGTTGATTCTCATGCCTACATAGAATGTAGCACAGTAGTTGCAGCTTAGCATGTAGACCATGTGACTGGTTTCACAGATAGCCCTGTCTCTGATGGGATAGGTGATGTTAGTGACGGGACTGGAGTAGGTGGTGGTGGGAGGATGTATGGGACAGGTCTTGCATCTAGGTCTATTACAGGGGTATAAGCCATGTGGTAAGGGATTGAGAGCTGGGAGTGTGTAAGGATGGATGATTATACTGAGTAGGTTTGGTGGATGGAAGAATACCACTGTGGGAGGGGTGGGAAGGATAGTGGTCAGGACATTTCTCAATTCAGGGCATGACGAGAGGTAATTAAAACCCTTGCAGAGAATGTAATTGAGTTGTTCCAGTCCTAGGTAGTACTGAGTTATGAGGGGAATGTTCCCCTGTGGCCAGATGGTGGGACTTTTGGAGGTGGTGGGAGACTGGAAAGCTAAGGCACGGGAGAGTTGTTTTTGTACAAGGTTGGGAGGATAATTACAGTCAGTGAAGGCTTCAGTGAGATCCGCAGTATATTTCAAGAGGGACTGCTCATCACTGCATATGCGATGATCATGGGTGGCTAGGCTGTACATAAGGGACTTCTTGGTATGGAATGGATGCCAGCTGTCAAAGTGGAGGTATTGTTGGTAGTTAGTAGGTTTGATGTGGACAGAGGTACTGATGTAGCCATTTTTCAGGTGTAGGTCAGTATCTAGGAAGGTGACTTGTTGTGTTGAGTAGGACCAGGTGAAGGAAGTGGCGGAGAATTTGTTGAGGTTCTAGAGGAATGTAGATAGGGTTTCCTCACCTTCGATCCAGATAGTAGTAAAGATGTCATCTGAATCAAAGGTGAGGACGCCATATCCGCACCCCTCCAGAACCTCAACAACTTTTCCCACATTTGCTTCACCTCATCTTACTCAACTCAACAATCCATCTTCCCAGATGTTCATCTGCACCTCAAAGATGGCTACATCAGTACCTCCATCCATATCAAACCTATGAACCACCATCAATTCCTCCACTTTGACAGTTGCCTCCCATTCCATATCAAGAAGTCCCTTACATGCAGCCTAGCCAACCATGGTCATCGCATCTGCAGTGACGAGCAGTCCCACTTGAAATATATCGAGGGTCTCACTGAAGCCTTCACTGACCATAATTATCCTCTCAACGTTGTACAAAAACAAATATCCCGTGCCTTAGCTTTCCAGTTCCCACCATCTCTCAAAGTCCCACCTTCCGGCCATACAGGAGCATTCCTCTCCTAACCCAGTACCACCGAGGATTGGAGCAACTGAATTCCATACTCCGTCAGGGTTCCAGTTAACTCTTGTCCTGCCCTGAAATGAGAAATGTCCTGACCATTATCCTTCCCACCCCTCCTACAGTTGAATTCCACTGTCCACTGAACCTACACATTCCTCTCATAACCCAGTACCACCCAGGATTGGAACAACTGAATTCCATTCTCCGCCAGGGGTCCAATTAACTCTCATCATGCCCTGAAATGAGAAATGTCCTGACCACTATCCTTCCCACCCCTCCCACAGTTGTATTCCACTGTCCACTGAACCTACACAATATACTCATTCATCCTTACACAATCCCTGCTCCCAATCCCTTACTATATGGCTCATACCCCTGTAACAGAGCTAGATGCAAGACCTGTCCCTTACATCCTCCCATCACCACTTACTCCAGTCCAGTCACTAACATCACCTATCCCATAAAAGGCAGGGCTACCTGTGAAACCAGGCATGTGGTCAACATGCTAAACTGCAACCACTGCACTGCAGTCTATGTAGGCATGACAAAGAACAAGCTGTCTGTCTCCATGAATGACCACTGACAAACTGTGGCCAAGAAACAAGTGGACCACCCTGTTGGTGAACATGATGCCAAACATGATGTCCTTCATTTCTATGGCTGCTTCACAGCCTATGCCATATGGATACTTCCCACCCACGCCAGCTTTTCTAAATTGAGCAGGTGGGAACTCTCCCTGCAGTACATGCTAAGTTCCCGTAACCCTCCTGACCTCAACCTTCATTAATCACTGTCCTCACCCCTCACCCATCCAGCCCCTTCCCTGTTCCCATTCCAGCACTACATAGCCATCATTCCACCACCACACACAGTCTTTTTATTTCTCTCCTTTTCTGCTACCGCCCCCCCCCCCCCCCCCACCTCTGCCCTGCCCACCTTCTAAGCTGTAGCACTTCACAGTCCACCACCCCCACCATACTATCCCTCCCCACCCCGGCCTCCTCCTTACCCCCACCCAGTCACCACTCCCATCATGCACTGGCGCTGTTGCTTGCAGTGTGGTTTCAATTGCCTGAGATGGTAGTCATATGTGTGAGTTGTGTTTGCGTGAGTGTGTGTATGTGCATGTGTGTGACTATTGTTGATGAAGGCCAAAGGCCAAAAGCTTTAATTGTGTGAGTATTTTTGTTGTGTCTATCTGCGACTCAGCATCTCTGCTATATAGTGAATAGCTACTTCCCTTCTCATAATATTGTTAACACAAAAACAACAACAAAAATAATAATAATAATACAAACTTGGACTAATGTCATTAACTACAATATAATATTCCTAGATGGATAAAATATTTATTTATGCAAATGTCAATAACAACAAAAGTTTTCCTAACAGATCAATTACAAGGTAAATGAACTACATAGTTCAGTGAATCAGAAATAAATAATGAAATAGAAAATTAGCAATAAGTACATGATTGTTGTTGTTGTTGTTGTCTTCAGTCCTGAGACTAGTTTGATGCAGCTCTCCATGCTACTCTATCCTGTGCAAGCTTCTTTATCTCCCAGTACTTACTGCAACCTACATCCTTCTGAATCTGCTTAGTGTATTCATCTCTTGGTCTTCCTTTACAATTTTTACCCTCCACACTGCCCTCCAATACTAAATTTGTGATCCCTTGATGCCTCAGAACATGTCCTACCAACCGGTCCCTTCGTCTTGTCAAGTTGTGCCACAAACTCCTATTCTCCCCAATTCTATTCAATACTTCCTCAATAGTTATGTGATCTACCCATCTAATCTTCAGCATTCTTCTGTACCACCACATTTCAAAAGCTTCTATGCTCTTCTTGTCCAAACTATTTATTGTCCGTGTTTCACTTCCATACATGGCTACACTCCATACAAATACTTTCAGAAACGACTTCATGACACTTAAATCTATACTCGAAGTTAACAAATTTCTCTTCTTCAGAAATGCTTTCCTTACCATTGCCAGACTACATTTTATATCCTCTCTACTTCAACCATCATCAGTTATTTTGCTCCCCAAATAGCAAACTCCTTTACTACTTTAAGTGTCTCATTTCCTAATCTAATTCACTCAGCATCACCCGACTTAATTCGACTACATTCCATTATCCTCATTTTGCTTTTGTTGATGTTCATCTTATATCCTCCTTTCAAGACACTGTCCATTCCGATCAACTGCTCTTCCAAGTCCTTTGCTGTCTCTGACAGAATTACAATGTCATCGGCGAACCTCAAAGTTTTTATTTCTTCTCCATGGATTTGAATACCTACTCCAAATTTTTCTTTTGTTTCCTTTACTGCTTGCTCAATATACAGATTGAATAATGTCGGGGACAGGCTACAACCCTGTCGCACTCCCTTCACAACCACTGCTTCCCTTTCATGCCCCTCGACTCTTATAACTGCCATCTGGTTTCTGTACAAATTGTAAATAGCCTTACGCTCCCTGTATTTTACCCATGCCACCTTTAGAATTTGAAAGAGAGTATTCCAGTCAACATTGTCAAAAGCTTTCTCTAAGTCTACAAATGCTAGAAATGTAGGTTTGCCTTTCCTTAATCTATTTTCTAAGATAAGTCGTAGGGTCAGTATTGCCTCATGTGTTCCAACATTTCTGCGGAATCCAAACGGATCTTCGCCGAGGTTGGCTTCTACCAGTTTTTCCATTCGTCTGTAAAAAATTCACGTTAGTATTTTGCAGCTGTGACTTAATAAACTGATAGTTCGGTAATTTTCACATCTGTCAACACCTGCTTTCTTTGGGATTGGAATTATTATATTCTCCTTGAAGTCTGAGGGTATTTCGCCTGTCCCATACATCTTGCTCACCAGATGGTAGAGTTTTGTCAGGACTGGCTCTCCCAAGGCTGTCAGAAGTTCTAATGGAATGTTGTCTACCTCCGGGGCCTTGTTTCAACTTAGGTCTTTCAGTGCTCTGTCAAACTCTTCACACATTATCTTATCTCCCATTTCATCTTCATCTGCATCCTCTTCCATTTCCATAATATTGTCCTCAAGTACATCGCCCTTGTACAGACCCTCTATATACTCCTTCCACCTTTCTGCTTTCCCTTCATTGTTTAGAACTGGGTTTCCATCTGAGCTCTTGATATTCATAGAAGTGGTTCTCTTTTCTCCAAAGGTCTCTTTAATTTTCCTGTAGGCAGTATCTATCTTACCCCTAGTGAGATCAATTAAATTCAGTATCTCTTCTGTTACCCAAGGATTTCTACTGGCCCTCGTCTTTTTACCTACTTGATCCTCTGCTGCCTTCACTATTTCATTCCTCAAAGCTACCCATTCTTCTTCTACTGTATTTCTTTCCCCCATTCCTGTCAATTGTTCCCTTATGCTCTCCCTGAAACTCTGTACAACCTCTGGTTCTTTCAGTTTATCCAGGTCTCATCTCCTTAAATTCCCACCTTTTTGCATTTTCTTCAGTTTTAATCTAAAGTTCATAACCAACAGATTGTGGTCAGAGTCCACATCTGCCCCTGGAAATGTCTTACAATTTAAAATGTGGTTCCTAAATCTCTGTCTTACCATAATATAATCTATCTGATACCTTTTAGTATCTCCAGGGTTCTTCCGTGTATACAACCTTCTTTCATGATTCTTGAACCAAGTGTTAGCTATGATTAAGTTATGCTCTGTGCAAAATTCTACCAGGCGGCTTCCTCTTTCATTTCTTAGCCCCAATCCATATTCACCTACTACGTTTCCTTCTCTGCCTTTTCCTAGTGTCAAATTCCAGTCACCCATGACTATTAAATTTTCATCTCCCTTCACTACCTGAATAATTTCTTTTATCTCATCATACATTACATCAATTTCTTCATCATCTGCAGAGCTAGTTGGCATATAAACTTGTACTGCTGCAGTAGGCATGGGCTTTGTGTCTATCTTGGCCACAATAATGCGTTCACTATGCTGTTTGTAGTAGCTCACCCGCACTCCTATTGTTTTATTCATTATTAAACCTACTCCTGCATTACCCCTATTTGATTTTATATTTATAACCCTGTTTTCACCTGATCAAAAGTCTTGTTCCTCCTGCCACCGAACTTCACTAATTCCCACTATATCTAACTTTAACCTATCCATTACCCTTTTTAAATTTTCTAACATACCTGCCCGATTAAGGGATCTGACATTCCACACTCCGATCCGTAGAACGCCAGTTTTCTTTCTCCTGATAACGACGTCCTCTTGAGTAGTCCCCGCCCGGAGATCCGAATGGGGGACTATTTTACCTCCAGAATATTTTACCCAAGAGGACGCCATCATCATTTAATCATACAGTACAGCTGCATGCCCTCGGGAAAAATTACGGCTGTAGTTTCCCCTTGCTTTCAGCCGTTCGCTGTACCACAACAGCAAGGCCGTTTTGGTTAGTGTTACAGGGCCAGATCAGTCAATCATCCAGACTGTTGCCCCTGCAACTACTGTAAAGGCGGCTGCCCCTCTTCAGGAACCACACATTTGTCTGGCCTCTCAACAGATACCCCTCCGTTGTGGTTGCACCTATGGTACAGCTATCTCTATCGTTGAGACACGCAAGCCTCCCCACCAACGGCAAGGTCCATGGTTCGGGGGGGGGGGGGGGCGGGGGGGGGGGGGCGGTTCTCCAATAAAGGAACAAAATCATAGCACAGAGTATATGACAATAGCATAATGTAACCTACATTATCACTCCACACATAAAGTATGTCTGAGTTGACTCTGGTACCAAGTGCTGGTATTTATCATAAATTGCACTGTTCCAAAATGAATTAGAACAATGCTATCAAATTAATTTACATATTTAGCACCTGGTAATTACAAACAGTGAAAAGCTATATACAAAGCGTATTGTTTGTGTTTGAAAGGCCTGTAAATTATAGTTGTGATCATAGAAAGTTTAAATAATATTAGAATAAGATATTCAAATGTTAACTAATGAACAATAAAATATTGCTGTACACATTATGCAACAGATTTGGAAATTCTTAAGTACATTTGGTTTCTTTCAAATGAAACATTATTTAATTACATGTTTTTGCCATACTAATGCTCTTCAATAATGCTCTTGAATTGCCTTGATGTTTAATTAACAGGATGACTATTGTGCTTTGCTTATATGTTCAGTGGTTGAACTTTGTTTATAAACAAGAAATTTATGTAAATTGAAAATCAGCTTTGTGTATTATGCAATTCACTTGAAATCTAGTATAAAACTGGCATCGTATGGTTCATCTGGTCAGTTTCCCTTGGTTATGGTCTGTTATAAATTGTAAATGGTTTATTCCCAATGTGGATGCATAACATGGTTCCATGATATTTTGTAGTTTCCTAAACCACCACATATTTTGCAAACAAGATTGCTGTCATAGCATATAGACCATCTGAATTAGCAATTTCCAAACCAGCCATTTTTCACACCAATGTAGTTTGCAAAATCACAGTAAGTTCTTATTTTTATGCAGCATATTCACAAGAGTCAGGTTGCAATTTTATGTAAGAATCGGTCAACAGTATTGTTCACCAAACACTTATGTGTGACTCAACACATTAATTTCCATAACATGTGTACGAACGTCCTTTGAATATGTCCACTGTTTCTATACCAAATAGCCACTGTGTTCTGTTAATATTGTTTTCAAAAACGACTGTGGCTTCATAGGGTGACTATGTTGTTAATGTCACATGTTTGTGTGCAGTAAAGTGGTGGAACTTACTTTCATATAACATTTGATGTGAAACTGGATCTTGTCATGGTAATATTTTTGGTGATACTAAATATGGGAAAACCTACTTTACCTGAAAATTTGTTTTGCTTACATCATTAGCATTATGGTATTCCTGGAAATGAATTTGCACCTGTTCTGAAATACTTTCATCATTGAGACTCCATAGGGCTTAATGGACAATGCAGGTAGGCACCTTTGCAGCAGGAATAGCTACAGGTACAAAACTTCCTAGAAGCCTGAGTGTATACATGACTATGTCAGCAGACGGCACATAGACAAAATCTTTTACTGTAAAATGGAGAGGTTGGAGATGCTATGGAATCATAAAAAGAACCATATAAAAATCACGCGAATATGGAAAATAGAAAAAATAAAAAAGAGAGAAGGAGAAACAAGAGTGAAGATCATATCACACAGTAGAAAATCCTGGTTGGAATTATCAATTAGTATATACAATAGGTAATGAAGAGCATTTCTAGAAATACTAATTTTTTATGGATGTTTCAGAGTAATGCAGCACAAATGATAAGTCTATATTATAGAGATGGGCAAGGTTGCATGCATGGACTGTGAAGCAGTAACTGAAAGAACACAGAATCTCCCAAGTGTTCTACTTGATATAAAACACGATAGAGACTGGTCTGTGCAACAATAATCTTAAACATAAATGTACCAATTGTAACTGAGAGAAAGGACAGGAAGGACGAAACAGGGCTAGAAATACAAGTAGATATAAGGAGTTACATGAGGTTCAAAATGTTAAACAGAAGAATTGGTGTAGTTTTGTATGTTCTGTTGTGAGCACCCTGCAGTATTGCACGAAGCACTGATGGAGCACCACATAAGTTTTATGTGACTTAAAGCAACAGAAGCAGTGTGTGGGAACTCTTCATTACAAAAAGCACTAGTAAGGTGAGCCATTAACCTCAGAAATTCTAAACAAGAACACCTGGCTCACCACAAAACATATCATAGAGTAGCAAGGCAATCCAGCAACAACAACAATGCAGCCATTCACACTCTGCAGTAGTGGATGTGATGAGAAATAAAAACAATGTAGTGAATAGTCAGAGTTAGATAGCAGAAGAAATGAGGAGCTCATTGTTAATTTATCAGGGGAAAGAAAAAAAACACTGTGTGTTGTGTTATTTGGTGTGTTATTTTTAAATCAGACCACAAAAGAAAGTGACAGAGGATCTTTATTTGTGTTAGAAAAATATTTTAAATGTCTTGCAGTGTGTATATTTGGTTACTGGTATTCAAGTTATGAATTAAATATTCAAAAGGAAATATAATGAACTCATGTGTTATTATTGAAAAGTGTAAGTTGTTTGACATCTATGTTTCCTTTGCATTTCTTTATAGTACACATACAAGATAAATGAACCTTATAGAGGTAGAAAAAAAAAAGGTGAACATTAAATGATATCCAATACCTTGTGTCTCCATACTAACAACTGATTCAGAATCATTTGTTGTGGGGTGTGCCATGAGAGCATTAAGAAAATGAATGAAGTAAGTATATAGTGAGCAATTATGGATCAGTGGCCTTATATGGAGGCACCTGTGAGTGAATACCATATGATTGACTACTGTATGACAATAACACTGCCGGTTAACCTACAAAATGCATCTGAAAAGTTCAATGAATGGTCTCATAAAATAGAGAAAACACAAGTAAAAACAAAATACTTTCACTGGACTTCACAGTAATCACCATTAGCTACAACACATTTCTGACATTGGTTGTAAAACTGTTGAAAACTGTCAGCAAATGCTTCTTGTACAATCACTTGAAGCACCATGGTCACAGGTTGTTTGAGATCTGCTTCATAATGGAAGATGAAACCTGGTGCTACCAATATGATTCAGAAACCATGCAACAGTCAAGGGCATGGTGTTCATAATCTTCCAAACTTCTGCAAAAAGGCAGAAATCTGAAATAAGATTAAGGTGATGTTGATCGCCTTTTTTGACAACAGAGGCACCATCCATTAAGAACTTCTATCTGAGGGCTGTGAGGAAGAATATGAACATTATATCACTGAGTGTCACGTGGTCTCCAGATTGTATTGTAAGCACCATGTCTCATCTATGGTAGTGATGCAGATATCCAGTGATGCATGACCACAGTGCTCCATGTGTTTCCACAAAAAGTGTTTGCTAAAAGTTTCCAACAGCTTTATGTCTGTCTATTATAGTTAAAGTGACACAATGGGAATGTGGCTTCAATCATACCTAACTGATAGAAAGCAGAGGGTATCACCTAATCATGGAGATTGCACAATTGTCTCATCTGGTTGGGGAACAGTAAGTACAGGTGTGCCGCAAGGTTCTGTGCTGGGCCACTTGCTCTTTCTTATTTTTATTAATGACCTTCCACACTGTACAAAGCTACTACCAAATTTACTCTCTTCGCACATGATATATCTCTTTTAGTCGAAAAAACACCTGACAGTGACATTGAAACATGTCAACCTTGTGTTCAATGATCTTTATAGATGGTTCACCAGCAATGACCTGACTTTAAATTTTAAAAACTCCCAGTACATTCATTTCCATTGGTCTCAGAAAGTGCAGGACAGTCTAAGCTGTAATGGTCAAGATATACAACATGCATATTCTTCTAAATTTTTAGGGCTCCACATTGACAATAAATTTAATTTGTTGTGCCATATTCTGCACTTGAGAAAAAGACTTGTTCAATAGCTTATTCTCTATGTATCACAGCAGAGACAGAAAATACTGACACTGTTAAGGCTGCTTATTCTGGCTATTTTCATTCATTGTTGTCACATGGCATAATGTTTTAGGGAAATGAACCAATGGCAAATGAAGTATATATGTCACTCCGAAAAAAGCAATCCAAATTCTAAGTGGAGTGAGTAGAAATCATTCAGGTAGAAATCTTCTTAAAACACACAAAATATTAACAGTGACCTCACAATATATCCTATCCCTTATGTCCTTTTTAGTTAAGGACCTACCCATGCACAAAACCAATAGTGACTAGCGCAACTATAAGACAAGATGAAAACACGACTTGCATGTGGATGGAAAAAACTTGAGCATAGAACAAAAAGGTATACACTACTCATGCAAAAAGGTGTTTACAGCACTTCCTATGGACATAAAAAATCTTATTAGTGTAATAACACAATTTAAAAGCAAATTTTTAAAAAAATCTTCTGGAACACAGTTTTTACTCTCTTGATGAGTTCTTTGACATAAGCACTTCTATATTGTAAGTCAGCTATGACCCATTGTCTTGTAATATTTGCTGTTAGCACTTCGTAATTGAATATGATGACCTATGTCAGAATAACAATGTACTTCCCTTCTAAAAAAGTTATAACTTAATGTAGAATAATTGTAATTTATTATTGTTTTATAACTCTGGAAGGAAGTGTCTAAGCTTGTAATTTGCTCATTTACACATACTGCAATTTGCATCTATGAGTATCTAAAAGTAGGCTACTGTTCTCCTGTATAATTATGACTCATTACACATCCACACAATTGTCTTGTACACTAGATCTACAGAACACGAATAAATAAATATCAGAAGTGTGTCATAGCTAATGGTGATTCTCTGAACGTCAGTAAAGGTATTTTGGTTGTAACCCTTTGTTTCCTTTATTTTCTGAGGGCCTTCATTGAAATTTTCAAATGCATATTGTATATGAAGCTCAAATTAAACTATACATGTAATGTCAGTTTGTGAGCTTTCTTTGGAACTAGTTGTGAGAAAACAAAGGAAACAAATTACAGCTATAAGATATCTTTCTTGAAATACACAAATATATTTGTACACGATATCAAACAAACCATTTTTCTCCCATGTCACTTACTCTACTGAGTTTATTCCACTCCTTTCTCTGTAAGACTTGCTTCAATAGTTAAATAAAGAGAAAAATGAACAACTGAAAAATTCCTCTACGGAAACCAATTTTCAATTAATTTAACTTGTTTCATTTCAAATTACTGTTCTTTACTGATCTATAATTTCAACTATGCAGGACTGCAGTGGGAAATGATTTTAATTACTAACTTCTTCAAATTTTTATGGGAAATATTTCTCTTTATTAAGAAACAGTAAGTGGTTAAGGTGTATTTAGATATACTGTCCTAAGCCTTTTCCTCACTAGGAAAATGTTCATGCTTATTTTGGAGAAAATTTTATGAATGTGATTGTCCCATACCATGTGCCTATCAATTATAGCACCCTGAAATTTACAGCTGTGCACTGTTTGAATTCCCAATCTTAAGACAGATATCATTTGGCTTAACTAAATTGTTTGAATGTATGTTGTCTTGGTAAAATTTACAACAAATTACTTATTATTTGAAGAGAAATTCAATTGTAAAATTACATGAAGGCACATTCTCTGATCAGTTCTTACCTTCGGAAGTGAAATTCTAACTTCAGAAAATAGAAAAGAACATACAAGTTATTAACGCTTGGTAAATTTTTTTTTCTACTTTTAAGTGTTTCTATCAGCGGAACTTGGAATTTCAGCTCCTGAAGGTAAGTTTTGCCACCCATTCTGTCTCCTTGTAATTTTACAGTTTTCTTTAGGTTAGGTTAGGCTAGTGTTGTTTAATGTCCCGTCGACAACGAGGTCATTAGAGACGGAGCGCAAGCTCAGGTTAGGGAAGGATGGGGAAGGAAATCGGCCGTGCCCTTTCAAAGGAACCATCCCGGTATTTGCCTGAAACGATTTAGGGAAATCACGGAAAACCTAAATCAGGACGGCTGGAGATGGGATTGAACCGTCGTCCTCCCGAATGTGAGTCCAGTGTGTAAACCACTGCGCCACCTACAGTTTTCTAAAAGCTTCCTTAATATTTATGAACTTCTTAGTTCTAGTTCTTCTGTTCAGCCAGTCCTTGCTATTAATGAACTGTCATGTGCTCACATTGTCTCTTGTTACCTACTGCTTAAGATATAAAAGTCACAGTCAGAACCAAGAGACCTGGTCCTAGCATCAATTCACAAGGGATGCAATATATATTAGCTGAAAACTGCTAATTTCACATTCTTCACCTACGTAAACTTGAGGGTTCAGCAGCCCTCATTATTTAAATTATTGTGTACATTTTGAAGAGAGATTTTTCTAAGTTGCATACTTAGGCATTTACAACATATATAATACTCTGAGAAGAAAGGAGTATTAGGGTTTGACACCTTGTTCATAATGAGGCCATTAAAGATGAAGTGTAAGCTCAGATTGGATAAGGATGGAGTAGCAATATTCACATTACAGAGCCAAGTAATCAAAAATTAAATAGGTTCGAACACTTAGTTTTTCATACTTTCAATCTCGATCTGAAGCAACGTAGCCCAGACATTAATTTACTTCATTTGTGTCTTCCTGCAGCTCCTTCTGTTTCATTTTCATCTCCTACTCAATTTTATGGCTTCTGCAAATGCCTCAGGTTATGTTTTCCCTTACTATGCCTTGAAGAAGTTGAGAATCCTCTATTTCTCACATATTTCTTTTCCCCTTTTTCTTGCCTATTTTGCTGTAAATCATGTTTAGAATTTCTAAGTAAGCCTGAAAATGAACATATCAACAAGAAGACAGCATAAATTAATAATTAAGCTGTTGAATCAGTTAATGACCTTTAGTTTTTAGGGCAGTCAAGGAAAAAGACATGATATATCACACAAGAAAGAATAAAAAAGTGACCTCCAAAATACCTGAAATGTAAAGCTTACAATCAATGTCTGCTACCAATTTTGACTTATTCAGCGAGTCACCGACTTTGAGTACAGGGGATATTTACTAAGACAATAAACAGGCGAGACAGGAAAATAAATAAATGGATCAAGAACAAATGGGAGTAGAAAATATAATTAAGAATGTAATGAAAATGAATGGGTGTAGGCATGAGATGCAGCTAAGAGAATGATGGGTAGGCTGACCAATAACATTCTTTGCTGGACTTCAAGAGATCAGAAAAGATCAAGACGTGGCCTAATAAAAGGCAAGTAGATGACATTGGAAAGTACACAGGAGCAACATGGTTGCATATAGGTAAAGGCTGTAATCCATTGAGAAATCTCTTTTCCATCAGTATATGTCAAAAAATTGAGCATGGTAGTGGTGATGAAACTAATGACAATTGTTCTAAAACAGTTGGTTTCCTGAATTAAATGGAGTATTTCTTCTTATGTCAAACGTTCAACATGAGTACAAGCCTATGTGCTATTAATCATAAGAAAATTCTTGTCACAGCATGACAGGCATATCATATGGTATCACACCAGTAGCAGAAGTTATAAATTAATGAACTAAATTTTCACTCTTTTTTTTAATTTTCAGTTTTTGATATCTCAATACTTAATGTTATGAAGTAATTCTTTAGCGATGAAACAATCATTTACTGTCTCAAATAAGTCATAAACATGATATGAAATATTAACAGAAACTTCCGTCGGTTCTTGGTAGAACAAAATTATAATAAATGAAAAGCACCAGTTTGCTTTTGTTCTACAATATTACTTTTATTGTTAACTGGTTTTCGGCTTACAAGGCCATCTTCAGACATTCTTCAGACATGGTATGAAATATTTGTGAGTGGATGTCTTACAGAAAATTCTTTAGATAGATGGGAATAATGATAATATTGTCACACAAGAATTATTCCTATTTTTTTTAAAAAAAGTAGAAACTACTTTAGAAGAAGGCCTTTTGTCCAGAAGCTTAGGCCTAAATGTGTAGCAGTCTTTTCATTGTGCCTGCCTACAACTCAACATTTTGCAATTTACTTGCTGCATATGCTATCACAGTAATTTAGTAAAACACTTTTTCTGCGTGCACATGGTGCATTCAAGGACTTGCATCATCAGACTCAATAATAGCAACAATTTAGAGGATTTAATATTTAATGTTCTCAGCTGCTTAGTCTGGCCACTGAGACCAGACTGTGTACAGCGGACCTCAGTGGTCATGTGTGTGAGTGGTGCTTGTGTGAAAGCGTGTATGTTTTCTACTTTAGAAGAAGGTCTTTTGGCCAGAAGCTTAAATGTATAGCAATTTTTTTGTTGTGCCTGTGTGTGACTCAAAGTCTCCTCTATATTTAATGTAAATTGTTTCAAGAAGAATGAAACTTCTTGACTTCCATACTGAAATAAGGGATAAGCTGGGACAATTAAAGAGTTGAATTGTACAGCAGATTCCCTTTTGAAAATTTTTGCTGCATACGCTATTCAATCATTTTAGTAAAAGTCTCTCTTTTTGCATGCATGTTGTGCATTGGACAACTTGCATCATAAGACTCAATATTGACAGTCACTTAGAGAATTTAATATTTAAGTTTCCAGCTGCCTAGTCTGTTAAAAGATAATCTCGTTTCATTTAATATTAGGATGTCAGTAAATCAATAGAACTAGACCACATGCCAGGTTAGAAATGGTTCACAGGTATTATACCAGCTGTAGAAAAGTGCCCACTAATATCTGAACAAGTTCAGAACTGCATGAGCAAAACTGATAAAAGTGTAAGTACATTGTGTTAACTGTAAGACGGCAGAGTTGTGAGGGGAGTGCGGGGAGAGGAGGAAGCAAGCATTGGCTGATAAAGGGAGAGGAGCCGTTGGGGGGGGGGGGGGGGGCACAAGGCACACCTACCAGTTGCAGTGCTGGCACTACAAACTGCGCATCATGCTTACACGAAAGCAGACGAAAGGCTTGGAAGTAAAACTCGCTTTAAATGTTGTTCGTAAATGAAACTGAAATCGCCATGTATATTAATATCTATATATATAAAAATGAATGTATGTATGTTTGTCTACTATGCGCTCACAAACCATTCATCCGATTGCAATAAAACTTTGGTGAGTTGTTCTCCGAACGCCCGAAAAGAGTAATGAAAGCAATTTTTTCTGTTCCCTTTCCCTTTCGCAGCATTCAATCACACACAATATAATTTTGCGAGCATCGCTACGTAATACTGGTTTCCTTCTAACCGTAGGCCTACCGGTAGGGGTTGTTGGTGACTCCCGAGATGGGCCAGCAACTGCCTCTTCACTCATTTTGATAATGTTTAGCACAACTGCGCGATAAAAACACGCAGAACAGTACAGTGCAAAACAATAACGAAGCAGATGACAATGGCTACCTTGTACAACACAGTCAGCTACGTAATGTTGGTAGCAGTGGCAACTGTGTGCCTACCGAAGCCTCCCGATGTTTACCGATTTCTACCGATTCAGGACTAGGGAGAGGTCTGCCATCTAAAAGTTTACACACTGTATTTCAACAGTGTATCAAAATAAATATAGGTAGTAATGCTGGAATGTTTTTTTAATGCGATATGGTTATCCAAAGAGCAAAGTAGTACAGTACTTATATAAGAACAATAGCACACTGTTCTGTGGCAAGGGATATGTTGTTTGATATTTGTACACAACTGTGAATGACCTTTGCTGCTGCAAATGGATGTGATAGGAAAACTTGAAAGTCACATCCAGAGACAGCAAAGGTGCCTCAAATACTAACCTCTCTCAAACACACTGTCTTCACTCCAGAAAATACAAGGCCTATCACTACTTCTCAGCTTCACTGTAGGTGTTGTGTCAGTGTTTGGTTTAGGAGCCCTGTACAGGAGAGGTATGAGACCAGGTAGACTCAAGGTGTGCAGTTTCAGGTACTGTCCTTAACTGAAACTGCAACTGAACCAGTGTTACGCTTCACTTGTTGGGAAGCCTGCTCTGTCTTTTATACGGATAAAATGAATGCCAGTGGATAAGGGTCTGTTAATCATCAACATTTCAGACACATAATGAATAATTGTAAAATTAAGTGTAGTGGTAGCAGGGAATAAGAAGAATCAAATAATGTATTCAGTGTTTATAAGAGGCAGCCTCATCCAGCATGTTGAAAAGGCTGTACCACGAAACTGCAGTGCACGTTGAAATGAAAGATGCCTGTCATCTGGGTTCCAAGATCATACTTGGATCACTCCAGCGACTGACAGAGAAGATTGAGAAGACCAGTCATCCTCACAGGAATTTAACAAAGTTCAATTCTTAGTCAGATGTAAGGCTTGAACTCTGCAATAGCACTGAGAGCTGTTGAGTGCTGCTAAAGAGGTCAGAGATGCATTGCACATCACAGGCCACTACGTAGGTAGCTGACTTTTGAGTAAATCTAAGTTTGTATTGAAAGGATAAGCTAACAGAATACAAAGGTGGTGTTTTCATCATAGTAAGTAAGCAACTGAAGTACACTGATTGTGATATAGAAATTGAAATTACACCCAAGGTAATTTTGGTAAGACTATCAAGGATGAGCATAAACATAACTGCATTCTTCTATTGACTGCTAGACTCACTCCCAGACATAAATGAAAACTCTAGAGATAACCTCAGCTCACTGGTACTTAAACTCCTCAGTCTCATTACCATCACTGAAGGAGATGTAAACCATACAACCATCGGCTGGGATGATTACAGTTTTGTAAGTGGTGGGTGCAACAAGATATCCTGCAAAGCAATACTAAATGTCTTTTCTGAAGACTACTGGTAGTTGACAGAGATGTACATAAGTCAAATTAGTGTATCAGATCTAATGGCGATGAACAGACCTAACCTGTTTGAAGATGTTCACACTGAAGCTTGTACCACTGACCATGAGGTAGTTTACAGCAATGATTACCAAAGTACAAAGGGGAACTAAAACAATCAGAAAGGTACATATGTCCAGTAAGCTAGGTAATAGTACCATAAATTAAGAAGGAACATTGAGCTCTTCAGTGGAGCTTATAGAGGACTGTGGCTTAAATTAAAGCCAACACTGACTACATGCAGGATAATAGGAAAATTCATGATAGGAACGGCCTTCCATGGTACGCTGAAAGCTCGACAACTTGTAGGTCAAATTAGTGAGGAGGAAGGAAAGCTATAGAACACTGTAGGACTCCTTCAGAGTTTTCAGTAGCCTTAAGAACAGCTCACCTGACGATATTGCTGAACGTGCAGCAAAACTCCAAGCAGCATGTGACACAGATTTAGAACCTTCCTTTCCTAGTGAATATGTACATTTCGCGGAACTTTGGAAATCATACGGGATCAGTGACATACCAGTCGAAATGAGTAATTTTTTACGAAATAGAGGTTACATTCCATATTTCCGAATGTTGACATTCCTCTTAGAATATTTCTATTACAGCACTTACAAATTGTTTAGCAGAACGCTCGTTTTCGGCTCTTAAAAGACTGAAATCGTACCTACGTTCTACATTGTCTGAGGAGAAATTGAACGTCTTGTCCATTCTTCACATCGAAGCCGACCTCCTAACCGTCTGAACTATGAAGATACGAGAGTAATCCCAAAGATAAGGTCTCCTATTTTTTTTATAAATACATAGACCTGTTTACTTCTACAATGGTTTAGAGCTTGAACATTTAGCTATTTTTCGACATAATAACCTTTTTTGTAGACGCTGTGGCAGTTTTTGTATGACCATGTCATACCAGCTCGCCGCCATGCTGTTCAGAAAGTTATGAACCTCTTCTTTCACCTCATCGTCAGAGCTGAATCGCTGGAACCACAACTAACGCTGACAGGTACTGTGAGACTCTGAAAAAACTCAAACGGGCAATTCAGAACCGGAGAAGCGGAATGTTGAGCAAGGGCGTTCTCCATGACAACGCTCGCCCACACATCCGCTCGGCAGACCGTTTTTCTCCTGCAACAGTTTCAGTGGAACATAATCACCCACCCACCCTATAGTCCTGACTTGGCGCCCAGCGACTAACACCTGTTTCCTAGGTTAAAAGAACATTTGGCCGGAAAGCGATTCAGCTCCGACGATGAGGTGAAAGAAAAGATTCATAACTTTCTGAACAGCATGGCAGCGAGCTGGTATGACATGGTCATACAAAAACTGCCACAGAGTCTACAAAAATGTATCAACAGAAATGGTTATTATGTCGAAAAATAACTAAATGTTCAAGCTGTAAACTGATGTACACCACTGTAGAAATAAACCGGTCTATTTACTTATAAAAAAATAGAAGACCTTACTTTTGGGATTACCCTCGTATCTTCATAGTTCAGTGGGTTATCATTGACAGAAATAGTGATTATGTCGAAAAACAGCTAAATGTTCAAGCTGTAAACTGATTTAAACCATTGTAGAAGTAATCAGGTCTTGGTAATTATAACAAAATAGGAGACCTTACTTTTGTGATTACCCTCGTACGATTAACGAGTTTTCTGCCGTCAAAGCCAGACGCAAACTTTGCTCACTGGTGAGTTTGTGTACATATTCATATTGGTTTTAAAAATTTAAGATTATTATGTGATTTTTTTATAACTTAGAGGACATTCATTGGATTTACAAACTACGTATTACTTTTTATTTTACAATTGCCGATGGCAGAAAGAGGAACTAAACCTCGTTTACGTGCAGATGTGACCGAAGGCGTCCAACAATACTGAACAATACCCGACTGACCCTGGCCGATCGGCGCTGTACAGTCAAGTCATAGTGATACTGTACTATATTACAACTGATACGTATTCTTGACGTCTGCTGAAATGTATAGTTATCGCGGAAATATACGTTATCGGAGAGTACGTTCAGATGAAAAAGTGTTAACAAATAACGTAGGTCTGTTCTGTCGATAAATACGTAAAAGCTTTGCTAATACCGTTAGAAAGAGCTATGGTGATAGCAGTAGCTGCAGTACAAAACTGTTCAGCCCTTACATGGATTAAAGGTATTGTGTACATTTATTATGCAGCATCTAGCAACACAGACCCTAATGTTTTACACGTTAATAATTATATTATAAAACAAATTTTACTTTTCCACATTAGTCTGTAAAATTATGTAATAGCAAATGCAGTTCTGTGTTTGTTCGTCTGTATTTAGTTATTAGTCCGTGCACCGAAGTCTCTATTTCATTTTCATTTCTTACGCTTTCCTATAGATTCATGTATTAATACCGAACCTTTTTTTTTTAGCGGCTACACATCGTAAAACGACAGTTTAATTTTAATTTTGAACAGTTTAATTTTAATTTTGAAAGCATCTCTGTGAAAGTACGTATTAATTTCTAATGTATGGGATGTTCGCTTCAATTTTTATATCGTAACACAACTTTTTTATTTTAATTTTCAACGGTTTCGTGTAAAAGAACATATTAAAAGTGAATGTAAAACAAAAATCCGTTCTCTTATACACGCTCTGCCATAAAAGAAAAGTTATTTTCCTTGTATTCGCTTCTGTTGTCTTTCGACAGGAGAATGTGTTAATACAATGCAGTTTTAAGTTTGTTTTATCCGCTGTCGTGTACCAAGTACAGATCAGGAAGCATACTACATTTTGATTGAGTGCGACTAGACCGCTGACGCGTCCTTCAGAACAACGAATAGCAGAGTGAGCGGAAACAGCTCACAGCACTCCCACCCAAAACGGCAACTGTTACGTGATGGGGTAAGGCCCGTTTCATACTGGGACGCTGGTGACGGTCGCCAGTGATGGTCACCGGTGACTGTGGTGAACACTCTCGGATCACTGGTTTCCGACACCACAGGTATTGCCAACTGATTAGTTAGTGAAATGGACTCGTACAGGGGTAGCAACTAAATTTCGCAAGCCTTTTATGGTCCGAAAAATAAGGTATTTGAAAAAAGAACATGCAACTTAACAATTTTGTTATTCTTGCTCTTCTCATTGAAATCAGGCACATACTTCGTTATAATTTCTTACCACGCATTCTTTTCACCACTTTGTTGCTGTAGTCATCGCTTTTCACATCCCAAATAGCAGGACGGCTTTCTACTTCACTTATAAAATCTTCCATGTTAATCAAATCTAAAATCAGGGCTGCAGTGTGTACAGTATAATGAACAATGAATATTTTGCGTCGCTGTCTCTGAAGTGACTGCCTTTCAGTTGGCAAATATGCAAAGCTGCGTCTGTGATGAGTGTTCCCGTGTGAACACTCCAATTCAAACTAATGCATGTCCGGCGGTGACTGCTGTGAACACAGTGACTTTGTCCGTCACGTGTGGCGAGGATGACACACTGCTGCGTCACAATGGCTCGGTGAGGCAGTATAGTGTCCCAGTATGAACGCTCCTGTTTAAAGAAATGTATCTCTTTCGGTGACCGTCACCAGTGTCCCAGTGTGAAACTGGCCTAATAGTTATTATTTAAAATAAAATTTGTCTTATTTTGGGGGTGGGGGGCGCATATATATATGGTGTGATTAGGGGCGCAAATTTTTTAAATCCGCTACTAGTCTCGAACTCTACAAGACAATGAATACTGCCAGTTGGGCTCGATAGCGAGCCTCCTGGATACATGTCCTCAATGAGAGCACTTCAGGGATCAGCCCCGAGAGGCTGCTGTTGGTCTTCACCCTTTGAGAGCCGTGCCGGATGTTATGCCAGGAGGCCACTGGCCACCTGTGACGTAACAGCTGCTATGAGGATTCCGCGGTGCAAGAGAACTGCCAGGTGACGCGCACTGACCGCTTTTGACTGCTGGCCTGACTGAGCTGCCGGTGCATGGGAAAGACAATCATGTATTTCTGATTAATAAATATATCGTTGTGAATAATTATTTCTTAATAACAAGTTGTTTTGTGTGGCCATCCTCCGCAGCAAGCATATAAATACTTGTTTTGCAAATCAAACTGCCTTTTCCTGCTGCTAGTTACTTTATTTATCCCATACGCGTTTCGCCTTCTCCTGTTCTAAGGCATCATCAGTGGGATCTATATCGATACAGTTTTGTTAGTTATAGACTATCAAACAGTTCACGATTTTTTGTAAAAAAAGTAATTACTTACGATTTGCTGATCTGTGTCTCCTCACATCTGGTCTGGAGATCGCACTACCACTTTTATCACTGCCATATATTCACATCTTTGTGTTCTCGTCATCCACAGGCTGTTCACCATGTTTCTCACTCTTTTTTGTGGTGGACTATCGTTCTTTTGTCACTGGATACAACTATTTCGTCGTACACTTATTTTCACAGCGTAAATATTGTGACTCCATTACGTGTTTCATCTTCTTTGGCATGTTTACCTATTTGTTGCCAACCTAACGAAGTATATGTTCGTTACTAACTTCTGTTTATGATGTTTATACCGTGTGTGTTTGTGTGTGTGTGTGTGTGTGTGAGAGAGAGAGAGAGAGAGAGAGAGAGAGAGAGAGAAGGGGATAGAGCCGAATTATTATTTTTTTTTGGGGGGGGGGGGGGTTGGCGGTTGTACTAGCTGTTAGCGAGTGGCTGAAAACTTTGGTGATAGCTGTTGTGACTTTTCGTTTCAATATTCTGGGGAGGGGTCATGGATGAGTGAGAGTAAAGATGTTGAGTTCTGTTATTATTACATTGGACAGTATTATTATATTTATCCTTTTTGTGAACATTATTCTATTATTTTATCTATTAGTGTAAATAATGAATTGCGTGACATGTGTACTTGGTCATTCAACAGGATTTTTCCCCTCTGCTTTGGTTTTATGTTTGTGGAAATTTTCTTGCATGGTCATAAGGTGCTTTTTATTGTTGATGCTAATTATTCTCATGTCATGAAAGAACGACAATGCAGAATAATTTAATTTCATTGTCGCCTGTTTCTCTATTGTCAGTGAACACCTGCTGGCAGGAATTCGTCTCGTAAAGAAAATGGGACGGAATTTTAGCTGGGACGCATATATGTTCTGAATATTCTTGACACTGTCTTTCTAATTTAAAAAGCAAATAATTTTAGCAATTTTTTATCCCATGTATTCCTACAACATTTTAGTTGTTTCTGTGGGTAGAGAAGACAGACTACAAAGTTTAAATAGTCTTGTTGGCAGTTGATGTCGTTTGTTGTCATTTGTGTGAACACTGCTGTTATGTCTACATGCAAATGTACCTTTTGTTCCAGCATAAAATAAAAGTAACCTTTCTTTGACGAAAAAAAGCTTAGTTAAGAAGTTAAAATAAAATCTGCAATACCACGTACTATTCGATTGGACAGAGTGGGAACTCTGATATCGTGCAGGCTGCAGCACAATAAATTAGACAAACGAAAGTTGGTTTCTTCTTTTTTTCGCCAAAAAAGTAACTAAAGTATATAAATAAGTAAAACTTTTAAACTGTTGTGAAACGTATTTCACATATTATTAGATATTCTGGTAATGTTCTTTTGGTATAAACATGTAGAACATCCCCAGTATCAACATGTTTCGTTAAACGGGTGTCATTAAATCAGAGCTCAGATATTGGAGACCACAGAGCTTTCACATTAATTACAGTTATGGAGGGTTGACTTGATACTTTCCCATAATTTCTACAAGAAATTTAACTAGAGTCGGGTTTTACATAATGAGGCCCACGCATGTTACAGTATTTAAGAAATTGCTGATTAGTTTATCACAGGTTTTTAGGGGTCCCGGTATTTTCACGGGGAAAATATGCTAGGGTTAAGTAGAAGCCGACAACATTCTCGGAATAATAACGTTTCACAACACTGTATTGTAGATTGCCATCCTGACAGCTTACTTCAAAATATTCTGAACAATCACAAAGATGATACCACACAGAAACCCAATGTTAAATTGCCACTCAATCACCAAGTAAACTATGTATATTTCCATTTTGTATTGTCGAATTTCGATCTTAAGGCTTATTTAAACTAGCAAGTTCTTTAAAGATGGTTCAAATGGCTCTGAGCACTATGGGACTTAACTTCTGAGGTCATCAGCCCCCTATAACTTAGAACTACTTAAACCTAACTAACCTAAGGACATCACACACACCCATGCCCGAGGCAGGATTCGAACCTGCGACCGTAGCGGTCGCGCGGTTCCAGACTGAAGCGCCTAGAACCGCTCGGCCACACCGGCCGGCTCCTAACAGCTTCAGACTTCTGTAACTTCATCTTTCATTCACCCTTTCCCGGTGCATCAACAGCTGAAATGTTATTGTTGCGTTATAACTGGGCTTTCTTGTGGCACCATGCTTTGCTACCAGTATGACGAAATCTGTCTTTGTCATTGTTCTTCGTTTAGAGGCAGGGGCCTCAGCCGATCCCGCTTGTCGCATTCGCTTCCGAGGTCACTTTCAGGTGTCACCGTGAACAACACTTACAAATTTTTAGTGTTAGCTTGCGGTACTATTCCGGGGTGCAACAGTTCCTAGAAAAGTACTGTCCAATTTTAATTCTTGTACCGTTGCAAAAGTAAGTGGTACAAAAATTAGTGTCAATGGTGTTGAGAAACAGGTAAAATCTCTAAAACGTCAAAATACCACGGGCCGATGAAACCACTATTTGATTCTATACAGTATTAGCAGATTAACCGTAATATTAAGTCAATTCCACAAAGAAAAGCTTTGCCCAGTATTTGGAAGAAAGAACAGGTCACTCTCATCTGGTAGCAGAAATGAGTCCCAAAATTATTTCCAAAATCAATTAGATCCAGCTGCAGAAGAATCTTAGAACATATAATGAAATATTTCTAACACAATGCCAACCAGCAGGGAATCCGGAAACAACTATCGTGCGAAACCTAACTCAAGACTCTTCTCATAAGACAAAAGGCCAAAGATCAAAGGATTGAGGCGGGTGCAGTTTCTTGACTTCTACAAAGCAGTATTTCATTCAGTACTGTGACACAACAATGCTTATTAACAAAAATACAATCAATACGAAGTATCAAACCAAGTTTGTAATCATACTGATAACACACTATAGATCTCTAGAATAGACAACCTTGTCAGTAAGAAGTACATCCCTTATTGTCTGATGTAAAAACATATTATCTGATGATTGCAATATCAGTGAGTGACAATTTGAAACAGTCACGTGCAAATACCCAAGTGTAACAATTTCTAGGGATCCAGAAATGGAATGTTCACATAGTATTAGTTGTAGATAAAGCAGGTACGGCAACAAACTTCCTTTCATTGTTAGGATGCTTGAAAAATGCAATACAAAGGAAATTGTTTACAAAACACTAGTGCCACTCATTCTAGAAAATTGCTCAAGTACAGGGGCATCATATCAGATACGGCTAACAAGGGATACTGAACGAATCGTATAAAAGGAAAGGACGAATGTTCATGGTTTGGTTTTGTTCGTCTTACTGGAGGGCGTCAGGGAAATGCTGAAAAACCTGAGCGACTTGACTTTCGAATATAGAAGTCAACTATCTTACGAAAGCCTGCTTAGGCTACATAGTGGGAATCTAGGAATTTACTACAATGTCCTATGTATCTTTCTCATATGAACCACCAGGGCAACATTACGACTAATATTACAGTGGAGTGCACGGTAGCATTTGAACAATCATTCTCTATACATCAATGGAAAGGGGAATAAACACGACAGTGAGGTACAATCATTGCTACCAACTACCATGCACCTGACAATGTATCACCAAGTACGGAAGGAGATGTAAAACTGCTGTGTGAGACGCTTTGTACTTTTGATTCCCATAAGCGAAGAACGGAACCTTTTAGAAAAGCGAAGTAGATTAAGAAGATTAGAAAATTAATTAATTGGTTCTGCAATTAATTCAAGCATGGTTAGTTTTTTCTAAAAGAAAAGTAGGAGATACGATTCGTTATTGTTTGACACTGGAACACTTACGAAGCAAGCTGAAAAATGAGAGTAAAGGTATGTATCAGTGACAATAAATTAATGTACTGAATCTAACAGAACGTACAGAAAACTTTTAACTTGCTTCCGCAAACATCTGTGCAATTTCGATCGTCTTATGATTTACGTCTGAGCAATGGTGATCTCTATCTAGAGATCACAGTGCCCGAATTAAATGTCCAGCGATATAATTTATCAGTGCCGCGCCACTTGAGTTTCATGCTTCTGTGCTGAACTTATGTAAACTCTTTCTCGGAATTAATTGTTATTCTTATTTTACTTACTCGTGAAACTATCTGATGATCCGCTTTGTATCTGTCTGGCGCGGACACCTAAATTCCGAATTTGTGCAGTTTTACTTCTCTATACAGGAATTGTGTATTTGTAAATTAAGTACTATAAGGTAAGCACTTGAAGATTCAACAGAAATTATGTCTTAGCTTACGAAAAGGCATCGGAACATCGCTAAGTTTTGTTGCGCGTATGAAATTGCAGCTAAAGAGGCATAGTCACTTTGGGTGCCCATTAGAAGCATAAGGGAAATCGCAGACGAAATGCTGACGTGTAATAACGTGTTAAGTGACGGGGTTGTTTCCCGTTTCACGGCCAACACTCTTGCACGTCGTGCATGTCGTCTGGATTCCTTCCCGTAAAAGTAAAATACAAGCAATGTAAGGTGGTAGTCAAGGGATAGTTAAGACGGACTGCTTACGCATTGCCTACATACACTCTTACTTAGGTATAAGTTAATCTCCGGGGTAGGCTAATGTTTCAAAGTGGTTATAGCTGAGCATGCTCTTATGTATTTTGAGATGGGGATGGAAGTGACACTGATACGATTAACAATACGTTTAACACAGTAACAAGATAGAACACACAAAATATTACTATTTGTCGCACTTTACCTCAACGTTGGGCAGGGTAATGTTGTGGAAGGGTGGGAGCCGTAGTTTGATAATGGTTCTCCTCCCCAACCCCACCCCCGACCCCAGTATAACTTGGCGTCAAACCCACATATAATATGCTACAGACGTCTATTGTTTCAATAGTAATAACAACAGTTCAATATACAAAAAGTTTTAATATATATAATTTGAAAAGCATTCACTAGGAAAATTAAAATTTGCTATGTCATACAACTGATCAGTAATAAAAACGACTTTGGCAATGCCATAATTAACCAGATGCATAAGAAGATGTGTACTCACCATTGTTATTATTATATCAAGCACGCTAATGGTGGACACATGACTGCAGACCATGTCTAAGCCAGATGGCGAGATAGACACCCGCCAAGAGGCGCAATAACTGACAAAAAAAGTAGTAATTAACTGGAAGGGGTTCGCGAGTGCTCCCAACTGTCGTGTTTCTATGTTCCGCCTGCACCGTATGGAAATGCCTGCTACCTATCAGGCGTCATATGAGTTGTGTGTCAACAGTGCGCTTGGTTGATACAGCTGCCGTCTAGACGCCTATACAGTTAGCTCATGTTCAACAATGATGGATTTGCAGCTACATTCCTCGCTAGGTATTGTAGGACATAAAAAATTGTCGAGCGGGATCCGAAGCAAATGAACTACTTGACGAAAAGCTTTCGATTTTTTCCTATTTCTGCCTACTGAGGAAACTTTTTAAGATATAGTGCTTCGAGGGTATTAGTTAACGCCTTGAATGGGATCTCTATATCTTATTTTGCAAAATATACAGCATATACAGCAGAAATATCGACACAGCTGAGCTAGTTATCGAAACAGCGGGTTTCAAATTCTAGTAGAAGGAGCCATGAAGGACACATGCAGCTTTCCCTTTGGACATTTCGATCGCGGGCTACCTCGTCACATAACACGAGTGCAACGCTACCAATGTAGCTCTCCCGATAAGCCACTCCAACGAATCATCTCTTAGCATACGTGTTTTTGAGAGTACATTCATTTTATATTCATCCTGTCTTCAGATGTTTATATTCATTTACGCGTATTAAAAATTATGTTGCAAAATTCTGTGATAAAGAAAGTAAAGAAACAATGTTCACAACATGTAATAAATATAAATATCTGAAGATGGGATGCAAGACATCTCGAAATCTCAGCATGGAAAAATGAACACCTTTAAAAGCACCTGACTGTAGCTGATTCATTATGAATAACCTCCAGTTCCAACAGTTTTAGTGTTCAATCATGTATACAACGGACAAGAATTATTTAGTCATGTCAATACGAATAAACTACGGCATTGAGATAGGCAATCCCTGTCGACATGCTGTTAGGAGTAACTATGATTTCTGCCCACAATTGAAATCTGTGGTACGGTCTTCTGGGACCAAACTGCTGAGCTCATCGGTCCCTAGGCTTACGCATTACTTAATATAACTTAAACTAACTTAAGCTAAGAACAACACACACACACCCATGCCCGAGGGAGGACTCGAACCTCCGACGTGGGGAGCCGCACGGACCGTGACAAGGGGCCCCAGACCGCGCGGCTTTCTGGCCACAGGCAGGTCATCCGAGTATTTGAAGTTTAGTGTTTTAATATTCGCAAACACTATTACTAAGCATTGTTCAAATTTTGATGTGTGCGAAAATTCTTTTGATGACTGACCACATAGATAAGGGTTGTTTTTGTAACGCTAAATAAATAAAGCCATCATTTCCTTGTCCACTTTAAAAAAGTTAAAAAGTCTAAATTGCTTGAACTTAGTACTCATCTTCTGTATTTGCGGAAGCCGAACTTTCACTGGTCTGCGTCATGACCTGTAAAATCGAAGCGAGCCAAGCGTCGGCGAAAGTGCGTCCCTAGCGGAGTACAGTGCGAACGCCACGCTCTCCTATGAATTTCTTTCGCGGGCCGAGTTGCAACCAATCATGTACCGGATCCCTGGGTGCACACCCGTGAATTGCAAGATGATTATCGAAATAGCTTTGAGGATATACAGGGTGTTACAAAAAGGTACGGCCAAACTTTCAGGAAACATTCCTCACACACAAATAAAGAAAAGATGTTATGTGGACATGTGTCCGGAAACGCTTAATTTCCATGTTAGAGCTCATTTTAGTTTCGTCAGTATGTACGCTCAATGGAGCACGTTATCATGATTTCATACAGGATACTCTACTTGTGCTGCTAGAACATGTGCCTTTACAAGTACATCACAACATGTGGTTCATGCACGATGGAGCTCCTGCACATTTCAGTCGAAGTGGTCGTACGCTTCTCAGCAACAGATTCGGTGACCGATGGATTGGTAGAGGCGGACCAATTCCATGGCCTCCACGCTCTCCTGACCTCAACCCTCTTGACTTTCATTTATGGGGGCATTTGAAAGCTGTTATCTACGCAACCCCGGTACCAAATGTAGAGACTCTTCGTGCTCGTATTGTGGACGGCTGTGATACAATACGCCATTCTCCAGGGCTGCATCAGCGCGTCAGGGATTCCATGCGACGGAGGGTGGGTGCATGTATTCTCGCTAACGGAGGACATTTTGAACATTTCCTGTAACAAAGTGGTTGAAGTCACGCTGGTACGTTCTGTTGCTGTGTGTTTCTATTCCATGATAAATGTGATATGAAGAGAAGTAATAAAATGAGCTCTAACATGGAAAGTAAGCGTTTCCGGACACAGTGACTTTAGCTTGGCAAAGCAGTATCAGCAAATAAATTACTTAAGAACGAGTGCAGGTGAAGCAGTGTGTCAGATTCCATTACGTTGGCGTCACAACACAGCTGCTACACTTCAGTGGCATAATGATTGTGTTTACTTTACTCTTAGCAAGAAAATGAAAAGTTTAATTGTATTAAGAACTCAGTTTTTTTAATGTTTTCTGGTCACTTAATTACACTCCTTTTTCTTTTATTTCCAATTAATAATGTAAGAACATTAATAATTTATGAGAAGCACATGAAATATGTTCTTTAATATACATCATACTAAAATACAGTAGCTGCCTTAACAATGAGACATAGATTTTATTTGACTTTTAGCTTTTTTGGAAAATTTGTAATTTGTTCACTACAATAACACGTAATTTGTTGTATGTACTGTTTTTCTCTTATATAGCTCATTTTAGTTATATTTTAAAAAAATTCGTTTTATGTGTAGAAAAAATGGGAGGAAAG
This sequence comes from Schistocerca cancellata, assembly GCF_023864275.1. NCBI lineage: Eukaryota > Metazoa > Arthropoda > Insecta > Orthoptera > Acrididae > Schistocerca > Schistocerca cancellata. The sequence continues at coordinate 339,844,554 of NC_064626.1, read as the reverse complement.
TGGTATATCGGTTATGGGGGGGTTAGTTGCAGCTCTTCGCTAAGTGAACATGTAAATGCCGTTTCTTTTAGTCGCTTCTGCCTACATTTCGAAAAGTCCACCGTTGTTATTTTTTGTAGTTGTAAGGTTTTTCCGTTTCTGTCTTTCCGCTTCCTGTTGGATCTCTTTCAGGGTACTCATACTTTCGGAATAATACCGGCCATTTTTTCATTTGTGTAGCCTGTTGTGTAATTAGTTTATTAATGCTGATAATGTTTATGCAACCACTGAAATGCTTTTTCTCGGCACGGCGATCCAATTAAAACTATGTTATTCGTGAGGGCTTCTCGACTGTTTCTAGCTTGCAGTGGAAATGTGATGTCCATATGTACGTAGTATAATTTCTCTTATTACATCTATATTCAAGTAATGATAGGTAAAGTTATGTACCTCATACCTTGAACGCTTTCTAATCAGGAACACAAAAGGGTCATACCTGTGGAAATTACGCCTTTTCGACTTTTTGTAACAGATCGTAGAGATAAGCCAGCATAACATCCAGCATGTAGATAACCTTGTTTTACTTTCCTGCCTTGCTTCTGGATCACATGATTTTATAATATTCCTTACTTCCTTATTCACTAACCTCATGACGAATTGTGTGTCCCTTCTTACGATCTGAAAACATTGTGGAGGCAGAGGATATAATCCCAGTGGCTAATGGCTCACCAGTTACAGATTTGTTCTTGACAAAAGAATAAACAAAGCATAAAACTATACAGATATATACTGTAAGGCCGTATTTTTCGTATGGACAATACTTCCACTGCCCATATGCGCCTTGCCGAAGTGAGCATATGTCAGGACTGCCTTCTCGCTCCCCGCCTCATCCCTCCCTCAGTAATGGCGTGGCGCGGACACGAAAAACTGTGCCACAACCACAACGCCGCGCGACCGGGCGCAGGCGCGTGTCGCGACCCCATCGCGTCGCGTCCCAATTTGCGCGGTCCCATTTGAACCTGTGAAGTTACAAAAATGCGCGCTGCGACGCGCTATCCGCATCTCTATTTGCGTCTAGCAAAAAACGTGTAACGCGTAGAAATGTTGGAAGCGCCCGCCGCGAGGTGTGACGGAAATGGGAGATGCTCTGTCGACAGCTTATTTTAAGAGGCCAGTGGTTGAACTGTGGCAGACGTTGGTTTCGTACTCATGTCCTAACCTAGCTACAACCTAGTAATGTGCAGTATCCGAGAAAACGGCGATCAGCAATCTGCGGCAGAACTAAAATCACAATCGCTTTCTACATGACGTTTAAGGCGAACCTTTATGAGCAAACTCAAGACAGCAAAATTTCATAATACGTTGTATGTTTGTTTGCCTAGCTATCTTCCGCAGCAAAATTTTAGTTATACATATAAAATAAACCTACAATTAGTCGCTGTCATTGTTTACCTGAAGTACCCACTTACTGGCTATACTGTATAGGCTGCCGCGTTTCCAGCCAGTGAACAGTCTGGTTGGCACTTGGTTGCAGATTATAGGCGACACAAGCAGATTCCAAACGAAAAAAGAACGATAGGAAGAAAAATAAGAGCAAATGAAACTGTCAATACAGTGATGAAAATATCGAGGCAAAGTATTAGAAACAAAAAAAATTACAAATTAAACCTTTTAACTGAATAAAAATGATAAAGTCTTTTGATAAGATTTAGAAAAATTAAAAAAAAATCGCTGGATATGACGAGGATCGGACCTTCGATCTCCTACACGTCAAGTTTATACACTAACCACAACATATACCATTACACTCGACAGAGCTCATGTATTTATGATTCTGATTACCCAGACACAGCGATTAATTGACAGCCTTCAAGAATTCGGTTTCGTGCGAAGTTTACCTAATGTAAGCCGATTCCCGTGATTGGAAGTCAAGTAACTGTTGTGGAAGTTTGGCAACGGCGAACGGCGAACGGCGAACGGCTCGAGCGTGGCGTTGAGGGCTCTAATTGGAAGAAACCAGCTATAACGCGTGAAGTTTCAACCAACAAATAGTAATTTTAATCGGACTATAGAGAATGTTGTATAGTGCTGTCTGATTTTACCATTACTGAAAACAGTCTTGCGAGTAAGGCACTTCAGCGAACCGTAAATACATTTGCTACTTTCGCGAATCATTTCTGCTTTCGTATTGGCGCTCAGTGAGACAGCAGAAGCTTGTTATCCCCATTTCCTCCCCTCTTTTCTATGCAAGTAAATTTACTGCTTCTCTCTTTACATCCGACAAGCGATCTATGTCTGCGTACATACAAATACTTTGCAGATCACTGTGAATTACATGAAAAAGGGTACTTAGCATGTTATCACATGTTAGAGCTTCTTCTTATGCTACTCGATTCGGGCATGGAGCGCGGGAAGAATGCCTGCTTAAATACCTCTTTGCGCCCTAAAGTCAAATAACGTTTTCGCGGTGCTTACGGACGGTTGTCTCGTTTAACGACCCATGCTTACTACAGCGTTTCTGCTTCCTTTTCCATGTGCTACCACCCGCGTCTGTTTCCTGTTTTCGCCTCTAATTATGACATTTCCTGTGTATAAATTTTGTGCCTGGCGCCCCTCACCTTATGTCCTAGGTAGCTGTTTGAATCATCTTGGTCGTAAACCCGTTCTGCTTCTTAGTTTGAAAAGTTGGGGTGAGAGGAATGGGAAGCAAACGGGATGGGAAAGAGATAGGAAGGAACTAATGACACCAAGCCGCACAGGGCACTGCGGCAATGCAACGGCGAGAGCTGAAAATTTGTGACGGACTGGGACTCGAATCCAGAAAACGGTTGCCTTAACCGCCTCGGCCACCCTGATATGTTTTCCGTCAGTCCTATACTCCCAAATTCACCTTCGCCGCTCCACAACGACTCCCGCCCGTTAACCCCCTACTCGCAAAATTCTGATTCCGGTAAGAGTTGTGCACCCGCACTGAAAAATAAGCAGTTCAAAAGGTTCAAATGGCTCTGAGCACTATGGGACTTAACTTCTGACGTCATCAGTCCCCTAGAACTACTTAATCTTAACTAACCCAAGGACATCACACATATCCATGCCCGAGGCAGGATTCGAACCTGGGACCGTAGCGGTCGCGCGGTTCCAGACTGTAGCGCCTAGAACCGCTCGGCCACTTCGGTCGGCAAAAATTAGCGGCACAAGTGTACAACCAATGTTCGAACACCTACGCGAAATCTCCGAGAGGTCGTTGTGTTGGCGGCGAGTATGATGTCTAGAATTTAGGTCTGACAAAGAGCGTGTCCTGGTGGCAGTTCTAAAGAATCAGAATGTCCAGGTTCGTGTCCCGGTCCGGCACTTATTTCCAACTCTCACCGCTGCATTTCCTCACTGTCCTATAGGGATGGAAGTCCTTCCTTTCTATCTCTTTCGTATCCCCTTTCCATTACTTTCACCACAATAATTCATGTATATTTCCCAGATGCTTTATCGCCAGTGATGTCTGTTCTACCGGATATGTATGACGGAACAGACACCACTCACATTTATTACTTCTTCTTTGGATACGTTCTATAGGCTATCCCTTGTTAATCATATTTGGTATGGGTTTCATGCATTTCAGTAGTATTCAACGACAGGATGCATAAAGGTTTTGCATGTAGTCTCCTTTGTAGGCTGAATGCATTTCGCAGTATCCTTCCAATGAACCAAAATCTGACGCCTACTTTACCTTTTACTGGTCCTATGTTATAATTCCATTTTATAAACGACTATTATAAATGGTTCATCCGTTTTCAGAATTCTACGTTGTTCAAAGTATCACACGTATAAATAAGAAAATTGGAAATTTGTCGTAAGGTCTTATGGGACCAAACTGCTGAGGTCACGCACTACTTAACTAACTTACACTAAGGACAACACACATACCCATGGACGAGGGAGGGCTCGAACTTTCAAAGGGGAGAGCCGCGAAGACCGTGACAAGGCGCCTCAGACCAGGTGGCTAGCCCGCGTGGCCGACAAATATGACTGAAGTATGAAAAAAAGGATAAACTCACTGAATTTGTTTATATGTCGTCCAGTTGGAGTTACGAGTACAACGGCTTGACAAAATGCAGAAAAAGCAAGAAATATGCTAGGTGTTTATCTGTTACAACAGTGCATCGTGCATTCAGAAGGAATTATGGAAAGAACCGCCATGTAAGCAGAGCACTGTGCGTTGGTATCGACAATTTAGGAACAATGATTGTCCTGTAAACACAAAGTACTGGTCGACCAAGTTTGCCAGATGCAGTCGTGGAGAGGCTAAGGAAATTTTCGTACTCAGTCCAAAGAAATTCAACGGTCCGCGCAAGCCACAAACTTGGAATACTGCTACAAAATGTGTGGGAGATTTTGTGACGGCGGTTGCATTTCAAACAGTACCGTCTGCATCTGTTGCAACAATTAATACTTGAAAATTATGGCCGGTGCCTTCAATTTGCATCACAATTCTAGGAAGTACTTGAGGAGGAACATTCCATCTCCCAGCTGAAATTAAGCGAGAAAGCAAGCTTCCATTTGTCTGTAAAGGTTAATCATCACAAGGTGACAATGTGGGGCACTGGAAATCCTCACGAAATAGTGGCGCATGAATGACGTTCGCCGAAGGTCGACGTTTTCTGTGCAGTGCCATATTCGAAGCTGTGAAGGTCGTTTTTCTTCTTTGATAGTACTGTGACGGACACATCTTATGTTGATATGTTGCAGTTCTGGTTGTTTCCACAATTCACTGCTCCTGATTGGAGCATCGATGTTCGTCGCTATCTAAACGACGAACTTCCCGCATGGCTGGATTGGGCATAGATTGCAGATGATTTGGCTATTTTCCCTTGAGCTCCTAGGTCGCCTAATCTAACGCCTTGTGACTTTTTCCTTTTGATGTACATTAGGAGCCGTGTTTACTAATCCCACTGCCAAGAATGCTGAAACAGCTCAGAGAGCGCATCAATGCTGCTGTGGCTACATAAGGTATGGAAAGAACTTTACTACCGGTTAGACATGTGCCGTGTTGCCAGAGGGACACTCAGAATATCTGTGAAGTGCAAAATGGAAACTTGGGGAGTTTACGGTTCTATTCATGCACCACTCATATTTGTACATGAAATACTTTGGAAAGTGTAGAGATTTGAAAACGAATTAATCATTTATAGTAACTCTGTATATCCACTGATTGTTATACCTGAAGATGTGCAGAAATTGAAGGATTCCATTTGTGGCTTATTGATATCCCAGTAACATGACAGTAGTTTTCTGTGTTTTATAAAATATACAGTTCTGCACTTTAGCACATTTAAGGCAATTTTGCAACCTTTCACCACTTGAAATCATATCAAAATCTGACTGGATATTTGTGCAGCTTTTTTCAGATAGTAGTACATAATTACAGATAACTGCATTATCTGCAAAAAGTCTATTTTTAAACTTTTATATTAAAATTGGCTTTCAGTTTTACAGCAGTCTAACACTGGAAGAGACGACAGTGTGTTTCTATAATTCAGAACATTCATTGGGACCAAGGCGAACAGTGGTAGGAAGCTACATAGGTTTAGACTTGTCATGTGACGCCATGCAGGCGATTTCTGTGTTAGCTATGACGGTATGAGGATATGGAGGACACAACACCCAGTCTATGAACAAAGAAAATCCCGACCTGGATAGAAATCGAACCCAGATCCCTTCAGTTTGAGCCTGAGGCTACTACTATTAAATGTCTCTGCCATGTCAGTATCATCTTGTACGAACAGCAAGGATTCCAATACGCTTCCCTGTGACTCGTCTGAAGTGACTGCTACCCCTGTTTATGACTCAACATCCAAGATACGTGTTGTATCCTCCCTATCAAGAAATTCTCAGTCCAATCTCAAATTTTGTTTAATGCCCTGATAGTTAATAAACATTGATATAGTATCAAATCAAATGCTCTTTGGAAGTCAAAAGATAATGTATTCACCTTGATTGCATCATAGTACACCTTTAAGCTGTGCTGTTAGGTTCCAGCGTAACCGTAACCTGGGAAACTGCGATAAAAACTAGCCAGATATTTAAGACTACCAAGACTATAAGATTGAGCGATTCTTACTGGTAATCGTATCCTGTTAACGAAATGGCTACGATCAACGATAACGAACTGCCAGCAGCAACACGCAGCGAAAGAGCCGCGGACACCGTAAGGACACTTTTAGCCTTGATCCATTATGGTGTTCTGGATTTCACTCGACAACTGCCCGTGCTGCGTACCCATGACCTTTGTTTTCGGAATCGATCCTGGTTGTCACGGAGATGCCATTCTATTAAAAGTGCCTCATTAAGTTTGAAATCAGAACATGTTACAAGGTTCTACTACAGACGACTGTCAACGATAATGAACGATAATTTTGAGGATAGCTTCTGATACCGTTCTTGTAACGTGTTTGGCCTGTGCTTTTTCCAACAGCTGGGACAGTCTGTTGTTCCGCTGATCTGCGGTATATTATGTTTAAAGTGGGAGCTAACTTAGTGGCAATTCCATATAGAATCTGGCAGGCTTCCATCGGCCCTTGGAGTCTTGCTTAATTTTAGTGCTTTCAGTAGTTTCTGAACGCCACTGCCACTAACGTCTATACCACTCATGTCTTAAACCTAAAAAGGAGTTTGCTGTCAGGAATAGAAACCAGAAGAAGAGCCAGCTTCTAGAAAATTATCCGAGAACCTTTCCCAGTGGGAACTTTAAAACCGCCAATACTGTTGCCCATTTCCTACTAGGTTCTCCTGTGATTCCGATTCACACGTTCCATGAATGTAGTACACCGTTTAGCTACCTTCTCTTGGTTCATGCATCTTTCTCAGGAATATGGCTCGTCTTGCAGCTATGTCGCTTCTTTCTATAACAACTTTCTTCCGTTATTACCGTATTTAAAACCAATGTCTTTTAAAATTATTTGCACTGTCGAAGCACTTCCTTTTAAACTAGTTTTCTCATGCAAAATTATAACAAGTTTTTGTGACGTCAATATTCACCATTTAAAGATTCACGTTTCAAAAGTTGTTTTGCGGTAAATAATCCCCCTCGCCTTCTTGTAAATAAGGCAACAGTCCAGCCTGCAGGCGAGAGAGCCTCGTAATCTACGATTAGTTCATGCCTACCCGCTCGGAAAGAGAATAAACCTAGCTGCAAGAGATTAGTTTAGGGGGATGAGCAGAACAGCAACTGGCTGCCCTCGTACGTGACGCGGATTGTAACTGTTGATTATGCATGATGATTATTAATCTTTAAGTAATTTGTGATTTATGCTGAAGTGTAACCGAAATTTTTTTTACCTGCCTGTAGTTGGTATTTCTTATAAACAGGAAGTACGTTTGCATAAAGATGTGTCAGAGTAATAACTCTGTTCATAATGTATTATAAAGAAATACTTATCTAATGATTGAAAATTTACGTCTGTTCCGACTTTAGGTCCTATTGTTGTTGTAATTGTTGCTGTCTTCAGTCCTGAGACTGGTTTGATACAGCTCTCCATGCTACTCTAACCTGTGCAATCTTCTTCATCTCCCAGTACTTACTGCAACCTACAATCCGTCTGAATCTGCTTAGTGTATTCATCTCTTGGTCTCCCTCTACGATTTTTACCCTCCACGCTGCCCTCCAATGCTAAATTTGTGATCCCTTGATGCCTCAGAACATGTCCTACCAACCGGTCCCTTCTTCTTGTCAAATTGTGCCACAAACTCCTCTTCTCCCCAATTGTATTCAATACCTCTTCATTAGTTACGTGATCTACCCATCTAGTCTTCAGCATTCTTCTGTAGCATCACATTTCGAAAGCTTCTATTCTCTTCTTGTCCAAACTATTTATCGTCCATGTTTCACTTCCATACAGGGCTACACTCCATACAAATACTTTCAGAAACGACTTCCTGACACTTAAATCTATATTCGATGTTAACAAATTTCTCTTCTTCGGAATCGCTTTCCTTGCCATTGCCAGTCTACATTTTATATCCTCTCTACTTCGACCATCATCAGTTATTTTGCTCCGCAAATAGCGAAACTCCTTTACTACTTTTAAGTGTCTCACTTCCTAATCTAACTGACTTTAGGTCCTACTACCACCGATTTTTAAACCACTTGTCCCTAAACTCCGATATTTTTAAACATAGTATGTATCAACACATCGGTTAGTAAAAGAAAATTAAAGAGTGACGCCTGCGGCGATAGAAAGAAGTGTAATGGACATAAAACGAAGTGTTAGAATTAAATGTCGACAGATTCTATCATGAAAAGAGTATGCAGCACCGTCATGGTCCACAACGGCAGCGTGAGAGAGAGAGAGAGAGAGAGAGAGAGAGAGAGAGAGAGAGAGAGCGAGAGAGAGAGGGGGGGGGGAGAACGATGAAAGAAGATGGGATAGGCCTTTGTTCGGCAGTGGGACACTAATAGCTAATAATATTGATTTAATCGCATGAAATTAATGTGTTTCGTCCTTTTCAAAGAAATACGGTGTAACGAAGAACGACATTTTCTGTTACACATTTTTTTTCTTTCATTGGGTGTTTTGTTCCATAGTGTCAAATGAAGAGTGTTATGTCATTTTCTCTTTTCAATTTTTTTCATACTAATTCTTCGAAAGGAATCTTCGTTTCCAGTGATATAATCTCTCAGATCCACAACACCAAAGATCATTTGTGTTACATTCTACTTCTTTTTACGGGTTTCGTAAATTACTGTTGCAGGCAAAGAAGATAAACTCTTCACTTAATATAAAAGTCCGATTAAACACCAAGCAAATTTGAATCTGATTCACTAATTAAATAAGTATTATCCTGTTTTTCCTCGGTATAATATTTAGTCGACCTCTCACCCAATATGTCCGCAGCTCGTGGTCGTGCGGTAGCGTTCTCGCTTCCCACGCCCGGGTTCCCGGGTTCGATTCCCGACGGGGTCAGGGATTTTCTCTGCCTCGTGATGACTGGGTGTTGTGTGATGTCCTTAGGTTAGTTAGGTTTAAGCAGTTCTAAGTTCTAGGGGACTGATGACCATAGATGTTAAGTCCCATAGTGCTCAGAGCCATATCACCCAATGAATTCATATCTGCAGTCGATAAGACGCTTAACTCGCATTGTTAGGAAGATACGAATTTAGTCATGTTTTCGGTGGTATCCCTAAATCAATTTACTTGAGATAGTTCCTGAACATACGACAATTTCGCCGCTAACCTCTATTCAAGTTAACTAATCCCTCGCCAAAAACAGGTTTAAAACATTCCTTACTTTAAAGAACAATATGCACACAATTATATACTGTGAGTCACTGAAATTCCCAGACCGTACGATTACAGGATTAACAGACTAAAGGAAGCCGTGAAACATAAGCCTGGAGAGCAATAATAGCAAATCAATGTACCTGTTAACTACGATACTCATTCACAGCGGAGTTCGATTAATGTGATGGCTGAAACCTTTCTAAATGCTGATCATTCATTCCATCCCACTCATTGAATTTATTACTTTTCTTCTATGATTGGATTTTCGTCAGTCTCGATATGCTCAGACTTCTGCAACACAAATGCCCCACAGCATTTAAATTAAGCATTTAAGTTGTGTTACCTCCTTAGAATGTTTTCTTTCGTGAAACTGAAATACGGGGTGTAGCATAAAGCACATGAACGTGGTAATACTGCAGTGAGAAATGAAATGTCAAATAGATGAATAAAGCGAGTGACTTCGATAGAACGCTGTTCACACTTTGCGCACAGCTTGAAACTTAAGCCTTACAAGCATTTGCCCCATTTTGTGAGTTTTTTTGTAACTGCCATAGTGAATTACTGTTGCTACAACGAGGAGCAGTTATCTTTCATATGAAAGTAGCATAAAAGTTTGCTTATAATTATCGTATTAATAAGTAGCCTTTTATATCATGAAACACGTTGGGATACAGTGGAATGAAGGTGTAAGGACATAGAAGTAATTTTGGTGATTGTTTGTCTATGTCTTTAAGAAATATAAATTTAGTTGTATGATCGAGCATACTGTCAGTCAGTCCAACAAAAGTACAAGCATTACGAGCAGCATTAATCTGTAGATAAGATTTGTTCACAACAGTCTGAGTTATTTCTTCTGTTTTAAACAAATTTCCAAATCAGTATGTTTATTACAATCACAAAAGGAAGCTATACTAGTACTACCCAAGATGTGGAGTACGGCTATGTACGATTAATATTTTACTTTCACAAACTACAAAGTAGATTAAAAATATAGCACCAGAAAAAAAAAACCAGAGGAGTTTCGTCCTCAGAAAGATTTCAAAGTCGTCTCAAAACACCGAAGAATGTTTTGGTAAGGAGAAGTCTGTAGACGCCGCAACAATGAATGACCCCTCCATGAAAGCAATGCTGATTCTGTGTGTATGTGTGTGGGAATAGGAAGTGTGAATAATGAACCAACACAGTGAATGCGATTAATAGTATAAGGAACAGGCATCATTTACTTTATTTGTGTGTGACAGAGTCTGATAAGAAGAATGACACGTATTTTTTAATGTTAGTTCGGTTTCTTTTATATTTGTTCTACTCTTTGAATTTTGTCAGGCGATAATTACGGTGCTTCTCTATAAGAAATAAAAAATGAACAAAGAAAATGAAGAAAAATAATGGACAAGCGTATAGTATAGACAATTAATTTGCTGCATGTTTATATTTGGGGGTTTCTTTCCATGGCACCTGAGAGAGGAGAATAAATATGTTACTAACTCTGATGAGATGTGCAAAATGTTGACCGATATTTTCTTATCTACAGCTGACAAACCGAATCAAAATTTCTTATACCGGTGCCACAATCATTTCATCATTTTCTTCAGCACGCTTTCCAAAGAAACAAGAGAAGGTTAACTTAATGACGTGAGATTAGTAGGAAAATGAGTTGAAAATTATGTTTCTGTAATGTACAGACCGTAATGTTATTATCAAATTTCAAGTGCGATAGAAAATATTTGTGTACCGTACATGAGCTGCGTCTTTGGTAACTGCGTAACACATTTTGTGAGATAGCTATTATCTCGGAAACACGTAAATATTCTCCTTTACACGAGGAGAGAAAAGAGGGAAAGTTTGTAGCTACAGGCGAATGCAAAATAGAATAGTTGGCTATTTCTCTGAGTTTAGTTCTAATAGTGCCTCATCAGTTGACCACAAAATACATATTTTTTCTTACACGAGATAGTTGGAAGTGTTGATAAAAACCGGCGGCCACATGGTGTCTTCTAGAATTTAAGAAAGGCTTTTGAACGTGGAGACCACCTTTTATTGCTAAATAAATTAGTACACTACGCGATTTAGGCTAAGGCATTCAGCTGGTATCAGTTATCCTTGAGTAATAGGAAGGAGGAAGTTCCTTTACGTATTTACGTAGCTAGAGACAAGCTAGCGTCCTTCTGATGCTCTGTGACGTTATTTGTTCGTAGATCGACTTTTTTTCCTCATATAAATTGATCAACTGCATTTCTAACTTACAGTTATAAGGCTGATTAATTTGAGGATGGCAAAAGTGTAATCGTTAGAGATCGATGATAGGAGACGAAAAATATACTCACCAGCAACTGAATCATTGTAGCGTGTAACACACGTTTGCATCCGGATAGCCTTCCCACGCCATGACATAGACTTCTACGTCTACTCCTGTGCTCGGCAAACCATTGTGAACTACGTGGTAGAAGGTTCTTCCCATTATACCATGTATTAGATTTTCCTTCCGTTAACATTTGTGCGACAAAATTTTTGCTTAAATACCTTTGGGCGTACTGTAATTAATTTAATTTTGTCTCGTGAATCCCACGGGAGAAATACAAAAGAAATTGTATTAGATTCCTAGATAATTCAGTTGATACTTGTTCTTAAAACTCCGAAAGTACTCTTTGGGGCGATAGCTGGCCTCTGTGGCCGCTGGTGGCCGAGCGGTTCTAGGCGCTTCAGTCTGGAACCGCGCGACCGCTACGGTCGCAGGCTCGAATCCTGCCTCAGGCATGGATGTGTGTGATGTCCTTAGGTTAGTTAGGTTTAAGTAGTTCTAAGTTCTAGGAGACTGATGACCTTAGACGTTAAGTCCCATAGTGCTCAGAGCCATTTGTACCATTTTGAACCTCTGTTTAGAGTTTTCCAGGATGAGGTTTTTCAGAATTTCCGTAACACTCTTCTGCGGGTTAAACAAACCGGATACCATTCGTACTGCTCTTATTTGTATACGTTCAGTATCGCTTGTTAGATCTATTTGATATGGGTCTCACAACACCTTAGCACCCGTCACACGAGTGTTTTGTAAACAATCTCCTTTGCACACTGATTGCATTTTCCCAGTATCCTACCAATGAACCGAAGTCTGCCATCTGCTTTAATTATGACTCAGCCTGTGTATTCATGCATCTTAATACCCTCAGGTAATCGTATGGTTTTACAGATCCTATACTGTAGCGCTGTGTCTGTGCTACACTATGCAACCCGAAGCAATGTACCTTCAGACATGCAACAGCGCGGAAACCAACAGCCGCATTTCAGTTAAGAACTGAAGGTAAATTGCGATTATGGTTCCGTGTCAGCTATACAGTCTTTTAGAACAAATGAAAATTTGTGCCGGACTGTAATTCGAACCCTGATTTCCCGCTGACCGCGAGCGGCTGCCTTAACCACTGCGGCTTTCCGACTATCCGAGCACGCTTAGTGTCTTAACCTGTGCGGGAATCACTGTAGTATAGGGCGAGCACTAGGGAATGTAGACACCAGGACAAGTGGAAGTTTGGGCAGCTTCTGGAAGCGGCACGGTATCTCAGCGTGTTCGGTCAGAGAGCTTTCTACCCTCTGTAATAAAAAACAAAAAAATTAAAAAAAACTGAGTGAAATATTCGCCGACGAATAACGAACAAAAAGAAGAAGGAAATCGGTTTTGACGCCCCGTTCGGCACAAATTTAAATTTGTTCTGATATATTCTACAGCTGATGCGGAACCAAAAATCACAATTTGCGAATCATATCTTTATTGATCCTAATTGTGACTCATTGATATGTTAGTCATAGGGTACTATGTTTAAGTGTTTTGCAAAGTGCGCTATTTCAAATTTTTGAGAACTTTATGCACGTTGCCAATATTTGCATCTTTTTGAAATTTTAATTAGGTCTATTAAGTATTTGTACCGTTTTTCCATAGCACTTCATTATAGGTAACTGCGTTTCTGCAGATAGGCCGAGGTTTCAATCAATAATCTAATCTCGACCTCACGATCCCTTCGGGAATGATTAAAACTGGTTTTTGAAACTTATTTGATAGACTTCCTCGCGACAGTTTACCTGTATCTTCAAGAGTCTGCCAGTTCAGTTTCTTCAGCAACTCTGTGACACTCCATTTCATGTCCTTACAAAGTGGTACAGTCAGGTATTGTAAGAGCTGTCCCATTTCAACTGTGATTCAGTGATTCTATAGTCATAGGATACCACATTTATTCGTTTCGTGAAGTGTTCGATTTTACATTTTTAAACATTTAAACATGTCGCCAATTTTTGCACTACTTTGATATCTTATCAAGATCTGACTCAATATTTGTGCAGCTTCTTTCAGACTGTACTCCATTTTAGACAGCTGCTTCATCTGCGAAAGTCTGTAATTAGCACTAATACTGATCGCAATATCATTAATATACAACATGAACAGCAAGGGGCACAACAGACTTCCATGGGGCACACTCGAAGTTGCTTCTACATCTGTCGATCATTTTCCACACAAGATAACTTGCGCTGCGTCTTCCCTGCCAAAAAATCCTGTCCACTCACACATTTCGCTTGGTAATCCATACCATCGCACTATTTGATCATAAGTTTAGACGGGATGCTGAGTCAAATTCTTTCCGGAAATCTGTATGACTTTCTTGTCGCGTGGCTTTCAGTGTGTCATGTGAGAAAAGACCGATTTGGATTCCACATATTTGATGTTTCCGGGATTCGTGCTGGCTGGCAGTGAGAAGCCCATTCTATTCGAGATACCTCATCAGCTTTAGTACAGGATATATTCTAAGATTCTGCAAGAAATAGACGAGAAGGATATTGGATAGTAGTTTTGTGGATCATTTCTCCTATCCTTCTTGTAGACGGGTGTGGTCTGTACTTTCTTGTAACTACTGGGCACGGCTGTTTATTCGAGGGATAGACAATAGATTACATTTAACAAAAGGGACAACTTAGCTGCAAAACTGGTATAGAATCTGATGGGCATTCCATCTGGCCTTGAAGCTTTGTGCAATTTTAACGATTTCAACGGTTCCCCAACGCCACAAACTGGACTCAAATTCCGGAAGACGACGTTCAAATCCTCGTCCGGCCATCCAGATTTAGATTTTCCGTGATTTCTCTTAACCGGTGTAGGCAGATGGCGTGATGGTTCCTTTGAAAGTGTACGGCAAGTTTCCTTCCCCATTCTTGTCACAGTTCGAGCTTGTGCTCCTTTCAACGTCACTGACATCAATATCTATTTCAGTTATCTTTTCAGTGGTACAAGAATTACATATGGACAATACCTCTGGGCTGTTCTTTGTGAAGGAACTATTGAAAATAGAGTTCAGCATTTTTACTCTTTATTTGATAGAGTCAGGTTCAGCTCTTGTCTCGTCCGTGATTGACTGGACACTAATTTGGTGCCACTGACAGCCTTTACAGACGACCAGAATTTTTTTTTTGGAGTTTGTGAAAGATCGTTAGAAAAAATTTGTTACGATAGTCACTGAAGGCTTCACTCATTGCCAAAGACGTTTCGTTCAGCATCTCTTTAACTATTGCCCTAATTTTTGTGTTAGACGTCATTATGCCGTAGTCTCTGTTTCTTTAGAAATTTCTTCAAAGTGACTGAACACCATGAAGAGGTCTCTCCCATCGTAACTGTGCTATATGGTATCCTATTGCACCGTCAACTATTCTTTTAAACTTGAGCCATCGTTGCGCTATATGCTGTTGTTCTAAGAAAAAATTTCAAGTTCTCCATTGAGACATGGAACTACTGCTTCTTTGTCTAATTAGTTGAAACCTACGAGTTTTAGGTGCCCTTTGTACTTTGGTATTAGTTGTTACAACTGGCTCATGATGACTGATACTAGTTTCGAAGTGAGCATTTTCAAGGAGCGTATATCTATTTGTTGCAATTATAATTGAAATACACACATCAAAAAAAGTTTTGCATCACCTCGTTTCCGAGAGTTCCGGAACCTGTACAGAACATTGGAATAGAGATCAACATAAACATCATATCCGCCCTTTTTATTGCTCATGAAAACCCCACATTGCACGTTGTACCACCACACAGCGAGAGTTCCATAGGTGGTGGTCCAGACTGCTGTACACACCGGTACCTGTAATACCCAGTAGTACGTCCTCTTCCATTGATGCATGCCTGTATTCGTCGTGGCATACTATCTACTAGTTAATCAAGGCACTGTTGGTCCAGATTGTCCCACTCCTAAAACGGCGATTCGGCGTAGATCCCCCAGAGTGGTTGGTGGGTCACGGCGTCCATAAACAGCCCTTTTCAATCCATCACAGGCGTGTTCGATAGGGTTCATTTCTGGAGATCATGCTGGTCACTCTAGTTGAGCAACGTCGTTATCCTGAAGGAAGTCATTCACAAGATGTGCACGATGGGGATGTGAATTGTTGTCCATGAAGATGAATGCCTTGCGAATAAGCTGTCAATATGGTCGCACTATCGGTTGGAGGGTGGCACTCACGTATCGTACAGCCGTTACGGCGCCTTTCATGACCACCAGCGGCATACGTCGGCCCCACATAATGCCACCCCAAAACAGCAGGGAACCTTCACCTTGCTGCACTCGCTGGACAGTGTGTCTAAGGCGTTCAGCCCGACCGGGTTGCCTCCAAACATGTTTCCGACGATTGTCTGGTTGAAGGCATATCCCACACTCACCAGTGAAGGGAACGTGAAGCCAATCCTGAGCGGTTCATTCGGCTTGTTGTTGGGCCCATCTGTACCACCTAGCATGGTGTCGTGGTTTCAAAGATGGACCTCGCCATGGACGTCGGGAGTGAAGTTGCGCATCATGCAGCCTATTGCGCACAGTTTTGAGTCGTAGCACGACGTCATATGGCTGCACGAGAAGCATTGTTCAACATGGTGGCGTTGCTGTCAGGGTTCCTCCGAGCCATAATCCGTAGGTAGCGGTCATCCATTGCAGTGGTATCCCTTGGGCAGCCTGAGCGAGGCATGTCATCGACAGATCCTGTCTCTCTGTATGTCCTCCATGTCCGAGAAGGCAATTAGTAATGTTTCATGGGCTGTCTTGTCATAACCAGCACTGGAAAAAACTGTAATTTTCCGAATTGATTGTCGGATGATTAAAATGTCCTCCGGTGATTACAGTATGATTGAGGAATTTAAGCGCAAGCGAGCTGAGGTTTTCTCCCAAGTTTTCGGTTACATCAAGGGGCGAGTCTGGCGGTCGAAAGAAGGATTCAGGCCGGCCGCGGTGGTCTAGCGGTTCAGGCGCTCAGTCCGTAACCGCGCGACTGCTGCGGTCGCAGGTTCGAATCCTGCCTCGGGCATGGATGTGTGTGATGTCCTTAGGTTAGTTAGGTTTAAGTAGTTCTAAGTTCTAGGGGACTGATGACCACAGATGTCAAGTCCCATAGTGCTCAGAACCATTTTTGAAGGGTTCAGTTACACTTTTATGCCCACCCCTGACGCCGAGTGTTGCCCCACCAATCTCGCAAGCAGGTTCAGTTACTATCTTGTTGGATTTGAGTGCCTTGTCTTCTGGGACAAATACATCGGCCGTGTCCTTTCAAAGGAATCATCTGGCATTTGTCTGGAGTGATTTAGGGAAGTCACGGAAAAGCTAAATCCGGATGGCCAGATGCGGATATGATCCAGAGCCCTCTCGAATGCAGGACCAGTGTGCTAAGCACTGCGTATATTCATTGGTCTATTATGTGGACTGGATGGAAAATCGCCTAATCTAGAAAACAGCCATGTGCACCTCACACACAATCAGCTACCTGGGTAGCTGTCTCTGAGGTGTAGTGCACACTTGACCCATTTAGTGGCACCGTACATTTCTCAACAGTATGGTGCAAGCTTAAGAAATCACAGCCTAGCTTGTTATAGAACCTTTGCAGTCTCTTGTTCAAGTCTTCCACTTGACCCAGAACCAAGGACGACGACGTGTTCTGGGTACAATGCCGTAAATGGTGAGCTTCGTTGAAACTCCTTGCCACGAGTAAAGCTGGTAATCTCAACCCTTTTTGTTACTCACTACAATGATCCAAGTGTAACCTCGGAACCTGGCTGACAGGAGTAGTTCGTTTTAATGAGTACCATAATTTGCAGATGGTTGCGCCCTTTTTTACTAAATAGCTGCCGGAATAGCCTTTTCATCATGACCAAGGAGGCCCCCAGGCATGGAAACAGGGTACACCTAGTGTTCCTTCCACCACTTGCTTCCATTTCCCTGAGGGGTACCATTATTCGTCGTGCGTTTGAACTGCCGACGAATAAGAGACCTCTACCCATTTTTGTTCACCTCCTCTTGACATAGGACGCAGCAGGTTTCCCAACAGGCAAGATGAGTCTTACTGGCTCAGTTTCGGTTTTAGTGGAAGACAACACTCGAACTTATTGGTTATAGGGATGATATATACACAAGGGTCCCAACACACTTTCGTGGTACATGCTTGTATTTCTACATCTGTCGATGATCTCCACCCAAGGTAATCTGCGTCATCCTCCGTACCTAGAAATAAGTAATTCTCAGACGAGTCACAAATATCGTTTGATTCTCCCGAATATAGATTGGTTTGGTGCAGAGTGAAATGCTTTTCGGATGTCAGGAAATACTGAATCCATGTAACTATCTTCACGAGACACCCAAAGCACTGGAGAGAAAACTTATTCCATGTTTGCTCAGTTACCACCCCCCAGCTTATGAGATCTGTCGGAGATGGGACATATTCGCAGATCTCGTTCTATGCTGTCCCAGATTTATTCAGTAGGTCAGGTAACCTTGGTAGTCACACAAGCACGCTCACTATCGTGTAGAGTTTCTCACCCATCTCTAGAAAATAGGGTGGTGCACGTTGTTTCTGGCTGCGGTAGCGGCCTGTCTAGCACTGCATGCGAACAACTGACGTGTATGGTCAGCACGTAGGTTCCTGTATCAAATGGTTCAAATGGCTCTGAGCACTATGCGACTTAACTTCTGAGGTCATCAGTCGCCTAGAACTTAGAACTAATTAAACCTAACTAACCTAAGGACATCACACACATCCATGTCCGAGGCAGGATTCGAACCTGCGACCGTAGCGGTCGCTCGGTTCCAGACTGTAGCGCCTAGAACCGCACGGCCACTCCGGCCGGCGTTCCTGTATCGCTCGCGTCTAGTAGATAATAGAAATCGTATGAGAAGCTCTCTTTCATTCTACGTAAACATCTTCCCTACAAGAATACCTTCTTCTTACGCTGGAAAAGCGATACGCCTCACCGAACGGCTAACAAATTATGACTATGAGACATACGGAATCGTGAAGGCAATGGAGCAACAGAATGTTTCCCATCTGCTCTGATTCTCTCAGTGCCCTACAATCTTTACAGGCGTATCCACTAAAAATAAATGATTTAGTATGACCAAGTCGCCTTCCAGCAGAACCAAAACAAGGCAAAGATGCAGTATCCTGCTGGGTACTGGGACACGTTGGGACATGGGAAAATGATGCAGACGACAAATCAGCCAAGGAAGCGTGTAGATGAAGCGTTGTGTTTTGGTGTGTCTCTCCACCGCACACTATCACAGCACTGTAGAACAGAAGGATAAATGTGTTAGATAAGTAAATGGTTTGGTGGACGCTTCGCAGTTGGACGGAGTACGCCTAATTTAATCTATAATTATCTCCGCGGATCACGTTATGTACACCTTGATATCAGAAGACTACAACATTACAGTTTCGACGGTAAAATCAAGAGGACAAAAGTAGGAACATTACGCGTCAGTGAGAAGACGAGTGGTAGGAGGCACTAAACATCAAATTGCGGTCGATCAAATCGACCAAGCAGGCGTGGCGAATCTCATACCAGCACCATCGATGGAAGGAAGTGACGCTTACTAGGCTACGGATATGGCACTATCCATTGACACACAGTTTCCTCCTCCGGCAAGGCCACCCACCAATATGTGACATTTGTCGAATACCGCTTTGAATAAAACGTATTTTAACAAAGTCTGTTTAATATGGCGACATAAGGGCAACTCTCTGTTTGGCTGGAGACTTGACCGCTGTCTTTTTTGGCTATGATAAAAGTGTTATAGGCGTTCTACAGTTTTCTGAAGTGTCGGGTCTCCTAGTACCTAAAAGGATGTGGAGATGATATCACTCGGCTCTGAATGAATGGCTCGGTCTGTTCTACAGTAACTGGGCAGCCGTCCACGTATAACACAGAGTCCTAGCATTTTTATTCCGCTGATCCTTGTTCCATTAGTAGCGTCTCTAGTCAGGAACAGTACAGTTTTCCTCAAGTAAAAATATGGCAACCTCCCACAGGAGATTGCTCAACACAACCGTAATGCTTCTGCGCTTATTACACGAATCAACAACGAAACGCGCCGCTCTCCTTTGGATAAGCTACATCCTCTAATAAATATACGTGGTAAATAAACATACAGCATCCAAGAATCGATCCAAGGAGATCTTTGCTAGCCAAGTCTATCCGTCCCATTTTTCAAATGAATTTCAGTCTAACGTGTGATTTTTCTACAAACCATTTTATGTGATTATAGCACTTCACGTCACTACCGATGCTCACTTCCAGGTGTTAAAAATTGTTACTGTTTCCTTTGATGTATTTTCAATAACGTAATCAAAAAATAAGAAGTCTTTCCACGTAATTAATATGCACTAAATTAACTTTATTCATTTTGGTTGAATACAAGTCCCTGCACCAAGTGTTAATCCTCTACATGTTACTAACAGATTCGGACGTTACAACTGTCCTATATGCAGCTACTTCATTCACAAGCAGCCTCATAGTGCTTTAGACCGTATCCTTCAGATCATATACATACACTGCCTGACAAAAACAGTGATGCACAAACAATGGGAGGAGGAAGTGAAATGAACCTTCACAGGTTGAAAGTGTATGAGATGTTATTACAGTGATTAAAAATTCGAATCAAATTTACAAAGAAGTTAGCAGTATTAGCCCACTGATTAGTACAACGTTCCACCTCCTCTGGCCTTGACGCATTCCCTGATTCGATTGCGAAGGGTGTCACGTAGCCTTTGTGTCCTCTCTTGAGGCAAGCTGGTTCACAACTGTTGTAACTAGCCCTTAATATCATGGATACTGGCTCTTGGACGTTAACTTCCTAGCTGGTCCCACACATTTTCTGTTGGGGACAGATCTCGGGATCTTGTTGACCTTGGGAGTACCTCAAGTCATGCAGACAATCCATAGAGACACGTGTCATGTGTGTACAAGTATTGTTCTGTTGAAAATGGCGCTACGATACTGTTGCGTAAGAGGTAACACATGAGGATGCAGGATGCCGTGAGGATGCCATCAGAGTTCCCCCAATCACTGTGAGACATGACCTGAAGCCATACCCGTTGGGTTCCCACACATTGACTATGCCTATCCAAAACATTAGAAGAATGAGATCGCTTCTCAGCTCGCCGCCATACTCGCCGGCGATGATCATCAGAGCTAGTGCAGAACCACGATTCATGGCTGAACAGAATGCGGCGTCATTTATCAGCAATCCATGTTTCCCGACCACGGCACCACTCCAGACGCAGCCATCTGTATTGTGGTGTCAACAGAATCCTACCTATGGGACTGTATTGCCTAGTATGGCTCCTGATAGCCTCCGAGCAACGGTGCAGGATGTTGCCGGGAGTCCATCAGGTCTTTCCGGATGGCAGGAGCATGCGTGAAGGGGTTACGATGTTCCTGGTGCACAGTATGACGTTGCTCCCTTGTTGTCGTCAGACGTGATCGAGCGGAACGTTGAAGACGAGTACGGCTGCCCTCAGGAGCCGTGAAGTCCAACATAGGGCCACTGTTGCATCCGAATGCCCCTCAAATTTGGATATCTCACGTTTCGACGAGCCAGTCGAATGGAGACCCATAATGTCAGGTGATGATAACGCTGTTTCACACGAACATGCGGCATCTCAGTGTCTTTGACAGTGATAACTTTTAACGCCATTCACGTCCCTTATACACGTTGCCACGCTTGGTAACTACACTAATCATGTACAAAAGTAATCCACTCTGGTGGCCGTTACACCTGTCAGACAGAACTGCAACTCGTTAAATATCCGCCGATGGTGTGTAAGTGTACGGAATTAGCTTTACATCTGACGATGTCTTCTGGCCGGCCGGAGTGGCCGAGCGGTTCTAGGCGCTAGGGTCTGGAACCGCGCGACCGCTTCGGTCGCAGGTTCGAATCCTGCCTCGGGCATGGATGTATGTGATGTCCTTAGGTTAGTTAGGTTTAAGTAGTTCTAAGTTCTAGGGGACTGATGACCTCAGACGTGAAGTCCCGTAGTGCTCAGAGCCATTTGAACCATTTTTTTGATGTCTTCTGGGTGCTTCACCTTTTTTGTCAGGTGGCGTATGTCGTGAACACAAACGCACTGTAACATTTCCTCAGTGTCCTCCAGAAATTATTTTTACACTCAACGATTTCACCCCTTTAAGAATTTCGTCTTGAGTTCGTTGTACTTGCGAGTTCTGGATCGTGTCACAATGCTGCTGTAAAATTACGTATTTTGTCCAATAGGTGACAGTGCAGAATAGGCATCGAATGCATGTCTTTCAGTGTAACCAGGGGGAAACAATACGAGTTTAAGGAGTATCGGGTCAGCTTCGTGACTTTACTTCAGTACATCCGACTAGGTAGAATGGATATGTCGTTCTTTAAGAAGTGAGATAGTAGACGTAAAAGTAACTAATTTACTACCGATGAGATGTCTACATCGAAACCTTTAGTAGTCGCCAGAATGAATCATATGCTTTGCAGCAGAGTGTACATAGCAGTGAAACTTACATGCTAAATAACGACGGTATGCCCAGATTCGCTTGTACCGCGGGTAGCTTCATATCAACTGAACTTGTCGACGAAGTGTCGAGGCCAGTGGAAAGCATCACCTTCAAGCGCCTGTTCGGTATTCTGGCATAACATGTAGACATTCATCTGCATACACATACTAATACTTACTGCGGAAAGAAATCACTTGAAGTATGGTTCAGCTGTAGCCTGGCAAATGATTACAGAATGAATACAATAATGACACTTCCTGACAGATTAAAACCATATGTCGGCTCACGATTCTAAAGTTTCATTGCACCATAAATTCCATTTTAGACTAAGGAAAAACATTCCGGAAGCAAGCTATAGACTGCAAGCAAGGTATTCTCCATCATATTTTTTGACCTATGATTTCCACTCGACGTTGATTTGAAGGGCAGTAGTGGTGGGATATGGATGAGTAGGAAGAGAAACTTGGAGAATGAAGCCATGTTTCAAATTCTTAGGAAAGTTCCTAGGTTCAGTTGGTAAAGTCTTGTCCACCAAAGGCAAATGTTTGATATCGAATTTGTATCTGTGAGAAATTTGGTATGGGTAGTTTCGACTTTATGCATCCATGTTTAAATGTGGAGAGAAGTGTTGTTGGTAAGAAAGATGTGATGTCGGTAAGAAAGTTCGTCTCTCATATTTATTATCGAATATGGATTATGGAAGATGCTTGTGTATTGATTTAATGTGAGATAGTTACTTATGCCGTTTGATTAATGAATAAATTATCCATCGAACTTTCTACCTCACGAAAATTGGTAATTAAGCTCAGAACGTAGAACGATGTACATTACTGCAACAACAGAAGAAAAGGTAACCTTTCGTTATTCTTCGTTGAAAGTAGACTTATCTCAAAATGGACAGAATAACGATGCTACTTAAAATATTTTTTTACTTGCCTAGAAACATAAAAAAGGCAGTCAGTTAAAAATATTTTTTTACTTGCCTAGAAACATAAAAAAGGCAGTCAGTTAAAAATTAAACGTACATGGACATACATACATTCAACAATCTAAGGAAACATTGTGTCTTGCGATATACATAGTGAAGATTAGAAGTAAATTAAAAAAAAAATTCTGGTGTATCTCTTCCTATTGTATTGAAGAACATCTTCAAATAGATTCGTAAAACTGGTGTTTATCGTTCTACTGTATTAAATCTGTAACATTAAATTTCATAAATTTTAAGCCCAGGAGTCCACTTCTGGGGGCCCACAGAAGATTATTCATGAAATGTAGTGTAAAATCATTTATTAGCGAGCTCCAGAACTTTTTCTCTCAGCAACTCATATGTAATAGAATAAATTTTATTTAGAAATGTGTAGTTTTGTAGTGAAAAGAAAACCTTGAATTTGTGTTTCGCTTGATAGTAGAATAAAAGTTCCTTTCACTACAAAACCGACAAGTTTCTATATAAAATTTATTCTATTATATTTGAGTCACATAGTGGGGCCCCCAGACCTATCGTACAGACCCCTTTTCTCGAAACAGTGATGTTGAGGCTGTCCAAGTGGAATGTGTTTTAGAAAGACCTTTATAAAAAACTTTAAAATCATAACGTCACACTGCTTGAAGTCTGCAGAAAGATAAAAGAATCCAAGTCAACTGTAGAATTTTACGATGGTGCTGAGCCACAGCCATGCAATGCTTTTTGTGATCCAGACCTCGAGCAGAACAGACGTATTCCTTGGGAGGCACACCCTCTGGCTCTGCTCTCCATGACCGGCCACCAGCTTAACTTAGCATGAACCGTCTCCCCTCCCGTTGCCCATTTATTTAGTTGTTCGACCGGCCTACATCTGGTAATTTTCTACCATAGGAAAGCCCCTTGTATCCCGTACACTGAAATATCTCTTTATTTGACTTAACTTCCTATTCTGTCATTTAACGTCAGCCCTGGATTTTCACTTGATAAGTCCTGATCATTCGATCTCCTGTACATTGTTGACTTAAGCGGGATACAGTAACATCACTCTCTTCCTTTCCTGTACTCACTTGTGACACCACTTCGTACGTGTTGAACTTGGTCATGATGGGAAAATAATCGGGAAGCGGGACGTCTGGTGGTGTTAGGAGAAAACCTTCGACGGAACAGATCGTTTCCAGTTATCAGTGGTTGTTTTATTTCTCAATTTTGTCATATGAAAGACAATTAAAATGAAAAATTCCAAAAAATTATGAAGACCTGTATCTCCTATTAATAAACTTGCTCACCTTGCACATTTCCTCGGCCGGCCGCTGTGGCTGAGCGGTTCTAGGCGCTTCAGTCCGGAACCGATCTGGTGCTACGGTCGCAGGTTCGAATCCTGCCTCGGGCATGGATGTTTGTGATGTCCTTAGGTTAGTTAGGTTTAATTAGTTCTAAGTCTAGGGGACTGATGACCTCAGATGTTAAGTCCCATAGTGCTTAGAGCCATTTGAACCACTTGAACCACATTTCCTGCCCATTCCGTGAGAGCCGTTTCACGGATCCTGAAAATGTTAACTGTGTGAAGGAAAGCCTATGATAGATGTTCTCATTAATAACATTACTGCACTAGAGGCACCATGGGAGACATATCAACTTATTGAAACATCACTGAGAGAAAATGGCTTATGATACTGAGGGCGCAGTCGGTTTTGGTAAGATGGCGTTTGCTGATTGAAAAGCGTGGGAAAGTTCGTTTGCTTCGTTGGTGAACGGGGTGAAATGGAATAACGTGTTTCCTTACGCTACTTACGGAGCACGGTGTGTGCGTATCCATTCCGCCAATGAAAACCCGGTAGATACCAGTAAACCGCTTGCCGCCCTGTATTTCTTGCCCTGCCGCCACGTTACCAACGTTCTGCATGTCTTCTGTCGAGGAGTGGCCATCCCAGGATAATTTGAAGTGAGTCGCTCCGACTGTACTTAATACGCCTCCCTTTTTTCCATCCAACAACGAGGTGTTGCTCCTCCGCTGCCACAGTATTAAATGCTTAATTCTACGCTGGTTTACCTTAAGGCAAGGGCGACGTCTTGGTGTGTCAACCAAGCAGACGACCGATGTCTTGAAGGACGGAACAATGTATCGATGATCAGTCACTACATGTTCCGGCAATTCTAGACCTCCGACACAACTTCCGTTACCTACACCAACTCCCTGCCGACCCCTCACAGCGCGGCCTCCGAGCCCTGCCGCGCTCCTCTCAGCCGTTGTCCGGCTGACCGCCGGCTTTGATATCAGTCGTCCTCGTAACACCGCCCTAACGCAGAAGGCATTGCACGAGCAACCCCACATCGAGACCCATCTCACAGTGGCACTTCTCTAATTTTCCTTAATTTTGTAACAAGTTGTATGTGGCCATCCCATACACGACTTTCACAAATATCAAAACCGGATAAATTCAAACAATTATTTGATATGTAAATCATGCCCCTTCTAAATGGTCAGCTATAATTCAATCCCTCGAGTATTTCGAAGGTTCCATATTACCTTAAAGGTTGACAGAACTTTCCACGGGAGCCATTTAAATTTCCCTTCATTTTTATAATTTCTAACTCATTTTTAGAATTCGTAAAACGGCTCTCGCAGAAGGAAATGTGCATGATGACCCTCTTTATTGATATAAAACCGGATTTTCAAAATTTTTCGAATTTTCCACTTTAATCGCCTTTCAAATAACATACGGTACTGCCTTTTTGGTAAGACAATGGCTGAGCCTGAGCTGGCGTAGTATCGGATGTTTTGCGTAACACCCACGCTCCGTCCACGTAAACACTGCCCCACGGTAGTACCGCTGATTAGGAGCGCTGTGCTGTCCATCAATATGAGGACGCGGGAAGGGGGGTGTGGTGGGGGGTGGGGGTGGAGGCGATCACATTGGGCGCGCCGGGCGGGTTGGTGAGAGTGCGTCGGTATTGAAATCGCTTTCTTGCGTGCTAGCTTCGTCCGTGACCTGACTTGTCCACTAGTTCCACCCATTGGGGGCGCAATGTCTCTCAATTTAACTGCGGCAATCTCTTGTTGCCATAGCGAGTTTGAGTTTAGTGCACCCTTAGGCGTAGGCTTCTGGAGAAATAAAACATCCACTGGTGACCGGAAACGATCTTTTCTTTCGACGGTTTTCTCCTAGTCACCAGACGCCCCGCTTCCCACCATTCCCGATCCTGACCAAATGCAGCACTTAAAAAGTGCTATGGATTAACTTTACCTCAGATGACGTGTTACTGGTCTAAGAACTTTTAGCATTGTGCTCGATAATGGCATAAAATCCGAAATTTAAATAGTATACAAGATAAATTTAGTAATATAAAGTCAAATGGCGGTTTTTTTCTTTCAAAGATTTTTGCGGGATACAAGAGATTAAGTACGTTTCAATAGAGAGAGAATATTTTTCGTCAATTTTTTTTTTTTTTTTAGTATAGCGTGACAATTTGAAGATATCATCAGAAGATATTATGTACATTGGTAAACAGAATAGTCACCCGAAAGAAATTTTGTAGGGTCTGATGATCTTTTTTTTCATGTTGTAGTGAAAATTTTTTCTTACATCATGTATTTTATGAAAGACAGTTCAAGATATATTGACATCCACAACGTTATGAACATCGACCAACTGTCAATATACATGCGGCCAGGCGATAGCAGCGTCACCTGGAGCGCGATCTAGCTGAGTTTGACCGAAGGCAGGTTGTTATGGCCCGGAGACTCGGCACGAGCATTTCGGAAACTGCATGACTTGTCGGATGTTCGAGCAGTGCTGTAGCGTTTTCAACACCTGGCGAAACGAAGGTGAATCCACGTCCAGACGTTGTGGATTTGGGAGGCCATCCCTCATTACCGATGTCGGACGTCGTAGGCTGGGTAGACTGGCAAAACTGGTTAGACGGCGGACGGTGGCAGAACTAACATCAGACTTTGGTGCTGGGCAGAGTACAAGTGTGTCTGAACATAAAGCGCATCGAACACTCCCATCGATGGGCCTCCGCAGCCGATGACCCATGCATGTGCCAAAGTTAACTCCGCGACTGAAATTACCACGTCATCATCGGCACTGGACGTTGGCGCAATGGCAGAGGGTTGCATGGTCTGATGAATCCGATACCTTCTTCATCGTGCCGATGGGAGGTCGCGAATCCGTCGTCTTCTAGGGGAACAGCTCCTCGAACCTGTACTGCGGGACGGAGACAAGCTGGCGGCGGCTCCATTGTGGTCTGGGGAACATTCACGTGGGAATCCATGGATCCAGTGGAGCTCGCTCAGGGCACCATTACGGACAAGGAGTATCGTACATTGGTTGCAGACCACAAACACCCCTTCATGACGGTCATGTTTCTAGACGGCAGTGGAAATTTTCAACAAGATAATGCGCCCTCTGACGAGAGCAGAAGTGTGATGGAGTGGTTCGAGGAACACAATGGTGAGTTCCAATTGATGTGCTTGCCCGCCGCTCGCCAGGTCTGAAACTGGTAGAACACATCTGGGATGTGACTGAACGTGGCATCAGAGCTCATCGCCCCCATCCCCAGAATTTACGGGAATTAGGTGACATGTGCGTGCAGATGTGATGCCAGTTCCCTCTAGCGACCTAACAAGGCCTCGTTGCTTCCATGCCACGACGTTCCGCCGGTGTCATCTGTGTCAAAGGTGGACATTGTGGTTAAAAGGTAGGCGGTCATAATGTTCGGTCTAGTCAGTGTATTTTAACAATACAAGAATTTATTATTTTAAAATAGCTGCGATGTTTTCCTTTACATATTTTTGCAAAAGAATACATTTGTCCGATTTCAGCAGAAGATCATATGTGTTCAGAACGTTTTCTTTTTCTAACAACCGTCTTGTACTGTCTTTGTGTAAGTTTGGCACTACAAATCATTTCTGCAACTGTGACGAGGGAACTGCAGGCACAGTACGTCTTTCGATGCGACCTAAGAAAAATTAATGAAAAGGGAATTAAGTCTGGGCCTCATTTAGTGTTCTATTATCTAGATATTTCTTCTAAACTTTTATGTCACAAAGGAACAATCAGAAAAACCTGTGGAATAAATAAAAAAATGGGTTTGATACAAAATTATAAGAAAAAAATTACTTCTAATTTTAGAAAAAATGCCCTTTAAGTTCTAAATAGGAGAGGAGTGCCTATTTAAAACATTTAATTTACGGAAAAGATTCTTCTCGCTAGAACATTTATTTCAAGCACATTCATAAACCTAAAAAATCCGTTCATTTCTTCATAAGTTGTTCAACTTGTCAGTGGCAGGAAATTATTTCATAGTACAGTCCAATCGGTGCAAGGTAACAAAAGGATCATTCCTTGTCAAGTGGCCCAAATCTGAACTGGGTCGTCAGTCTCCAGTTTTGATGTATCTTTGCGTCTTACATGCAGCTATACCAAATTGCAGTTCGATAAATAGTATGCTGCGGCCCCTAGCTACGCTTCTGTAAAGACCAGTTTTTTCCATATCAGATACGAATAAATCACCAAGTTTGTTTTACTGTTGATCGTGATCCAAGGGGACTCCGTCGTAGAAAATTGGCGACCCTGCTCAACGTTTTAGGTACGACAGCCTAGTAGTAGAACGTGTGCTCAGTACACAGCAGATTTATTGCAGCTTGCTGTGAAAGTACCTCATAAACCTAGTCGTTACAGATTTGGATCGTGTTTTATCAGCTTGTATCGTACTATAAAAATGACTTCCTGGTGCTGATTTTTTTCCCCATTTGCAGCTAGCCGGCATGTCATAAATCTGTGCACGTAGCGTATATATGTTCTGAATTTCAAAAGGCAGTATCGTAAAAGGATCATCCCACATTTGATTTTTTTTGCACCGTTCAGAAGACCTCATTTTAACTGGTCAGGAAAAGTTTGTTTCAGTTTTGTAACCAGTTCAGAATTAACAAAGAAGTTCAACAAAACGCAGTGATTGCTACTACGCGCGGAAAATTATGCAACTTCTACTGTTTTAATTTTCTCAGCCTTTTACTTCTAGAAATGTTCATCTGTTTATTTAGCTTATTTCCGTCCTGTTACGTAATTGACTAAACACTATTTACCACATATGAACATGCAGTTATGTTCAGATGAAAATATCCAGCTTCCGTTTAAAAATATCTAGTGGAAGTTAGAATATAACTGTAGATTGACAGATGTTCAAGACAATATTTCAGTGCAATTTTGGTTTTGCATATAATTGTGCATGCCACCTGACAACATTTTACCATTCTTTCTGAGAAATCGAACTCTTGCATCAGTTCTTTTATGCTACAGCTTTGAGGTAATAATGTTAAAATTTGCAATTTTTCTGAATGCTTTGACAACTACAACATTTCTTTCAGTTCTTTACTCAGCAGCCTATAATCTAAGCGGTCAGGACATGCCTTAATTGTACTAGGCGTTAGAAAATCTTTTGGATCACAGCCCCAGCAGCAACAGTGTTGTGTGCAATTGGTTCTCGACTTTTACTTATCTTTTTTGTATACGCTCTAGAGTCCCTCGTTGACACCCTTGAAATTTCAGATGAGAGATCTCAATAGCAGTTAGGCTAGTGTTGAGTGACTCCGATGGTCTGACTTTGATTAAACTGACTCAGCT
Organism: Schistocerca cancellata; assembly: GCF_023864275.1. Lineage (NCBI taxonomy): Eukaryota > Metazoa > Arthropoda > Insecta > Orthoptera > Acrididae > Schistocerca > Schistocerca cancellata. The sequence goes on along the minus strand of NC_064626.1, from coordinate 339,814,899 downwards.
GTAATGGTTTTTTGGTGCAATTTGTTTTCGAAATTTTGGGCATGTTTTCTGACCGGATTGAATATTGCTTTTTGTTATAGCTTTCAACTGATCACCTCTTTCCAAAGTAACACCTCATAAGTCTTTGTTCACAGACTGACTCTTTAGACTAAAAGTATTACAACAGACTCTCCATAGACGTTCAGGCTTATCAAAAAGCAATGCTCTGTGACGACAGCATATTTTGGCATTTTCACCAAGACGTAAGTCTCTTCTTCGATTAAATAATTGTTGCTGTGGTGCTAAAAATTCTTCCATTTCCTTCAAACATTTTTCTGATGCAAGTGTTACCAGGTGACATGCAGTATCGTCTGAAATATATTGACTGGAACATCCATCAAGCTAGTTGAATTCCAAAACAGAGAGAAACAACCTAAATGAGCAGATAAACATTTAGAAGTCAAAGGATGAGCAAATTAATTTCTACTCTATAAAAATAAAGACAGCTGTAACAGATTTTACATCATTTTCAAATGATTTTCTTCATTATCTCTAAAGTGGTTCGTCTCAAAAATGAAAAAAAAATCATTTTCCTGATCAAAGTGCTCTCCTTTCAGTACCGAGAATAAAATTGAGTGTGAGACGATTCTTTTGAGACACAGTCTTTTGAAAATGAGACGAAATTGCTGCATAATTTTTTTTGAATCGGCTTTAGTCTCGTATAACTGAGTCATTATTTGAGTAATCAAGACGCTTTATGACATGATGGCTGTCTGTGATCGAGAAAAAAATCAACATCAGGAAGTCATTCCATTATAAGATACAAGCCGCTGAAAAGTGGTCCAAACTTTTCACGGCAAGGTTTATGAGCTACTTTAACAACAAACTGCGAAAAATCTGCTGTACGCTGAACCACACGTACAGCAACGAGGCTGTTGTACCTGAAAAGTTCAGCAGAATTACTAAATTTCAACGTGGTAATGTCCTTAGATCGTGAGCAACAGTAAATCAAACATGTTAATTTATTCGTATCTGTCGCAATATGGAAAAAAGCTGGTCTTTACAAAAGCATAACCATATTACTTGTCAAGCTGTAAATTGGCATGGCTTCATGTAAGACTCATACATACATCCTGTAAAAATTTAATCAAAATTGAAAAGGGTCAGTTAGGACCTTTAGATCACGTGGTATGGAACGACCCAAAAAATGGTTTGACAAAAAAGTTCCATTTTGATGAGCTCTTATCGAGGATATAAGTTTATAAAATCTTTACATTTGGAACTTTTACATTGATTTGGTTTCTTTCTAGAAGGTTTCACATTACATAATGTCGAGTTTATTCTTAAATGCTGAGACTAAAATCCGTCCTGCCATCCCCTAACATCCCCTCCTCCCCAAAAAAGAGCATGTATGCATCATTTTTGTGTGGCGCTGAAACATAGCACTTAGTAGTATTTGAATACAAATTATGTTTAACAGCCTGTAAATTGATTCCTGAGCATCACTGCATTAAGTTCTATAAATATTCCATGGACATGTACTTATCTAAAAATTAAATTATCATTTTTCAGTAACAACATTGTACTGGTGCAACAGTCATGGCCACAGACACCAGGATCCGCTCAAGTGTGCTGAGCAGAGGCTGCCGCTGCAGCAAACGGGACGGCTTACCACACGAATGCCGCTGTCCACCAGAACTCAAGGGTGACAGTCCACAGATTGGCGCTGGAGACCATCCATGTCCTCCGCCGGAGCCACAGTTCCAGCAGGGTGCTGGAGCCGGAGACGCCTCTCAGGACTACTGCCAGCAGATGCCTTCAGACGGCTACTACAGTGGTGGCTCTGTCCCCACCACACCCCGAGACGCAGCTATGCCCCAAGGGCAGAATGCACAGTTCGGAAATCAGGGAGATAACGAACCACAGCACCAGGGGCACAGCAATCCGGGAATAGGACACAATCCACATAACAGTCCTTTGGACAATGCTGTCTATAGTTCTGGCGATAACCAGGTTACTGATGCCACTCATCACCATAATAATCCAGGCCATATGAACACTTTTGGAAACCCTGGTAGCCAAGTGGATGGAGCTGGTAATTTTCCTCATGTACACTCTGACAATCCACATGGACAGTATGTACCTGCTCAGGGTAATCCTCATTCACTCAGCAGTCCTCGTGATGCAGTTCACAATAACCCACATCACATGAGTCATGGCAATCCAGGAACCGAAATTTCACATGGAAATCCCCATCAAATGAATCCTAATTACCTGCATGGAAACCCCCATCAAGCTGAACATGGTAACCCCCACAATCCTGGTCACAACAATCCAGGAACTATCAATAATCCATACCATGCTGGACATGACAATCAAATGAATTTCAGTAACCCACACTCAGGCACTCATGGTAATCCTCATGCCACCAATACTGTCAATAACCCACATATGACACACAACCCTGGGCCAATGGAGATCTCAAATAATCCTGGTACTCACATACAAGGACAAACTATGGGAAATCCCCAAGCAATGAATCCTGGCCACCCACATCATGCTGGTCATGGAAATCCACATCAAATGAACCCTCATTCTGGTCATGGAAATCCCCATCAAATGAACCCTCATTCTGGTCATGGAAATCCCCATCAAGCGAATCCCGGTCATGGAAATCCCCATCAAGCGAATCCCGGTCATGGAAATCCCCATCAAGCGAATCCCGGTCATGGAAATCCCCATCCAATGAACCCTGGCCACCCACCTCATACCGGTCATGGAAATCCCCATCCAATGAACCCAGGCCACCCACCTCACACTGGCCATGGAAATCCCCATCCTGGTCACATGCCACACCATGGCACAAGTATGCCTTATGATGCAGGTGCCGCTGGAGAGACCTCGACTTATGGTAACCCTCATGGACAGTATTCAGGCAATCCACATGGAGTAAATACTCCAAATCCAGGTCATACTCATGGTAACCCAACAGAAAACCATAATCCTCATTCAGGTTATCAGCATAATAACCCTCACCAGACCTCAGGGAACCCTAGCAAGGCACCAGACTATCCATATGAAGGGTACCCACCACAGGTACTGCCCCCAAGTCCTAAGCATAATCAGATGTACCCATCTCACGCAGCTCACGGACATCACAACCCTGGTACAGCTCACCAGTTTAATGCAAACAATCCTGGATATGCCCATCACATGGGGCATCATGAAAACTATGGCCAACAGTATCCACCAAATGCTAATAACATGCACAATCATCCAAACAACCAACATTACCCACATTCAGGCAACATGCATAACAATCCAAATCAAATGTTCCAACATAATATGACCCACTCTCATTCTCAAGGTGATGTTGTCCATAATCCACATCAATATAATTATCAACACAATCCCAACGTGCATGGGGGAAATCCTCATTACGGCCATCAGGGTACATCTGGCGCTGGTGTTCACAATCCTGGTACCCACATGGGACATCCACACCATCAGGGACCACATGATACCATGGGAAATCCTCATATGGGGCACCATGGCTACCCACAAAACAATATGCAGGGTGGTTTCAATCCTCATGCTTCACCTAGTCAAGTCCATAATTTCGGCATGCATGGCAATCCAGGTCAGTGGAATGCAAACCAGGGATACCAACAATTCCAAGGGCAACATGGCTATGGGAACCACCCTGGTGGCGGTCAGATGAATACATTTAACAGTCAATCACATTATGGTAACCAAGCAGCATATTAAACAGCCATGTGCGAATTATCCTCATCTTCCTCCTCAAAGTGTTGTGTACAGTGCGTTATTACGAGTGTATAAATTGTCTTTGTGTCCAAAATTAAAACTTGTGAATTGTAATTAACTGTTCTTTGATTTCTAGATTGGGAAACAGTCATCAGGAAGTATGTAAGATTGTGCTAGTGAAATTTATTTATAGAGCCGTTTACACATTGCTAAAAACTTTTGCAGTATTTCGATAAATTTTAGTACTGGAAAGAGCATTGAGAGAATCTTGAGGAAGAATTCTTCTACTTTTGCATCTTCACTGATAGGATGAATCCTTGAGAATTGTGTCAACGTATTATGTAAAGGACTCTGCTGAAGATGGCTTGGTAATCACCACAGCCGTCCACTTATCTACGGATAGTTGAGATACGCTGATGAGCCAGAGTTTTATGACCACTGCCGACAACACTGCTACCTTATAGCGCTGCGAGCGTGTGGCGCGGTAAAGAAAGTGTCTAAGTGGCGTAGAGGCGGACGGAGAATCATCCTAGGACGATATGGGCCGGAAAAAGGGAAATCCACTGACATAAGCGACTTTGGAAAAGGGAAGATTGTTATGACCCTGCACCTGGAAACGAGAATCTCGAAAACGGCGAAGATGTTCAGCTGTTTATGCGCTACTGTCGTGAATATCTATGGAAAGTGGTT